>NC_066369.1:29300000-29900000 GCF_013377495.2 Cygnus atratus
AGAATCTGTTGAATATCTTTTTTTTTAAAATTAGTACGCATAAGGTTTTATCTGTTCCAGGAGAATTCCTCAAGAAAATGAGAGGCAGCTTCAGGATGATACCCTTAATAAATGCTCTAAGGAGTGAAATGGAAGCTAGACTTGCTCTCAACTTCTCTGGATTTCTAAGGAAAGCCTTCCCACAACTTCCTGGAGATTGCCTGAGACAAGAGTACTCTCCCAGATCCAGCGTTCTTTGATCTGCTATTGCTGGCTGTTTAACACGATCATTTCTATTCTTTGTGGGTTTGCTGGAGATCTGCTACCAGCACAGTGTTGCTGACATTTCATTATTTTCTAGGCTTTACTGTTTCAACCCTTCACCTTTTCACCCTTTTCTTACTGCTGGCAGGGTTTACTTGTGGTTGCAAAAATACCGAGGAGCTGATTTTCTAGCTGTGACTCAACTTAAATAAACTGAAAAAAAAGCAGAACTATTGTAGGATTAAAGCAGTTCAACAGTTTACAATGTGAAATGATTTAAGTTTTGACACTTATTTCCTCAGCTATCTTTCCTTATCGAAATATACCACAAATAACAGCTCAGCGTGCTAGCGCTGACAGCCGTGCTACTGCCTGCCGAAGGTTATGGCACCCTTTGCAGGGATCCCATTAGCTGAGCAGCATCTGCCAAGCGCAGCGCGACTGCCTTCGAACGCGGGCAGGAGGCGGCTGGCGAAGGGCGATGGGAGCTGCTGGGAACGGGGTGCTCCGGCGCCCCTCCGGCTGCAGGTAGCCACAGCACAGACGCTGAAGCCAGTCCAGGCCGCAGGTCCCCCATTTCATGCGGCACAAAATGCCTCCCAAAGAGCGTGAGCGAGCCTTTGGGTGTTTGCTGCAGAAGAATGGAAAGCTATCTGCTGTCGAATGGGAGCAGGACGGAGCAGGACTGGCTCCAGATCCCATGAGCCGAGCAGCTAAACCCAGCAGTGAACTTGAGCAAATAAGTACCTTTGCAAACAGGAAAACATCTTTCAATGCCACACTACTAGATGCTACACCTAGGCTACAAGGTACCAGATGTTGTATCTAGCCAGCTTCTTGTGCTTTAAAGAAAAGCAGAAGCCCTAAAGCATGGAATTAGTTAAATGCTACGCAAATGCAACACAACGCATGTTCACTGATCAAATCTCTTTTTACCACCCTTTTGCAGATAATGAATCAACAAATCAGACACCCAAAGCCTCATGGTCAGAAACAGCAGTTTCAAGATTGCCATTATCCTGTTTTATGATCTCTTCCACTAATTCATGAAGTTGTTCCTGAAACACTATCCTTTTGGTGAGGCCATTCCAGAACTTCTGGCAGCTACAAAATGTCTTCTAATTTATAGTCTAAAAGTATTGAGGACAATGCATATTCATTTGATATTGTACCAGCATCATGTTACCATACGTGTTGCAACTCTTCAGGCGGCCAAATAAAATATTCTAATGCTTCAACATAGTGCTAGGGAATGCTCATCTTTTACAGCTGCTCCTCAGCAGTATTCGCTGTAACGGAGTAGAATGGCACTCCGTTGTGCTATGTGCTGCAGAAATACCCAGAAACGAAAAAATCCTGCCTACAGTTTCCAACCAGAACAGAAATGGTAAAAGAACTTGAGGAGAGAGTGATAATAAAGGAGTATGAATTTTTAAAGTACTTTTAAACTATGGATATTATTAGATAATATGGATATTATCCTGCCTCTTCAGGTCTCTTTCACTGACTGATTTTATTTAGTTCTTGTCATAGGGGTGAAACTTGAGAACCAAAATGAGATGGTGGCACTGGGTGCACTATGCATGATGAAAAACATGATATAAAAAATAGTATTGTTGGTACAAGACACCAGTCTGTGAGAAACTTGTCCAGGTGCCATGGCGGAACAGGGCTAAATGGGTATTGCAGCAAAAGACACAAGAATATAGTAAGGGTTAAAGTAAGGAAGGATCTAAAAGACTAAAAGTAGTGGGCTTCATGAGGTAAAATGGGATGAGTAATTGTAAGAATTTGTCAGAGGAATGGGCAAGGAAAATAATCTTTACTTGTGTCATTTCTTTGGACCAGGTGGATAAGAAGGCCGTGAGACGGAAAGGAATTCCTTCTTTTCTGGGCCAAAGACTGGAATGAATCAAACCTGATCATCCCAGGCTGCAGACCTGAGTAGCAAGGGAAGAGTGGTACAGACAAGGGTCACAGAGAGCAAAGGGGATGAAGGAACTATTAAGGATATGTCAGGATTTAACTTATGCCTATGAAGTATTTCAGCTGTGGCAAAATAGCCAGGAAGACATACCAATGCTCTGAGATGGATGGATGGAAACAGCTCAGATGTAGGACGTCAGTGTGTGTAAAGAGAACAGGTGGACATGATGAGTGGTTGGATTAAAAAATGGGCAAAGTGTATGATGGTAAAAGAGCAGAACACAATTAAAAGAGCCCTGGGACATCGTCGCTTGAAGGGAGAAAGACAGGAGAGGGCACTACAAGGAGCTGAAAAACTATACAAAAGTAAGGTATAAAGACTAAAAGAAAGAAATCCTGAATGTTGCCCGTTAAAGAAATGCTAGCCCATATACCCCGCATAAATTTCTACTCCACATCATTCTAACTTAATTCTTCACATGGATAAAAATGTTCCCCATATATTGTTTTTTTTTTCTATTTGGTCTTATAATGGTTACCTGTTATACTCCACGTAAGTGAGGACTGTTTATCAAAACTGCCTACTGTACTACATACATCACTTGATTAAATGTGTGAATGTTAGGGATGAGAGATGCTACTCAACAAAGATCTATTATTAATGTTCTTGGATCATCAATGCAGAACACAATAGTCATTTTCATTGTAAGGCTTTATCTCTCTTCTCCTTCCGCAGATATGATAAGGTTTCTCACAAGCAAGAGCCACAAAGCAGGTTCAAAAAGGAGCCTGGCTAGAGGTATGTATGGATTTTGGATACAGTTTTGTTATGCCTTACTTCAGCAGAATATCCAAGGCAACAAAGAGAAAGGAAATGTGAAACCATCCAAAGCACTGGCTGAGCTGTAGCGCCAGGGGGGGAAGAAAGCGCAGAGAGACAGAGAATGCCTGAAATGTCTGCAAAATGTAACTCAATTATCAGAGATCAGCCATAACAAGGAAAAAATCACATAAGGCTGTAAGAGCTATAAGTATCAAATAGTTACGTTTACTGCATTTATAAACAGATATCTTTTGGCAGGAGACTCAAAGAGGCCTCCACAAGGCACGAGAATCTGGGCTTGAATCCATTCACTCTGTGAATTAATTGACTTGGTTTGAACTCTACTGTTTTCAGTTGGAGAATTCACTGTGAACATGTTGTACATATCTCAGATATCAAATAGCAAATGTACTGAAGCCAGATACTGAACTGGAGCCAGAAATTTTTCATTAATCAGTATTGTATGCTTTCTGTGAATAGGAAATAGAACAACAACAAAAAGCAGACAAGAATGGGGAAAATATTTTTCTCTCTCTCCCTGTTTCTACACCCCCACATATGCTATTATTATTACTCAGTATTTACATTACAGTCACACCCAGTGGTTCCAACTGAGGCAGGAGCCCCACGGTGCTAGGTACTGTACAAAATAAATACACTTAAAGAGACAATGGCTGCTCTGAAGAGTTTCAAGTCCAAACAGATGGGATGGATGAGAAAGAGGCATATAAAGGTGACTGAATTGGCCAGAGGTCAGACACTGGATCCGTGGAAAAGCTGAGAATCCTTTTCTCAGTGAAATCTTGAAATCATTGCCAAAACCCATACATTTTAGGGCAGAAAACAGTTCAGCACACAGCATCAGCAAACCAGGTTTGCGCCTTATCCACCAGACTCCAGCAGCCCCCCAGTGCTGCAGTTCAAAATTCACTTCCTGGCAAAATGGGCAGCTGAATATAACAATAACAGATTACAATATCACACTCGTATACTCTCATGAAGGGCAGATTTACCAGCGGACTGAGAGTACAGTAGCCCCCACCACCATCTGACAGAGAACAGGCTGTTCCCTTCCCCGTGCTCCTCTGTAATTCACTGATTTGCTCCCCGTTTACACTATTTAAGAGGTGAAACGCAGTATATTCACAATCCAGGAAAGAAAGGTTGCTTAGATTTCAGTTTCTTTGCAATTCTCCTTGGCAAAGCACAAATGGAGGAGAAGCACCCCACAGCTGGCACTGAGCACAAACTAACGCAACCACACTTTCTCAGCAACAAGGCAGCAGCCATATGTTTTGCAAAGCACCTTCATTTGCTCAGCACACCCAGTCATTCCCCATCCCTGCTGTGCTCAAGCAAGGTGGTAACTGAGCCTGAAGTTACTGTGCATCATGTTCTGTGCTTCAGTCTCATCTCCCACATAACCTGTCCTGAATAAAGCTTCATTGCTGCGTGTTTAGACTGAGATATGCCATGGCCAAAAAAAATAAAAATAAAAAATCCAGAAAATATAAGCAAAATCTGCAGGAAGATAGTCTAAATATGTGAAGAATCTGCTGGAATTTGATGATGGTTTCTCTGTCTTGTCTCTGCTTTTTAAGCTACCTATTTGCAAGCCAAATATATACATAAAAGGGAAAGCACATTACACAGTTGCCAGAGGGAAGGATATTTCTACTTAAACGAATGAGAGGGGGGAAATGGAGACAAAGAGAAGAAGACCATAACCAGGAAAATAAATGAGCAGATGGAGAAAACAACAAATGAGGAAATAACACCAGGCAGAGTCATGGCTGTGATTCCAGACGGCCCACCTGCAACTGCTTGATGGTGAGCATGCATAAGAAGAAGAATGTTTCCACTGGCCGTTGCAGTCTTTGCCTCCCAATACTGACACATCCTAGTTGCCCTGAATACTGCTGAGCACTGGAAAGAACACAGAAGCAAGCCAAATTAATGACACAAAAGATTTATTAACGTCTCTGTGACTTCCGAGGCTGCTACCAGCAAACTGGGTAAGCCTCTTGTGAAAACCGTTGACTCGAAGCTCTCCCCACATATCCCCTGAGCATCTCATTATCCTCATCTCCAGCTCTTTCAAAAAGGAGCGAAAATTCAAAAAAAATAATAGTTTGACTCCCTAAATTACCTGCATTTGAAATTACAATCATACTTTACGGGTCTGGTCCAGAATTGGCTGATCTGAACAGAATGACACACATTGTATCCTTTGCCAGAGAACCATAATGCAGTACATATAGATTTGATTTGTGTTATGTAGCTAAGGAACTCCTGGGAATAAGCACATTATTAACCTCCACTAGATAATGACTGTTAAAATACAACTGCTTTTTCAGCTGGATTTCAATATGGTTTAGCTCAGACTGGCTGAAAAACACATTTATTTCCTCAGGAAGATATCTGCAGCATTTGAGTGCCTGTTTCAGGAAACATCTCTATGCTGTTCCATGGAAAAGACAGCCTGAGATTTGTTAAAAGTTGGTGACTCTACTTCATCTGGTCAGGAAGCAAGAATTGCTTTGCCTCCTAAATTTTGCTGGCTTATACAGAGTGCACAGCCATGCGCACTCCCATTTTCTGAGCAAGAAAATGTACGTCAGCTCCCAGCCCTCCTGCCCAGTAGCCTATTTTATGAATTTAGGAAAGTAAATGAATACCAAGGAAGCACATAAAGAAAGCACAAACACTTCTCCTCTCACCCTGGCCCCTTATCGCACAATTGATTGGGACAGTTAGGAAGGAAACCACCATTTCTACAAATGGTCAAAGCAGAATCCGTGAGCGTCTCCCACAATTAAAACTCTCTCCTGCTTCATGCTTATGAAATTCGTGTTTCTCATTAATGATGAAGATTTTGGACAAATGAAAATGCAGTTTAGAGTTTAATAACATTAAGAAAAAGATTTTCTTTAATTTGGGGAGGAGACTTCTATTTCTTTTTTTTTTTAATAGTTGTTGTTGTTGTTGTTTAACAAATAGCCCCCCAAATCACCAAGCTTCCTCAGGCTAGAGGAATACAGCTCACCAGGAATTGAACTCCAAAAACAGTAAGAGACTCTGACATATTTACCCATTCTCATAAAGCATGCAAACTATTCTTCCTTTCAGCACCCATTTAGTCTGTTCCAGAAATAAGTATATTCGCTTGTGGCAAAGTCTGAAGAAAGTACAGTCAATAGACAGATGTGTTATATGTTTGGGTAAGAGAGTCCATTTCCTTTCTTCCTCACCTCCCATTTCTGGTAGTTATGCACTTTTAATAAAGTATGACTAAAATCCCTTCTTTGGCATGGGGAGATTGCCAGCTGTTGAATCCAAAGCAGTTCAATTTAATCTAGACAACCACTGTCTGGTTCCAATGAAATATGAATATTTATCATTACTAAATACATGAATTATTTACATTATTTATATTAGCCAGAAAGAGTTGCAAGCACCTTTAAAAGAGATGGCTATGCTGCTGACTGTAAAGAGACAGAAATATAAAAAATATTCTCCAAATATTTTATTTACAGCTTCAACATGCACAGTTTGCATAATGACCTAATCTTGACAATATATATGTATATACATATATGTCTGTATATATAAATAAGCCTGGAAAACCAGAAAGAAGGGCAATGGTCCTGATCCTGAGGTGATCAGACCACTGCAGGACGAAAGCCAGGCAAAATATTCAACCAGCAGATGATAACAAGCAAGAGGCTGGGACTGGGGAAGAGTCAATGGTGTGAGTGTCCATAAGACAGTGAAGGGAGTGGGAGAAAAGGGAGAGTTTAACAGGACTTTATGGGGGAAGTCATAGACCCCAGGAAGGAGCTTAGGGTAATTCACTGAAGTAAGTCAAGTAAGAAACAGGGAAGAAATGTGAAGCTGAGAAATTTGCTGTAGGTGGTGATCCTGAGAAAGGGGAGCCTCTCCATTTGGTCTGTGTAGCAGGCAGACAACTGCTGATAACAGCCTGTCTAGAATTTGAAGGGAGGAGCAGGGGTTGCGCAAGTGAAGGCACCCAAGGATTCAGCCTGAATGAGAATGGCTGGAGTACCGGCTGCAGTCACAGCTTAGTGCTAACCAGTGCTCCTAATACAGAATACATTTAGTTTCAGAAATGTGGAGCCTTCTTGTGTTATTATGCAGCATACTGTACGTACAGAAGTGTCAGGGGTCAGCCTTGTGGTGCTCACAGCACAGAGGGGAGTGATGCCACGGGAAAACAAAGAAGCACAGTGGAAATGGAGTAAATAGGCAGCTCTGGGTTCACCCCAAAAGCTGGATGTGCTTTGAACGAGGGAAGGTAAAGGTTTGTCTGCATCTTCACCCCTTTACTGTGACATCTGGGGAGTATTTTGCTGCAGAGATATGTAGTAACTGAACTGCTTTAGTAAATAGTTAGAAATGTCCAATGCTGAGGAAGCATTTTTCCACACATCCTTGTGAGCTTGCTCTCAGAGGGCACCTTTGATTGAAGTTGAGCAATACAAATGCCCTCTAAGCTGTTCGTGAGCTTTAAGAGGTGTGAACACAGAGACAGCACTGAGTATGCCAGTCTCACAGGCTGCATCTAGAAAATCAATAATTCAGCTATGCAAAAAAGATGGATTCCTTAAAAACTCCATTATTCAGCTTACTTCCCTCTAATAATCATGGGAAACTGCACAAGATCTCACAAATAGAAGGTTTTTATCAACCTTGATCGCTTAATTTTTTCTTTCAAATAGATTTTGCTCTCTGAATCCTATTGTGTTTACAGAAAACCACGCTGCACGTGGATTGACTACACTAGCTTGGCTGCTTACCTGGCATCTGCAGAGAACACAGCTAGAGCAGACCCCAAGAGATCAGCTAGCTCACTGGAAACCAAGAAGAAAAAGGGGAAAGAGAACATGCAGAAGACTTGAAAACTCTGGTATTCACTTATAATTTTGGTATTATCAAAGGATGCTTAAAAAGGAGCATCTGTGGGATGTACAATTTGAAAGAAACTTCAGAGAAAGAGCTTCAAATAACAAATGTAACTGAACAGTCCAGAGGAAAATAACAAAGAAAAGGGGAAGACCATGGAATATTCATCACTGGAGACAAAAAACCCCAGGTTTGATTTTTGTTAAAACAAGTAAACATATCTGTCCATGCTCAAAGGATGGATTACACAAATTTGCATATATTTTTTCAAGCCTTATTTGCTAAGAATCTGTGAAAATGTGAATAAAGAAAATGTGAGGCATCAAAAAAAGAAAGATGCAAGCTTCATGGCCCAGTGCATACAATACGTCTGTGAAAGTCCTACTAGATCAAAGACAAACCGGCTTGCAGCTGATTTATAAACAAGGTGCAAAAGCAATGCTAAACTGTGGAAATGTGAACAAGTTTTCTGCTTAAAAAAAAAAGAAAACATTCTGAACACACTGAGCAATAGCAGGATTGAAGAGGAACTCATGGAATAAAAAAAAATAAAATTGTTTGCTGTTTCATAACAACTGACTGACAGGGAACACCTCCTTGGGTGTGGAAAGTCAGGACAGGAAATTATGTGTAATTTCCCTATCATTTAGAACTTCTCTCATTCTGTACCATAATAAAAACTAATTCTGTGCACACAAAAAGCTGTAGTATCTCTTCACTGGATCCCCTTTATTTAGGGCCTAATAAAATTTGTTCTCTCAGTTGTCTGAAATGTTTAAGAGTGTAAGGAGCACCCTCTGCTGCCCTGAACCACATAAAAATAGTGTGGATTTTAGTGCTTTATTAGGATTTTAGTGCGAGCACTAAAAGTCAGGCTCTTGACGGGCTGACCTCTGGCATATGCTGAAAGGACTCTTTATATGGTGCCACACTGAAATTTCACTTTCATAGGAGTTTCAACATGCTTAAAGAAATGGACTGCATGGACAGAGTGTCCTGAGCTCTACTGTAAAGATCTGCATTTGACCCAAACCAAATAAAATGGAATTTTCCTTTGGATTCGTGTGCTAAGACTAATATATACATATATATACATATACATATACATGTATATGTATATGTATATATATGTATATATACATAAATAAAATTTTGGTTGGAATCGAAGTGCTAATTTAAAAAAAAATGAACAAGGAGAAACACAAGTAGTACTGTTGTGCCAATACGAAGGGCAGCTGCTGTTGAGTAATGCAGGAAACACCCAGGATCTACTGAAATTTTAGAGGAGGCCAATCACTGTCTCTGGAGAGTTATGAAAAAGTGCTTATGTACAGAATATTCTTTAAAAGCTTACTGCAGAGTTTCCTGCATTTGTTTTAGGACTTGCCTGCAGTTAAAGTCAATTTGATCTATAGTTAACGTGAATTTCAAAATTAAAAGATAGGTTTTCAAGTAATTCCATGCTAGGCAAGCAATAATCACACACTTACATAGCCCTCAGTAACTCAGCAGCTAAAACAACATTGCTGTACTATCATGTTTGAGGTTGGGCAAACCAAGTGTACTGATGGTTCCTGCTCAGGAGTGACTAGCACAGGACAGGGAGTGTCTTGTAACTATCTCATCTCCTGTTTTAACTGTTTGTGCAGTTTCTCATCCTGATCAGCAAGCAGATGATCCTGCTTTAAATATACTGTCCACAAAAGAAGCACTATTCTTGACCTACCAGACTCTATGAGAAGGTTGGGAAGAAAGATGGGCTTGTTCCTCCTCTGTGTTCCGAATCTAGAAGATATTGAGAACAGCTCCAGCAAAACCACATTTTCCTTCTCGCAACCAGTGTCACCTGTTCAGTTAAAGCACACAACACATTATGTAGCTGCTATTAGGTACAGAGCTCTAGCCCAGAAACTAAAAAAGGCTGGATTAATATTAATTATCTCATAGGTATCAAGTTATATGCTATATATATTTCCGCTAAAGGTCAGTATGGGATTCTTTCATTTTATAACCATCTGCTTCATTAGGTAAAGGAAAGTAAGTTAGATATAATGGATTTTTTTGGTAGTTTTAATCAACAATTTCATCAAAAACACATTTTTCACCTGTGATAACAACATAATGGAAAACTAGATCAATACATTAATTATATGCACTGCTTTCTAAAATTTGTTGTTGTTGTTGTTTTTTTAAATGAATTACAGTAAGTGTTGTTGTCAAAATTGGAAAGAAAAAAAAGCTACACAACTAAAAGATATTACCTTTCAGTGTCAGGCAAAAGATCTGCCTATTTTTTATTTTAAAAGACTTTAATTATTATTTCATATAAAAGATCAAAAATTAGGAGATCCTAAGCGTAATGTCCGTAGCATAGCATAGAATAGCAAATAATGATTTTACTGGCATTTTACCCAGAATACGATGAAGTAACAGCTGACTGCTAGATGATAGAAATGGCAACTATATTAATCTGAGGAAAACCCAAAATCTTTACTTCATGGGAACTCCTCCTCCACACTCGATGATGGAGATAAATATCCTCATCTTTTCCATCAATCCAAGGTTCTGTTACCACCACAACAAGGGAGGCAAGGCAGCAGTCAGAAATGTAGGGAAGCATCTCTACAGTCAGGATATTTTCTTGTGAGGAAGAACATTTCCATACTGAGAGGCTCCCAAGATGCTGAGTTCTTAAAAGCCTAGAAAGTGGAAAATAGCTACAAATCAGCTAAGCCTCCTCTGCAGACCTTAGCAGGGTCTGAAAAACGTTTGGTCTCCAATGAAAGTGGAAGCTGCAGTTGTCCCCAGTTTGTTAGCCTTGCTAGCTCCTCTTGTAACACGCCATCTACAGTCACAGCTCCTCTGCTTAGATCTGGGGTTTTGTTGTACAACAGAGTCCCAGGCAAGCACCAGGTTGGGCCAGCAAGTCTCTTTATGGTACTACACAAAATGGATCCAAAAGCAGCTCTGCCTCGGCGAGAGGGCTTATTAATTTAGGTGCAAAGCTGCAAAAGTATAGTCATTCAGTTTCAGATCCAGCTCAGAGAGCCATAGCAGTGTCTTTACCTTCTGCCTCAGTGATTCCAGTGATTCCTGCACAAAATGAACAGGAACTCTAATTTGCAATTTTTATAGATTTTATATATGTACTGTTAACTACTCTACGTCCTGTTCCAGTTTCCTTACCTCAAAGGACACTACTTTCACCTGCTTGCTTTTTAGCTCTGGACAATATTGAGAAGGCTGAAAACATAGCGAGAGATGGATTCAGCAACACAGGAACAAGATAATTTAAGTTGGCAACCCTTCCATACCAACGTTAATTCAGCATCATCCCTTGCTACTGCTTCCATTTCTTCTCTTGATTCTCCCAATAACCAAAACCAGCCCATCTTTAACATTTATTGCTTAATATGTCCACATGTTCTAATTGCCAGCTTAAAAAGAAAAGCTGAGTCCAGCACTATTTTTTTCTCCTTGCAGGGCTCACTGGTTAATTCCAAAAGACATCTTGCTTCCAGGCATTCCCTGAAGCTTTCTGATGCAGAAGTCCACACCATTTGGGGAGATTTAATTTCATAGAATAGTATCACATGATCCTGATCTTCTGACACGAATGACAGTTCCGATTTGAAAACATCTGGGACTAGATTCTCTGCTGGTTGCAGGGAGAGTGGAGAATTGACTCTAGTCCTTTGACTAAGCAATGAAAGGGGCCCTATACAAGTATGAAGAACACAGCTGCACAAGTGGTAGAATGTATTAAACCTAGTTTCTTTTTCTTATGAATTTGAGGTGAAAAGAAAATGTGACCTAGAACTGAATTTTTTCTCTATAGGGATTTATTTACCACAGCTCCCACCTCCACGGGTTTCCTGGAGCTCCTAAAATAAAAGTTCATGCTGCAGCCTTCCATCAGCTGGGCAACACAGATTTTTATTTTTTGTTGTTGTTGTTCATCTATCTGGCCACTTATTTTCATGAAATTTACTACAGATCAGTCATCTTGGAGCTTCTGTCATTTTGTCACTGTTGGTTGGAAAAGGCCACTAGATTCAAGAATTATTAGGGGGTACACAAGGACAAATACATGCACAGAGACAGCCTGATCACAGATGCCTTGTTTCCATAGGAAACCAAACTAAAAATAGACAGTTTCCGAAGTGTTAAAGATGGAATTTTTATTTGTTATTGCAGTTGTAAACCTAACAGGCCCACTATTCACATGGCTTTACCACACGAGAAATTGGAAAGAGAAGTAATCTTCATTTTTCTGATAAATGTATCAATACGTGTAATACAATGACTAGTGACAAACAGCCAGATGATCCAAAGGCTGTGATCTTCTGTGAGATCACAGATTTGTCTATATGGCAGCATATGAGATTTTCTTTTAGCAACATCTCTAAAATCATTTGGTAAGCACAGAGAGCTCTATTTGCTAGAAACACAACACATGATTACATCAGTCTCTGTAAATTTCATTTCTTTGAATGATCCAGGCACAAGTAAGGTCTCTATTCCGCTTTTCATTCATCGAAAAATGATAAAACAGATGTTAGCAATTCATTTTTCCCCCCACCAGTTGCTAAGTATCAACCTCAACGTGGCATGCGGCAGCAAATGATAGCTAGACATACCACGACTGAGAAAGCACAGCTTTCTTTTGTAATCAAAATAATATGGTCATTATAGCACACATATGAGCTGTGCAGTGCAAGCTTTGGCTGAGTCCTCATAGAAGCTGACATCTTACATATGGATGTCTTTAATGTATTTGAGGTGTTTGAGCTAAATCACTTGGGGATATTATATAAAGAAATACATAGAAATGAGGTGAGCCTCTCAAGCAATGGATGAGAGAGGTGGAGAGTTTGACTGACAACTCAGGCTATCTGTGTATCATTCAGTTAAACACAAAGAAATCATAGGACCACAACTACTGTATAAATACAGATAATCTGAAAGCACTGAAGTGTCTCAAAACAGAAGACTATTTTTAAGGTGTAGTAACAATGTGGAAGAAATAACTTCCATGGCATCTTATATGGTAGCATGTGAGGCTGTTGCATGACAACAGCCTTCTAAACCTGCTTTACTTGGGACCGAGGCTGCAGGTGGTACAGGCTGGTTGTGCTTATTGCTACCACTGCACCTCAGGGGATCTACACCCACTGGTATCTAATGGTCAGCAGTTTACTAAGAGAACAAGCACTTGCAGTTGTATAGGCCTCAGCCATTAGCAGCAAACAGTGGATGCAGCTGGAAATTTAACAGAAAGTAACGTCATGGTCTTTATATACCTTCATGCAACAGCATACAGCAATGTAACATGGTGGGGAAGTATGTGTCTCGAATATGCATGAAGCTCAGAAAGGCCTGCTACTGGCTGGGCCTAAGCTTCAGCTGTCCTGTGATTTCTTTTCACTTCCTGTGTCAGACCCACCCAAGATCCTCTGTGTTGTCAGAAAACTATTGGAGACCTCAGCCATGAGAATGGGATTGGTGGCTCTTCAGGACAGGCGGGCCTTCCAGCTCTCTCTGGCAGCGCAGGGCCTGCAATGCATCCACAGCCCTGCATGCCCCAGGGGACACAGGTATTCCCTACACACACCCCTATACCGCCCCCCCCCCCCCCAAAAGAAAAAAAAAAAAAAAGCCAAACAGATTTTGAGAATTATTCGGGAGTTTAACTCCTTTGGGGACTAAAACTGAGGATTTTTTTTTTTTAAATCTGGGCTCAGAGAGCATGAAATTGAAAGTATTTCAGGAGGAATATTACAATTAAGTCTGTATTTAGCCTCAAGGAAATGAGTCAAAAGTTTTCCCCAACCTCCTGGAGAGAAATATGTGGTTTGGTAAATGGGGTTGATGGGGTTCAGAGCTCAGCACAGCACAAAATGGCATCCGGGGGAGGGAACAATTGGAGGGCAGGTATAAGCTCCAGTGTTGTGGTGCAAGACCATCATTTACATCACTCTATTCTTGATTTATGTGTGGGATTTTTTTTTTGATAAAAAATATGTGTGTAATCATGATATTATTCACCAGTGAATATTAATTCACATAAAACTACTGAAATCAATTTGTGGCAGTAAGGCCTACCTCAGCTACCTGAGGTACCTCAGTTACCTGAAGCAGAGAACTAGCTGAGGAAAATCAACCCCTGCAAAATGGAGAACGCCACTCTCCAGAGGGTGGTAGAGACTCCTACCACGACCATGATTCCTCTCATACAGGAAGATCTGGGAGACAGAGACATACCCTGGAGAAAGAAATCGAGGACATGGGAGAGGTGCAAGACACCATGAGTCAGTGAGAGGAGGCCTTCGCTGGCCCGTGAGGCATGAGGGAGCATTTTGGGGGATTCTTTCCCTCATGGTATGGGAGTTAAAAGTCGCGTCTGGAAACTTTTTGCACTGCAGTTTGGAGGCTGGGTAGAGAAAAGGTTAGGAAGTGCTAGCTTAAATCAAGGATGTAGTATTTCAAGGATAGGTTGTTACACACAGATTGATGCCACACTGTTGTCAACATGCCAGGGGTAGTTTTAGCTGTCAGCTCTGTCAGAGTCTGCCAACCAACTTTAACTTGTTTTCTGACTTTTCCAAATGTTTTCCAAGTTTTTGCTTGCCGTGCTGAGGATAAATTGTTCCTCAGTTTCTGAAAACCACATTTGTTTACTTATTTCCTTTTCATCTCTGTTTCTATGGTGTTCCTTGGGGGGGGGGGGAGGGGAAGCACAACCCCTGCGCCTTCACTCAGTCTTAACATAAACATAAATCACTGATGTTGGTATATGAACCATGAGGTTTTCTTCACTTATCAGTGGTCACCCATGTCCAATTCATGGTTGCATTATTCTAGAGTTGGGTGTGCCTCCACCATGCCCAAGATGGCAGACTGGACAGCACATGCAGCTACTCAGGAATAAACTATTACAGCAGCTCTTTTCTGTGATTTCCTGCAGGTAAAGACCTCTTTTTTCTGGTATGAACATTTTTGAGGAAGAAAAGTGTTCCAGCTTGGTGAAAATTATTTGCCATGAACACAACAGGTACAAGCAGGTGAGCTACAATCCTTCAGCATTTCACTCCTTTCCAGAGCCTCTCTCTTTCCACTCTGGACTGATTGTGAATGGCTCCGTTTTGGAGAAGCAATCTTACAATATTTACAGAGAAATAAATTTTAAGGAAAGTTAAAAGGAGAGGGGAATTCAAAGACCAAAAATTATAAAGCTGAAACTAAGATTGCACAATTGGTATGTATGCATTGCGCTACATTTACTTGCTTGCACAATTTTTTAATCTGATAAAAGATGGATGGAACAGACATACTTCTGGTTTTCCTCACAGTTCAGTATGTAGTCCCAGGCCTTCTTTACTGCCCAGAGTTACTAATTTCCTCTTCATCTCTTTTACAGCACTTTTAACAGTAAAATTTATATACATGACAAACAAAGATGTAATTTATTTTTTTTAAACCACAGGAAGGTGAAGGGAAATGAGGTAAAGAAAAAAAGTGGAAAAGAATTCTGATGTAGGAATATAATTATTTTAGAATACTTACCATTACATCTTCATATTAATACATTAATTTGGGGCAAACTACAGAAAAATGGTTCTTAAGACAATGATTTTCTTAAAATGCAACAAGGAATCTATCTGGAACAATTGGATCAGCAGACTGACATGAGTTGGTCACTTTGCTCCTAGAAATCCACTGAATTCACAGTAATAGCATGTAAAAAAAGAGAATACTGGATTCTAAGCTACTTGCTATTTTCAGTGTTTATATGTATATATATGTTAAAAGTACTCATAATTGATACGGTGTTTTTACAGAAACTTGAATTTATTATACATGTTTTATGGAGATACCTGAGTAAAAATTCACATGTTCTTTGCATTGCCGTCCTTTGTCCTCAGCTTCAGTTTGTTCAGCACTTCAATGTCTGCAGTCCTCTAGTATGAAGTTGGGCCCCCTGAAAATGAGGAACATATAAGTGACCATATATCATTGGTTGTCTGATTTGCCTTTCACCACATTATAACTTTAGTAATAGCAATTAGAGAATCAAGATCTCAGTCTTCAGTGGATTTAACCATGAGACTTTCTTATCACTCCCAGGAATCTCTACCTCATTTATTACTTCTAGTTTCCCAATATGTGGAGATTTGAAAGAATTTATTTCACAACACCAATTCATCCCAAAGTAGATCAGAACTATGAAATGAATAAGGCAAGAGTTTTGTCGAAAAAATGGCATGCAATTATGTTATTAAAGATATAATGCGTGTGAACAGGAAGAGTTCAATTACTACTGAAAGAGCAACATTCATTCTGCAATATCTTTTCCCATGAGTCCTTGATATTGAAATATATATAACTTTAGTATAGTCTCTGCCTGTCATTTTTCTGAAAGGCTCATAAATAAAATGGAGAGCAGATCTTGCATCACACTGACATCCTTGTGGGTCACTCCAAAGTCTGGGAGCTCATGTACCGTAGCTCTGTACCTAAGCTAATGGAGCAGTTAACATCAGTGGCAGCTTAAACATGCTTTCCCTATTGGCATGCAACTGCAGCTTGCTCCACTTACATCTTTTCTATAGCCAGCCTTTCCCTTCTTTCCTTCCATTTGGTGGTACTTCCCTCCTGTATTTGGTCCCAGGTCCTCCTTCAGTCTGCCTCCTCTCTCTACCAGCACTCAGTATTTTTTGTCCTTGGCTGCAGTTCTGATCTCTTCACTCAGTTTCCCCACACCTCAAATCTCAGTTCCATTCTTTCACCCACCAGCCTGCAACTCTAGGCTATGAATCCATCCAGTTGTTTGCCTCAGGTAAGTCACATGAGATAGCTTCTTATGCAAATCTAGAAGGCAGCTTTGCCTTTCACTCTGAAACCAAAAGGAGAGAAACAGGATGCTGACCCAAAGTGGCTTGCAGCAAATGAGAGTTGCAGGTACCAAGAACATGCTTTTTGATGCAGTCCTTTTAAAAGAGTAATGACTTGCCCAAGCCAGCTTAAGACAGCTTTCCACAACATGGAGAATTTCAGCACAAAGGGCTGAAAGTTGTCAAGATTATAGGCAATCAGAAGTGACAGCTTTAGAGGCATCTCAATAATAAACTGGTTTACCTGCTCCACCTTTACTTAGATCACAATTATTTTTTTCTGTACTTTGAGCTTAGGTGGGACATAAGACCTTACTCAAAAGGAAAATTTGTTAGGCAATAAGAAAGAACGAACAAGCATTTCTAACTTTCTATTCCATTTTTATTTAATCCTTTTTATTAAAAGGCACAGAATGATTTACCTTTGAAATATCTTCTTCTGAATGTCTGTATCACCCTCAATACAAACAGCTCCAGACCATTTTTTTTTTCTTTGCTTACTGTCAGGTGTGTTTTGTTTTTTTTTCCTGACCTGTAAGTGTTTCTGAGTTAGAGCTTGTACAGTGAGAGACTAGAAACAAGATCTATAAAAAGGCTGCTGAACCCTTCTCTCTACTGCATCACTGAAAGTTAGGCTTGTCTTCTCCATTATGTCTAGGAAAATTAATCTGGATCAACTTTGGAAAAGGATTAGTGTAAATGTAGTGATGGAAGATAGAGGCATATAAACAAAACATTCCAGCATAGATTTCAGCGTGAAGTTGGTGGACACGAGCTGCTCTGTGTGCATGTGGTAAATGAGAAGTGACATAGCCCTGTGTGAAATAAACTATTTCACATTTACCTCTGCAGATCTGCTTGCATACAGCCAGTAATTAGAGTTGATATGCTGTAAATTCACATCTAAGCATAGGTCACTGTCATTTATTTCTGGGCCTGTATGAGAATGAAGTGGCCTTACTTTGTGTGTGTTGCACTTTGCAAGCAAGGTCATTGTCATTCTGCGTCCACCAAGTGTTTTATGAAGGGTAACAGATCCACTGTAAATTCACATTTCTAGTTAACTCAGATTTCTTTTCATAAACATTGCCAAGTAAACAAACACTTTTCCACCTCTTTTAGAGTCGTCATCTTTGGAGGAAGTTGTCATGTTGTGATCCAGATCTATGAGTGGACCTGTCTTTGATGGCAGTGGTAAGTCTAAGACAGAACTATCAGGGTTTTCTCACTCCAAGTCATATAAAGCATAACAGTAAAACATGCAAGAGGAGGTTGTACATGATATATCACAAAATGTGGTTTGGCACCAAGTACAGTAACAGTTTAGGGAACAGGCTGTTCTTTAAATAATATGCTTTTGTTTTCAACTTTTAATTCTTCATGCTGCTGATTTACAGCAAAGGCTTTTTTCTTCAAAAAAAAAAAGCAGACCCACAACTAATCCATCAAAAAGACACAGTATGTGGTTTCTTTGTCAAACATTTCAATAAATCATTCAGCTTTCTCTGGAGTATTTGTACTATTCGCATTGGAATAGAATTGTTTTTTTTTTCCTTTGAACTGTGGGCTGGATTTGGTGTTGGTGCATGCGGATGTACATGCACAAATACACATGCCTGGCTTCGAAAATCTGATCTTAAACACACAGGAGGTGAGTGAATGATGTGTGAGACTGAAAGAAATTTTCAGTGCTCAGCTAAAAGATCGGAGGGATGGGGAACTGAGAGGTGCTCATCACCGAGCTTTAGCAGGGCTCGAGGGGGTGACCAATAATTGGCGCCTTTTAGATCTGATGTCATTATGTAGCTAAACACATAACCAGCAGTTAATCCAAAAAAGAAAAGAGAGAATATTAGCGGCACTTAATACTGCACTTAATATTTTTGTCTGTTTTCTGTCTGTCATTCATAAGTGAGTTTTGTTTTTTGACTGTATTTCTAGGTTTATGCTGCAGACACTGTAATAACTATTGAGCAATGTGGACTCGTCTGACATAGATTTAAAGTCAGTAATATCAGTAAAAGATTACACTAATGTAAAGTGAGATGACCTTGGGTGTTGGGGATTTGTTTGATTTTGCCGCTACAGTAAGCTCTCATTATTTTTTTGTGTTTTCCTCACAATGTGAAAATTAGCTGAGTGATTAGCTGATTGATTTTTTGATTTCATTGCAAAATAAAAATCAAAAACATCAAAAACTTTTGCTCTGAGTCAACACAGAAT
Organism: Cygnus atratus; assembly: GCF_013377495.2. Taxonomy (NCBI): domain Eukaryota; kingdom Metazoa; phylum Chordata; class Aves; order Anseriformes; family Anatidae; genus Cygnus; species Cygnus atratus. The sequence continues at coordinate 29,319,033 of NC_066369.1, forward strand.
TTATCATTCAAATTTAAATTAATTATTTCCTTTTTATATCACTTAAAATTTCTAGACACTTTTCTTACAAGTTTAGGTCAAATTCTAAATGAAAAATACTTGTTTCTGAGGGAAAATTATAAAGTTTTCTTAAACAGAAGGTATCAGCATTCATGAAATCAGACATTTTTATTTTGAAAAGAACCAGAAAATTTTTTTAGCCATTTACAGTATTTTCTGCATTTTTGACCAATTTACTGAATCTGTTCTACTAACAAATAATTACGGTTTCTTCAAAACTGCCAGAAAAAATCCTGTTTCTATTTTGCACATTTCATTTAAGAGGGACAAAAAATAGCATATATTTTGATTTAAAAATGGAAGTAAAAGAGGAAGGAGCCAAAAAGGAAAAAGTATTTTCTCGAGGGGGACCATTTCAAACCAACTTCTCATCTATGTTTAAAAAAAAAAAAAAAAAAAAAACTTGCTTTTCACCAAAGGGAAATGTGGCAGGGCCAAACTATCTGGTCTTCAGCAGCGCATGGGATATTACTAGGCAAACCTGCAAAAATGTGGCTTACTAGAAATAGTAGAAGGAAACAGGTATGCAAATGACTGCCTTGCTAGACTAAAAGCAGTGAACAACCACCCAGATTGTTAAGCAAAGTGAAGACCGAGCGTGGATGGGGGGGAAAACGGTAATGATGATAAAAGCTACTTGGACTAAATGATGTTGCATTTAATGTGACTGGAGGCGTCAGCCCTCAAATGACTTCTCTCTTTCTGAAGCCCCTAATGTTGATGAGCACTGCTTATAAAACGCCTTGGTGATAATGCTAACCATTGTAAGTGTTGAGGGCAGGGGTGAAATCCTGGCTCTGTTGACATCATTAACAGTTCTGCCATTGATCTGAACTGGGTCAGGATCAGCCCAAATTAAAGCAGTAGGCTTGCTGACAAAAGACTGCTAGTCAGAGGGAGGCCCAGTCGCTGAGTTCATCAACCCCATGTGTTCTGTCCAACAAAGGTCAATAAGATGGAAGGTCTCGGATTTAGATCGCTAGGAAGATAAGCATGCCAGCCTGAAACAAGGCTCCAGAGAAATCTGGGACCAGCATTATTTGGATATTTGCTGTATGACTTGTTTGAGAATGTTTAAAATGTGCTTTATCCATATTCAAATCCAGTATAAACTGAAGTAGAAGAATATGATCTCCGTGGGAAGAGATCATGGAAACAATATCTGTGCACCTGCCTACAGATCTATGCAAGCGTTTTCAAAACAGACATTTTGGAAACAGACAGCTACTGCTAATCTATTATTGTTTCCATGCAGATATTTATATAAATACCCTTCTTGCAAAATACCACATACCCTGCTGAGCTTTTAATATTGGCATATTGAAGAAACACAACTTCAGCCTCTGTAAATAAAATTGAAATCTTAAATGGTTTGGGGATCTGGACTTAATAGGGACAACTGTATTAAATTTGGCTATAAATTATAAACTCATCAATTCAAAAGAATATATGTTCCTACTAGTTTGTCATTTTTTATTGACACTTAAACATTTTCCACTTGATTTTATTTTCTTCAAGAAAATCTAAAAATGCCTTCTGAAAAGTGGCTTCAAACCTATCCTATCAACTGCACCTATTAATTTAAGATACAATCACCCGAACAGTTTGATAATACACGTCGTAAAACTGTGTGTGTGCACGTACATACATTCTTTAATTTTCTTCCTGAGACCAGCACACTTTGGAATGATATTTTAATTTATTATTATGAAAGGAATGGCAACTGGTTTTTAATGGTTACAGAATGGTGACTCACAACACTGTCCCAGATGCTGTCACCGTCGCTATGAGAGCAGATTTGCAACATCTTGTCATAGGCACACATCAGTGCTCATGCCTGCTGCCTTCATCCCAGAGGACAGCCTAACACCTGCTGCTGGCAGCGTGCCGGCCCTTCGGGGAACAAATGTTCCATTGCTGCTGGGTGATAGGATAGGACAGACTCGAGATTTCACGTGAACTGGCTAAAGGCACCCTAGGGCTTGGTGCACCCACCCCAGCACCCAGATGGTTGTCATTTCTGTAGGAATATTAGAGAGCAAGTGGTATGTTATAGCTGCCTGCTGTAAATACAGAATAAGGGAAAAATCATCGGCGCTCTGAATGATAAAATTTCTAGCATTAGGTGTAGTTACTCTAGAAAAAAAAAAACAAAACACATTTTTTAACAGTCAGTATTGTACTGCTGGAGTAATATGTTCCTGCTCTCTATTTTATCACATCATGATCTTAAAAGAGTGTGTTAAAGATTTTTTCTTTACAGCAGAATGTAAGTGCAAATTCACTTCTGGATGGATATTGTGCTTCTCTGTTGCAGAATATATTTAACCTTATACAATTTACAAATTTACAAATCCTAGACAAAATAAACAGCATTTTTATTTTCCATGTAGTGTTGAGCTGCCATACCTTTATATTGCCAGATGCACTATATTAAGATGAGACATAAGGACAAAATCCAAGTGGGTAAATATATTTTGCAAGTGTTCCTTTCAAAGCATTTTTCAATACACCTATCCCAGAGTTTTAAAATAAAGAGTACTCAAGCACTAGCCCCAGAGAGCCCAGATTTCTCACTGAATTCAAGGGAGCTTAAAGGATTTCTGGCTTGGAATAAGCAGCTCAGTATATTTCAGGACCAGGTCCCTCAGAGAGCACCTAATGTGTTTATTTCAATTTATTACAACTCCATGTCCAGTGGGGTGATAATGGCAGTGTTATGAAGGATTCACTTCATCTGGATTGAATAGTAGACTAATAAAGATGAGGTTGGGGCTTTTTTCAAATTTCAAATAAGACCATTTTTATTCTCTGCTTTTGAAAATGCTTTTTGTCCCCATTGTTCCCAAGAGCTTAGATCAAAAACATGTCACATTTCTGACAGAGGTACAGTCCAGGATGCTGGGCATTAATATTTCAGCTACTGCCACAGTATGGTTTTAGTACTGCATTTCAGTGTTTGCACAGGCATTTGTTCCTATGAAAACAAGATCCCTTAAATATAAAAAGATTGATTATATATTTATAGGAGGATGGCTTGATCCAAAATCTCTGGATAGTTGCAGTTGAATTCAGTGTGGTTTAAATCAATGTGCAGTAGAACAAAATCCAGGTGATATTTCACTTTCACTTATATTTCACTTGCTGCACTTTTCTGCAACAGATCACTGTGATCTACATCACAAGACACCGAGCAACATCTTGGAACTAGCAACAGGAGAATTCTGGGTGGCTTTCACCAGTTAAAAAAATTCCTCTTTTTCTCATGTTAGAACTGCTTGCTAATGATTGGGATGTATCACTGTAAAGTCTGAGGAAGGAACAGCATCACAGCTCTCTTTGTGGTTCTGTGAACACGTTCCCATTCTGTTCTTTCTCGTGGTCTCTGAAACGAGTTTCCAGGTGATGCCAATTCATAATATTCTCTGTGCCAGTGATCCCATGATTGGCCCTGGGCAAATTGCATTGTTTTTCTTTGTCCCCTAATTCTGTCTGTAAAATGCTGCTAATAGCGTCCACAACTAAGAGGTGCTGGGTGAATCTGTGTGCTGCAGAGGACTTTGAAGATGAAAAGGTTTATTTAATTGTTAACTGTTGCCACTATTATTATTGAAGATTAAGAATACATTCTACCCTCAGATAGACATGTGCAGCTGTGGCTGTTCCTATTGTCCATGTTTACTCAAATAACCATGCAGTGGTGCAGGAGAGTGCAAATCTAGAGACTGTAAGTTCAGCAAGTCAGCTTCACTGGAGCAAAGACAAGGCTTTTATGTGCAGATGGCAGGCATGCAAATGTGGTACAGTCACAATTTAAAGGTACTTTTAAAGCATTTGTGTCAAATGAGTCCTTTCAGCTTCTATTGCTGCAGTATGAACTACAATGAGAAAAAAATAGAATGAAAGAACAGGAAAAGTATTTATCTTAAACCCTTGGATAAATCTGATCCCAAGTGGCCAGTGCTAGGGCATTCCTGGTGATAGAGACCTGGATATGATTCAGAGGTCAACCTGAGCTCTCATGTCACATTTGGGTCATGCTACATGAATCATCTCTTTTGCAAGGCTTCCTAGTAAACTGTGGAGTATCCTGGATCCTGATGTAAGAAATGAGCCCCAAAGGTTTGTTTAATCTTAAAGTGTTCTTCTAATCTGGAATTTCTATTCAAACTGAAAAATGCTAGAGGCCCTGTTATCACTCAAACATTGTATTCCCTTTTGCTCATGTTAAAAGTAATTATTTCACTGTCCTGCATATAGTCTTTACAGAGGATTTCCAAGGTAAGTTTTCTGCCTGTGACATGTCATTCTAGTGAATTCAGTTGCACTTGTGTAGTCACACTGCCTTTGCTTAGCTTGCCAGGTGTAACAACAGTAAAGTTTGGTCTAATAAGTAGAAGTTTAGCCTTGTACTTGGTACAAATAAACATCTGAAGAGAGTCTCCCTGAATAAATTGTCATCGTCCACTTTTCAATGTATTCTGCTTTCTGTTTATTCTTTTTTTTGGATGACTAAGTCCACTTGCAGAATAGGAATAATCAGAATCCCAGAAGGAAATAATAAAGAAAACTGCCACTTTATTGTCAATTAAAAGACAATTTTGGCAAATGGCAAGGATGCTTCTTTTACCAGGGAAAGCTGCATTTACTGCTTCGTGTTCAGAACATTCTGTGAAGTGAACAGAAATGAAGCTGGCCTGTGTAAGAACCTGGGCTTCAGAAGCCAAAGAAATAAAGAAGTTCTTGCAGTTAATGATGTCTTTCAGTGCATTTTTAAGGCCAAGATTAAGTAAATCAGTAAAAGAAGATATACGCATCTTCAGAATCCAAACACCCAGACCTGATGTTTTTTTAATAAAAAATGGTGTGTGGTGTGAGAACCCAACGTTACTACTGAGGAGTTCAGCATTAAGATAAAAGAAGCCAGAGAGCGTGGGCCAAGCCGACTGACAGAGCAAGCTAGTGTCTGAGCAGCTGTGTAAGTGCTTAAAGGACTCTTTTTGCCTTTTGAAGTTTATTATAAAAAAAAAAAAAAAAAATCTTTCATCAAGGCTCTGTTGCCCTGGATCACCAAGGACAGATGCTGGGTGGTCCCCGTAAAGTTTCTTTTCAGCTTGCTTTCTACACTCATGGGTACTTTTCCAGTATTTGTAGAGCATGAAATGACACTGAATTAATTTTCTTTTTTGAAATAGAAGGAACAAAAGGAGAACCTAGACCTCTATACAACCACCTTTGAAATCGTTGCTTTTGGGCTTGTCTGTACGTTCTGTGCAATATTATGTATTGCATGGTCTGGCCCTCCTTATTAAGAACCTCCTTGCTGAACAGCTAAACTTGGTAACCTTGGATGCCTCTCCTGAGCACAGCAGAGCATTTGGGCTGGCTAATGTTCAGGAAGGTCTTTGCTAAGTGCAAAGATACTTAACAGCTGTAAAATATGTAACTGCTCACCTGGCTCCTTAGAACGAGTAGTCATCTGCCATCTCCAAGTCATGTTCTCTTGCACTGAAGGAACCATACAGATGTGATATAAAATTATTAGGTGACAATTGCTAAAACCAGGGGGTGAAATGGCCATTTCATATACAAGGCCCCCAGACAAGCTAAATATTTCACAAAGTGGTACACGAGAAATCTCTAGAATCGAGTTGTTGTTTGTTTGTTTGTTTGTTTTTTTCCTACTGTTACTTCAAAATATTAATGATGTATTTTACAGTCATTCCTTTCTTGGGAAAGACGTTCATGTAGGAAAATTGGTTTCATGACTGCTTAAGTTCTGATCTTGTTCATGTGTCCTCTTCATGATGCCATCTGATAAGATCAGCCACCCTGGGCTGCCACTCATTACTCATTTTCACTAGATCTTCCCTATTTGAAGACCTGCTTTGGAATTCCTTTATGGAACGACCCTCCTTCACCACTGTGGTGCTGTATTCATAGCCTCAGTCAATACCCATAGCCCAAAGTAGGTGATAAAACAGCAGGGAAATAAAATCAGCATCCTACTGCAGAGGTTATATGCAAGTAAATAAATAGAAAATACAGTTATTAGCTCCTTATTTTTTTCAGTGGACAGTTAAACACCAGAAACATGAACTTCACAACTTGAAATTGATTTAATGGCTTTCATCCACGCTTCACTATGATTAAGTCTAGACAAACAAACTCTCTTCTAGCATCGCTGAGTGTCTGCTTTGTGCACAGCGTGCATAGTACATACTCCTTCCTTGAAAAATTATATTGAATCCATGAGTTTCTTCATGACTATTGAATGAAAACAGGTTATTAAAACACCTGGTGTTTATACAATCCCTCACCTCTTCGGAGCATCCTACTGCATGATTGGCTTAATTATCTATTACTTTGCAGCATCCTTTCCATTGTGCAAAGCAAGACACACACAAACAGAGAAACAAAAAACAACCAGTCCTCCGTGAGGCCCTGGAACAAATGCCTACATAGACAAGAGTGAGTGTTCATCTGCTGAAAAACAACTGAGGATATGTCCCCATCACCCTTGCATAATTAAACTAGAGTCAACACGCTTGTAAGCAGAGAGAGCCAATTTCTGACATCAGCATCTGGACTTTACCGTTACACAAGTACACAGAAAAACATGGTCTCACTAGGAAACTCAAGTGGAATGGTGAAAACTGTGTTATTAATAGGGCAAATGAACATAGTCAAGAAAGAAATGTAAATGGTAGCTGGGACATCTAAAAATTGTTTGACTTAGGAAATAACCATATGTTTAAGTATATAGAAAGAAATTACCTTTGATACAGGGTCATCTCGTAAAATAACCTTAATCTGGAAGCTGTATGTAAGGAAACAGTTTATGTTCTCTTTTGCAGTCATGTGCCCAACCGCCAGATTCTGAATTGCCTTTCCAGTATGTTCCGTCTTTAGTTGTCAAAGAGGTGAAGCACATTTCTGTTGTTTGCAGGTGTTTATTTTGAACTGAGATATGTCAGAGATAGTGAACTTTCATTTTCAAAGAGAAAAAATCAATAAGTAGACATAAGATTCTTGGAAGTTGAATGCAATCTAGCATCTGTTTTTTGCACTCCTAGCATTGGTTTGTTAATTCTTACCTTCAGTTTTGTACCACGCTCGTCACTCTAGATCCTAGGTGCCTTGCAGACATGACTATTCTGGTGCAAGGACTTGTCAGGTATGGTTTGTTCCCTCATTCCCAGGAGAGGGAGCCTGTATAATGAGTAAATTGTTTTGGTAAAGGAAGCATTTGGGGAGGTTTGGGTACAGTTTGTGTGTGCTGAGTACACACATAGAAAAAAGTACTGCCATTGCAAAGACTAACATTTCTGTAATTCCTTTGTCTTTTCTAGCACAAAGCAGTCCTTGGGAAATGCCGGTTATCAATGTCATAAGAACATAAGATATGCCTTTCTTCATGTTCGATTCATCTAACATTCACTCTCCCTACAAAAGGAGTCAGCAGCAAATTCTAAGGGTAGAGTAGAAAAGCAATACTGGAGTGGCATTCCCATTTTCTAATCTTTCTGGTTTTCAGTAGTCAGTACTTTAAGAACTTGAGGCTGCAGCTAGGTCATCCTGTCCAGTGCTATCAGTAGTTAGTTCCCCGTGAACTTGTTTAACTCCTTTGTATCATCAGATCTATTATTCTTCACAGTGGTGGTGGGGCTTAGGATTGGATCACTGCAAGAGTATACTACACATTATTTGTATTCAGAATATTTAATGTCTATGTTAATATCTCAACAATATTGTTTTACCTGTTCTAAGATTATATATGAGGCTGATAACTCCTGTTTGAGTAAACAAGCAGTTACTAGTTAGCAAAAATAAAAACATCTTAACTTTCTGAGTACAATTTTCCAGTGACACCTTAGATCAATTGTTCTAGGCTGTCTGCGCTTTAAAGCTCAGCATGACTTTAACCTCCAGGCATGGGTCCACAGATAGAGCAGCCATAGAACAACAGAGAAACTTACCTAAAGGGAGAGCATAAAATGGAAGTATAAATTCAAATGACTGCATGGTAAAAGCAAAAATCTGCTGGATGCTTTTAAAACACGAGAGGCTGCAAGGAGAGCTGAGAATGACAGAGAGGGCAGGTAGTGACCCCTGTACTGAAAGATGTACAACAAAGGCATTTGCTATAAGTTCTCATGGAAAGCCTTTTAGACAAATTAATTAAGCAATAAGACATGACAGGGTGTGAATCACTTGGTAATGATTTACGCCTATTGTGTTGTTAGGCAGAAGGCCAAAGGCCGAGTGCTGTCAAATCACCTAGGTGTAAATTATCATTTGATAATTTGAGCCCTGGAGTGCGTTATTGTAATTAGAAGATGTCCTATCATAAAACTTCGCTACTTCGTTCCATTTTTTTCCTCCATTCTCAGCTACATTTTGATACTTAGAATTTTGTTATTAAAAATGGAATTTTTTTGTGAGATATTTCAGACAACTAATATCCTGAGGGGCTTTAGATAACAAATCCTGTCATATACCACAATGCATAGCAAAGAAGTCGATGCAAGCAAGTCATTGTGATTCAGTCATTGCACCTTCATTTGTAAAGCCAGGTCTAGACAAAGAGAGCTATTAGGGTTATAGGGGAACATGCAATTTAAAATGAGTTGGAAGTGAGATGGAGAATCGATGAAGAGGAATGAGGCAGCTGTAGATGACTTTCAATTTTTACATTAAACAGCGCAAAAAGAGATGAGAAGATAATAACAAAAATTCTTGCAAGTTGCAGCTTCGAGGCAGCTGTGGAGACCACAAAGCAAAAGCAACTAAAAATGATTATTCAAATTGACAGAAACAAAGTCCAGCAAGGGCTGCTCAAAACAAAGATGTGGACATCCTTTGGCTTTGGAAACTCATACGGTGCAAAATGTCAGAGCCTGGGAGAAGGTATCACTGTCTACTTGTTCTGTTCATATATGCTTCTTTCAGCTGCTCACTACTACTGGAGATAAAATATTAAAGTAATGGGATCTTCAGTCTAATTCAGTTTACCATTCTTAGGCACTTACAGTCGTTAGCCACATTACAGGTATGGAGCAGAAGCAAGACCTTTTTCAAGTCTGCCATAGAAGTGGATGTCGTGGCAGCCTCAGTTTCCCTGTTCTGTTGTCTATGGCCCCAAGATAGTTAGGGAAAATTGTTTTACCAAATCCAGCTATTACTGAATGTTAACCAAGGTCACAGCCATATGCAGTAGAAGATGCTTAATGTTCTTTCATGACTAGATGACAACAGCCTTCACTGAAGACTTCCTAACACTAAAATTCTTCCCCACTGATAAATAGGAGCCTCAGAATAAAAGTATCGAGAGTGAAATGTAACGGTCAATCAAAAGAACATCTTTTCCAGTATTAGATATACTGAGAGAAAGATTATTATGTCAAGCTGATATATCATCAGTCAGCCATGATTTCAAAACCAGCAAGAAACCATCTTGTAGGTGATGTAACCGTAAAAACAGAATGTTTCCAGTCTGTTCTGATAAACTACTGGTCTTAAAATTATTTTTCTGGAGTTTGCTTTTAATGTTTGCTTATTGATGGCATATGCTCCTTTTTTTGTTGTGATTCTTTTTTGCATCTATTTTTTTTCTCCTCCTTCCATGTTGTCATAAAAGCTGCCACACATCCTATTGCATTTATTTAGCCAGAAGGATCCAGATAGCAAGATGGTTGGTTTTACCATCCGTCTAGCATATTATTAGTAGGTTGGGGTTTGGAAAGTTGACAGAGAAACAGATGTTGGGATTATTTTATGTAGCTTGAATACCATAATGATGTACAGTTGTCAGAAGCATCTATTTTCTTATTTCAAGAAGTTGATTGTTTTATGAAGGAAATGGCTCAACTCTTTACAAGCCAGAGGAGAGAGAAAAATAAAATGAAAGAACCCGGGGAAAAAGTCTAAGGAAGGAGTGACAAATGTTTAGTCTGTGCCTAAAAGTCTGTGCAGAACACGTGTAATTTATGAAATGTTCTGTGGGAATAGTCCTGGCTATGCCTGTTTCCCTGACAGATGCATGTTTGATGAAATTAGTGAAAATGAATCTGTAGTCTCAGGATTTGCACATCCTCAGTCTGCTGTAAAGCATGACATGAAGGAGGCACCATTGTTGTTAGTTGCAGCTTTAATAATGGGATATGCAGAGGTCTGCCTTTCTAGGAAGGAAGCAGTGACCTTGCAAATAAAGCACTTGGACATGCTTGGTATGTCTTCATTCCTTTTTAGCTATGCTTATCAGTCACAGTGGGGAAAAAAGATCTAGCTGATGTACAAAGGACAAAGGTCAAAAAAACATTATTTCCATGTTTTTTCCATATTTAGTGTCTTACTATTTGACTTTTTGATGCAAAATAACAAGATCAAAGGTTTTTTAATGGCTCATGAGTTTGGTTGCTTTGTTTTCATGACACCTGCTCAAATTACATTTTGTGAAGGAGCTGAGTGACAATGAAAATTGATGTGAAAAGAACATAGTTCTTGGTGCTTTGATGTGTATCTCTATGAATGAATATCCATTCCTACATACCTTTACCTCTAATTCCCCTTTTTCCTGCCTATTTTGTCACTGTAGCATCAGATGTGAATAAGAATTCAGTATCTGGTATGATACTACCACTTTAATTGACTAAGTAGTTCATGCGTTTGGCTCCTTTTCATACACTTCACTGCATGAAAAGTAGACAGAAACCTTCATACACGTGCATGCAGATTCACGTGTGGGCACATGTCCACACAGAGTTACACTATATAACTTCTGAAATCTCTCCTTATTTCATGTAACAGAAAAATTGGATGTTCAGTCTTTAAAAAGTACATAAAACTGGTTGAGAATAAAGTAACTTGTACAAGATAATATATAGTCAAGTAAATCCCTAGGAAATTTGCAAAGATCTTTATTATTAATAATAAAATTATTATCAATAAATACTCCCTTTTTTGTTAAAGGCATAAATCTCCATAATGAAATAGAATTCACTATGTCCAGATTTATACATTTAGGAGGGAGTAAGATCTTTATGGGTGCATCCCAAAATGTAATAGGTAATGAAAAAGTGCTAATCTGATAAAGTCAACAGGTAGTTGATGCAATATTTGAGTTTAGACTACACTTTTTAATTATAGGGCTACAACATGGAAATATATAGAACTGCCTCTGGACATTCATCAGAAATATCTCCCTTTGATTTACTTACCTAGCCATTGGTTTATAGCTAGTATAACGTAATTCAAGGGCAACTGGGAAAGGATGTATGTGATAGTAAAGCTGTTCCCATTAAGATATATTAAGAACCGGAGTGTGCATTTTTCAGTGCAGCTTTAATAAAAACAGCACTGTTCATCATGCTCTAAAACAACAATGGTTATTGCCAGTATTACCATCGGATTAATAGATTAATCCACTGATTAAATTATTTATTCTTTCTTCTTCATCCTTTTATTTGTTTTAAAATATGAATTTCATGAGTGTTATTGACAAGAATAAAGAAGAGGATCAGCTCTCAACTGCTCCATGTGCTCCAATTCTGTTCTCACAGAAGTGTCTTGTTAGTACTCAGTTGTGCTCAGCCATTCCTAGAATTTCATTTTCCAATAAAAATTCTATATCCGATCCTCCTTCAGCCCGGGGGAAGACCCAGTTTGAAACTTCTTTGTCTTTTTGTCATAGCCTAGTCCCAGGCTCCAAATTCAGATCAATCCCGGATAGTGAAGTACCTATGTTCTAAGCCTTAACTTTGTAATCAAGGTCCATCTTTTAACATCCACTTGCTACATAACATACAACAGCTACTAAAAATGACAAACATGGAAGTGTTAGTAGAGTCTTTCAAGTTTTGTCATGAAACTTCTAGGATTTACAGTTCATCATTGTAAGAGAGATGAGCATTTGAAATATTTGAGAAGTGTTTGTGTAGTTTTATGTGACTAAAATTCCCTGCAAAAGAATGGAAAAGAATTAGCTGTCAAAGATGGTAGACAGGTTCTAAAGCTAAAGAAAAATGAATCGGGATCACTTCAGACAGATGACTTCATCCTTGGGGTGGATCTGCAGGAGAACTGGATTCTGAGATTAGTCTTTTGTAGAACTAGCCAGAATAACGTGGTAGTCTTCATAGCATTCCATAACCAGGAACAGTGTTGTACCGTTCTTATATATAACAGATCTGCACGGGGAACCACCAAAAACAGCAATCAGCATGATCCAGACTGTACTGTATTTTTGACCTACATGTACATTTTATAGCTGAGCTGGTGTGAGGATTCTGGCTGGCTGCTGCGCTGGCCATGAAATACAGCCCAGCTCCCTTGTACTACTTGCAAGCAGTTCAGACACAGAATATTTTGGGGATTGTAAATGAGCAACATCTATTCCCAGGGTAAGGCAAGTCTATTTCACAAGTTACTTTATGGACCATATGGTTATACTTGGTTACATTCAGTCACATAACATCACACAAAGCAACTTAATCCAGTGTGTCCAGATACCACGCAGTACAAGTGGAGCATCATTTTAAAGCTTTAAATGTGCCTTGTCTGATTCCCTGGGGAGCCTGCTGTAGACTATAGCTTTAGGTAAAACTTCCCATAAACTTTTAACACTCTACTCTCACAAAAGAGCACATCACCTTCCAACTTAACATGATGCAGCTCATTATCTATAAGCCTCTGTTAAAAAAAAGCACAGTGGTATTCTTCTAACTGTATGCTGAAAATTGAATGTGAAATTACAACCAGTAAAGAGGAGAAATTAGAATTGGTTTAAGCTTTTAGTATGGTCCTTGCCAAAAACAGCAAAGTATCCCCAAGGTCCCCTTATCTGGTGAGCTGAGCCCAAGCCTTCTGGAAACAGCGGGCTCGAAGGCTGCTAAGCCAAGCTCTCTTAGATAATTTTAAGGCTTACAACCAGGACATTTTAGTACTACGCAGGGAAATAGTTCCCAGTCTCAGAAATGGCAGATACTGGATGTAATTATGGGGTGAGCGAGACAGAAACCATTGCTCAAGAGGCAAGGAAAGAGTTAAGCATTATGCTCTCAAAGGTAGGACTTCAGTCCGGGGCTGACTGCCCTCCAACACAACTTTCCATTGTTCATGGCTCTGGTAAGCTCCTGGGGTAAGGCACCTTTCGGGCTGTTGATGTCAGGAATGCTATCGCTTTTGTGATATGATTTGGTTTTCTGTGTAATTACATCCTGGCAAAAGCATATTTCTAATAGCACAGCGAGAATTTTCTGCTTAAAATGCATTGTTGACTTTACGCCGGAACGATGTATTTGGTTACATTTCGCCCTCATTATAGAGCTCTCTGTACATCCCAGAGCACAATAGCGTTATTATGCACTACCTTGGCCTCCAGGTCACGAACTACAATTATCTTTTTTTTCATGGCAACAGTCCTTATAACCTAGAAACTACTCCCAGGGAAAATACTATAAAGAAGGAGTGGCGTATGCATAAATAAAGATGAATAGTTACTGGCACTCCTCGGAGTTTTTGCCATTGATTATGGAATGTTGATTAATGCCATAATCACTACCTCCCCTCATAAACGATAGCAGCATTTTGTGCTGGCTTCATTTCTCTGTCTTCACATCTGCTGCTTTCTCTCTGGTCCCTGGCTCTTGTCACCCATCTGATTCATCCTCGTAGCACGATGACAAAAGTCACAATGTTTGGTTGCCAGCGAGAAAATTTCAGAGGAACAATTTTGAATCTGATTGTTCTCGACTAACATGCTGCTCCAACGGATTATAGCACTTTTATATGCGGTTGCTTTTTGCTAGGTCCATCTGTCTGCTCTCCAAGCTGTGCTCCCAAGATTTGACATTTCAGGCAATTCTGATTCTGTTTTCTCTCATTCAGCTTCAGTTTTTAAGAACAAAAATCCAGTCAGGAAGGTTATTTGGGGAAGAGTAAGCAAAAAGTATGATTATTCTTAGCACTCTTTCAAACTATTAACCACAATGCTTTGTATTTCATTGCCATTGCATAAAAAAATCTAAATACAGCCCACCTATAAGGCAGATGAGTAAACAGTACCTGCTTTCCATGTTAGTAATTTGAATCCAGCAATGAGACGTTCACCTGTGTCATCCACAGGAAGAGCTTATGAACGTGAACTCCCAAAGCATTCTTTACTACAATAAACCCCATCCTCGTTAGATCAGTTATCTGAAAGTTCATCTCTACTTCCTATAGGTTGCTTCCCTGCATTTACAGGTAATGAATGATTTGTGCAACGCAGCTGCGTTTTAACAGACACGGCCACACACACTTCATGGAACATGATCGGAATTGCCAGCAACAGAGATTGCTCTGCAGAAAGAGGGCTATGCTGGAAATGTATGTCAGAGTAAAATAACTAATTTACATGCATTGTCATTTTATGCAACATATGTTCATTTTTTAAATACTTGCCTTGCCAGAAGCTAAGGAACCAGCCATAAAGATAAACTAAACCAGACAATGTCTGGTAAAGTTTAGAGTAAAAATTGCTCCAAGTCGCACTGCACTGTTCTAGTTGTCCTGCTGTACCGTTTAAATATAGAGTTATATAAAGTTGATTAGGTTAGTCCAAACATGCTGGATGCAAATTACTTGGTATTGGTATCAGGGAAGTCTTCTGATTGCTTGAGAACTAAATGCTTAAGGGGAGCTTGTGAGCCAGCCGTCAGCATAGCTTTTGTCTGTAAGAACGTCCAGTGAGGCTTACGCATGTCCACATATTTTGTGTATCTGGTCTATCTGGGACAAGTAGAACAAATGGCCTTTGTCCCTTTGGTGCCTCTGCTGTGGGAAAGGTTTCCAGAAAATTGCATTAGCCCTAAGTGGCACAGGTTTCCTCTGGCAACAGAGTAGCTAGGAGCAGGGTGGGGATTAAAATGCAAGGTAGACTGCGCAAGAGGTGTAAAAATATACCGAAGGCAGCAAAAATGAATCTGAAAGCTCTGACAATCAGAGAGAAGGGCAGAGGGGAGGAAGCTGGAACCTGAAACTATAGTTGCTGAAATAAAAAGAACATTTAAAGAATATTATTTCCTTACCTACATGAAAAGATTGAACTTTTTTTTTTCTTTTTAATTAAAGCATTTATTAGACACATGATAGTAGATTAATGAAAGTATTGATGAAAGCTTTCAGAGACAGGGAATTTCCTAAAAGAGGTAGAGGTTATACAGGTATTACTGCTTCCCTTTTACACAGGAGTTGGCAGGAGAAAGAAAAAAGATAGAAACCCAGCAGTCCTATGTCCCTGAAGATTCCTTGGTGCTCGGTTGTTATTCTTCCAGTTTTTGTGTCCTAGCATGATAATGTGGCATGTGAATGGTGAACCCAACTCTTAAATCTTGCTTTTCCCAAAAGGCTTGTAGACCCTTGTCCAAGTGTTGGTCATGTGAAGTGGCCCATTGCAGTCAGTGCCTCAAGCATTACCACAACTTTCTTTCTAAAGTGGGAATCCATCTTCCTTGAGACCTGCCTGAACCTTTGGCTATATGCAGATTTAGAATCAAAACAAGCAAAAATCCTCAAGGTGTGTTCAAGTACGTGTTAGCACGGGGAATCGGTCACACTGAGAAGGACTCCCATAGAGTGGATACGGAGCAAATCCCTTTAACATGTGCTGCCTGCAATCCAGAGGGGTCAGCAGACAGCAACTGTAGCTCTCAATGGCAAATGAGAGCAGCAGAAAGGAATGACAAGTAACATCATGCTTTCAGGACAAAGTTTGCCACAGAGCAGGATTGATTTTAAGGATTCCTCAAAATTTGTAAGATAATGAATAGTTTAATGGGATGCATGAAAGGACCAAAATGTAGAAAAGGACTAGTACAGTAGGAAAAACAGATCTCTAGCACAGTAGACAGCGTGATATGATAACATACCAACTTTTGACATATGCACCAGGAGTTGCTGTGTCCACATGCCTTTCCAGTTTTATAACTGCATACCCACAGTGAATAGTTCTATGTAGAAGGAACTGCCTGTGACAGATATAAAATTATCTCAATGCCAGCGTAGTCTATTAACAGCTCCTGTGCTGGTAAAAACAACACACAGGAGAAACTACCACTCCCAGTAAGGTCTGCTGTGCCTTTAAAGAAGTCAGGTTTAATGCCTGGACTTCAAGGATTCGTTATCTGGTGAATGACCTTCACTGAAGGAATAACATCTGAACTGAGCTGACTTGAACACAGTTATGACCAAAGCGAGTCAAGAATTCTTCCCCTCTTCCTTCTATTCCTGGATCAAAGAAGAAAATAAGCATATCCCTGTTTCTACAGGATTACTATTATGGATAAATATAATCTAAAAGGAGCCCAGAATAATGCCATTCGGCCTAATGACAGACTGTGTATGCAGGCTAGAACCGAATTTAGCTGTGTATTTCTGTGTGGCAGCAGAGGTGACAGCGAGTGAATCTCATTTGCGGAAAGGCAGCCAAAGAGCAGCAGCAGCAGGGATGATGGTAGCTGCAAAGTGCCAACGGACTCCGCTCTGAATCAGATTTGCCAAGACTGCTGCACCATGTGATGACACAGATTCCGTGCTGAATGCACAGTGACATGGAAAATGTCTCCTAGTGGTGTCCAGGCTTCACCTGTTAACTCCTCTAATAGCCGCTGTCCCCTAAGTTTGCATTGTTACACCAGCTGTTGGGCATCTCCTCTTCAGAAGGAGTCACAGGCAAAGTGGAAGCATCGTTAGAGAAAAGCAACAACATATAGATGGGAGAAGAGTAGTTTTATTTGTTTTAATTATGAGCAAGTGTATGTCTGTCTTCTGTACACACACAAGGGGTACCATCATATTTAGTTACTTGAGCATGATTTGTCTTTCGTACCTTCCTGCACCAAGGAGCTCTTGGAAGTGCAGAGCATTACGGAGGATACAAGAGCAAATGCACCGAGCACAACGTTGGCTCCACTTGGCAATGTTAAGGAAACTTCAGGGTGCAGAAGATTCCTATTTGGTGAAGAGGCAGTTCAGCAGTCCAGCCTTACGCTGTACGCCTGTTTGTCCTCCAGGGCTGAAGGCATTCAGCTAACGCCATCATGAGTGATGAAACACCCCTGGGAGTTTATGGCATCCAGATAGAACTGCCTTTGGGTAATACCAAGGCCGGAGAGCTGAAACAAGCCATCCTATGGGAAATAGAGGTAATGAAGACCGGGCTTCTCTAATTTATGTCTTGTAGTAACTGTCTTTAGTGCTGTGAGGTCAAACTGAAGCTTTTGGGATGCTAGGAGGAGCAATTCTCTGAGGATTCCCTGATTTCTGATTCTGTCAACTTGTTCTGTAAGTGCTTCCTGAGACAGTGTGTGCAGGTTCAACCAATGGGCCTTTCTCTTCTAAACAAGTACTGATTTTTACCTAATGTGGAGAAGCTTAGCCATCCTTAAGAAGTGTCTGAAATTCACCAGTGCTCCAAAAAATTATTAAAGGACACAATGCAGACAGGCAGCACATCCCACCTAAAACCTAGGTTCCTCAGAAGCCTAGTTCTGTAGGTCTTACTTCTGTACAAAAAGTAGTTAAAAATGAGGTAAGCATTTTTTGCACATTGCTGCCTGGCTTTGCCATGCTGGTAAGTGGCCTGGCTGGAGCACGGGAATCCTGGTGCCCTTTGTTCTGTTGTTAATGAAACCCTCAGGAAGATAGGGGGTGATGAAAACTGCCAAAATAATTGCAGTGTCTTTTGCCTTCCTCTGGCCCGTTGCATGCTCAGTGTCTCCAGGCTGTCATGGGCCAGAATTCATAAGAGTTTTTGAGGTTTTATGATCTCAGAGCCCCATCCAAACAAAGTCCATAAGATCACACAATTTATTTGGGGCACACTAAATTAAAGGCCTTCGACTGTTTATTAGTATTTCTTCCAACCTTTCAGTCTATAACTGAGATAAGGATGTATTCATACATTCTGCCTCACACCTGCCTATTATGTGTTTCATTAGTAAAAGCTTTCATTTGTAAAATCTCCCATGAGATGCATACCTTTGAGAATAACTGAAATCAGGCAGTCATAACCTATTCAATTTGATGCTTTATAAGGAGGAAGCTTTAGGGTTCCAGCTGGTGTAGTAAAAAAGCACCAGATACAACACTGTAGTAATGTATTGGGAAAAAAATCATTAAAACAACATTAACAGGACTGGTATCTTGCACTGGTTTTCTCTTGGGTTTCTATACTATTCATAAAAACATGACAGAATCACTCCAATTTAGTGTCATAGTGAATTTTCTCCTTAGTGTAAGGGCTTCCATCTAACATCCTCGTCAGGTTCAGAAGCACACATGCAAACACAGCCATTCCTTCTGTGCCAGTACAAGTTGTGAGTCCAGCAGGTAGCGAGGACATGCCATTTCTGTGGGATGGGTGCATCTCACCGGGGTGCATCTCACTGCTGAGCAGTACCAGGATTTTGGGACGAGGCACAAACGTGTATAGAACCCAAACTAAGGAGACCTCTTAGCATGGTTTTGCACTGAGGTGGCAAGAACTGGTAGAAGGGAGCAGAAGAATAGATGGAGGAAAGCTAATGGGGCATTTTGAGAACAGAGATTGTGACACAGTGATGGTAAGATGGATTCCCCCGCCTGCACATTTGTTGACAATTTATTTGTTGGAGGCTTATCTGTATTCAGATCATGGCACGAATTCAAAGGGCAGCGGATCTGATTTTCTGTTGTCTGGCACTTTGCTTAACATTTGCCTCCTCCACAAAGGAAAGGAAAACTGAATGTGAAATGCTGTTCAGAATCTGGGCTTGGTTTTGTTCTCACCCTGCTTTAGCAGATACGCCTCTGTATTGTCATTTTTCCTGAGTTCCCCTTGTGTGACAACAGTGGAATGATGTGACCCTCTTTTGTCCTTGCTCTACTTTGAGGAGCTTATTTTCTCATCAAACTGACCCGGAGCCTCTTCACTGCCTATAACTGCAGGTCAAAACATCAATTTTGGCAATTCAGCTGCCTGCTCTGCCATTTGGAAGGAGCAAGGTGGAGACAGCTGGCAGTTAGGGGAGCACTAGGAAGCATATGGTAGCTCTGTGCAGAGCTGTCCAAGAGCTTGTAGGACAATCATTCGCTTGCTTCACTGATTTCTAAAGTGCACATCTCTTCTTTTGTCTTTTTTTTTTTTTTTCGTAAGCCTCTGGGATAAGCATCACTTCACCAAGGGTGATTTTAGAAGAAAATCCGTATTGTGAAATTTCATGGTTCCCTCCATGAAAAAAAAAAAAAATCTGCTTTGAAATTATTCTGCTCCCTTAAATGACTACAGAGAAAATCTATATTCTGACTACAGAATATAGATGATTGGCCACAAACAATTTTTTGGAGACTAAATAAGGCAATAAAATGCCATAAAAAGTATCTTAACTTTACAGAATTATGTAGTTGGACATTTGCAACTTGTCTTTTTAACATGGCAGCTGGTCGGAGGGTTAAGAAAATACGTGGCCATGCAACTTTGGCTGAGATCCTGCCTGATCTTGCGAGTTAAGCAGAGCCAAGCCCTGTAGTGTTGGATGGGAAAATGCCAAGGAAAATCCAGTGATCAGTAAGTGGCATTCTTCCTGCATGATTACAGCAACCCAAGTGCCAGCATGGTGTGAGGCAATAATGTTGTTGGTGGCGATGTTTTCATATGAGATGTAAACTTATTCTAAAGATCTAGTGAAAATTTGCACAGAAGTATAGAAGTTTTGATAATTATTGTCTTCTTGTAACTCTGTGCTCTGCTTTCTGTTGTGTGGGGTTTTCTTCATTTTTTATTCTGCTCATGGCCATCGCTGTAATAACACTACTGTATTCCTCCAAGGAGGTGGCCATATTTCTGTAGTAATTTCTGTTTATACACACAGCTCACAAAACATCTACAGCATTTGATGAAATGTATAATCAGAAGTCTGTGTCTGTATAAAGACTGCTTGATATTTCAAACACTCTCCAGCAAGAGACAGTAATTTTGGAAGGTCTTTATACAGTTCTGTGATATAATTTTTCTGTGATATAATTTTTCTTTACCCCAGTCATTCATTCCAGCCCCAGGCTGCAATACATTACTGTAAAGTTTGTGCTTATGTGACTGCACGGGTCATGTTCTAAGCCACATCAATGAGCTGATGAGGACTAAAAACTCCTCCAAAAGAGGATATTTTCTAACTTCGGTAATTGTTCTGATCAACTTTGGAGTACAATCATAAAATCAATATCATTAGTACAACTGTGGAGGCAGTAAATCCCAATGTAGGACTAGATGTGGTGGAGCAAGGAGGCAGGAACACCTCTGAGTGGTCATGACACCAGAAGAAACACTTTGTCGCACGTTTTTGCCATTTTAAATAAGAGTAATGTCTATGTTAAGTTTTGAAGTGTAACTGCTGAACACGATCCTCCCTTCTTTGTAGGCCTGTTTTCAC
Organism: Cygnus atratus; assembly: GCF_013377495.2. NCBI lineage: Eukaryota > Metazoa > Chordata > Aves > Anseriformes > Anatidae > Cygnus > Cygnus atratus. The sequence goes on from NC_066369.1 coordinate 29,339,540, forward strand.
CATCTCATTGAGAGTTTGGAGTTTATAAAGGATGGTCCAAGTGCTTTTGGATCCTTGGATTATAGCTGTCTCCTGTAATAGCTCAATGTAATGCAAAAATGTGAGTGCATAAAAGAGCGTTTTTGCAGAGGTCAAACTGCAGTTTTTGTTATTTCACTTTACAGTTTCCATTTGAAATAGGATTCCATGACACGTCTAAATCATTATACACAAGAGTCTCTTCTAATAGTAGTAGGCTCATAAAAAATAACAAGACCAAGTGATAACTGTCTCCTGACCCATACAAGTATTTACAATAGAAGTACTTTAATAAAGGTAGCTACATCCTCTAGATCCCCAGACCTTTATTTGAACTCTTCTGTAGCGTAATTGACGGACAGAATTAGAGCGTATATTAAGACCTGGAACTGAACTTTTTCACTAGGCTCAGCTTCACTCACAGTACTCATAATATTAGAAAGAATCTGTGAGAATCGTATTAAAATGATGTCATCCTGACATAGATTAACAGAGTATGCAATTATATTTGAATGCTGTAATTGGAACTTGCTGTTAAGTGCCTACTGTCACTTCTCAATTCCCCTCAAGGCAAGTAAACCCCTTCTTCCCGTGCTCTATAAACTCAATGCCATATTCTGCACATAGAAAGAGCTGGTATTTCATCAAGAGCATTTGGTTTGCCTCAGATGCTGTGAAAACACAGGCCTTGTGAACACTGCAGGATATGAATCTGTCCTGGAAAATGACTCTGTTAAAAAAAAAGGCATTTTGCCATTTCATGCTTATGGGGACAACCTGAGTCTCTGCATTTGATTAGTTTCTTAACCCGAGAGCTGTTTAGAGCTCACTCTGCTGTACACAGCATTGTTAGGAGTAAAGATCCTGCAGGTGAAGGAAGGGCTTGAGTAACCTAAGGGTACCCAGGTGCACCTTTTTCAGGCCCGTGGATGTCCCCAGGTGTTTCTGAGGGCCTCACTTCAGTGGCAGAACGGCTTGAGGTGGTGGTGGTGTGTGACAAAGGAGAGCCTGGTGGGCAAAGACAGGACTGCAGGGGTAGCAAGTAGGAAAGATGTATTGTTGGTTATGCTTTTAAAGCAAGGTTTGATGGGAGACTAGAAAAAAACAGCGATTGAAGTTACTTCTGTGCCTCTCAGAAAAGACCCTTCTCAGTGTCTCCGCAGCTTTCCATGAGCACGATACCCTCGGCTAGTAGTTATCAGCCAGATACTTAATAAGTGTCTGAATAGATTTAGTCAGAATCGTGTGATATGTCTTTTTGTTCTGTGGGACTGTATTGGTGTGGGTTAGCACCTAACATGCCTTGTAGTGTTTAAAGAACAATAAAGTGTTACTTAAAACTTGAATGGGAGTTCTTGCCCTTCTCATTGATCTAGAGTGCCTGGATTTCTGTTTTTTCAGCATAGCCATGATAGCACTGTTTTTTCCTTTGTGTCTGTTGCCAAAATGACCTAGACATGAACTCTACCAAGAGTAAGTGTGTATTTGCATAGTCTTCATACTTGAGTAGATCCAGAGATCTCTGCTAGTAGGTGCGATAGCTGGTGTGAGTTACATTGGTCATGCATAAATTGGGATGTTGACTATTGCCCACTGGAAACTTAGTCTAAGACAACTAAGTCCTTTTGTACAAAAAAAAAAAAAAAATCACCAGCAGTTAAATAGCATTAGTTTGGAGGCAATTTTTAAAAGGCTAACTAGAGAAGGGTAGGAAGGAATAGGTAAATTTTTTTTTTTTTAATTATTATGGTTGACTGTAACTTCACTGTGAAAATTGGTATTATGCAGGCTGGGGTGCAATTCGATACGCATTCTCTGCAATGTTGCTTTTCTATGTACTGTACTCGTGTTAAGTCTACATGTTATAGGTCTGTGGATGTTTAGAATAAAACAAGTATAAAGCTGCATATTGATGCCTTTGATAAATGCACAGAAGACAAAGCTGGGACTGGGCATTACTCTACATTGCACAGAAATCCATCTATTAATCCATTTCCATTTTCTGTCTTGAAATTGCGTGTTTTTCTTTGAGCAATGAACTAGAAACCAGCACACCCAGATGCTACAGAAGGCCCTTGGCTCCTCCACAAAGCTTGGTCTTAATAATGTTTTTGCAGCATGGGCAAATGCTAGAACCCCACATGGTGACCTACATGGCATTGGCTACAGGTCTTAGGGTGTTTTTTTGTGTGAATCTAATCCAACGAATGCAGCTGTCTCTAGACTAGTAGAGCTGCAGAAGCACTAACATGACAGAGAACTGTAACTATTCTTCAAGGTACCTGCTAGCTAAATGTGAATGTTTCTAATAGAATACCGTGCTCTCATCAAAACTCTTTCAGGCAAGTACATTTTCCTTTACATCTTTTTCTTTCTGTTCTGATGCTATTTATACTGCCGCTCTGCTGACTCCCTAAACCATTGGAGGGTAAAAACAATGCAACTGAAAGCTCTTTTGAACAGAATCTGCAGTCGCTCGTTCATGCTGCATATGATTGGCATCATTGTATGCTAATGGCCTCATTAAAGGATACCAAGTAATACAATGCAAACAGTAATATGAAAACATACAGCTCTTGTTGAGTCCGAATCCTGTGTGTTTTCCCACTGCCTTCGAATCGAGTCAAGAGTTCAACTTAAAGGGAGTCCCAGGAATGTCACCCTTCAGTCATCTTTTGTAGCAGCTTCCATTTTACTTAGCTGGAGTCCAGCAGCATTGTTAACTGATGGTTTTTTTTTTTTTTCCAAGTACTTTGGGTGATGAGGATTCGCTGTGAGTTTATCAGTGTTCCTGGATCGGATGCTGCTTTCTCAGCCAATATGGCAAGATTATGTAGATTAGGTCCTAAGTTATCCAAGTCACCGTCTCCATTATTGAGACAACTAAGGATATTTTAAGGCCGTTTTTGTTGCACTGCACTTGATAGTCTGCTTTGTTAATTAAATTCTTTTTCTCAGGATTCCCCGTAGAATATGTAGAGTGATATTCTGGCCCTAGTGAAGTTGGTGGCAAAACTCCCATTGTTTTCAATGATCTGAGACTTCCCTCCTAGAACCAAAAAGGAAAAGAAGCAGGCCAACAGACTACAAAAATACTAATACAGTCACTTTCAATCTACTGCCATGACTGAGGCTTATGTTTCGGAAGTGAGAAGCTTAATCCCAATAGTAGGTGACAATACATCTCTCTGAGGAGCTGGGGGAAGCGTTGGAGATACTTAGAGGTTGTGACAGGCCTGCTGTCCCAATTAATGACTTGTCAGTCTCAGGATGGAGTTAGGCTATTTCATCAGTGCAGGACTCCAAACCTGGGGATACACAAAGGCGGGATTAATGGAAGCTATGCGTTAGCTTAAAATATCACAAAGTTTGGGGAGGATTGAAGCATCTGACATGAACTTCTGATATGCAGTGATACTTGATTAACTTCAGTAGTATGTGCTAGTTATATATCCTGTAGCATAAAAGAAATTGCTGTTGCAGAATTTCATTGCAAATGACAAAAGATGTGCCTAAGGAAACAGTTAGACCTTAATGCAATCTACATCTAGTAAAGCAAAAAATCGTTTAGGGTTACAGTTATAGGGATAAAGAGACAGAATTCCTGAAGACTTGGTAGGTTTGGGAAAGCTATCAGTGATAATAAATGGAATAGGACAGATAGAGTAAAGTAGGAGACTTTTCAGGAAAATGTGTATAAAACTCAAGTTTCAAAAGCCAATTACTTTTGTTTGAAGGTATGGTTCAGACACTTCAGTTGTGATGTTATGACTACCTCACAGACAGTTAATTTTTTCATGCATTTACAAGGGGATATTGCTATCACAATTTGTACAAAACGGGCAATAGAGGTACAAAGAGATGTGCCCAAGGCTTTAGCACCTACTATGAATTTAGAGCTCACAATCCTGATATCGTATGTCAGCCTTCTTAAAAGTAGATACAACTGTGTAAATGATGGAGGAGTTTTTGGTTCAGGAGTCAGGAAAAGAAGAATTTTGTGTTTAAGTCTTTCAAAACTTTCTGGTTTGCACCATGTACACTTTGTTTCAGAGTGCTGAAATTCATATTTCAATGGTAGGCATTTTTTCCCCACCGTGACACGATGAAGTTGCATAACAGCCTTGTCCTTCCATCCAGAGTCTGACAACTTCAGGAGGTGAAATCTGTGGCTTAAATACTTGTCATTTAGGTGGAGTTCAGGTTCTCTTTCAGTTGCTGAGATAAATATCCAACTACCCATTCCCATGTGCATGCTCACAGCTCTAGGAAAGCTCTGACCTTGGTCAGCCTCTTTAACTCCGTTCACCCCTAGTGTGTATTTGAAGTAGTGATTCAGGTAAATGTGGACAATTACACATTGTCAGCTCTTCATCGGTCCTCAAAGTGATGGTCCTCAACCAGACAAATCTGTCAACCATTTGGAAGAATAAGAAGAACGGGAGTATGAAGAATGATCTGTAGGGGATGGCCTGCCAAATGGTATGGAAACCATCTACCTGTCTTGGTTCTGCCAAATCCAGCATCCGCGGTGGTGGCTGGATTCCTCTGGGGGAGCTCTTAGATGTATTGCATCATTCTAGCAGCCAGCCAGAAGGGGGAGATGACAGCTAGGATGTTAAAACTTAGAGGGCCAAATGGCTCTTGTAACTCCGCTAATCACACCTAGCGAGAAGAGAGTTTTTACTGCCCACGTCAATTGCTAGGACACAAAGTAGACTTAGAAGTGAAGTATGAGTGCAAATAAGGAGCGATGACGCTGGAATTCTCTGGGTGGTCACAAGGAAATCAGTTTGGGAGAACCTGAAGTCCTGCCTTCCCCCAGGAGAAGCTAGGGAAGGTGGCTAGGTGGAGTAGTTTGCAAAGAAGGGGGCAGTATGTTGTACAAACATACAGTACTATGTTCACTTGTTTGTTGATAAGTGGTGGATCCGATGGTTATGATCTCATCTGTCTGTACTCCTATGGAAATAAATTTCTGTTTCCATCCAGGCTACATATTATTTCTGTATTCAGCATGGAGTAAGGGGAGTAAAATGTCAAGTGCATTTAATCCATTAATGCTAGGTATGAGAACCTCTGCAGTTCGGTGAAAATATTGGCCATACATGAAGTGTCTTGTGCCTGGCAAGTGCTGTTTCCTCTTCCTGCTGACATTTTGGATTATTTATTGACTATTTTAGAGCTCATTCTTTTTCAGCTGAGACTTTCTGTGTTACTCTGATAAAATCGTACTGTTTGATAATGAAGTTGGAAAGCAAAACTAACCTAACGTGGGACTTATCTAATGCTGAAAGTGGTTATTTGTAAACAGATGCCACTACTAAGTGCTTAAATTAGATAATAAATGGTACCTATCTCATGAATGCCATTCACTCCATTTAGTCTGGTGTGCAGTCTGGGATTTTTTTTTCTGCTTTTAGGATGTTTTAGGAATGCAATTTGCTTGTGAATTGTGTACAACTGTCACTGGTTCAATACAAGCTTATAGGGATTAGCTCTTTTCTAGAGGGTCCCAGGTGGATTTTTTTTATTAACCTTTTGGGTAATAAACATTTATCTAATTTTTACAGCAGCATTTAACACTATCTATTTATGGCCAAATATCTGTATATCCATTACGTGAGCTGAAAATGCACCTGCTTCGGAATAAAAGCTCTCTAGAGAACTCACAGCAGGCACCGATAATTGTAAACAAAACAAAACAAGAGCCCATAAAATAAAAATAAGAGTACTACCTTGAGTATCATGTCTTACAGAATGACTGCTTTGAACAAAAATACAATTATTATCATAGCATGTCTATCAAAAAATAAAAATAAAAAATTGGTGGGGGAGAAGAGAGTGACTGAGTTACTGTGAAATCGAGATGGATGCTTGCATGTCCAAGCCTCGATGACTGTATCTGGGACATCGTGTGTACATCAGCTGAAAACATAATATTGTGCATGTGTATAGTATTAATATATTAGAGTGATCTATCATTTGCCTTGTTGCTTATAAATTTATAGACCTCCAATCTGCGTTGAATGCTCTGTATGAAGAAATAATAAAACAGGCCAGTGGTGGAAGCAACCCTGGTGAATCCCGTATCTGCTGTAGTCTTTACTCCCAAAGAGCCTACAGAATCAGCGTAGGTCTTAAGAGTAAGGATGACAAATGAAAAGAGGGAAATGGGTCAGAATACTACCTATCATTCAGAAAACATCTCCTTATGCTATGTGTTGTGAGTACAGCTAACCCAGAAGAGAGAGGGTACGTGACAGAAATAAGCAGTAGTGTTTTCAGAGGAACAGATTTTGAGCATATGTTGATTTCATTGTCATCTTTCTTAAAGGTAAGCATATGCTTAGGAGCCTTGATGAATCACAGTTGTAGTAATAGAAATAGCTATCACCATTAAAAATTATTTTTTTTAAAAAGGGGAAAAATGTGAGCTTAGATCTCAGGGGTATAATAATACTCTTCTTGCAATTCTGTTGGACCATTCATTGAAAGTTTTGTCTGAACTTGAAGCTAGTTTAATCTCACAAGTTCAGAGCTCGGTTTCTCCTTAGTAGTTAATTGCTGAACTGCTAATACAGTACAGGTACACTGCACGTTAGGAAAAGGTACTATCTTCACATTCTGGAGGTACACAATCTGTGTTTCCCATGTTTTCCAAAAGTTACATGTATTTGGTTGCCTGGAAAGACTTCACCAGAGCAGTGTGACAAGAGGCATACAATGCATGACGTTATGAGGCAAGCTGAAATGTTACCATTTTAGGTGGAAAGACGTGCATTTATTTCTGTTGAAGCAATTATTTTGGCACCATACATGCTAACAATGCAATAGTCACCATTTCTAGCTGTGTAAACTTCATACCTAAAAGGTAGAGGTAGGGTTCAAAGAAATTACATCACTGCAGCATGAGAGAAAGGAGCACTCTTTTCACTGGGCTGATCAAATTAATTATGCAAAATAGCTGAAAACAGAGGGAAATGAAACAGAATTAGCCCTTCAAATGGTGCTTAAGGCAAAGCCAGAAATGAGACCACTTCAGAGTGGTCCAGTGATATTTACAAATCGGGATCTCATTCTGTTCCCTCTGGCTCTGGCTGACACCAGATTCAGTGCTTGGTACAGGTTTCTGTTGCAGAACTGCAGCAGGCAGGAGCACAGGGTGAAAGCTGGGAAGTCCTGGGATGCTGTTACCACTACACATGCAGGGGGTTTCTGTTTTTGTTTGTTTTTGTTTGCTTTGTTTTGTGTTTTTTTTTTAGAGAATTTTCAGCAGTTACTAATGATGAATTTTGAATTGTCATTTATGTAATGTGATTTTGTTTTTTGTAAGTGGAAACGAAGTGCTCCCGAGAAGTCTTGTGTTTGGATGGAAATAGGTAAACGTGCATTGAGCCAAATTTCGGTAGCATGTACACCTGTGCAGTCCAGAGGAAGCAACTGAATCAAATAAATGTAACGGGGAAACAGAAAAATACTGCTGTGAGTCTTCATCTGTATCAAAGTAAATGATAACTATGTTTATCTCCAACCCTGAATCCATTTACAAGGTGATTTTGATTTAGCTTAATTTAATGAGTAGTCTTCCTGCTGCTGCAGTGCTTTGAGAATTAATTAGTGCTCAATTATCAATATAAAAGGGATTTGATAGTATCAATATACATATGTATGTTTTGGTTAAATGTTTGTCCTGTTGACATCAGTACTCATTTCTTTCCTTAGCAGAGTTAACAATATGATCAAGGAACCAGATGCACCCATGTTTTGTGGAACGTAGCTTCTAAGTAGTCAAAACTTTTGACAGAATCTCAAAAATAAAAGGCAAGATGCTGCACAGCCAAGGAGCAGAATGCGAGCATTGGCTTTGGTCTGGGGGTTCCATTTTGCTTTGTTTATTGAGTGATACAAGACACAAATTTCTGTTGCAGAAGGCAGTACTCTTATCTTCTGCATATCAGCAGTGGACCTAAGTCTTCATCTCCTGTCTTTATCAGTCAGGAAATGCATGAGTAAGAAGTACAGGCTGAAGCATAAAGTGTTCCCAATAGCTCTCATAACTCAGTGAAGGTCACTGCTTTTGTACTCAACCAGAAAAGATTTAGCATGAGAAATTAAACAATGACTGCACTGAAGGTTAAAACTATTGCACTAAAAATTATTCCAGTGTATTAGGAATAATAAATGTACATAAGGTTTTTAAGAACCTTTCTATCCAAAATCCCATATATCTCTTTACATATAGGTTATTATTCCCACTTTGGAAGTAGTTAACCATAGGTTCGAAAGCGCTTTTTCACTGGTTTGATCATGTAGTGTATCTACGGAGGAAAGAATAATACAGAACTGTTCTTCTGCTTCCTGAGATCTGACTGTGCATTAACCACTACGCAACACTGTGTAAATGAAGGGCCTTAAAAAGGCCTTAAAAGCTCTTTCTCTAGTGGGAAATTAACGCCTTTATTAAAGAAGAGTACTGTAGTACTGTTATTAGGAAGTGTTCTTGTGTCAAGATGAAATGCTTCTCCGGGTGGAACTACTTAGTCAGCAAGGTTCTTAAGGTTATATGATGGCAGGGGGTTCTCTGCAAATAATATACAGATAAATCCCTAAGGAGTTGTATATTACCTAACGGAGTATTCTGCATACTGTAAATGAAACCTACAAAGAAGACTAAAAGTAAGGAGGGCTGTCTGTACAAGTGGGACTTGAGTTGTGCTTCTTTCTACCAAAAAAACTTTTATGTGAGGTTCTTAATCGCTTATCTGAAGCATGTAATTTTAAATTTGAATGGTTTGGAATAGTCTAGAAACATAAGTAACTTATCCAATTCAACTTAAAGAAATATGAAGTAATGAATTTGAGGGGAAGGTAATTGAGAGAAAGGGTTTTTCTATTAACTCTTCTTTGTTAGAGAGCCATGAAGAAGAGAAAGATGTGGTAATGATTTGAAATAAGCCCTCTGAAGTCATGAAATAATTTTAAATAGCAATAACAAAACTTTCGGAACAAGTAAAAGTTTCCACGTTAGCTACCTCATTTATTAAACCAAGAAATGCTATAGTAAACAAGCCTATGGGACAAAAGGTTATTTCTCTGGGGATATTCTGTGATACATTAACACTAGAAATCCAAGCTTCAGACAATAAAAGAAGCTCCTGAGCTCTGTTACAGCATACACAGGACACAAGACTTCAGAAGTAAATTGTGTGCATACTAGGAAAAGGAAAACATGGGAATAAAGCTTGTAACCAGGCTTCAGCAGCCCAGGAATTATGATGATGTTGTATTTGTGCTTTCACAAGCCTAGCTTCCTAACGATTTAAGTGTATCAGAAACAGGATTGTGGCTTTGGTTTCTCTGTTGTAGTCACCAACACGGTGAGGTAACACAGATGTCTAAAATGGCGTGTCTGCATCCTGAGTCAGACCTGCAGTGTGTGCTTTCCTTGGAGGCGCTTTGATAGGAAGGCAGAGCAGTGTCAGCAGGAGTTGTTGTGCTTCAGGTTATTCACTAACGTAAGAACTTCTGAACTTGAGCCCAAAAGTGAACTCATTTCTGGTTTTAATAGCCAGTGGCCTAACAACAATAATTAATTGCAGTCAAATTGAAGAAAAATGGTTGAAAGGTTCTTGGATTCTTGTTACCTGCAGGGTCCTCGTTCTCATGAGAAGACTCCTGGAGTGCTTGCAGGGCCTGTCCCTGACTTGCTGTCTGTGTTACTACCTCACTGAACGGGATGGGCTCTATAAACGTGTTAAGTCAAACCACCTTGAAACTAAAAGCAACAAACATGTTTGTTTTCATCATGTGTAACCATGAAGATCTTGCCTTACATTACTTTGTATTTAAGATCACTGGTTTTGCACATGTCATAAAATGAGCCCTGAGAAGACATTAAATTTATTATGTTCTCCTTGCACCTATGTAACCCTTTCTCTTCCCTCAGGCTAGCTCTTTCCTTTAACAACTTTGAGAAGTTGATTGTATTTTATTTATTTATTTATTTTTCCTGTCCTGAAGACTGAAACCAGCTGTTAGCCTTCTCTAAGACTGTCAACATGAGCCTTAAAGATAGGGACAGTGACCATTGCCATCTTGCAAGGTGTTCAAAAGCTTTGATATCCTCATAAGTAAATAGTTTGTCTTGCCTATAAATATTTTTCTCTGTTAAGAAATACTTCGGATAGGTTATGTTTTGGTATTGCGAGGTGTATGAAATCCTGGTGTTCTAGGAAAATTAATTGGAAGAGAACTTATCACAGAGAATGTGCATGAACAGGGTCATTCAGGGACTGCTGGGATATCGGACAAAGAACCACAGAACAAAATGAATATGCAATGGGATTACTTAAATTTTAGTAGATGAAAAATTGGAGAAATTTAATAGGTGAAGACATGAAAGGCTTTGTGGGCCACAGGTGTCCTTTATGACTGCACCTTCAGAACTCTTCAGAAGCCAGTGTCGTTATTCCATCAGTACAGTGTAACTGGGACACTGGGCTTTCCAAAAGGTGGGTGGAAGGTCTTGCCTGGGGGGCATCACCAGTAAAGAAAGAACAAACAAAACAGCATAATCTTAAAAAGAAAGTCTATTCTTCAACCTAGGCTCTTCAGCATCTTCAAAACTTGCAAAGTATTGAGCAAAGACATCACAAAGTGGAGTGAGCAGGTGACAGAGTGGCACCTGGAAACCCAGGTTAAGAAATTCAAAGTAATGCATGTGGAGGGAGGCTGAACTGCTGCCCAGAATGACTGCATCTAACTGACCCATTATCGCTCTGAAACGAGACTCTTGGATCTGTTGTGGATGCTTCTGTGCGGCTGTCCACTTGGGGATACAACTGATAAAACAATGTTAGGAACTGGGGGAGCCCAGAAACTCCTTTGTGGTGTTGTGCCCGGTGTGGGTTCTAATCTGAATGCGTTGAACTGTTTTCCCTCCAAGTGCTGGAGTGTTTTTTGAGAGCTGGGCTGTCAGAAGCCTCAGCACAATTCAGGGGTGACTTTAACGTGGTGCCAGTGGGCAGCAGGCAGAGCTGTCAGCTTGCAGTGGTGCCACCGCAATTACAGCTAAATCCTCTTAATAACACAAATAACTAAGTACCTGTAAAATTATTTGAATCAAATCCGAACAGAAACAGAAGCTTTGCTTGGGAATGAATAGGAGTAATTCTGTCTTTTCTGAGGGTTAAAAATGTTTGGCTAACTTCTACTGCCATATTAGTTCTAATTTGCTTTGGCATTTCCAGGGCCAGCACTGAAGCAGCAGTGGCAACTATAAGTGAATTGCTCTGAAAAAGGTTTTTGCCGTTGCTGTTTTGGTCTACTTAGAAGCCACAGAAGGAAAACTGTTTCTCACTGTGTTTCTGCCTTTTTTTATATATATAATCCTTCTTGGGTGTCTGGTCAAACCAACCTTCTGAACTGATTCAGCCTACACCTGCATTTAGAAATGTCAAATCACAACTGAAAGAGGAAGAAGCAGTCATTTTTCTCTTTCCCATTCACAGCTGCCAAGCGACTGTTTTAGCACCTGCACGAATTAGCATACTCGGCTCCAGCCGAGCACTGACTCCCGGACATCTCCAAAGCTCTTATTACTGGCTGTAGCCGAAATTACCATTGGCTCCAGGAATACCAGCTCTTCTTGCCGTATCTGGATTTCCTTTGTGTCTCGTCCAACCAGAGCAAGCACATGTTCTTAGCTGGTGAAAAATTGATCTGAACGCACGGAAGCCAGAAATGTTTTGCCGATTTACATCTAGTAAGGATCTGACCTGTCTTTGAACCCCTGACGGGCCTGCGCTGTTGGCTTTCTTCCAACTCACATCTCTCTTTTACAGTACAGTCAGGTGAAGCTTTTCCAACCTTTACTTCTGTAGCAGACATGTTGCATGGGTAGCAGGCGTGCTGCCTTTCCTGCAGGGCAGAATATCGTTTGCTTCTTGTGAGTGGGTTGGGCTTATGGCAAATTTGCTTTTACACAACAAGTTGGAGTCACTTTGCTCTTCAGCAAACCAAATCTTATGCAAAACATCCATCATATCCCTGCCCCACTAAAGCAAGCAGCATACATTTCTGGTCAGCACAGTCACCATAATTTTCAGTTTTGGTAAATACATAGCTGTGTTGTTGCTGCTATGTAGTAAATTAGTGCACGGGGATAAATCCTGACTGGGTGCATGCTTCAGCGGCACCATGCTTCTGTTCAGAGCCCTTCATACAGGCATCATCGAAAGCCCAGTTAAGTTGGTGAGAGCAGATACAGACCAAACCTTTCACATTTGGCTCTTTTTTTTTTTTAATACTAGGAAATTATTTCTTTCAATTGAAGAGAGTTTACATAAATACAGTTTGCACAGAAGTGCTCCTGATGCTTTTGCACGGTGCTAGAAGTCATTTTGTAAGGCACATTGGGTAGCAAAGTTAAAGCACTCAGCTATATCTCTTCCTCTTGCAAGTACCAAGCTGTTCGTGGGCTCCTGTCGGATGTCAGCACCAACAAACAGCCTCTGGGGGTCCTGAGGCACCAGTGCACCCGCAGGACCATGAACCTCTCCTTTCACGTGCTCAGCACTGAAGTGGTTATCATTATCAAGCAAAGCATGCTGCAGATAATCTCAGCAGGTTTGTTGGTTCTGTTTCCCTTCCTTTGCCAAGTAGCTACAATTTACCAACTCTTCTCTTATAAAGCGGAGTAAATAAGAGCAGATACATTACAAAAATAAATAAATAAAAAGAAAGCAAAATAGCTGTTTAAAGTTGGAAAAATATTAGTATATACTAATAGCTAATATAAAGCATATTGATTTTTTGTTATATCATTTTTATGAAAGTAGCTGGAAAATTTGTGCACCTGACATAGAGTAGAAACCCATTTCTTTCACTACTTTTTGAGAAAATTCAATTACATTAAGCTGTCGGTTTTTTTTAGTTTTTCATCATTGTTTATGAAAAAAAACCTTTTTACTGGGAACCTAGAAAAATGCTGATGGAAAACTTATTTTGCTTTGTAGAAGTAGTACCTTTGTATCATTTCTAACTGCTTAAACAACCTAAGGAATTGGTCTAGTATTTTATGAAATTTTGTAGTGTTGCTCTGACTTCCTACAGTTTACTCTGAAGGGCATGACATTTATGTTGCTGTGTTCAGCCATATCGTAGAATACCTGACAAAAATATGCGCGGAAGATGTCTCAGTTATTACTTGAAGAAGAATAATTCCTATTTAGAGAGGAAGAGGAAGTGGAAGAGGCGTCTCGCGAGGAGGGGTGGCAGTAAGGCCGTCTCTTTTGCTTGATGAGCCAAGGTGGCAAATTCAACAGAGAAAGAACTGCTGGGAGTCCAAGCCAACTTCTCCCAGCCATGGGGCGCAAGGCTGCTCCTGTTGGAAGCAGTGCTGCGTTTTTCAAGGCTACAGGGCCTGGGGGAAGGGTTCTTGGGCTTTTGTTAGCCCTCATCTCTCCTTTTCCTGCCAGCAGCCCTGGCCCCACTCCCATTTCAGTTGCAGCATTGTGAACGCTTCTGTGAGCTTTGTGGGGAAGCAGGAAAGAGGTGTTAATAATAAGGAGGCTAATTGTCACTCTACACCTCATCTGGCCTGAAAAGGACAGTTCAAAGAGACGCTCCTTACACAGAGCAAGCAGTTCAGAAGGCATGTGGTAGTACGCCCTCTAAATGGCAGGGTGCAGGAAGAGTAATTGTGCAAAGGAATATTTATATATCAGTTTGGATGTTTAAAGATGTTCCTACAGCTAAGAGATTTTAAAAAAAGATTCAATAGGCATCTAACAAGACCATCCACCCCCCCCCCCCCCCCCGCCTTGTTTTTTCCCCTTGGAGGCATTTGCTGTGGTAGCCAGAGGAGCTGACAGAGCTGAAGGGGTTCAGAGTGGAGAAATAGCTTCAAATATTGTCCAGGTGGTGGGACCTCATGAAGAAGGGGGTTCTCTTTGTCCAGAACTCCTTTCTGTATAATTACGTTTATATTATGAAAGCACCTTCCACCTACACAACGTCCCCCTGTGACATCCATGATGAGGACTATGAGAGTGGAACTAGGATGAAAATCTGCTGGGGTTTCCCACTGTGCCCTGGGATGCGTGCATGCACCACTTTTAATTTTCCAACATCAGACGCGATGTGTGTGATTCTGATCTCATTTATAGTACTACAAAATGGAGATTAATTCCATCTGAATCACACAGCCATGTCAAGTTTCGAAAGTGTACCTTTAAGAAGCATATGGCAGAACAAAATGTATTAAAGTCATCAATATTTATGGAGCAGGTAGAATGCATATTAGACAGGCTAGATGCCATCTGTCAAAATAATCTTGATTCCAACTTGCTATCCAAAATGATGAAGATTAATTCTAGGGCCAGCTCCTTAAGTCAGGTTAAAAGACAACATATTACTGTGCCAACAAAAGTGAGGTTATCGCACAAACGAATACGAAAGAATATCCTTATGTATTGAGTCACTGTCAATTCCAGACATGTACCAGAAATCTCTGACTCTGAACACATCATGGAGTAGCCTCTAGGCACAATTGTCAAAGTAATTCTGTCCTTCAGACCAAACTGCTGTTAAGCAGTATCCCAGGCAAATAATGCCCTAAGTAAATTAATTAACAATGTGGTATCACATTTTCTAAACCATCTATTAAAAAAGTGGACCATACAAACAGATAGAATAGATTATCTTAGGTAAGGAACAGTCTGAAGTTTTCCCCTTTCTAGATTAATTCCAGAAAGTGTTGGTATTTAAATATTTACAGTCTAATCCTGCATCAGCTTATGTTAATAAAACTGTCATTAAACCTAGAGGAAGAAATTTCAGGCCCTGGAAGGTAAGTTTATTTTAATCCTGTTACACAGGACTGTTTAATGTTCTTCACAGAAATCCTTAAAATGAGGCAAAAGTGACTTATTTTTCAGATTCTTGAGGGCATTTTTGTTTCAAGCACACTGCCCTGAAGCTCTGATCGTGTTTGCCAATTTGGCTAGAATTCTTACTGAGGTGGGGGGGGGGGGGGGGGGGTAAATTTACATTGGGGTATCACGTGGTTTACAGTTTTGACCCAAGTAACTTTCACTTTGAGATTTTTGGTTTCGTTCAAAACAAAAAGCAAGCAAACTTGGAGGAAAGGGGACAGAAGCAAAGGGAGGGCCTTCCCCTAATCATCATTCATAGAAGTGGGTGCTAAGATCCATTAATGCCTTCACCCTTTTCAGTGTGTTGGTTTTTGCTTGTTTCTGAGTATCTCATTATGAATAGAAAGGTATTTGAAACACTGTTGGCTAAGTTGGTGTCAGCTGCTGACGTTTTTTTCTCACTCTTAAGAAAATCCAAGCGTAGACACTTCCATTTATTTAGGAAATGTTTAAAATGCCAAGAAATGGCAAGAATTGTAAATGTTCTGTAGCCAGCGGACACTTCATTAGCAAAGTTGTTAATAAGTAACATACAGCCAAAGCCCCCTATAATCAAAGGGAAACCTCCCATTTGCACTTTGAACTATTAAAATACAAGCCAGTAGTAGAAAATCATCCCCAATTATTATGTTTTTTTCTTAGGAAATGCTTATATTCACCGTGTTACTAAATACGGCCTGCCTGATCAGGGGTATTCTCCCCCAAGTGGATTCCCTGAGTGTATTGTTTGTCATGGCAGACGTCCACAGAATGTTTTCTTTTGCTGATTAATACCTTCATTAAATACTGTTTAAATTTTAAAGATGAAAGCAACTCTTTAGTGTTTGCTTCTCCTGCTGCTGGCTCCGTGCTTCGACAGTGACGCAAATGGGCGGTGTCTTGTTGGCTGCACAGAAGAACTTGCAAACTTTTCGTTTTTAGTTCAAGGTTTTATTCCCTTAATAGGATGCTACACTGGGGCATGAAGTGTAGTAAGGATTGTTTGTTTGCCCAAAAGGTGTTTAGGGAATAGTAGAAAATGGTGCAACTTGGTGCTCATAGCTGATAGGAAGAAAAGAGGATATGGTAGCTGAAAGTGGAGCATATTTGATCTGCAGAAACACAGGTTCTGCTTTTGATTCTTGAAGTTATTAAAACCCTTCCTGCAAAGCGCTTGGTGCCTTCAAGTATGCTTCTTCAACAGGAATTGATGTTGCTGAGCTCCATCTATCACCCAGACCTAGCATACAAATGTTCAAGGAAGACTACGTCTAATTTAATCTATTACATGATTGTGCAAAATTGCTTAACCACATCAAAGAAGCATGGGCAGCCACTCTGGGAAAGACATTGTAAAAGAGCTTTCAAACACAAAATGTGGTCTTCCAGGTGATTTAGTCATGGGAACGCATCACTGAATGTATGTTTCCCTCATGCCTCCGAAATCAAAACAATAGAGCCATTATCAAAGAGAGATTAGAACCGTTTTCCTTATTAACTTGGCTTATTAGAGGATATTTAGCTGTCTATTCATCTTTCCTTCTTCTTCATTTAATCAAAGCATTTTTGAAAATCCACTTTTGATCCTTAGTAAAAATAAAGCATCTTCCAAGGGTCAGGAGACAGATTTTTTATTATTTTATTAAAAAATAAGCTCAAATAATGGTTGGAAAAAATAAGGGGAAGAGAATTCTGAAAGAAATGTATTTCTTCCCACTAACTCCAGTAGTTGCGCAAGGGTAATATTTCTCCCACACCCCATTCCTGCTGTAGTCACTGTCTGAATGTTTTGTAGCAGCTGAAATAATGTCAATGTTCTGTTATTTGGCTTCCAGACAAAGTAGTTTGAATGCTTGTGTACATTGTGTTTGTTGGTTAAACTGTCAAAGTGCAATGAAAAATATCTTGGAGTTTTGGTGGTTGTTTGGGGGCTTTTTGGTGATTTGGTAATTCTTATTTTGGGCTGAAACCACAGTGAAAATTACCTTATTTCAATGAAATTCTGCCCCATTTTTCAAGATTTGTTTAGTCTGACATTGCTTCTCCAGTGTGGGCGAGGAATACTTGATACAAGTTGTGGGAGTATGTCTTTGAAATACCTGGCTGCTGTTGTCCTTTGAATACCTTTGATTTTTGGGGCCACTTAGACCCGTTGTCAGAGCATGAAGGGGGTGTTAGGGCTACAGCAGCCCTAAAGAACCCCAGCCACCCTTCCCCAGGTGCTTGCAGTGCTGTTCCTCTCACCTGCCTCTGATCAGGAACAGATTGCACTCATACAGCCAGGCTTATTTTGGATACCCGAAATCTTTATGAACCCTTAGTTACTGAGAGTTCGGCTTGCTGACGTGCATCACACACCATCCAAATCACCCGCAACCTCGTTGAGAGGTATGCTGAAGCGTGGCCGACCCCCCAGGTGAGCAGAAGGGGTAAAGCGCCCAGGCGCAGGGGGTCAGCCTTCAGAGCAGGGTGGGATTGCCTCTGCAGCATCCCCACCTCGCTCACAGCCACGGGGCATTAAAAGGACAAACTGGGGCTGGCAGGGAGGGCAAAGACTGATGACCTGCGGTGTGTGCTGCCTGCAGTTGGGGCTCTGATGCTGTATGGGCAGGGAGGAGGCAGGCAGAGCAGCCTGACTGTTTTTTCTGCAGCATTTTGCTTTCGCCCAGAGCACAGAGAAGTCTGAATGCGTCCCCCAGCCCTCACAAAGGTGGCTGGGTATAAGTGTTTAATGTGGTCCTCGTGGGATTGCAGGACTCTCGTTCTGGGTGGAATTCTTGGAGCCAGAGACATGCTGGCCTCAAGGTCCTGTAGGCACTGACATAGGCAGCCAAGATCCTGTTTGACCACAAAGGGATGTGTGAGTACTGAGCAGGGGCAGGGCAAGGCCCTAAAGCTTTTTTACTTGCTGGACATTTGGGGTTTCTGTTAACAGCCTTCTCGTTCCTTGATTAGATCTGTAAAACCACTTAATTTAGTGATTTTTAAAATAATAAAGCCAGTAAAAGGCTAAGCCTCTTCCTTTTGATTAGCAAGTGGCGTGTAGCTTGTAGCTTCAGAGAACCACACGTAGTGGTGCAGTAGTGATGTGCCCGGGGGTGAATGGAGGTGTTGCTGTTTGCATACAGGCAGACTGCGGAACTCCAAACACCAACATTCACTCACGAGTGAATTTCTTTATCCAAGTCAATATAATGCCCCGAAAATCAGAGCTTGTACAAAAGTGCTGCCACCAAGGCAGCCACGGCAGCAGAGCACTCGTGCTGCTGCCACACGGATTCAGCTGCGCTTCAGCCAAGAGCACCTTGAGAGCTGGGTCTGGGCACTGCCATCAGTTTTTAGCTCCAGAGTGCTAATACTGTGTGCTGAGAGGGTTTAGCAAAGGTTTCATGATTACACTGCGCTCGGCAGTGCTTCCACAGTAGAATCAGCCTGGGTGCAAACCAGCAATAAATAGTCAGTATTTCTGAGCAGGAGAAGCTGGTAAAACATTGCCCATATTGATTTGTATTTTAATGCATAGAAACCCCCTCTCATTCGTTGTTAGTTGGAGGAAGCTGGCTATGGTTGCCAAAACCACAGCACCAATAATTTAAAGCCTAAAGTAACTGAGCAAATAGATGTTTACAATAACCTACATATTGGAAAAAGTGGGTAGAAAGTTAACGTTTTCCAATTCTATGTTTAGTCGTGTAAAATTAACAAATCCCTTCACTAAAACCCACAAAAAATCAACTTCAGGGGCTAAATTTGACTTGGGTGCAAATCCAAAGCATCTCTCACAAGCCAATGCTTTTATACAGGTATAAGTGAAGTCTAATTTTGACTCCTTTTGGAGTCACGACCTTGTATCCATAGAGATGGAAGCGGAACTGGGACTTTATCCTTTTAATAGCAAAGCTTTTTTATTTGCTACTAAGCATGCAAGCTACCTGTGGGTGTCTTAACGTGGGGGGGGGCAGTGTGCAGGGGAAGAAAAAAAATTGATTGAGGGGAGTCTGAATTTGGAAAGCAAGTTCTAGCAAATATAAGAAAGCATTTCTACCAAATGCTGTCATCAGTGACCTTTTTTTAAAAAATAAATAAATGAAACTGGTAGCATCTGGAGTACCCTGATGCATGGGGTCCCGCTGCTTGCTTCCTCAAGCAGTTCTGTTTGCTGCCTGTAGTTCTCCTCTTTGTTTGAACTCTGTGAGCTGTGCTGGTGAAACAAAACGTGGCACACGGTAGTCAAAGCTGAGATGTTTCTTCCTCCCAGACGTTAGTCAGTCTGGACCTTTGCTCTGTGGCACATTGAGATTCCTGCTGGAAAATCGGTACAAATCCAGATTGGGAGCAGTCTCTCTTAAAAGAGCAGCCTGTGGTTCCCCCCATCACCCACAAAAGCACATAGGAGTATTGTATCTTCCTTATGTTCTTCCTGGTGATCCTCCAAGATGTTTGGTGTTTTATGTAGACCCTTGTTCAGAGTGGGGATTTAAAAGCTGCAGTTTGGATAGAAAGATTTTTACTTGCCATTAAACGTAGCATATATTTTGAACTGGCCTCTTGGCCCTTATGAGTTAAATAGCTGCTAGATAATAGTTAGAAAAACCTGTGAAAGAATGTCTGCCTTTCAGTTGTCTTCTTCCCTCAGATATTTTTGATCTAGTTCTGCTTTCATCCCAGTAATCTAGGATTTTTGCATAAAGAACAGAAGCTTCAGCAGTAACAATTGTGCTGGAAACATTCTTGGTCTGATGGGTAGTGCCAAAAAGCTACTGCTGGAAGTCTTGAAGGGAATTGATTTAAATGATTTACACACAATCTCCTGCATTTATTTATTTTTTGTACTTCACATAAGCACTGAAGAAAATTTCTTATGAGTATAAGGTACATACAATAGCATATTCCTTGCTTACGTGTGAATGTGTTGGATATTCAGTGCGCTGGGTGGTCTGAGGAATAGGAGGAGTACATGAGACAGCGCAGAAGACCCAGCACTTGCTTGCAAGAGCATATGGCGTTTCTGGTCTCTGGGACACGTACCCGTGTCCCTACTATTAGAGCTACAGAATGCAGCAAGCCGTTCAGCATATGCTGGTGCTTTTGAAGTCTTCCAGTGGTTAGAGGTGGTACAGTCAGCTATAGAAAGCATAATCCTCTCTCTGCCTCATAAAGAGAGGGAGATTCTTTATGCTTAGGGAGCTTTAAATCTTTCGTTTCAAGTGGTACCTGCTCTGTCACCTGTGTGCGTGCAGCAACTGAACCCATAGAGAACGTACAGAGTAAAATATTTGGTGTTTCGGAAATCGTGATAAGACATGGATGAGGTCTTCAAGCTTCCAAGTTGCATAATTGTTGGCCATAGCCTGTCAATTACAACAGAACAACTGACAAATGAGAAAGCTTTTAACAGTGTTTGCATAGTGGGGGAACCAACCAGACCAATTTTGCAATTTGTGACTGCTTAATTATGTGTTCGAAGGCCAGGTCCGCTGCAGATAGCAATATAGGCTTCATTATGTCCCACGGTGAAAGGTTTAAAAGTCTTTTAAAAGGTTTTATAGCATCAAAAGTGCACGTAATATTTTGTTTATTGCTGGACACAATAAATTACATTCTGCTCTGTGTATGTTCTCAGCTGGCCCGAGCCACCCAGGAAAGAAGGGTGGAGAAGGAGCAGGAGGCTGAAAGCACGGTAATTAAAGAAGGATGTCTGCAGAGGACTCGTCTTGTCATTGCGCTTGGCCTCTGCCTTCAGCAGCATCAGCTGGCCCTGTGGCGTGCACTGCAGCCGTGTCTCAGCTGATGCTGTGGCAGATGTGCAGACCCCCCAGCCCCATTAAAATCCAAATTCCGCCCTGCTCTCACTTTCCCACAGACTGGTCACATCTTGGATGGCCTCTGCCAGGAAATACCTCGGGAAACATACTCGGGTTGTGGTACTAAATATTGGGTGGAGAGCCTCTCTCCACTGAGCATGCCGTCCTCTCCAAGGGAGGATGCGTTCATCTTTTTTCCCAAGACCATCTTTGTGCACTGCCGCCATCCAAAAACTAGGCTAACTTCTGGATGCTTTTTCATTATTATTGCTTGCTCCCACACATAGGAGTAGGTGCCTGAATGTCAGATTTGTGGGGTAGATTCACTGCAGAAAGAAGCAGGCAGCAAGAAACATAATAAAGAAGTTACTGTGGGCCATGACCCCCAGGTTGGAACATACTGCTTTACAAAATAATTCCTGCGAGGTGGTGGACACCAGCCTCGGGATTTCCCGGTATCAGGCAGGGATTTCCTCCTGCCCATAGGTGTGGAGCTGCCTGTGCTAATTTACCGTGGATAGCAGGGGTCTGCTCCTTTGTCGAAAGAGTCATTTCAGTTGCCAGCTCGGGCTGGTTGGCTGCTTTGCTGTGCTGGAGTTGTTATCCGGGCTGTGCATACCAGGCTGGGATCCTCCGGTGAGCGGCCTCACGTAGATCAGAGGCTGGGTTGGAGAAATCGCCCTGTGGGCTGCTGGTGGTGCACTGCAGAGCTGATCCGCTGCCCTGCCGAACCCCACGGAAGAGGGCAGGAGGGGGGAGTTGGAGCAGTTTACAGGGGAGGCTGGGGAAGATGCAGGCAAAGCTTTTCTCACTGCCACGGTGGCATCTGGTGACCCAAATGCTTACTGTACTAGAGTGTCGCCGGGTACTGCTGGAGAGTAGTTGCTGGCTGCGATGCCATCCAGTCAGCTCTTGGAGCGCTTGTGTTGTCTGGGGGCTGGGAGGGGAGCTCGGGAGGTGAGATCTTTTTCCTTGTGTTGCTGTTTCTTTTAGAGTCGCAGTACACGAGGGGAGAAAGAGATTAAATCAAATTCAGTCCCGCAGCGAATGCAAATGGCAGGTTATGTACAGAAATGTGCAACGCTGACTGCAATGCTGAAGCAATATGCTGACTAAAGCATAAGGAGCGCTCCTGTATGATGTACAGCACATGCCAAGTGCAAAATGGTTAACTAGCAGCCTGCAGAAATTCAATTTTAAGTTAGCAGAAAGAAAATCTTTCTTATAGGTCTTGAAACCAGAAGAAAATTTCCATCAGTAACCACCAAGAGACAGTTTCTACAGTGGAATTAGAGAAAAAAAATATGAAATAGCATCTGCCAATCTACGAATCCGGGGGCTCTGGATGTTTTCTCCTTCCTGAAGACGGCTTCCAGCTCCGGACAGCCCCGCAGGTGATCACATCTGCCTCGAGCAAAACAAGCAGCATTCGCCCTCCAGTCCGCGGTCCAGGCAGGCAGCCACCAAGGGGAGTTTATCAAATGGGCATCGCCAGGCTGCTGTAGTGATAATGCCCAGGTCCAGGGAGCTCCCCCAGCCCTCTGCTGCCTTGTACTCAGCACATCTCACAGCCTCTGCTCCCAAAATGCTGGAAGAATCATTGGAGATGTGATGAGTACAAAGAGCAGAGATCTCCCAGGCTGCATTTACTGTAAGCTATTGTTTGCTGTAAAATGCTCCACTATTTTTTGCAGAGCTGAGCATAGTGAAAATGAGCAATGGTGAGAAGTAGTACAGATGATCTTCCTTCAAACTTATCAGTTCCTTTAAATTTTGATACAAAACTTCATATTTTAAGCTTTATCTTTTATTCTTACCTTGGAGAAGGGCAGAAGTTTTGAGGGGTTTTGTTGTTGGCGGTGGTGTTTTTTTTGTTTTTCATCCCCAGTCATTCTTTGCTGAGAGAAAAGGTACAAAACTGACAGAAGGGAATATTAGTCTGCAGCTTGTAAAGAGGACAAGGACATTGCAAACAGTGGAGGTTAAAAAGGGGGGAAAAAAAAAAAGAAGAAAATTTAACTAAAAAGAAGTACTTGACAGTGTGTCTTCTGCATTTACTGGAATATGCTGCTCAAGCTAAAACAAACAAAAACAAACAAACAATCAAACAAAAAACACCAGGACAAGAGGTAATGGGTGCTCTGCTGTTTGCTTTTAATATGATCATGGCTTTTGCTCCCACTACACTCAATGCTGCTTTTATCATTCAGAAACACACCTCATTGAGTTACTGGAAAACCAATTGTAGTGGGTAGTATGCCTCTGAGGTTATGGTGTACAGGAAAGATGTGAGCTCAAAATATTTCAACTATCAGTGACAATACCGCCTGCTAATTTATTATTACCCCATGTGTCTTATTCTTAGTCATAAATGTTTTGTTTCTTAAAGTTGAAAGCAGCTCAGCTTTGGAGGCTAAGCTTTGTATAACTGGCCTAGCTGTTGTTTCTCTGACACTTATTTCAGATGCACTAACTTACGTGTAGTCTGCAAAATCAATAAATGAAACATAGAAACTTGGTTGGAGATTAGTGTGTGTATTTTCAGATTTTTTCGTATGGGAAGCAGAGGGCTAATTTAAAAATCATGCAGCTAATTCGCAGGAGGGAGAGGGAGAAATTAAATTAGGTTTCACTCCGTAGGCCGTGTTTTCAGGGACTGAAAAGCAAGGTCCAGGTTCAATGCATCATTCTTGAAGCACCGAACAAAATCCGCCTTTGTTCTTCGGTGAAACTTATCTGGAGAGGAGCTGCGCTGCTTCCTGTGAAATACAGCCCTGCAGATGTGCTGTGCTGGTCGTCCCTCTGCTTTTGCTTCCTTTGGTCAAGTAGTCAAGAATAGACACTTTGTGCTGGAGTGAAAACGATGCTGCCTCGTTTGCCCTCTGCCGAGCCTGAGCCCCGCTCACCGAAGGGCCGTGCCTTCCTGCCAGGTACCCCGGTGTTTGTTTATTTGTAAAGCGTAACGGGAGATCCCTCGGCGAAACCAAAGCTCCCTCCTTCGAGCCTTGGCAAAAGAGGCAGCCGGTTCCCAAACAAGTGCAGACAACCTGAACTGATGCTGTAAGTGCACAGACGTAGGCAACGTGCAAGTGGAGGTGATGGCCCCGATAGTTTCGCTCTATGGAGCACATGCTTGAGTTCGGGAGGAAGCTGGTCCCACTTTTAATGGGTCAGAATGTAAGAAGGTGAATTGTAGGAAATTAAGGCTTTAAGTGGCTGAGTTATAAAGCAGAATAGAAATTGATTTTGTAATCGTCTCTTGCATACTCCAAATATCCTTAAGTGCTTTATGTTTTAAATAGAGCAGAGTAAATGCATAGCAAAATGAATTGCCTATTATGCACCAAATAGTTGATTTGTTACTGAATCTTAGAAAAGGACAGGTGTTACCAGTATCTTTTCTGTAGGTATTTATTGAGCGTAAAAATCATCTTATGAAATTTTCCGGAAACCCCATCCGCACTCATGGCCCTATTGTGTTAGGTGCAGTGTAAGTAGTTAGTAAGATCCCTACCCCAAATAATACGAGCTGCTAGAAGGCAGGGCTGAGAAGTGATGCAGTGCAGAAAGGGGAAAAGAAGGGGATGTGCGCTGAAGAGAGGATGGGACGTGCAAATGTCTTCATTTTCATCCCCAGGGAGGTCAGCAACACACTAATGCTCTCAGTGAGGCATTGGCAGAGGTGCACGGGGACAGCACGAGAGTCCTGTCCCACCGGGGTCCCACAGGGCTGCAGGTGTAATGCCATCAGAGGCTGGGGGGAGGAGGGACGATGACTGCCTTTAGTTTTCGTAAGTTCTTTATTTGATTTAATTTAATGTCAAGGCACCTATAGCGACATATGTTCACAGACTATGAAGTGTTTGCATTGTGTGCTATGTAATGTGTCCCAATTCTCTCTAATTTTACACCGGTCCAGGCGGCTTTCCCAGGAGCATATTCCTGGCTCATATTTGTGGTGTGACATTTTTTGGTAAGTATTGTCTGGATTAATCCACTGTGGAATAATCTTTTGGATTATCCACCGGAGCCCTGGTCTTCCAGCAGAAGCACAGACAAGCTCGAGCTAACGCTGCTTCCCTTTAGGAAGGTGATGGCTATATTCTCAGGTGAAGCAGTTACTAGAAGGAACCTGATTCTGGTTTGGTTTGGTTTGGATTTTTTTTTTAGGCTAAAGTGAGGTGCTCTAGGCAAAATAATATCCACTCCTGACTGAGAGTGAATATAAGCATGGAGGTGCTGCTAGACATCTCTACAAAAGCAGAACGAGGGGCAAAGCAGCTCATTCTGGAAGGTATTCAAATACTGCATGCTTGGGAGGCTGACTCAGTATGAGCTTTACATAAACTTCTGAATCAAAGGCTGTGGCTCTGTGTCTGCGTGTTTGTGCCACGTATTAGGGAGCTGTTTGTGGCTGTGGGTAGCCTCAGGAGGACTAGTCGTCCTGCAGTACTTGCGGTGAGCTTCTCTGCAGTTGTAAAAGCATACCTGTTCTTTGACCTACACCACTGGAACCTGTGAACTTGCACGAGCTTGGTGAACCTTAAAAAATAGGTCATGAAGATTAAAAAAAAGTAGAGGCTTTTTCCCATCCTTTGATGAATGATTCTCCCCTCGCTTCCTACTGTTCCCACTTGTACTGTTGCAGTTCTCACTGCTCCCCTTTCAAGAGTCGGGATTTGCCCTGTTAATGAAAAGTGTCTGTAATTTGTAGGCTTTGCTTCTTTTCGTATAAAGATGGTGTTATGCCATTTAATTGTGTTGAGTCCTCATGTTATGGTCACAAAAGCTCTGCTCCAGGTAAGCACCCAGAAGCAAGTCTGGCCCATCCGTAGGCAAATATTTGGCAAAACTGAGTGACAAAGCAGGTTTCAGCCAAGTCTGGCTGAGGTTTTGTGGGAAGAAAGGAGGGGAAAGGAAGCGTGATCCCCATTGACTTGTGCACAGCTAACTGACAGGTTCAGCTCTTGTATACTGAGGCCTAAGATTAATTTTTTTTAATTATTAATAATAAAATTAATAAAAATAAAAATAAAATAAAATAAAAATAAAATAAAATAAAATTAATTTAATAATTTCATCCAGTGAAAAATAAACCCGTGCCGTGACGGGTTTTGCATCGCCTCAGGATGGTCGGGGACACCGCAATGTCCTCGCTCGAGGTGGGAAGCAGGGAAGGTTGTGCAGGGGGGAGAGCACATCCCATAGAAGCCAGCACTAACGGGCAGGGCCAACAAAGCTCCAGCGCTGTCCCCAGGTATCTGTTCTGGTCCCTGCTCAGCTGGGCGTCGCGTTCCTTGCTGCTGGGTTGTGAGAAATCTGGGCTCTCTGACATGGGAGTACTGCACTATAGATTTTGACCCAGAGGCTCAGCAGAAAGCCAACGAGGGCTGGATTCCCCATTTTACTTTCGGGTGTGAGCAGTGTTTTTACCCCTGTATCCCTTCTCAGCAAACAGTTTTCTATTCTTGCTCGAACACAACGAGCTATTCTTGAGCAACTTCACCAGTTCGCCAAGAATAGGGCTTGAAATATGCTCTTACCTCATACATGTGGCTATTTGTCTGTATTACCTCATGCAAACAAGAGAACTTCTTCTGCTTCTTATTGATCACAGTAGGTGACTTACACTGCAGGAGGAAACACCTGATTTATTGGTCGTCAGTCCCCCTTCCCGAGGACACAGCATCTGAAATAAATTGAATAAAGGGGCAGAGAATGTACTTAGACGCAGGCACAATTGTTTGTGTCTCATCCTTACAATAAGAAAAAAAACTCTAAAGGAAATCTAAAGTGTCATTAGTGTGATGCTATAAATAAGCAAAATGCTGCACAGATAAGAGTGTACCACATTTTCAATTCTGGAAATGGCTTGCAAGCCATTAGGTGCAGGTTAAGATACGGAACCACAGATTTAGAAAGGGGGAAAGCAAAGAAAAATTAGTGCTGAGGAGCAGAGGGAGAAAGCAATCACTGGCTCTGATTTCCAGGCTCCCCAGCCTGAGATGAACCAATTCCTTCAAGAAAGGCTGGGAGCCATCACTGTTATTTGGCGAGATGTTCTGTCTTGTTCATCTCTCTCCAAATCGGCCCCAAGGAAGCAGAAGCTGACCACAGCTTTCTGCTGGGGTTTCTCCCAAGATGGGAGAGCCCCAGTGGCAACCCGAGTCCTCTTCCTCTTTCTCTACAAAGCATCCAGCAGTGGGAAGGTAGGAAGGTGAAGGAGTAGACTGTCCTGCATTCAGCATTGCATCACTGATGCATAACATTTTCGGAGCCAGCTATGCAGAAGAAAGGCTTGCACCTTCTGCATCTCAGAAGTCAGGGAGGTGCAGCAGGACGTGGCTGAGCTTCTCCGTCCCCCTCCCACCCCCTGCACACAGCCATCAAAACGACTTGCTCTCTCTGGGATGTCTGCAGCCCAGTTGATAAGACAGCAAACACCTCCTGGAGTGCAGAGAACTCGTTCCAGCCATTTGGTTTAAGAGCTGAATGGTAGAGCTCAGAAGACATGTTTTCCATTCAGTAAAAGAAAAGAAAGTAAAGGATAAAAAAAAAAAGCTGCTCTCACTGCTTTCCACTGTCATCCTCTGGAGCCTTGAGGGCCGTGTGTGTGTCACACCCTTACTTTGTAGCTCTTGCATTTATAGACTCTGTTTTTCACTCCCCGAGATTTATTGTCCCAGTGAAGAAACAGTCTGGATATGCCTCTGAAGTGGAAATGTAGCCATGTATTTGCTAAGAACAAGTTTGTGGTTTACCAGAATATTTCTGTTTCCTTCTGAGGTTTCCAGCTAATGAAGGGGAATTTATCCAGTACATTTATTGACATTAAAATAAGAGTTGCAGTCCATAAATAATCCCATTGTTGTTTTAGCTTGCAGTTTAAAACATTTTGTCAGCAGCATTGTCGTCTGCTGTGACTCAGCTTTGTGTTTTTCCTCGCAGTACCAGAGCAGCTCGCTGGTAACGCAGATGCACATTCCAGCCATTCCTACTGAGTAGGCTTCTAAGCCTGCTTTGAAACCATTCCTCAGCTTTTCAGCACTGAGCACGGCTGATCCACGGCACAGAGTCAAGTTCACAGTCATTCCCTGCTTTATGAAGGTAAAAGCGTAGTGCCCCGAGTGCTTTCTGGGTTCCTGTGAACTCCTGCCACTTCAGAGCTGGCAGAAGGCTGGGAGAGACAGGTGACGTGGTGGCATAAGGGCCACCACCTCTGTTTTACCCGCAGGCATACAGGAGGACATGGCCAGAAGGGCCATGATTAGGCTGAACGTAGGGTGCAAGTTATTTGTTAGTGCCTCCTGGGAGCTTCCTGGCCCTGTCTGTCACCGCCCTAAACGAGCCTTCGTGCACAGAACGTGCCCTCCCCTTAAATGTGGATCCCTGTCAGAGAATTTCTGTGTAGTCTCCTCTTTGCTAGCAGTGCACCATGTTTTGAACTAAATTTGATCTTCTAAATCTGAAGTAATACATTTCCTTTAGTTTTAAACTCATGAACAACTATCAGTTTGGTTAGCTGAAACTTCCCCCCCTTCTTTATGGAAGTATTTATTTTTGATGGGCTACGACTGCTGTGGATGTTTTTCGAAAGAGATTAAGAAAAAAAAAATGAACCTCACAAAGACAGACAAGTGTTGCAGACTTAATCAATCTCCGAAATTCCTTTGTATGACCAGTTAACAGAAAAAAGGATGTTTATAGTGATGTCTTTCGAATAAACTATGTACAGAGATTTGCCTTCCAGGATGTGATGCTCAGTGGCATGGATTACACAAGAGCGTACATTTATCGTAGCATCACCAAAGTGTTATCTTGCTGTAAAATGTTCAGTAATCCAGAGGCACTTTAATGCATTATATCCGGTTCACTTGTAAAATTTGCTTCCATGCAGCTCAGTCCTTCCCCACAGTTTTCCAGGTGTGCTGTTCAGCCCGCTGGCTGCCATTCAGCCGTATTGTCAAGAGGACAAGTCTGACACCTCAAGAGGTGAAGCAGAGGAATAGGCAGGTATTTAAATAGACATGTGAACCAGCAAACAAGGGTGGTTTTAATCGTAGTAACATTTTAATCTTGTTAAAAAGACTGAAGAGGATTTACTTATTCATGGACTAAAATTGCAAAGTATGTGTGGAGCTGTTGTTAGTGCTGAGGGCACTGGAAATCCATATGATTCAGTGTATTTATTGTTTTAATTGTTCATATTTCCTTTGCTTTGAGGGATTTGGTCTTTGGGATTAATATGATGGTCACTGCCACATCTGTCTTGGATTCCTTATTCCTCAAGAATAGCCCTAAGCAGAAAGCATTACAGAAGTCTCTCATTAGGAAGGAGTAGTCACAGCCTTTCATGTAGTTGTAGATGATAAAAGGCACTGATTTAGCACTGCTGCCTGTGAATCCATCAGCACTGGTGGACTCAGCAGGTCCTATGAAAGAAAGCCGTTTCCAGGCAGACTTTGGGCACTTGTCTATCACTCTTGATTAATACTGAAGTCTTCCTTTCTACTGTGAGCCACTTGCAGCAACTAGTTATCAGAAACTGGAAGAATAAGCGAAAATCAGAGCATGGTTTCAGAGAGAGAAGTGCTTCCTGTGGCATATGACACTGCAGTCTTTGAATCTGAAGGTAGTTCTCAATCTACTTTAGACATTTAGGCATACTTTAGGCATTACTTCATGTAATGTTGAGTTTGTAGGTTTCTATAATACCTACAAACTCAAAAGGAGGAGTGACACGAGGCCTCCCTGTGCCTGGACTACCAAACAGTCCACCCGAGTCATCTGTGCAGTAGGTATCAGTACTCAGCCTCCTAAGCCTGACCAAGCTAACTATGGAAATGTGCTGAGCCTGATGCTTTTTGCTTGCTAGCAGCCTCTCTTAAAATACCCTGCAGACCTCTAAAATAGAAATTGTCTGTAGCAGTCCCACAGTTACTTCTTGTGGTGTTTGGACTCTTCTGCATCCCTATTCCACTTCCTTCTTTATCTACATGGAAGCAAGCTTGCGTGGAGAAAATACATTTTAGTTCTAGTACATCAGGACATCTTAAATATAGGCAGTGTATGCAGCTTTAGATGTTTCTGTATATGCAGAGAGACGATTGAGAACGAGGTTATGATTTGTGTTAGTACCAATTTAGCCACAGCTCAAGTAACGTCCTCCTGCAACAGCTGCCAGTGTCCATGGATCACTGAAGACACCGAGTAAAGATAAAACCTAAAGTGGGGCTGAATGAGAATTAGTTTTCAGGTGACTCAACAGTTACTCTTAATGTGTGGTATCAGCCACTCAGGGCAATGCTCAATTGTGCCATCCCTTAGCAAAGGTTTAAATATTGACTCCCCTCTGGCGTGTCGGGAATCTCTGTCCTAGCGAAAACTTACTACTTTATTTATGATTGGATTTTTCATAAGAGTCATACTGGGATTATTATATGACATGAAAACACTGTCAAACAACTGTTAACTTAAAAAAAAAAATTTAAACCAGAAAATATTAAATCAACTGTATATTATATATAGAGTGCAGTAGAAGAAAACCAAAATTCTGTACTTCTGAATAAGATTTTTTCCAATTGGCTGGCACAGGGAGCAAGTTTGTCTTATATATGCCACTTTACAAATAAGTCCAATAATTGTAGAGGGAGCAACTGCTCCAGAGCTCTGCCAGTGTTCATCAGACACAGTGACAGTAGCCACATCATTAATCTCATAGTATATTAGAAATAAAGTCACTGGAATGGAATGGTGTCAAAGGATAAATGTTTCCCCCTTTGAAAATAAACTTCTCAGTTTCACCTCATTGTGTTGTCTTTGTGTGTGTGTGTGTGTGTCCTTTCCACCCTCCCTTCAATAAATCCTTTGGTTTCACCTGGCATTTAGGTAACAGTAGGAGACCAATATCCTATGTCAGGGCTCATTCGACAGTTATCAGTTTAGCATACCCTTAAATCCCCCCTGTGCTGTGCCAAGACCAGTCCTCTCCTGGAGAGGTTAAACATATGCATTACATATTGAAACAATGTAAGTAGCATGTAATTAGCGCTGTTTATGCAATCTCACTTTAAATTATACTTTAAAACCTACAATGTTTTTCAAGGCACTTAATGTTAGGGAGACTTAAATGAGCATTCATCTTGTCATTTTTAACTTTATTCATAAATAGCGGTCTAAATATATTTGAATGGGTTATTGCATTAGATCCCATGAACTGAAGCACACGTTCTTGCGTTAGAGGATATAGTTCCTAATGAAATATCCGTTAAAATGATGAAACTCATGAATATGGCAATTAAATTTCCAAACTGTCATCAACAACTTTAACAAAAGATGTTTGAACTGGGGAGGGAGGGTGTAGGGGAGACTATTTTTCTGTCCTATTTTTTCCCCCCCCTTTTTTTTCCTTTTTTTTTTTTTTTTTTTTTTTTTTAAGTCTTGTTCCATAAGGATTATAGCTCCCCCGCTGTTTGGAAAAGATAATTTCACTTGTAACACTAATAACTTGAGCAGGGAGAAGGCTGGCTGGGTGAATGGAATGCACTTCACTGCACATCTTGGCTTCGCTAGAAATCGGAAACAGATGGTCCTTGCGGCTGGCTTCCCACTCGGGCCCGCTCAGTGCCAGCCTGTGGTCGTTGGCTGGTTGCTGCTGGCACTGTGTGACTTGAACATAGTAGGACAGTGGCAAAAGAAATCAAATCTTTTTCATTGAGCAGCAAACTGTAATGAAATTTGACAGATCTGACATTCTATACCCAACATCTAGTTAGAATATATTAACCTTTTAGTTTTCTTGAGCTCCTCTCCTACAAGTTATGAATCTTACTATTAGAGTTTTGCAGTGGCTGTGGAGATGGTGGAAAGCAGCATCTTCTGCATGCCCTCTAATGTCAGAGTTAAAATAATATATTTCAAATAATAAAAGAAAGGCTGGGCTTCTAAACATTACCATTTTTTATACAAAAAAAAAAGTTAGCAATAGAAATAACAGTTAGTTACTTTTGTTAATATTTCATTCTAGGAAGAGAAAGCAAAACAGTAGTAAGGTGACATTCCAGCCCCATTTACCTGATAAGAATATTTTCTGGGTACGTCCTGCATGCCCTCCTCAGGGGGTAATGTTACCTTTGATGCAGCTGCATCAAAACAGAGTTTGTAGTTTAGATTAATGATTTTATTTTCATTTCTGTGAATTTGCATTTACTTAGATCTTTTAGATATTTCTGGGGCAGAAGTCCTTCTTTCCCTCTGAAAGCCTTTCCCAGGTATGACCATTAAGCTTTTTTTCCAGATTTGTGCCTCCTAGCCCTTCTCAGGAGACCTGGCTGGCTGTCACAGACATTGGGGCCGCGGAGTGCATGCTCCCAGGGCTGGTACCTGTCTCAGGTGAAGGATGTGTTGGACTGTTGTGTTGATTTATAGCTACAGATTAGGAAATAGTTGGGTATATTTCAACTTCCAAATAAATCTGGCTTATGTTCCTTTACATTTTGGGTTGATAGAGAAGAATTTTTACATTTTTTGTAATGTTTGTGTGCCGTTCCTTCCCCTTAAGTCCTTTTATCTGCTCCTCCTGTTTCTTTCAGACGCGAAGTCCCAGCCCTGTCTGTGAAGTCAGGGTGTCCATGCTGACAGACCATTCTGTCAGGAGCGGGATCTTGGTGCTTGCTTCAGATGAGGCAAAAGGGGGAGTGCAGATGGCAAGAAGAAATTCAGAGGAGCGCGAGGGGAACGGGCAGGAATACATACAACAGAGTTACGGGGAAAATGCAGAGAGCAAAGACAACTTTCCTGTGGAAGGGGAAAGGACTTCTTTCCCTGGGTTTGGCCACATCATCCAGCATGCGTGGGTCACCTTGAGTATCCCGCAGAAGCTTTACTGTTGCACTCATTTTGGCTGAGGAGCTCTTGAAGGTGCAGGCGCAGCGGTCACGTGCTGCTTCTGTCCTTGTTTACGCCTTCAGCAACAGCAGATCCTCTTGATTGAAGCCAGGATTATAGGATTTCCAAAAGCTAGAACACACACTCATTGTCAGCAACTTTGCATAAGTTCAGAGGCTGTCCAAAAATCAACTGCCTGCTCTCACGTGGCACTTGAACTAATTGTCACTGCTCAAGATAAGGAAATCCTCTCCGTAACTCGTCTAAGTGCAGGCTTCCCAGGGAAAACGCCTCCCAAATTAGGAACAGATCTAATCAGTTGCAATCTTCCAAAAAGGTTCTAAGCAATTGCCACTGAAGAAATAAGGGGGATAAAGGGAATCAAGAAAGTGTTAACGAGCAGTAGAGACGGTGCAATTAATAGGTGTTCTAGCAGGGAGCCCCAGGATCCTAAAGATGTGCCCAGCGCTGGGAGCTGCACGCAGTTCTGCGGGGCTTCTTTTACCGACGTGAACAGTAGAAGCCAACATTTGGAGAAAGCGCCTGCTATGCCAACATTTCTAATGCTCTCATGCATTCAGTTTCCAGTAGACTGTAAAATGCCAGCTTGATATAGTCATCTGAATTAATATACTTTATTAGCCGTTTTTAGCATTCCGTCCTGGTTTCGTACACTTGATAGCAACGATGACCTCACCAAACGTGCTGCCGAGGGCAGATGCGGAGGGGCACGCTCGTGCTGCGGGTGCTGCGGCAGGTAACTCTGCTTGACAATGAAGTGAATTTATTTTTGGATAGTTGGCCACTTCTCCAGTAGGAAGTCAGAAAGCAACTGGCAAGTACTTCAATTCATTGCTTGAGGCCTAAAGCTGTCGGAAAACAAATCTCTTCCCCCGTAGCCCACAAACACAGACACCTAACTTATTTCCAAGTTGAAGTATCACTCGTATATTGCAAGCATTTTGATTTTGCAGCTGTGTCTGCACGAATGTCCACGCAGCACGAAAGCTTTTTCTTCCTTCGGAACAGATCTGATTTAGAAGCAAACATCTTTGTGGCTTATTAGTCGTTGGAAGGCATCGTTTTGTCCTAGTACTATTCACAGGGAGTGTTGTGCAGAATGCTGATTGACAAGAGTTAAATTCAAAACATGTAGCCATTTTCTGGTGTGTGGTTTTTTTCCTGATTGAAGGAAAACTACTTAGATGTTTGTTTCCAAAACGGCATCTGTCAGCAATCAAAGGGGAAAAATTGCATAAAACAAATGCAATTGTTTGGAGTAGCATTTCCTGGATCATGTTAAATGCTTGATTTGCTCCCCATTATGCTCACCAAATAATTTTATTTTCCACAATAATTGCAATATTTAACATGTTGTATTTAATCTTGTTTTAATGCTATTAACAACAGCCGCTTATGAAAGGAATAATTGCTCTATGGGTAAGAACCCACCATCCCCGGCATCAGAACGAACAATGGCAAAGTTA
Organism: Cygnus atratus; assembly: GCF_013377495.2. Lineage (NCBI taxonomy): Eukaryota > Metazoa > Chordata > Aves > Anseriformes > Anatidae > Cygnus > Cygnus atratus. Next base: position 29,373,653 of record NC_066369.1, read on the forward strand.
ACTACACCTAATTGTGCTGAATTTAAAACACAGTTAACCAACAGCGCTCCGCGTTTCTTCGCACATAACTGCTGTACTGTCAGGAAGGAAATGGTTTCATGCTTCTGTCATTCATAAGCTGAGAAGTGTACGCTCTTCTGAAAAAATGTTTATCCAGTGTGTTTATAATTAATATTCTCAAGTAAAGTAATATATTGCCATAGGAAGACCTAAGTGCTCTCCAAGCAGTGGTTAATACAGCAATCAAGAGAAGTTTGTCAGTGGATCTATAACTGCATCGGGCAGTGGAAAACCTGATAGACTGAGCAGAGATTTATCACAACTTGAGGGGAAAGATACGCAGCCCAACTGGCTATAAAATACTAAATAAATTATAAGCAGGGTGGGCAAGTTGTTTGTTTTGAGAGGCACCAGCAAAAACAGCAGCATAAAATCGAACCTGACACCCGTTCAAAGGCTGATCATTACTTCAGGTTTTTACTTTATATTTCGTATGATTATTTTCAGGGAGCTTTTTCAGGAAGCAGCAAGCCCCGCCGAGGACAGGTAGCGTTAGCGAAGCCGAAGTAACAGAAGACGATAAACGCTTTGGCCGGCCAGTGCAAGGACAGTTCCTGGCACAGCGTCCCTTTTTTTTTTTTTTCCTGGACTCTGACTAAAACTTAACACTTCCCGTGCTAGTCCGACCCTTCACTGCAAGTAGCAGTGATACTGTACCTGCTATCCAGGGGGAAAAAAAATAAAAAAGCTAACTGGGATGTGAAGTAGTTGTACAGATCATGCACTGACATATTTTTTTGTGCAGTCCCAATAGATGGTTAGGGCTGGGGCAAAAACAAAGACTAACCCCTGCGTGTTACATCAGCACTTTGTATTTTATCCTAAGTCATTTGCTTATCTTGCACATCACAGAAATCTGAAAGTATTACTGAGGCTGGATGAAAGTTAGTTCTGTCCTGTGTGAATGATGGTTTTGTAATCTGTGCAGCCCGGAATTACAATTTTGCTGCAGCCAAATAGTTAAACAATTGTTAGTACACAAAACAATCAAACGAGGAATTGTGCGCCCACAAGCTTCCCTTTTTGATACAAGCAGAAATAGATATTGTTTAAAATAGAGGGGATATTTTTGATCCGTTTTCCTCCTGCATCCAAACGACAGAAAGATTCGCAGCGTATCGCTGCTTGTGAGCGAGCGAGCTCTACCAGCCCCAGCTCGACAGACCCAGGCGATGTTCCTGGCGAGTCTGGTGGCCAGTGCAGAAGTTCATTTTTTTTGAGCACTTGAGGGAAGGCGCTGCTGCACGGACTGAAGTGCCCTGTTGTGGGGTGGTGGTGCTCAGAGCTGAGCATCCGTCGCTGGGCGGCTTAAATGGGAAGCATTTGCTGCCTGTTTAATACTCAGCTGTCCTAAAAGTAATGCTTCTGTTTTGCAGTGCCCCAGCAGAAGTGGGAAACAGAGGTTTATAATAAAATATACAATTATCTTTTACCTGTTTTTCCAGGAAAGGATCTTAACATTGAACATTACCAGGATTTTATAACTTTCCAAAACTATTTATTCTGCAGTTGTCTTTTTTCCAAGCTATCTGTCAATTCTGCATTTAAATTATGAATGCTGTGGAGAATACCGATGCCCAGAGGAAGAAACAAACCTCTGTGAGGCTTTTGGCATTATTGCCTGGTGGTATCAGGAAGGGTAACATTAAGAACAAGTTTTTAAAATATGGTGGCAAAAAAATATTTAAAAAAAAAAGACAAGAAGGAAATTGTTTGGCTCTTAGGGAGCGCTTTAGCCATTTGAACCTTCATATGAAAAGTCATTCATTTAAAGAATAAGATCTGGTATCTAAAATCAAGAAGGAACAAAGAGCCAAAACTTTAACGTCTCTCTTATTTAAATCAATTAAATAAATAAATGAAAGAGCATTTGATTCTTTCAGAAGGCTCCTTTCACTGAATCGAGAAATAAACTCAAGCAGTTTATACTTTTGTTTTGCTCTTGCATTGCTTAAATAATTATATGCACAGTTATGAAAGAAAGAAAAAGAAAAAAGAAAGGTGCAATTCTTTTTGCTCAGTCTTTTTTTTTTTTTGCCCAGTCACGTACATGAGAAAAGTAGCTGCGATAAACAGATACTGAATCAGACTGAAAGTCTTTTTTTTTCTAAAAAAAAAAAGAAAAAAAATCAAAACATTGCATGATAGTCTCTAAGCAGTTCCATCTGTCAAGCAGAAATTTTAGGCTAATAGCCTGTGGCGATCTCCCTCCGCAGTCCACTACCTGCCTTTGTCCTATTAAATCTCTTTATTCTTCTTAAAAAAGGAAAAAGGGGAAAGGAAAGAAAAACCTTGCAGACCAAAATCATCTGAGTGATGAAGCCCTAATTTTGACCGCCTCTCTTTGATGTTGAGCAGTGGGTTCTTATTTAAAAAAAAAAAAAAAAAAAGGAGTGAGTGAGAGAGAGGGAGAGGGGGAGAGAGAGGGAGAGAGAGAGAGAGGAGAAGACAGTGCTAGGAGCAGATGACTTTTCATCTCCACTTCACCTTGCCACTGGGTCTGTGAGAGATTGGTTCATTGTCAAGGAGATTTTTTTTTTTTTACCCATGATTCCATATGGTATGGACCGGGCTACATGTTGCCCAACATGCCAGTGCAAATGTTTTCTCAATTAGGTGTCTTATCTCCCGTGAGTTAGCATCAGATGAAGCTTGCTGACAGCATAATGGCAGGGAAAACCTCCGACGGCTCCATCAAATGGCAGCTCTGCTACGACATCTCGGCCAGAACTTGGTGGATGGTGAGTTGGCAGCAGGGCTGCTTTTTTTTTTTCTCCCTTTTCTACTTTCCCTCCCTCTTTGACAAAATGTCCCAGACCTCACATTTATCAAATTAACATTTGATTTTTTTTCACACTCTTCAGTGGAGCAGCCTCACACTTGTCCCACTTGTGTGCTTTCCCCTGTGTAACAGGAGACCGTTAATGTGCACTACAGTTTCCACAGGGAAGCTTTCTCAATTCTCCTTAAGGAAGGAAAAAAAAATAAAAAAATACACAAACTATGCAAAGAAGTAGTTTGCAAAAGCCTCGTGCAGAGTAACTTGTCTCGGTCGGCTGCCTACTGCTCAGTTTGTTTTACTTTATCTGCTGCTTTCAAGCGTCCGTGTGCGTGATTTTTTACCATGCACTATTTTGTAAAGAGGGGAGGTGGAAAGTTCAGCCTGCTGCACAGCGAGCCGGTGCCTGTAAAAGCCTGCAACGGTGCGGTCGTGGCGTGGTGTAAAAACCATCACGTGTGCGGGGAGCGCGGTTTGCGAGGTGCTGCCTTTCGCCGGAGCCCCCGATCTAACTTCTCCCTCCGCTTGTTTATGTGAGAGCAGGTTCCCGGGCTGCGCTGACCTGGAGCCATGTGTTACGGATCCCACCGAGCCTGGCTCGGGCTGCTTTGGGGCGCAATTAAAGTTTCCCTAAAGTCCCAACGTGCTCCGTAGAACGAGTTAACTAGCATGTCATGGTCAGCCGGGCCAGACAACCTTTGACATCTTGAATCTATAAGAGGTATAGTGAGTTGGGAGGATGCACAATAGCCCATTGTGGCAGAAGATGCAAGTCCTGTTGTGAGGAAGAGAGTCCTCAAATCATTACTGCCCTCGTTAGCGTGTTGTCCGTTAGGGATTAATTCGTTAGCAGCGCATTTTGAGTTTTCTGTAATTATTATTCTTGTGGCAAGCGTGAATTCTTCCAGTGAGAGGAAAAGTTTGCTGCCAGGACAATGAATGTATTATCCGCTCCTAACTGGACCGTGAACCTCAGCTCGTTTCACATAGATATCAGTTAAAAAAGGACTGGCGAGTGGAATTACAAAACAAGGCATGATCACTTTCATTGTATGATACGCTGAAACAAGTCGGGGGCTCTCCCTCCCCCTCGCCGCCCCGGACCAATTTTGGTATCATTTGGAAAGTTTAAGACCTCTGAGGACTTGAAAGACTTTTAAAAGTGAGATCCGGAAGGTTTTTATTCTGCAGCTTGGTGGTGGCCATTGTGTATATCATGTGGCTTGTATTTAAAGGTGTTTGGGCTCGGGTTTTTCAGTTTTGTTTTGTCTAAACTCTTAATTTTTTAACCGTCTATTAGAGGTTTGCCAGCGGTTGCCAGTGAAATGTAACATGCAGCTTTTGGTTAATGGGAATAGGGAAGGCTAACCACTTTACTTATAGTACTGATTTTCCAATTAGACTTTCTGCCAGGGGAAGTTGGAGGGGGAAGGGGTATTTGCATGCACATAAACTGTTGACTATTCATGTGACTTTTTTTTTTAGCTGGTTAAACCCCTGTAAATAAGGCTATTGATTCTGAGTTATCATTTTCAAAGCAAAGTTTTCGACTGCCTGTTTTAACCACACAATTTATATCGTGCTGTGATTTTGCCTTATTCTAAGCCATTTGTGTATTTTATTACCACTCCTCTTTTATTGTCTATCGGCTGCTTTTATGATGAGGTACGTCAATGTTTATTATTTAATAAGTATCCTCAAATGCTATTAGGCAGTTATTGTCACCCTTTAGAAAGTATCCGAGGAAGTTTCATTTCAGTCACATTTATTTCACAGATGTTTTAGTACTGTGAATATAATATGTAAAAATGCTGGAAACATTTAGTAATGCACTTGCCTAAAAATAAACAGTTTTATAACCACACATGCTGTTGTTTAGATTAAACATTGCAGAAAGTTCTCCTTAAACTTGAACGTCACACCATTTATTTTCTAAGAGAACAAAAACCCCACTAAAATAGCCTTTTTTTTGGTAGAAGTTGTGCTAGATGAAAGAGAGGTTATTTTTAGCTGAAATGAATAATTCAAGATCTTTACAATAGATGCGTTAATTGCAAATAATTTTCATACAAAGTTTCAATTATTGATGGAGCAATAAGCAGTTTTTCATACAGTCTGTGAATCTAAAATGCACAACAAAAAGTAGATATCTATCATTTTTTTTCACCCCCAAAACCTCACCACATTTGCCACATTCTTTTAATCAAAAGTAAGCTAGAGAGCAGATCTTAATGTTTTAAAGACAAATAAAGCTTTTAAAATTACCTCATGCATCGTCTGGCTGCACAAAATCTCAGCTGCATAGTGCTAAACTTCGGTTTGGTACTGCCAGCATACAAAGAGATGAGTGAATACCCCTTGCACCCATATGGACTCAGCTGCCAGCACTGTGATATGCAATTTTGCTTTTTAATGAATCGTAAACAATTTGTGTGTCAAACGAGTGAGTTTGTTTGCTTTCTGGAGCAGGTTCTAAATCAGTTTTTAGCTAGAGCTGCGTACTGTACTGGAGTATTATGCCCAAATTTAAAGGTTCTGTGTCATTTTGATGAAAAGACCTGTTATAATGAAAGAAACGGCTTTATAAAAGGCTGGGTGTAGTAATCTCTCTTTCTTTCTCTCTCTCTCTCTCTCTCTCTCTGTCTCTCAACCTCACACTCTCCCTCTTTCACTCCAGTCTATAGCATGTTTATAGCTAGCTAGCTGAAGATAATGGAGATTGGTTGATTGCATGATTAGGAAAATGAATGGATTTTATCGTTGGGCAAAGCAGCTTGCATTTTTGAAAGGTGGCTTTAAAATGCAGACTTCTAATTTTGACCTTATTTTCTTTCACTGATAATCTTTATTAATGCTCCTTTAATTCGTTTTTCCTCATCACAGTTAGTTTTTCTCTCTAGCCAGCTGATGGGATGGTTGATATATTTTATCTTGCCAAAATAGCACGAGCTCAAGGTAAAAGAAGAACATGATTCTTCTTTCTTGCAGACAGTTATTAATGTTTCAAACTATTTTGATGGAGCCCACAGGATTTGTACATTTTAACAATAATTGCATTTGTCACCACAGTTCTTAGGCAATCTTTTGATACCTAATCTATTTTTCTCATGCTTTGCTTTAATCAAGTAAGTGCAGAAACATTTATTTGGCTATATTGTAATATGACATTTGAGCAGAAAACTTCCCCAAAATGCTGTAAATTTGTGTGAGAAGGAATTACATATTTTACATAGATATAAAAGCAAATACTTTAACCAGTATAGCAGCCTGAAGGTATGATAAGAACAGATTTGTTGAAAAAAGGACCATTATTTTGTCACTTTTTATTTAAATTTGATGCTGTCATACAGGCACTAAAGGGTTAGTTATAGAAAAGTTTCAGTACTCTGTCTTGCATTTGTAACAAATATGTGCAGCTGTGCTACTTGTATAAACATTTATTTCAAGCTGATTATTTTTTTAAATTATTTGCTCTAGCAAGCCTATATGATGTGACTATCATATATGTTTAATAAGGGATTGACTGCAAAATTCCTTTGCACGGGGTTATTGAAATACATACGTAGCAAAGTTATATACTAGGAGAAAATTCTCAGTGACAATACAGAACTAGAGACCCTGGGCCAAATTCTGCTCCGCATTTACGCTGCCGTCAGCCTGGAGTCGCTGCGTTAAGCGAAGCAGAGCATCTCCAGGTTTACCTCCCTGAGTGACTGGGAGCCAACTTTGACCCAAAATTTGAGTATCTCAGTCCAAACAGCTTCAAGACCCAAAGTTTCCTTTTGTGAGACAAAAAAAAAAAAAGCCTTATTAATAAATAAGAAGCCATTTCAAATGACTCCATGTATGCGCTAACATGTAAACTGCTGGGTTTGAATATGACAGTTAAAGCAGACCCTTCAGACATTTTTCAGAATATTATTTTCTAGTTTTGTTATCCAGCTGTCAATCCATATTTCCGTACATAGAACTTTATTTTCTTTACCATAACTTAAAAGATAATTTATTAAAGATACCAGGACCAGGCTTGAACTGGACATTTTGTTACTTTAAAGGTTTTTAACCCAACATCATTTTTTCACTGAAAACTTTTCTTTCACACCTGTGCTCCATTTTCAGAGGAATAGCTGAAATCGCTCAGGTAACTTGTGCAGTAGAAAAAATGAGAATTTCGAAATGTTATTAACATTTCTGTCAATTAAGAACTAATGGAATCCTCACCATGGATCTCATTGCATATGAGATTAAAAATAATGGCATAGCTAATAAATATTCAGTTTTGTCATATGGAAAGCTGATTGGCACTACTAAAGCTAAAATTGTCTAGAAGCATGAAACACTCAAAATCAGTATTTCTCATTTAAATCACTGTGCACATCTATACATGTACGCACGTACATACTCTAATGTAAGTTTATCATGATAAGCCCTTCATGCTGTCGAATTCCTCGTGGCTTTGCTGATTTGTGCTCCCTGGTTATCATTTAGGGTGTATCAAGAAGCATACACGTATTAGCGATTATACTAGACCTGCCTATACAGCAATAACAACATGTGAACAAAGAATAACATTGCAGTATGGATTTTCTTTGTTTTATCCGGTAACTCTTGTATATTCATGCACTGCTCACCCGTTGTATAAAAGTTTTTGTTAAAATTATTCCTTCCCTGTCAGAGTTGCTAAATTCCATATATAACTTAAACAATTCAGTGCATTGTTCTGCACACTTCTGCTACTTTATCGTGTCTTTGCTCTCTACGAATGTCCTCCTTTTGCCTACAAGCCTTTTCCCTAGTTGCTTTCCACTCTTTTTCTTTCACCTGTCCCGAATATTGCCATGAATGTTTCTAATTTAAAGCCAGAGGAGTCAGTGGCTGATTAGAAGACAGGAAATTGGAGGATTAAACTGTCTGGTTGAACTTCCTTTACTTATCAGTACTGTGTAACTTACACTGGATTATAAACTCGTTGGGACAATTTCTACAATGTATTGGTACTTCTGTTTTCTTAATCTTTATTTTTCTGGAGAAAATGTGGAAAATGAGGAAAATGAGTAGTTTGTGGCTAAAGAATACTTTTTTTGTAACGCTGAAGCACTGTAGGTTTAATTTTAATTTATATATATGTCTTCAGATAGGAGATTTCACTCATTTTTTTAACTATGCAGGTTTATAATACATATTTTAAATTAACTTCAGTATGTAAACAACCAAGCAACAGATACTTTTGGGGAGGGGGAGGGAAATGACATCATTTTAGTAAGAGGAGAACGTGCCACGTTAACCCTTGGTCAGCCCTCGTCCCCTCAGAAACTTTCATGTCTGGCATAACGCGATGGTGCGGCCACGGGACTCTCTGGGGAAGGGGCACAGAAGAAAGCCAGCTCGTCCAAAATCTTCATCAGGACTCATGGTGGGTCTAAGCCAGGAGCCAGCAGTGTGATGTCCTCGTCTGGCACTCACCGGGGCAGAAGGATGCAGTGTTGTGTAGATAGATAGCTCATTCTCTCTGCTGATAAATACGAGGACTTCTGGCCTGAGACCATGCTATATGTAAGGTACCTCTGTGCTACCACTCACCATTCACCATCCTTTTAATTCCACACACTGTAATCAGCGCTGGATTGAGTTCTGAAGTGTCCAAACTTTTGTGAATACTAGACCATGAAGAAAAATGAAAAATGTAGGTACTGTCTTGAAAGGTCTAACACCCTAATCTGAATCCAAAGGCTGCAAGGCTAATCATACACTTGACTTTAAACGCCACGGCTGGATCTTTAAATTGATCAGGATGCTTGTGATCTTTTCTGGCAGTGTGGTCGTGGTACATTAGGCAAACCCTTCACTAATAAAAAGAGTAATCAAAAATGGAGATGAAAATGAATATTCTGCAAGGTTTTGCTGGCACAGTCCAAGTGGTTTTCATAAGAACAAAAAACAATCTGAAAATTTTTATAAGTAAGGATATAAATATGTACTTCTCTGCCTTCACGTGAAAGGAAAAAGGTAATGTTTTAGGTTTGTCAGGAGGTTCCCTGAGTTTTAATCCCAGCGTGAAAAGAGCCTTGCTGTGCTGCTAGAAGCACGCTTCACTCCTCTCCCTCAGATGTGGTCACTGACACTGATTAATATTTAAAGATGATTTTAGGATGAATCAAGTTGTTTCTTTGTTGATTTCAAAGACAAATATGCTAGTTCTTAATAGCATGTTTTGACTTGGTAATATCTTTGATTGTTATTTCCATTAATCTCACTAGGAACTCCTCTGTAGCAAGTACTGTAGGATTTGCCCGGTAATTACGTTACTCATTGCAAATGCTGGAGCTCTCCGTACACACACATACACGTACTTTACACATGAGATACACTCACACTTCAGCCAGCCACAAAAAGCAGAGGCCCTGCCACACTCCCAAGATACCTGGCTGATCTCAGAGCAGCAGGAGCCGCTCTGATTGAGGTGCCTTTGGAGTAGGCATCATACAAGCCCGTAACAGCTCTTTTGCGCCAAGGTTTTTGAATTTATAGTCACTGTAATGAAAATCTCTGGATATATTTTCCATACAGTAGATTACTGGAAAGTAGTTCCCAGTAAGATAGGAAGTCATTAGAACAGATTAAATAGTTGTATTGGCTAATGGAGTGAGATTCAAAATATTTTGCCTGTATAAGTGTGTCTGTTGTTCTTTGGTGTTTTTTCTTTTTTTTTTTTTTCAGAGGCTGTGAAACACAAAGTTAGCAATACAACTAGATATGGGTGGGAGTGTTGGATCGTACAGATGGCACTATAAGCTTGTAGACTTTTACTACCAATAATTGCAATGCCCTTGCTTTCAAAGGAGTGCAGGTTGCCCTTGATGTACGCAAACAGCCATATTAATTTCACAGCCCGATTGGAATCACATATACAAACTAAGGTTGTCAAGAGGAGCAGTGTGGAAATTCAGGGCTCTCTAATAAGCCAAAGAGGCCTTTCTGCTTTAAACATGCCTAACTCGAAAGACGCAGAGTGTGCATGGTCACTAACAGAGTACTTCCATAAGTCAGAGTTCATGAGTAATTTGGGAGATTTTCTGTGTTTCTGCTTGCTTGTTTGTTTTTAATTCAGAATTCGGTTGAGCTGCAGAAAATGGACCCCATTCTGCATGGCAATGTGCTAATATTCAGAAGTGGTCATCTTTACTAGCGTAGCAGAAGTGAGAAGTAGAGCATGGCTTAATGATTTACGTAAAGGAAATATGAAGTGACCCAAATTAACTTTTTACCTTTGAGAAGCAAGAAGAAGAATTGTCCCATTTGATTGCCTATTCAGTCAGCATTTATGTTCCCTCGAAGGAACAAATAGAAACAGTATGCCTGTGTACTTCTGTTTGCCAGTGGTTTTTTGACTAGAAATTTCCTTTTGCTATGCTATTCGGAAGGACCGGTTAAAAAGAATGTGTTACGTGTGGGTTATTTAGGGCAGTGGCTGAAAGGTGAATCAGCAAGGTTTTAAGAACAGCAAAACAAGTTCAAATTTTCAAGGGATGAAAGTCATCCCAAGTAAAATTCAAATTTACTGCTGATCTCTGCTAATAAGTGACGGTCGAATCCCAGAGTGGCTGAGGTTGGAAGGGCCCTCGGGGTCCCTCTGGTGCCCCCCAACCCCAGCAGGGCCACCCTGAGCAGGCCCAGCCCCACGTCCAGGTGGCTTTGGGACCCCCCAAAAAGGGAGATCGCAGCCCCTCTGGGCAGCCCGTGCCAGGGTTTGGTCACGCTCAGAGTAAAAAAGTGTTTCCTAATGGACACAAGGAGCTTCCTGAGTTTCAGTCTGTGCCCATTGCCTTTTGGCCTGTCCCTGGGAGAGAATGTCTCTGTTATGACTGCAGTTTATAGAAACTGCAGTGCATATAAGCACTGCATTAAGACTCGTTGCTTCCTCTCCTTTTATCTAGATTTCCTAAGGAAATGAAGCTTAAAAGATCATGTTGTCTGTCTGCCTCTCCATGTGCCATGAAGGAAAGTGTAGCATAAGACATTATTTATAACACCCAAGGAATTCCCTGACGTTCAAAAATTGATGAATAATTCTTAAACAATTGCAAATAGTCATTTTCTTATGATTTCTAACTGTCTCACCGGATTTTATCGGATACAACTTTTTCACTATGGAGATACGTAGAGCTGAAAATCTCAGGAAATGAGGTCTCGCTCCCTACCGTGTCTTTTTTAGATCCTCATAACATTTCTGTGGACACCCATTCTCCCCATTCATAAGGAAATCTTCTAAGAGCCTCCCACAGAACAACGGGGGAAATACCTTCCACAGAAGCACGTGGGCACGTAGGAAGACAACATAGGCCTAAAATAGTGGGAAGGCCTTGATGAAGGCCAGGCCGCTGGTAAGCAGGGACATTTGCTTTAATGTAAGTTTGTGATGGGAAGAGGAAGAATAGGAAGAGAAGGACTGACCAAGGCATGGGTGTTCAGCACAGGTACTGTAAAGGAGAGGAAAGAAGGAGGGCTTCAATATAAGAGTATGTTTTGGGGCATTATGAGGAGGAGTGGCCAAGGGATCACACCTGTGTAGAGACAGTGAATCACATGATATTTCTCTTGCTCTCCTTCAGATCTCGCTTTGAAGTTTTTTCTTTTTTGTTACTTAAAATCCCATTCAGTAACATATGGGCTACCAACTGCTGTGGTCCTCCAGTAACTGGACCACTGCACAGACAAATAACTTGGGTTTATTTTCCTCTCTTCAGATGCACAGGCATGGTTTGAATTGCAGATTAGTAGCTCATTTGCTCAAACTCTTCTGTGCTCAGGCAACTCCGTAGCAGGAAGCCAAAGAGCCATAGGATGACAGCAGCGGCCGAGCACAGGGCTCGGTGCCAGCCCCATGGGATGTCCCCCATGATCAGCAGTGCGGCCACTTCTGATTGCATCTGCTCAATTCCAGAATCTCAGGGCATATTTTAGGGGACTCTGCTGTAAACTCTGGTGAAAACAGAGAAAAGGAAAAGGAGAAAAAGAGAGGAGACCAGGCTGGCAAAGTGCCCCTGTGGCACTGGATTCAGACGAGCCCAGTGCACCATTGTGCATTGCAACCTGCGGCCTTGCGTCCCGGTGTCTCCCACCTGCAGCTTGACAAAGTCTGGTTTCACAGTGCGTTAACCTCAGGAGCCACGTGTCCTTGTGATATTTTCACTTTCTCTCCCTTTCCTGTTCCTCTTATCAGTCGTTCCATCTTTGGATGGTCTGATCCACCTTTCTGCTACTTTTCTTAACACGTCTGTTTTTAGATCTGCTCTGTGATCATGGAACTCGTCCTGCTTAAAAACTGATCTTGTGTGAAAAATGAGGTCTTCGCAGTAGTGGTACGCAGACATAGTGGGGATAATAAATCCTTAACTATGATACACTGAAAATGTTTATCTAGTCAACAACTGAACGATTGGCTGCCTAACAACAGAAAGATCAATGGGCTGGGAATTTTCATTTTCCTTAAGACAGGAAAAAGGACCGGAGACAAAATGAGGGGAAGTTGTACCATGAAAAACGGTGTGAGACAAGGCCTTCTGGAATACGAGAAATAAACAGACCGATAAGGGGGGAATGACAGAGCTACAGAGTTTTGAGGATGGTGACAATTTCAGTTTGATGCAAACATCTGTTCATGTGCTTTGGGTTGAAATAATCAAACACCTGCACTTCCATGTATGTGTTCCTGCTTGCAAATTCCTTTGTTCTAACGAGTTTTCTGGGTGCACACTCCAGGACGGGTATGTACGAGCATGGTGTGGAATTATTATTTGTATGCTGTAGGTGTTTGCACCTGCAAAATGCAGGTGCCTGCTAAAATCTGTGCTCTTGCAAGCGGATACGCAATGTGTTTCCCTTGGTTTCGGTAGGGGTCTGCCAAATCTATCACTTTAACTTCTTTATGCCTTGCCCTCCCCGTCTATGGAGTAGAATAATACAGCTCACCTCAAAAAGGGTGTTAGGTGTTAATTAATGAGTTTCCAACATTATCTGAAGGCAGGTGCTATGATTGCAATACATTATTTTATTGAAAAGTTACTTCTGAATATAAACTCTTGCAGAATTAGAGAAGCTAAAGGCAGGGAAGACCTAACAGGCTGTGGAGTCTTTCCATCTCCTAGCAGTCTGTTTATACTGTTTATTTATTGCTGACTTTTGTTTTGCCTTTAAGCCAAACACTATGGGTTACTCATATAGCATATGCTTCTTCACTCTGAGCACAAGTAAAAGCAGTGCTCAGTGATTAATCCCTGAATTCGCTCTCTCAAAATCAAGATAATAATATAATAAAACCTGACTGGGGAAGCCCGAAGTGGTATCTGTGCTCAGGCTGTGTAAGACAGAGAGATCTGTGTGTCTTTCCAGGCACTTGCATGCCGCTGTTCCATATTAAGTAGGAATTTGGTAGATTGAGTGGATTACTGGGATTTCATTAAAAATTAAATGTACAATTATTTAGATGAATTTTTCACATATGCTTGTGGGCAAACAACTTTTGATTAGTTGTTGACATATAGTACACACAGTGTGTGTGTGTGCACATGTATATTTACATGCACGCTATATAAATAAAATACAGACAGTAATGTAGTGTTAGTAAAGTCCACTGGTAGTCATTAATTTGATGAGTCTCATATAGGATGGAAAGAATGATCTTCCTCAGACTGAAAAATTGTTTTCACTACAGCACGTTGATATTTTACGTATCCAGTCGGCAGCGTCAGAGCTCACGACCAAGCGCAGTTCCTCCTGGATCTCTGCTCGTTTTACCTAACTCTTGGAGTTTCTCTTCCAAATGATGCTGTGGGAGGGAAGCTGTGCAATGTCTTTTTCAGCAGCAACTGTCACTGGCCTGGGGTTTCGGGATTTACATCTGTGGAAGGAACTTTCTCAGTTTGATTTTAATTAGAAATCAGGTGGTGAAGCTGGGGAGAAAATTGTAAAGATCTGAAGTGTCTGAAGAGGAACGGCTTGAATAACACTGTATTAGTCATGAGGCAAGGAAGGAAGAATGTTGTCGTGATTTGAAAGTAACATTGTTCAGTAAACGAAGATGTGTGAAGCACTTGCTAAACTAAATTAGTTCCGAGGTTTGGTGCACGTTTGTGTAACTCCGTTCATTGAAGCTTTGAACAATTGCGAAGGAAAAAACAGCAACACAGCTATTAAGAAAAACTGCTTGAATTGCTGGCTTGTGGTGCTTGTCTGCAGCCATTCAGCTGCCATTTTATGTATTTCAGACAGAATAGTAAGTCAGCACAAATAACACAGCGTAGATCTACTCTGAATTTTATTTTGCGGTGTTGATCTAATGAAGACTTTGCTTTCCCTCATAGAAGTTGTAGAGAAGTTTTAGGACCCCGTGTCTCCTAAATTTTCCACGGAGGCTGTTCCTCAACAGCTGACCTTTCTCTATTGCAGGGATTTGGTGTGCGGAAAGGGTAAATCTTATACTTTGAGTGTCCCCTGTAGAATAACATTGAGTAAGTGCGGCCATGTACTTTTTATTATATTATCTTGTGATTCATTTCTCTAAGAGTTGGCACTCCCACCTCTTTGCGGGGAGGGGGGAAACTGTCTGTGCTCTCAGGAGGTCATAATCTCAACTGCTTTAACGCACCTCTGACATTTAGCCGGCTATCCAGGACCTTTACCTTTGTGCCATTGTACTTGTTGCTGTCTTACTTAGTTAAGAAGTACAAATAGCCCCGGCATTGCCAGCTGCAGTCCCAGGCTGGATCATTACTCCAGATTTGAGGTTAATCAACTGCAAATTCCATTAGCTTCATACAGAGTGAAAATAAAGAACAGACGGTCTCGCAGGCGAGCCAGAAGTCAGGTGCAGCACAATACGGCCAGCCTTCAGGTAGGGTGATTTTCTCCCTTCAGCTAACAGCTCTCAGATGAGACCCAAGGATAAGAACAAACAAGATTTTCATGGAGGCTTTAGAGATGCCCTTGGGTTTTGGTGGTTTTTTTTTGTTTGTTTGTTTTTCCCTTTCAATTTCCAGTTACAAATTTGATTTTTGTTTGATTCTGGTGGGGTTTTTACCTTATTTCTGCTGAACACTACGGAAAGTCTTTGCTGAGTGTTAAATTCTCAGACATCTTACGTGCTTTACCTACCTGTTGATTGTGCCCACAACTTGTTTTGTTGCTGAAGGAGGTGCTGTATGAAGTCAGGGGGTGAGCTGGCTACTCAAGACCCATTCCCTACGATCCCAGTCTTGCACGTGCGGACATACACATGCACCTTGTGAGTGCTTCACTGATTTCAATAGGACTCACAATATCAAAGCGAAGCACGCAGGAGAGCAGTAGCAGGGACCAGGCCTAGACGCTTCCCTGCTGCTTTTATTCTGTGTCTCCCCCCACCCTTCCAATACCGCTTTTGCTCGTCATTGGTGTTTTCTCAGGAGCCCTTTTAAAATTTGTGTAATGCTCCTTTTCTTTTTCCATGTGCTACAAGCAATCATGTGTAGAAATAAAAAAAGTGATCTGGAACCTGGAATTAAAATCCTGTGATTCCAACTGCTGTTGTCTGAAAATAATCTCTGGTATATCTCGGTTCCCTAAGGCAAAAGTTTCCCTGTTAAAAGAGAAGAACTGTAGCAAAGTCAGAAGTCTGTGGCCAGAAGTTGAGATGCTGCTGGGCCCTGATTGCACTTCTCCAGAGTAAATTCTGAAAATTTACATGCGCACAATATTTGCAAACCAACGTGATTTCTTTGTGCTGTGGCTTTCCCCTTTTCTTTGTATGTTTATCTATCCGCCCGGTTTTGGTGGGGAGAGGAGGTGCCTGCGTGTATGTGTGTGTGTATCTCCCTATATACATATGTTAGATTATCACTGGCGTGCCATTACAAAAGGTTAGGGAAAATATTGCTGCCAACAGAACTAAAGATTAAATAATCCAATCTCTGGGAACTGTAAACTAACAATCACTATCACAAATGGGCCCTTTCTAATCATAGTTTGTGGTGGAATGAAAGATGCAATTGTCTGGAATTGATGAATATGGGATCCATGCTGGCTTCGGGGTCAAAGGTGACTTCATGCAAAGGTCCCTTTCTCTCTGGCACTGCTTCCTTTGTATAGCATAGCTTGGCAGCTATCTCTTTGCACTTCGGCTACCTGCCAATGCAGCTGGTACTGTGCAACTGTCTGGTACAGACTACAAAGCATCACTCAGCAACCAGCAGCTCCGCATGGGGCCCCTTTTCTAGGATGACAAAGAAAGATGGGCTATACATTCTGCCATCTCTGCCCATTAAAAAGACTCTTAAATTGCATTACTACAAGTTATTGTTAATTATGTAGTAGTCACTGGATCTGTATGATCCTTTAAGGGGTTGATAATCTTTACTGTGTGCTGGCAGCATCAGTAATCAAGAGGGAAAATCAGTATTTTGTTGTGTAAAAAAGTAAGTACTAATGTGGTGAGTTGCTCATGCCTAGACATATGAAGGAAACCTTCATTTGGATTATGTACGCCACAGGTTTGCAGCATATGCAGGAAAAAAGCTGATTGAACTAGACAAATTACTTGTGAAGTTGTGTCCTTATAGCTTCAATATTCATGTTACAGTTAAGCTCGGAAAGTGTTTTTGTTAGTAAGCATTTATCCTGAAAGCTTGCTGGTTGTTAAAATGTGCCTTGAGCTGAAACTGAGATGGAAGAAAACAAAGTTTCTGGCTACATTAAAATAAACAAGTTCCGTTTAGAAATCATGAAACTAAGCAGTGTTTAAATGATGGGATTCTGATAATCCAAGTGGCCTTGCTGGCAGATCGAAGCGACACTGATCATCCCGAATACTTTCTCCCTCAGTACTGCATTTTCCTCCTGCTCTTAAGAAATTGTTTGTAGTGTGGCCAGCAGAAGGAAAATCTTTATCCGTCCTAAGGCTGAGGGCCTGATTGTCTCCTGAGGAATGGCCAAGGTACTCCTGTGACAAATTGTATTGCAACTAAATCTGCAGGCCTGCTTCCAGCTCCTGTAAGTCTGTCAGTGTAACTGGAAGGGCTAATTTGGGGCAAGAGAGCTTGGATTCATCCTCAGTAGATGTGTGGCGGACTTCCTGCACAGATCTAAGTTGCTTTAACTTAAATAAGCTGGGCCAAACGCTCAGCTCTTGTCAACTGGCCTAGCTCTGCTGAAGATCATGGAGTTGAACCCATTTACTTCTGTACGAATTTTCTGGGCCTTGCTTTCCCCAAGATTTGAAGAAGTCTGTACAGAAAATGCTGAGGCTTGTTTATTCATGACTGTTTTTCCCCCCTTTTCTTTTCTCCTGCTTTCGCCGCACTCTTTATGATCTTGCACTCACCTCCTGTAGAGCTGGCAAGCATCCTGAGATGTATACCAAATTCTGGGAGGGAAACAACACCGTTTCTGTACAGTATCATTGCGAGAGCAGGTCTGTTGAACCACTTTTATTTCCTCTTTTGTTCAAATTGCACAAAAATCTGAGAGGCACAAGACACAACAGGAGGAGACGAGAACCTTCAGTCTTCAGTTTCTCTCTCCCCTCCTTGCGGCTAGTATTCCTTTCCTTGCCTTGTTCTGGTAGCGGCTATTTGAAATAGTTATATATAATTTAACATTATACAAAAGTATTGTCATATCAAACATAGTGAAATGGATTCCAAAAACACCATCTGGTATTTGGGAATGCACTGTGAGTTGGGAACGTGAGAAGAGATATTCTTTGCCACTTTGCTTGGGACCCAGCCATTAGCAGTGTAATTGCCAAGAAAAGGTGACAGGCTTCAGGCTTAATGCAAGTGGGTTTTTTTTTTTTTCCTCTCTCTCTTCCTCAGCCTGTTAACTCTATGAGTCCTAAACAAAATGCAAAAGGCACCGTAAGGGCAAGGCAATGCCGAAAAACAATAGGCTCCCTTAAATTAAAAGGCAGGGCAGAAAATGAAAACAGTCACTGGGCTCCTCCAAGAAGACTAGAAATAGTGAAAGCAAAATAAGCTCGTTGAGAGGGGGAAAGAAATCAAGACGAGTGTGCTTTAAAGCTGCAGCGTGCTATGCAGAATTGTTCCCTTAAGTAGTGGATTTGTAATGATTAGAGTTTCCCAAGCTTTATCCAAAAGCTCATTTCAAAGCCATCATTAGTTTCCTCTAATCCACCCAAAATTGCAAAACGCATATTGTGAAGGTCATCCGCGACCGTTCTGAACCCGTTTTTGTTTGATGTCGTCTCACTTCCTCCGCTGTATCTCCATCTATCCCTTTAAGGATGGGGGGGAAAAAAGAGGGTTTAATAAATTAAAATCTCAGATTGATTTCTGTGGGAATATTATTCTGATGTGTAATAACCCAGAGGGCAGGCAGAGTACAGTTGATATACTTCCATGTTGCTAGCCCGCGCGCTACTGTTGGCAGGTGTAACTCTAACAAGTTCTGCCAATATTTCTCACCTGAGAACCAGATCAAACATGAGGGAAGGCAAAAATCAGAGATATTTGAACAAGGATCAAAGTCTCTGGATTACATGCAGGAAAGTAAATAAACTTTGCAGCAGAGCTGGAAAACAAGTGAATGACACAGGTTTCAATCTTCGCCGATTTCCATCTAACATTTGAAATACAGCTTTGTATTAATTCTGAACTTCCAAAAAGGCCACATTGATTTGTTTCGGTATGTCAGAAGCTGCAATACTACAATAGATCTGCTATTAAGTTACACAAAATAAAATGATTTCTGGTGGGTGTATCTAATGCTTGCCAAATTAGATGAAATGAAAGCTAACCCTCTTAGTCTAGCTGTTGTTTTTAAATATTTATGTCTTTAACAGACATTTGTGTGTGCCATGAGGGGGACTAGAGACTCCTTTGCTATCAGTCAGTCGATGCAGACATGCAGGATTCTTACAATCCCAGTACCAGACTCACATGAAGGGTTCATCACCGCGAGTTCTTCCCATTTATTCGAAACAAGCGTGCCGATCCGCCACCCGGCCGGCTTGGCTCCCGTGACTTATTTATTTACGGCGATGGCGTTTCACCACAGATGAGTTCGGTACGCAAAATGTAGTGTACAAGGTGTAGTGCGGATTTTCAGCGAGGGGTTCAAACCTTTCGTGCCAAAAAGCCGGTGGCAGGCCCACAGGAGCCGGAGTGCTTGAGGGCCTGAGAGAGGAGCCGTGAGCCCAGAGCTTGCCCTTCCTGCTGCTGGCCAGCCCTCGGGAAACTTTGCCCTTTTCTCTACAGGCATCGTACAGCTGGGCCTCACCACGCTCCGAGTGGGAAAATAAGTCAAATATCACAAAAAGATCTCCCTGCTTATAAGAGCTTAGGATCGAGTCCTATTTTTACGCAAGCCCTACTCGACCTTCAGTGCTGCTTCCCATCTAAAAGGCAGTGATGGTCTCATGTATGTCTGTCCTTTTGCACCAGGTTTCTACCTTTGGAGCATGTCAATTGAGGCAGTCACCAGTGCACTTAGGGTCCCAAGCCTTCCTGATTAATACCCCAGCCTGGGCAGCCCAGAAGAAAACCAAAGTTGTGATTTACAGCATGGAAAAACAAATGCACTAATTCTTTTCAGGCAAAATTACTCTCCAACAGAAATACCAGGCTGCTCACGGCTTGCTCGGTTCCTGCTGCTCTGGCACTGCTGGCTTTGGGAGCGTGTTGCTGCCCGGGATGGTGTGGTGAGAGCCACGTCTGACACGTAGAAGCGTGGAGGTTTTGTGCGTGCAGGCGCCGTGGCCAGCCGGTCAGTGCAGTGGTAGCAGGACACCCCGCATGGGGGGCTCCCAATTCCCACTCAGAGGATCGGGGAGCACAGGAATGTTCTGCAGGTTCAGTGCCAAAGGGGTTTATTCTCCTAAGAAAACTTCCCTACAGGAGAAAAAGGCCTTCAGCAGAAACAAAATGTAGTAATAGTACCTCTTGCATTATAGTTCCTTCTAGAACAGAAATTGTGCGGATTCTCTCCTTTTTGACTGTGCTTTTGTTTGACATCGAATAATCTAATGTTTCCACAGTCTATGTTTTATCTGATGTTTTTAATCAACGACCACACCGACAAAGAATCTGCATCTCCATTCAGTAAGTTAATATCACCAAAGCATGACTTCAGCCTCCCCCGAGCAGCCTCTGTGAACCAAAACCCGCCGGCACTGACAGCAGCAGCGCCTTTATTCAGCACGGATCACGCCAGCTTCATCCCCGCTGCCCAAGGCAGGGCACCCCCTGGACACCCTGCCCATGGGTGCACGCAGCGGTGCCCCGGTGCGTGCCTTGGCCGGGCAGGCTGTAGCATCTTACTGCCCTAACGGGGACCCGCCACCCGCAGCAATGCAGAATTAGGTCTTTCTCGGCAGTTTTTTCCTAGAGGAAAAGCCTAGAGGGCTTTGCCTGTTTTTCCCTTCCCGGTCTTGTTTTGCTCCCCAGTGACACGGTGACAAACTGCAGATGAATAATCAGGAGTAGTTAGAATTAAAATGGCAAAAATATTATTAGCTGCTGTCCCCCCACCTCTGCTCCCGCACCCCTCTCCCGTTTTCCCCTCCCTCCCCTTTCGACGGCAGGCAGGAGATGCAGATGCCAAGGCAGCGGAAGATATTTTTAAGCAGGAGCATCTGGCTCCTTGGCAGACTCCACAGGCAGTTGGTTTGGTTGTTTTGGAGTTGCCTCTGGGTCTGTCACATGTTTTGGCATCTGACTGATTGTCTGGGCTGCCTCCTCTTATTGGACATATTTTTTCTTTGACTCACCTTTGATTCTGAATTGTCTCTTTCTTTTCCTTTGCCAGTGAGCGGCAATTTCGGCTGATCCTGGGCTTGTTTATATAGAAATAATCCCCGCTCGCGGGAGCCTCCTCCCCGCCCAGCCCTGCCACCAAAGGTGCTGGCTCCGAGCGCCGCTGCCTTGGGATTTGGGTCAGGCTCCGAGCACAGCAGGACGGAGATTTTTCCAAGGAGCAGAAATTCCCTGCACCCACATACACAGCCGAAAGCACAGAGACACTGTTCCTGGTACATGCCATAGCTCTGTATGTTTTTTTTAATATATATATATATATAAAAGATTAGGATATTGGGGGGAGGGCTTAGCTTAAGATAGTGCATTATTTTTTTTAATAGCTTTTGTACAGAGTATGAAAATCTACTTGAAATAATAGGTTTCTTACCTACCTGCAGTTTAAAAAAAATAATAAAAAACCAATTATCTGCTTAGCAGTATTTTTTTTTCTTTTTCTTAGCACGGCAAATCTTGGGCAAGGCCACTTTTTCACTCAAAACCCCCTTTTTTCCCCCAACCCCGTGCCGTGGCTGTCTGGCAGCCCGTCCCCACGACCTCCCCAGCCTGTGAAGCCGACCCAGGGATTTTAGGACTGCCAGGGCAGCGCGGGCGGCAGAAACAGGTGGGCACCCAGCGGGGAGCGGCAGCCGAAGCCCCACCACAAGTTCTGCTGGGATTTTTTTAGGTGGCTAAACTAAATCTAATTAATGCAGAGCGGGTTTAAACGAGCTTCGTTTACCGTGCACTTTGTGTAGCTCCTCTATTAATAACGGCAGCTCCGGGTTTTATTATTAGTGCTATCGTTTTCCTGTTTTTCCTGATATTCCTAGGGGCTGAATGGATTATTTATCAGAGGGCTAGGGGGTGGGTTTACATTTCTAAGTGCTGTTTTGGAGCTACCCTGTGAACTTGTCCTTGCTGTGCTCAGGAGGCACTGCAGGGATGAGATATAAATCTGTGCTCTCGAGCTCAAATGAGACCATACTCCATAGAGAAAGTGTTTTTCTTTTACGGGGAAGGGAAATAGAAGGGAGAAAAAACGCTGGTTTTGGAACACATTTGGAGTTTTTTGAAGGTTTTTCACTAATCTGACATAAAGAAGGCATCGTGTAACTTGTGTGTTGTTTGGGATTTTTCCTTAATTACACCAAATCAAATTAAACTCATCCAGGAAAAGAGCATGGAAAAACATAATACGACATTTTCAAACAAAAGCTCTCAGTGTGTGTTTTTCATTGGAGTTAAAGTTTTGCCTAAAACACAAAGCTCGTCTGTCACCGACGTCGTTTTTGCCTCGGCCAGGCACGTGTTTGGAAGCCCTGTGTATTTTATCACTGGAAGTAACAAGGATGTCAGAAGCTAGGGAGTTGGCATGTAGGAAAAGAAGCTGTTCATTCCCAGGGTGGGATGTTCTGGGCAGCTGGGCTGCGTCCTTGTCTCTTCCACCTACCTGTATGCAGCAGGGAGCTGCAAAGTAGCACCAGGTTAGTTTCCAGACACTTGGAGTTTGCAAACAGGGAGGATGACTAGAAGTATTGAAGAGTGTAAAGGAGAAACTATATCTGCTGTTATTTTCTGTATGCGTGGAAAGGAAAAAAATGTTTTCAACTTTTTAATTCCCAAACCGGTCACTGAAAGTAGAAGGAGCAGGCAGAAGAACACCATGCATGTGGGCACACACACTTGCATGCACACACACCTTGCATAAAATTACTCTTACTATCCAGTCCTGAGTCTTGGCATGACTGATCCCAGGAAAAGCCCTGGACCCCAGAACTGTACAAGAGCGTTGGTTAACATTTGCAGTGAGCACAGTACGGCATACAAATAATGTAGGCTCAAGCTCTCGTGTTTGCAAAAGGAAGCCTGTGATCACAGTCAATGCTTGTGTGCTGAAATCTTAAAAAGAGGATGACAAATCTAGCAAAACAATCTCCGCTGTGTTTTTAAAGTCGTCTTGGTATACGAGGGAATGTGCATCATAAAATGTAAATACGTGGAATTAGCAGTATCAGGAAGGGGAATCCCAAAGGACCTATCTCCACCAAGTAAGGAATCTTGTAAAAGGGATTCACAATAAATCCTTTCATAAGCCTTGGCACTTGGATGTAACTCCATAGATTCTCTGTTAGGTTTTCCTACAAGGGGAAAAAAAAACAGGTCCTTTTGGGCTTTTGAAACTGTGAGTTGGTTTTGTGATCTGAACACACCATATGGGTGCTTTCACCTTTGTTTTTCAGCACCTGCAGCGTTTGGCAGATACACGGCAAAGCCGAAACAGCAGCCCAAAACACAGTATTACTGGGAGAGAGAGATGTGATTGTGAACTATCTGTCCTCCTGGGGCGAGCAAATAGCAGAAAGCAGCTACAATGCTGTGCCAGACTAGTCCTGTGGGGCAACATGGTTGCAATAACTAATTTTTAAAATGCCTTGTTCGTGCTACTCCAGGTTTGCATCCTCATCCAACAAGGGCCTTGATTTTCAAGGAACCACTGTAGAAGTCTAAGTTCAAAATCTCTGTATAAGGCTTACGTTGCAGCTAAAGGGAGGGGGCTTTTCTGTCCTGCCCATGGTCAGTTAGTGGAATAGTGGGTCAGCCTATTTTGGGTCAGATATTTTGGGGTCAGATATTTTTTAAACTCCCCTGAACCTTTCAATACTGTGGACAACACACAGTAACTGCAGCTGGACAGACATGCTTTTTGCTTTTCAGGGAAACAGGGGCACCCTTTAGCACCTCTAACTTGCTCTCTTGCCTTCTTGAAAGTCAAGTCAAAATGCATTTCAGACCAAGGTAATTGAGTATTTCTCCTCTAATTGTTAAAAAATAAAGTCAAAATTGAGTTGTTCCAACAAATCCTTACCTATCCAATCGGCAGTGTTACATTTTTCAGGCTTCAGGAGCCCTTCAGAATAGGCCCATCTATCTTGCTGTGTCCTCTTCTGTCGTTTGTTTTACAGCATCAATGGCTTTTGGGTCTCTGCGAGACAGAATGAAGGAAGACTTGAAAATACATTGTGAACACTAATGAAGTGAGCCACTTCTGTTTGGCAGGGAACAGCAGTCTTCAGTTTACCAGTAGAGAAAGAAGGGTTTAATCGATGTGTTCAGTCCTGAACACCAGCCCACACAAGGCTAAGCCTTGCTCTGTAACCACCTCGGGCCTTTCGTAGATCCTTAAGCATCTGCAAATGCATTGTACAAGATGAACGATGGTCCTGGCTTCTCCTCTTGCTTTGCCGAGATCCTTCGCACTGTGGAGTTTGGTGAGTTGAGAAGGAAGGGTGGCTCTTCTGTCTTTTTAGCTGAACGAGGAAACAGCTTCATCTGCTTTCTCTCAACTCAAATGAGTAGCGAGGGAAAACACAAACCTGTTTAAAAACCATTTCTCGTCAGGTGGCACAAAGAGCTGGCTGAGGTCAGGACTAGGACTGAATCCCCTGGACTCTGTGGCCAGTTGCACTGATGGCACCAACAGGCTCCGAGCACCTGGATTCTGCTCGGAGTGCTGGAAGCAAGGTGAAAATTCAGGCCTGACGAGTCCGAGCTTTGCAAACCTTTTTTCCACTTTAAATTGAAAGGTGCTGCTGTTGATGATCAGACTTTCCAAAACAAGGACATGGCTTGGCCACAGTTGAGATGGATTTAGTCTCCCAGAAAAGTTGTTTTCTCCGCTGCCATCTGACACAGGTGGAGCTAGTGCCAACCTAGTGAGTGCAAATTACAGCCAACGTGATGTGGAATATCTTGTGCACAGACCTATGTAGCTGTGTAATTGCTTGGCATGTCTTTGGCCCTTCACTTGTCCCAAGTGATAGGTGTGTGAATGGGTTTATACGAATAATAATTCTCAAACTTAGAGCCAACTGTTTGCCTCCCTCCATTACCCTGCTGGAAAAGATTTCACAGCAGTTTGCGTTGGTTGCAGAAGCCCGCAGAAGAGGTGAAGTTAATCACAACTTTGGCTGTCGCTCTGCTCCTAGCAGAGTTTTTTTGGAGCTGCCTTTCCACGTTCAGAGCAGTACAGCTTGCCTCACATTTCAAGTGAAGTAGGATAAGAGTTGACCCGTGACAAAGAGAAAATAATGGCTTAAGATCTGGATCACCTGGAATCCAAACTGCTCCATGGAAACAAATCCATGGACCAAAAAAAAAAAATAAAAATCACTGAACAAGGAATAATTTTCCCACCTCTCAAGGTTCACGCAGAAATGTGTGAAATTGAAAGGGCAAACCGTGGCATAAATTTCACTCACCTGTTGTGGAGCTGAGATCAGTGATACGCTGAGGTCATGGAAATGAATCCTGGGGACTCACTGCAGAGGATGGCGAGGAATATCAGGTGCTTTGTGCATTAGGCTTAAATGAATGTTCAAATATAGCTCTAGATCACGAAAGGGAGTTTTTCTTCAAAATGTGAGAACACGTATGGTCTCCTTATGCCCTGCACACTCACTTTCAGAGCATCAGTCACTTTTTCTCTGCCTTCTTCATGAAATAGGTCAAGTTTTCCTCTCCCAATCAGTCTTCTGATACAGGATTTGTGCCTCAGCATCCTCTCCCAGTACCAGAGCCCCCTCTAACAAGAGGAGAGCGCTGTGCTCCCTCCTGCTCTGCTGTGGATCCAGAACCCAGGGCTGGTAGGAAGCAGGCAATGACAGGAGCACAGGCTGTCTTCATTTGTACCAGAAGAAACAGGTAGGTGCTAAAACCCTCTGTGTGCTACACCCCAGGAGCAACACTCCTCCTCTACCTCGCAAGGGTCATCTCAGCCCCAGGGCAAGGTGCTCTCCTACAGCAGCTCCAGCGAGATGAAGTCAGAGGGTCAGGGATCTCTGCAAGCCTCAGTGCTGCTCCGTGGGTTTGGTTTTGTGGGTTTGTGTCTAATCTATGAACTTCACATCACTTAAGTGTAGATTCTCCCTGTGGTTTAGTAGAGGCAGCCAAAGGTTGAATTCATACTGTGTTCTCACAGGTGGAACTTTGCTGACTTGTGCCAAGCAATATATTCTGTACATTCCCAGTTTACATATTAAATCTATGGGGCAGAAGTGGGCAAAAAGTAGGAAATCTCCCATTACTTACGTACAGTGAGAAACAACATTTGGTGGGTGGATACAGTTTCTTAAGGAAATGAGCTGTCTCTCCTGTGAAGAACACTGAAATAGTTTGAAACAGAAAACTGAATCAGAAAATTTCACCTTCTGCTTTATTCCAGAAAGTATCAGTGAAATTCCCCAGACAGGGCATGAATATGTTACCATTGAGTTAAAATCATTTGCACACGCAGATTTTGACCTTGCTGGAGCACAGAATCTACACTGAGCCATTTGTGCACAGAGATTGAAGAAAACAATTGAGGTTTCTTTCAGGGTGGGGAAAATGCTTTGTAAGCAGCCAAGAGGTACGTTTCGAAAGATGAAGGTGAGAATGAGCAGGGAGTTGTCAGTATCGAGATACCAGGGTATAATTTAAAAATTAATAGGTGAAAGGATACTGATCCATGAATTTTGCTATATTTCCGTGCTTGCTGTCCCTTCTTTTTTTCCCCTTTATCCCCCTTCCCCTCTCCCCAGCATTACTGAAGCTGGGGCTGTCCATTTCACTGTATTTGTGAAGCACTTATGGAAGGCTTCTGGTCCATGCTTCAGGTTCCTAAATGCTGTTGCAATAAATACAAATAATAGCACTGAATTTCAGTGTCAGTTGTAGATCTGTTTCCTCTTGCTGAGGAAAGAACTGGACTTGTCTGGATTTAAAGTACTAAGGGTTTCTTTCCAGAAAGCAAAGCAAGTGGAAATAGCAGTCTGCTTCACGAGAACCCTATTGACCTGCAAGATCTTAGTTAATTTTTGGCTTAAAGTGAAATAGCTTTCATTGTTAGTGTGCTGATGTTCTGTACAGCGAGCCCAAAATGAATGCCTGGGGACTAGCTAGGAAGTTAAAGTGTAAAATCTTTTCTTTACTGAACACCTGGGGAATTTTTATGGAAAAAAAAATAAAGGAGGAAAAATGGGAGGTTTTCCTGGGAATGGGAATTTTTTACTGCTGCTCTGAATCATCTGATTTCCATCCTTGCCTTTCCCCAGCCACTGGGGAATTCATTTGGTCGGTTTGTTCCTCACTTTCCCCAGATCTAAAACATCAGGGTTAGCACATCAGTGCCCCGTAAGGATTCTGTGAAGGTAAAGCCAGCGGGAGCAGCAGCAGATAAGTACAGTGGTGTGGGCAGGTCTGGTGGGCACTGGTGTGCCACCCCAGCGTGCAAGAATGGCAGGCTGCAAACTTCTTTGGGTAACCACTCTTTCAGTGTATGTGCACGATTCAGTTAAACTGAGGCTGTCGATTAATGATATAGACGCTGTGCAATGTATCGGCGAAGTCAGCTGAAAGACAAGTCAACATTTTTAATAGAAAGTTCTGATTTTCCCATTTTCTTTGAGTGAGAGAAGTTACGAAGAACTTAGAGACTTCTGTCAGGCAAGGCTGAAAAGATTGTCCTTTGACATGGACGGTCCTAAAATCACGTTATCCCATAACAGGATTATCCATGGAAAGATAGAGAGTTGATAACTTCATCCTACACAGTGACAGCTTTAAAATAACCCCTCTTGTTAAATTGCTAGCCGTCTTTACAGCAAAGTGATGAGCTAGCTGCTTCACATATTTCTGTGCTTCTGTGGGAAGAGGCATGTGCAGGACCCGGTGCAGTAAGATACCGTACACCTCCGTAACACTCCGACATTTCCAAGCTCCTTCCGTATTAACTTGTTTTCATCGAAAGGCGCGAGAGCCTGAGCAGCCCAGCTCAGCCAGTGCTATGGAAGTGGCTGTGTCGCTTCAGCTATGCCGTGCCTGCGGTCTGTGCTGCGGTGATTGATGGATCCCCGAGATCCATCGTGACCTTGCTCTTCGTATCAATGGGCATCCTGTAGGAAACCCCAGGGCTTCTGTCACACTGACACCCTCTTAAGCCCATCACAAGTTTCATGTCACAAGCTCTTTTCTTTGAAGCTGCAGTTCCTCTTTATGTAGCCTTCCCCAAGTACAGTCGTTTTGTCCACCTTCGGTATTGCATCAGCAAGTGCATGGCTCTGCAGGCTTAGTTTGCACCACGAGGCAGTGGAACAACAGGGCTTTGCAAATCAGCAACTGTATTTCTGATGTCTTTTACCTGGTTTTGTTGTTTTTCTGACCTTCATTATTACAAATTGGTCTTCAGTGTACTCCCAGGGTCTCTCTCCCAAGTCATGGCGGTACTAAAATTGGATTTAGGGAAGCAGGAGGTTCACTTACCTGTTTTTTCTAGTCTGAACTCTGGACACAGGATAACATGTTTTGAGGCAGTAAATGCAGGGCACTCCTTCACAGAGAGTTCAGGACAGAGCAGAACAAATGGAAGTGGTGTCGTAAGCTCAGGCTGAGAATCAGTGCTGTTAATAGGTTATGCCACCAAAAGCTACGAAGAGAAAGCAAAGCTCAAGTAGAGCAGGTAGTAGTGTCACAGAAACAAGGAATTATTTCTGCTTGGGCCAGCTGGGGCTTCTGATCTAGCACACAGATATGCTGCAGTTACCGACCCAGGCATCAAAGGACAACTTCCCATTGCCTCCGGAGTGCTTCCCTTGCACAGCCCATCTCTGCCCCAGCTTCATTCCTCTCCTCCATCAGCAGCAATCCAGGCAAAATTGTGCATTCTCCCCTCTCATAACTGATTAATGCAGAGAGGCATTATATTTTATTTCCTTTTTGAATGGTTTCAGCACAGAGAATGGTACCAATAAGACAACGTGGCTCCTACCAAATATGATGTAATGATTCTTCAAGGTCTTGTTGTTCCCTTCCTAGAGAGCAGAGCTGTTGCAGTGCT
Source organism: Cygnus atratus (assembly GCF_013377495.2). Taxonomy (NCBI): domain Eukaryota; kingdom Metazoa; phylum Chordata; class Aves; order Anseriformes; family Anatidae; genus Cygnus; species Cygnus atratus. The sequence continues at coordinate 29,402,151 of NC_066369.1, forward strand.
GCCAGCCCGTTAGCCTGATAGGATTGTCACAATAACCAGAAAAATACCATCAGCCCTAGCTCAGAGAGAAATTCTTTCCTGTGAAAAAAAGTGAAGCTTTCTGTCTCTGTGTGCTCTGAGCAGGAAGAGGAGGCACGAGAAGCCAGAGTGGTTCCTACATATAGAAACCTTTATCATTGTAAATCAACTTAGTGAAAGCAATCGACTTCTTTGTCTCTAGAGACATTTAATAAAGTACCTTGCAACCACTTTGTCATCCATTAGTCACCAGATATTGGACATCCCATTTTAAAAGCACCATTTCTTTTTTTTAAATATACAGCCTATGAAAGATCTATATTTTACCTCTTTTTGGATAGGCACTTTAAAAGGATATCCTTACTTCCCTGTCTGGATTGAAAGTGCTAAGAAAGTCCTGTTGTACATGAAGAAAATGTAAGTGCACATTTTGCAGGGACTTTGCTTTCCTTTTTTATTGCTAATAAAGTGTCCACCTCCAGCCTACTCCGGAGGCCAGAGCATCCTTCAGAGCAGTTGCTGAAATCCAGCCTGCCCAAGGATTTGGAGAGAAATGGCATCGAGGAAAGTAGGGAAAACTGTGGGTTCCTTTCACATAATATGTAAACCTGTGAGCTAAAAATTAGATTCAAACTTATCAATTCGTTAATCTGCACCTCTTGAGGAGTAAGAGCATTGTCTTGTTTTACCTCCTTCACCACAAACTTGTGGTTCAGCCCATGCTACAAGCAGACTGAAGCACACGTTGTGGCAGACTCAACTCCTCAAGGCAAGCATTGCCTAAGGTTGAACACGTCACTGATCTGAGCTTTGGAAATAAAATACAGTCCAAGTCTTCATGGAGACAGAGCAAAGCTTGAAAATCTGAACCATAGAAAGTCCAAAAAAGTCATATACCAAAGGCAAAGGACGTACATTTAATTTCTTGCTTAGTGTCCTCATTCTCTTGTCAATGTCATGATTTCCTCAAGCTTTTTGACATTGATAATACTGCTGTTCTCACAACAGGGTACTGTCAAAATGGGTACTTTATTATAGGACATCTTGCACCGCTGTAACTGGACCCCAGCTCCCTGTGAAACTTTCCATTTTTAGCTGCTCTGTCCACAGGCTGATGACAGCAGCATTTTCCTCCTGCACAAACTTCTATCAGACTCCTTACTCTGCATCCCAGGGTAAGGCTTCAAAGATGCACTTCCACGGCAGGGCAGGTGAAGACCTTGCTGACGCTTTGCAATCAGTGAAACACGGTTTTAGCTGCAGTTACTAATTTTATAAAACAGGGAGTGCAGACAGGACTTACTAACTGTCTGAGTGGTGAGGAATGCCTTAGTTGATTTCTGCACTTTCCTGTAAATAGCTTGATATTCACCGTGATGGAGTTTCATTTCTCCGGAGTGCTTTGTTGCATGTGTTTTATTGGCTTTTTGAGTTCAGATTCTGTGACTGGTATATTAATTTTATTTTTTTGATTATATTCCCTCATTTTATGTTCTGCAATCGCATTAACTCAGCCTTCTCCGATCAATAATAGTTGCAAACAATTTGCCTTTCGCTGCACATACAAAATCTGTAATAATGGTCCTCAAGTCTTTATAGTTTCTTCAGTGGTGTTAAATTTATTACACCTTTGTAGCATAGCAGAAAGGATCAGCAAATGACCTGCTGCAGTTGAAGGCAAGTAGCAGACCTACCTTCCACTTCTTGTAAAGAGAAAGTACTCTAGATTTAACTTTAAAAAAATCATTTTTTCTCCAAAAAATTGTTGCTGGGATATAATCAGCATAAGTTCTCTCTGATAGATTTTAAGATCTGTGCAAGACCTGTTTAATTGCTTTAGCATGTTGTTGGTTACTCGGTCCCTTTCAGTAGTGGGTGAGGTCAAACTGCACTACCACAAAGGTCCATTCTGCTCTTAAAAACCAAAGCCAGTGTTAGAAGGGCTTGACAATCCCTGAATCTGCAGAGAGGGGTGACGTGTGGCCAGCCTCCTGTCCTGCTGCTCCCATCCCTCCTGCAGCGCTGTCCTTACCCCACATACACCCCGGGGCAGGACCAGGCGCAGGATCCCAGTGCTGTCCTTGTCCAGCAACGCCACGTGGACACATCCCTGGCACCAGAGACAAGAGGGAAAACCAGGAGCCCCGTGGAGATCCGGCATGACGGGCATGGCCGATGCTGCCTCACGGGCTGGCAGGGCCAGGTCAGGCCAAGGAATGCTCGGCGTCTCCTCCTGCGGGGGAAAAAGATTGCTCACATTATTTGCTGTAGACTTCGGGCTAAGTCCTGCTCATTTTATTTACAGCCGTCGACTTGAACAAGACTACTCATATGGGTAAAGGAAACAAGGCTTTGGCCTCCTGACAACTTTAAAGTCCTAGGATTTATGTTGCTTGCATCCCTCAGAAATGTTTGCAAATGTTGACGCGCACTCCTAGATTTTCGCTCATAAAAATGCTGCTCGTGTTTTGGGGTTTCTTGGAAAAATATTGTTAAATCACTTTCCACCCTTAAGGTCCATTTGAAATTCACACTCCCAAGGCCATAAAACAGCACTGCAGGTTTGGTTTAAACTGGCAAAAAGCAGGAAGCCGAGTTTTAGTACGCTGCTCTCTCAGCAGTAGGTGATTTTGAAGACGGCTTCGGTGTCAGCTCTGAATATCCCATCTTGCACTGGTCCAAGCAGGACTCTGACAGATTTTGCTTTTTCGCTTTGGCTTTCCAACATTTAATTTTATTAGCTGGGGAAAAAAAATGAAAAAAAGAAGTGGAAATAAACTTTTAATGGAAGTGTATGAGAACTGACATGTCAGGAGCAATTACAAATACACACCGTGCAACGTAAATCTGCAGGCACTCTTTATGGACTGGAGGCTTTAGCTCAGTGCAGTTTAATGGCCTCAAACATTCTTGTCTGGCAGTTAAAAAAAAAAAATTGTCTTCACCATGATGTATACCTAGAAAATATGCATATTTTTCAGCGTGACTCTGTTTGAGTAGAGATTGAACCCAGCACCTCTCCCTGAGAAGCCTGACCTCCTGTTTGAACTTGGTACTTTTGGGCTGGGTCGGTGGGGCTGCCCGCTCCAGGTTGTTCCTGGGGGCTCCATCACACCAGGCTCCAGCACGGGGCACTCAGAGAGTTGGAGCCACTGCTTCCAGCGAGCTGAGAGCATCGGCATGAGTGAGGGGTCAAGATAAAAACACATTTCCAAGGGGCGTACTAAGGCCCAGAAGGATTTGTGTGCTTCCACTTTCCTCTCCCAGTACTTGCACTGACTTCTGTTGTTAGAAGTAGTATTAATTAAGAGCACTGTGATTGCAGTGAAACGCAATTCTGCATGTGTGCCGTGCCATGTGTTAGCAGGGGATTAGGTAAGGGTGCTCTCACAGCTTCTGTAACCACCGTGATGTGTCCTGCTCTGTACGGGGCTGCCATGGGGCTCGCAGCCCCTGCCCCTTTTGGGACCACATTGGGTTGGTCACCAGGGAAGTGGACGAGCTGGATTTGGGGCAGGCTCCTCCTTCTCTTGCAGCTTTAAGAGAGATGCTGTGAGTGTGAGCCGGTGCAGGTATGGTGGTCCTGAACCACCCAGCTAGGAGAAGACAAGGGAAGGGGTTGGGCTGGATGGAGCAGGAAATCCAGAGCTTCAAGTGAGGAAGGGAGAAGTGTCCCAATGCCACGACCACCAGCCTGTGCTGCGTCTTTGAGGGTGGGCTGAAGGCTTGGGTTCCCATCGAGGGGAGGTCAGCTGGGAAATAGGGAATTAATGAGCCTCTGCTCCACCTGCTCCCATGGCCACAGCACCCTGTAGCACCCCTGGAGCCTCGGTGGTGCCGTGATGCTCTCCGCGTGTTGGTGTCGTGAGGGATTGAACTGAATGCTCCTGGCACTTATTATAACATACACTGTTGCCACTTTTCTAGGTGAAGCTTCTCTGCCACTTTGCATACTCCTCTCAAGTGGTAATCACAGTCTTCTAGGCCAAGGAGAGCCTCTCGATTCAATGCGCTTTGTCCTGTCAAGCTGCTATTAAGCAAGACAAAACGGTGCACATCATATTGTGCAACTTCTGTTCTAGCCACAGCTTACAACAGGCCTGGGAGAAGGGAATTGGATCCTGATCTCCTATAGGACGAAGCAGCATTGCTGTAGCCCTTCTGAGCTCAGGGATGTAATTACAAAATGGGTCTATAAACAAAAATTCACCATTATGGAGCAAATAAAACCAAAGGGTAGTTAATCCAGGGATATATCACACATCAAATTAAATCTCACTTTGCCTGCAGTAATAACAGAAATAATTCATTAAGATAAACCTCTAGATTATACACAGCATCTGGAGATAGAATTAAGACCTTAGCTGTGAGTGCATGTGCATGCACACTACCTCCCTGTCCCCGTCCCTGTCCCCCCCCTCCTGAACGCCCCCAAAATGATACCAAAATAAGAGGCGGTTTAGAGTCAACTGTTGAGCTTTTCACATCCATTTATTTCCGGTACTTACAGAGAAAACAAATGTGATTTCCAAAGAGAGCTGTTTGTGGAAGGGTAAGAAATTCCCACATCTTTTTTTCTGCAGAGGAATGTAATGCGATGTAGGGGCCTCTGTGCAGAGCCAGGACCACTCAGAAAAATGTTGACATGCAACCTTGGAACTTGATCTGACTTCTTGTGAAGGCAGTGAGATTTTTTCCATGTATTTCAGTAGAACCTGAAAGTGGTCCTTCCATCCTCTCTGTCTCACTTGCGGAGTGGAAATAATACAGGTAATGAAGATGTTAGTGGGCTGTTTCGAAATGTTAATTATCTTAATGCTAACCGTGGGTTGACAAGTTTCATCCGTAGAAGTTGGGCATGACAACAGAGTTAGAACTGGCTCTGAATATGCATTCAATCTGAATATATCTGTGTTAGGCCAGAATAGTACTGACCTGGCAGACACGATCCTGTTGTGGAACAAGGAAGATCAGCATGTAACTCTGTAGCCCACATTTAACAATTTTCAATAATATCAGCTGTTGTAAAGCACTTCCTTCCTATATTTTTGAGCAGTATTAAAGATAGACAAACTGATAAATAAAATCAAATCATGAAGTCTAAAAAAAAATCTCAAGCAGAAATGGATACAAAAATTTCTTATCCCTAGTGTAAGCTCTTGGGGACAGAAATTCTCTTTTCCATTTGTAATTCAAGTGCAGACCCACTCCTTACTCTGCACCGTCTCTTACAACTGTCAGGAATGTGCCACTGGAAGCTCTCAAATGTTTTCATTCTCAATAGGACGTTATCTCTGTTCCTGTTCTTGTTCCAGACAGTGCTTTCTTGTCTTTCATTCAGAAAAAAAAAAAAAAGACAAAAAAAAAAAAAGACTCCTTCGGACATGCCCTGGACACTGTTGTTTGCTCTAAGAGAGCATGCTAAAGAATACGCTAGACAACCCTCTGGCAGGAACAAGCCTGCTTTTTGGACAGAGCGTCTCACAGGGGATTTCTCAGGGTCCAGACTAACGCTGTTTCCATGAACCCATCAGCAAACCGTATGTTAAAAATGCCTGCTGGCAAGAGTTCTAATGGTGAAATTGGTAGCCCAGAGATAAATCAGCCCTTACCCATTTCTGAAGGCACACTATTACATTCACGCTCATTTTCTTCTGGACCTCTCTAGAAATGCCCTGCCACCTTGTTTCCCATCCGTGCCCTGCACCAGCTGTTACCAGCAAATGGGTTTTCCTATGGCTCACACTGAGTAATGGTGGGCTGTAAATTAGGGCACGCTTGGGAGCTCCCAAGGAATAGCCACCATCATCTAATTACATTTATAATTAAGGTTATAAGGAGACTAAAAAAGTAAAGAATACATGTGTGGACTTCCAGTAAAATGCGTATTTGGAGAGGATTGTCAGGGCTCACAAAATATGCTAGAGAGCATGGGGCAGATTAAGACAGTATGAAGTCCTCAATGAAAGATGACTGTGTACACAAAGGATCTGACAGTAAACCCATGGGAAAGGAGAGCGATGAGTTTGAGATGCAGGCATGAATCCAAAAATGAGGAGAGACATAGCAATGGGCGCCTGAAAGAGCAGATCAAGAAGACGGGATCAGAGGAAGTGGGAAAGCCACAACAAAAGCCAAGGCTGAGAACTGCCAGGTCATAGCATCTGCTGCAACAGAGCTTTAAAATCCCCTGCAAATGGGAATAACTATTAACTTACATGTACCACTGCGTTGAATAGGCTTAAATCAATGTTTTGCCTCCAGAAAAGACCCCTGAAAGGGTCCTCTGCTCAGTCTGGTGACAAATGTCACAGACTTCTATCTTCAGAGAAAAAAAAATCGCTGGATTTGCCACAATTTTTGCTGGAAAAAAGCCTGAGAGGTCAGCCAGCACATTCAGATATCCAAAAGCACAGTCATCTTTCTGATGTTGTCCAGTTCAATCTTTAGGACCTCCAGTGATGAATAATCTGTGACCTCTCAAGACGACCTATTCCAGTGCTTCACAGCTCACGTTCAAACCCCAAAGTCCTTGTCACTCCCATTGCCTCTTACCCACCTTGGGGACTAGGTTCTCGAAAAGGAATTTGCTATAGGAAATAGGAGAAATGCCTGATTTTATGAAAAAAGAAGATGCAGAGAGGAAAGGGATGAATTCTTCTCATGTCCGTAACCAGGTCATGTTATCTACAACTCCAGTCATTCTTGTTTTCCCTTGACATACCTCGAATTAATCTATATCATCCCTGAATCATGGTGCCCAAAACTCATTGTTCAAAGACGAAGTTGCAAAAATAGATTTCCACCACTTTAGCTGCTTGCAAACAGAACATGAAAAGGATGCTGCTAGAATATAAGAAATTCAAGAGCAATTTGTTTGCATGAAACAGAATTAAAAGCAGGTGAAAGAAATGGTGTATGGGTGCTGTGAAGAGAGATTTAGAATTGAGCTGTTTGGCTGAAAAAAACTGAGAACCAGGCTCAGCTTCATTGTAGGCAAATTATTGCAAGCCTATCTGTGGCTGAAAACTACAGAAACCTAGGAAGAGGTTTCTGTTTTGGGAGGTTTCCTCCAGTCTAAACTATTGCCAGGCTGGATGTTAGCAATGAGCCTCTAAGTTAATTCAAAAATAAACCCAAGTCTTCACAACACAGGCTGAATTGTGCAGTTTAGCAGAGAAGCACACACTTAGAGGAGAGGCCTTACTTAGTTCTGGATAAGACCGTGATGGCTTTCAGGTTGGAATATGAAGCAAGCTGCCCGCCAGAAACAGGTGAACTTCCAGGGATGCAAAGTCTGGTGTGAATTAACACACATGAAGTCACCGGAGCCTGGAAATCAAATGAGAAAGTGTGCATCAGGCTTCTCACTCACCATTTTTATGCTTTTACTGCATCTAAGACAGAAGAAATACTACATCACCAGCTTTTTTCTGGCATTACTTTCTGCTTCCACTTTATTTTGCAAGCAAAATCATCAAGTGCAAAAGGATGAGGAAAAGTAATTAAAAAAAGCTAATGGAGTTGGGTTGGGGCTAATTTGATAGATGGGCTTGAGTGGTTCGGTGTCAGAGTGTGGCAGGAAATGCAAGTGAGCGGGGCCAGATGAAGCAGCCATCTAGGCCTGGGGATGGACAAAGCCTTGGAAACAGGGAGCTGTGGCAGTGATGTCAGTTGGAAGGTAAAATAAGGAGAGATCAGATGGACAGCTTGCTTTTCTGTTCCTCAGCTGAAGGCTGGGCTTTGAGGTTTAGCTTTGCTCTCCATGTTCTCCAGCAGGTTCCTTACGTAGAGCCCTGGTACCGCTTGCATGGCACGTGTCCCATGGACCATGTCTGGTCATGTTGGCAGGCCCAAACAAGTGAAAGAGTGACCTGTACACATAGATTCCTCTTCTAAGCCCACAATCAGAAACATTAGTGATTTGCCTCATCCCTCAAAGAGGCCTTGTAGTGTCTGAGATACCCCTGCATCACATCCCAGCCCTTGGACTGCATTTTAGAAAAGGTGCTTGTTCCAGTCCCTTCTGAATATTAAAACTCCTTTTTTTCTTTTCTTTTTTTTTTTTTTTTTGGTTTCCTGTGTGTGCCGGAGCATTCGAATACCAGATTATTCCCCAAACATTCCTCGTTTGTTTATTTGTCCATTCCTATAACTGACTTGCGTCTTCCAGCCTGTTCTGACGGTACCTTTCCGCGTGATCATTCCCTCTGCTACAACGCCAGCTTCAGGGTACTGGTACTTAAACCTCCTGTCCTCTGCAAGGTAACTGAGCTTCCACACTGAGCACTGACACTTGGAGTTTTGAAACTATCACTTGCTTAATAACTCTACATCCGTCATTCTTGGATGAAATCCATGGCAAACAGAATGTGAGAAAGTGAAAACTAATGAGCGTCTTCAAGAAAGGATAGGGAGCTTCTGTTATTTCATTTAGTCCTAAGAGTTTAACTTCTGGCACCTCCATCACATTTCCAAATGGTAACTAAAGGTTGTTACTTTTTCAAGTTGTGCTGTGTAGCACATTTCATCAATTAAAATGCACCCTCAATGTAAAATCACAACAGGGCCAGCCTGGCATGAAGGATGCTATCATGTCAATTTTTTTCTTTTTTTAAAGGATACTTTTGTTTCAAATTGCTGAAATCTTTATAGAGCAGATTCAAATTAAAGAAAACACAGATTTAAATATAACCATGGAAGGAATACAACATGCATTCATCTTAGAGTACTATGCAGTTTACACTCCAAGTAAGCTAACCCTGCTTTGCGTGCTGTAGTTTAATGGTGTTTCTAGTGATTATTATTAACTTTGTGCTAACAGGATATAAATATCTCCTTTATTATGTGCGATCTTGTGCAATGACCCCATATTGGTCCAAAGTTTCCAGAGCAGTGTTATCAAATGACACTTTCAAGCCATTGAAGAGATTTAAGATAAAAGGCTCAGCAATGCACAGCAGGTGGACAGGGAGGGTGAGCGGCAGAGTAGCTGGGGTCCAGCTCCAGCCCTGCTACTGTCCTCCTACATGGTTTCTGGTCAGAAACACAGTCCTGTGCTCAGCTGCCATGAGCAAGCTTCCCTTGCTGCTTCTCACCCTCTTCTATTTACCTGGGATTAATGTTTGTGGGTAAATGTTTCATGGAAGCACCGAGCATTACTGTGTCTGCTTTTTTAATGCTGCATCTCCACAGCATGCCCGTAGTTCTGCATTGGTATGGAAGGGTGGGAACAGCACATCTGAGGCTGCTCAGCAAATCTGAACCACCCTCTCTCCTCTGTCTTCCTTGGTTATTTTCTTTCCCACTGTATTTCTGCTTGTGGTAGCTGGGGAAGGACAGGACGGGTAAAGGAAGAAAGTAGGGAAGCACACTCCAATGTGCAGGTTAAAAAACTCACTACAACTTCAGTCAGCTGACAGAAATTCAAATTGCAAGGTTACAAGTTTAGGCATTTTTTACCAGTAGATTGAAATGAAAAAGAAAGTCCTCTTTTAGATCCAAGACAGCATTTATCTCCTTCCAGGTCCCCACATACCTCTTTAAAACATTGTCTGCCAAATCCTAACTCGAAGAGAAATGAGGTAAAGCACCTTGCTCCGTCCACAAGCAGCATTCTCTGTTTTGCCTCTTATTTGTTCAGGCTGAGCTTTGCATATTTTTGTTGCAGTTGCTATCAGATAACAAACTCTCATGAAAGTCTATACCTAATGAAAGTGATAGATCAGACGTCCACCTGGCAGAGAAGGCCGGTGTATTACTGTGTACCCAAATTAGACTTTGGCCTAAGGCTGCTTTGAGTCAGACTGCAACAGAAGTAGGAGTTTAGCAACCCCTGTCCCTTCACAGTGGTACATCTTCAGTCAGCCCTGGTTTGGTGCTGGCTCAGCTGTCTCATCTGTAAGTGACATTAGGACCAAGGGCACGGATACAAAAGAATTCCCCACACAATCCGAAGGAAATCTTCTGTATGCGAGAGCAGAAATGTAAAGCTGAAATGATGTTCAAATCCTGTGGCATTCACAGAGATTTCTTAGAAGTGCTCTGAAAACAAACTGGGTAATGCTCGGCTTCTGTTGTATTTAAAGTTGTCAATGTTTCCTTTGCTTTCTTTTTACATCAGAAAAAAATGGTATTGTGATGATTTCAGCTGCAAGAGTGATCAATAGGAGAGGTGGGTCAGCCAGCTGAACAACCTCAAACCTTGCTGATCTCCATGGTAATTGTCATAGAGCTGATCTGCACCAGCTTATGCAAGCTAAGAGTATGGTCTTTCACTGCTATTTTAGTAAAGTTTGGGAAAGTTTCAGATACTAATTTAGTGCCACATTTTGCTGTCTCTTTGGTGAAGAGTGATCCTCCACAGAAATACAAAGCACTTCCAAAGCTGATTTACTCAAAAAGTGCATTGATTTTGCTGGAGGAAAAATTTTGCTTGACCTCAGAGTCCCTGAATTTCCCAAGTGCACTGGGTTCAAATGAACACATAAGTGAGACTCTTCCTGAGCCTAGAAGCAGTGCCGGGAATAATTTGTATTCACAACCATTTTCCAGATCAAATACAGGACCAAGATTTAGGTCTGGTGGAACGAGGTGGGGACAGAAGTAGGTCAGACTTGGAATGATGTTTTACCGGACTGTGTGCTTCAGGATGAGTGCAGAACCCGAGTGTCTGTAGGTCTGCTACTGATTTCTGTCTGAATCGCTTCGGAAGATTTCATCAGCAAAAAAGATGCACTGGTTCCATTTTAACAAGTCTGCTCGAGGGCTTGTGAAATAGATTTTTTGGGTTTATATGCATGTCCTCCTTACTGCAAATACTCTGTGCTCAGAAAGAGAAAGAGCAATTTTTCCTATTGATCAAGCGAGTGAACAGCCATTCATTTAGCAGAATATCTGTATGTTCTGTACAATTCAAATGCTGCCTATTCAGCTAGTCAAATATCTTTGTTCTATGTCCAAGTAGGCATTTATTCATCACTACATAGCACTGCAATTCAAAAGCTCAGATGTTTAAAGATATATATAGGCAATATTTGGCTTGCATTGGCATGTCTAAATGACTTGGACAGCTAAGTCCCATTGGGCATCTAAGTCCCTTTGTTAAAGGGAAATAGAAAACTATGTTCTGGTAGGTAACCTGCAGGCACCTACATCACTTCTACTGTATCTCCTGGACGTTTAAAGGATCTATTTTCTGTAACTATCACAAGCATATATAAACACGTCTAGATGAATAGAATAGAGTAGAATAGTTTAGGTTAGTTTAGTTCAGTTGGAAGGGACCTTCAAAGATCGAGTCCAACTGCCTGACTTCTTTGGGGCTAACCAAAAGCTAAAGTATATTATTAAGGTCATTATCCAAATGCCTCTTGAACATTGATGGGATGGGCATGTCCAAAGACTTGGTATTTGCTGGTATAGAACCAAAATACGTATTTAATCAACACGTACAAGAGTTTGACTGAGAAGCTACAGCTGGCATGCTGCAGTTGATGCTTATTAAACATATAATCATTTCAGGCTTACCTTGTGCTTCTCCATCTGTTTGTATCTGTTTGTTTCTACTCTATCTTCTCTTATACTCAAACAACATGAACTGTTTGAGGTAGGGACTGTCCTTTCATTGATTTTATACAGTTCAGCAGAGCCCCAAACCTGCACCTGAACGGAGAGATGGTGACAGTCATCATGGAAACTTTCTGTGTTGTACAAGGGGGCTATTTCCAATACTTCCACGTGATGGATTTACTCAGAGAATTACTTGAAAGGTGTTTCTGTTATGTATTTCAGTCTGGACCTCTAGATCATCTAGTCTGATCTTTTGTATGCCACAGGCTATAGACATTCGTCTTTGTATTCCCAAGTAGAGAAGAGTGGTGTATGTTCAACCAGAGATGATATTCTGGAAAAAACATCCAGCCTTCTTGAGACGAGATCAAAGGGAAGAAAGAGGGGTACTTTTCTAGTCTCCCCAATAGTTTGTTCCAGTGATCTGCTGCCATCACAGCTGGAAGTGTTGTGCCTTGTTTCTAATTCTAGCAATCTCTTACGGGCATGCCTCTGTCTCTGCTGGACAGTTGTATCTTACAGAAGTTAAATAATAATAGTCATAGCAATGAGTAACTACCTGGTGACTACCGACGTGATATCCGCATCCAGTGAGACAGAGCTCCAAGTGACACAGGTGTTAGTATCAAATCGAGACTGGCTCAGTCTCTCTTGGCAATAATAAAAAAGCTGCCGGTCTTCTTGCTTCATCAACATCTACCTCTGGAACACTGTAAGTGTCCTTTGCCTTTATACAAACAGACAAACAGAAGGGACACTGACCTTTCTTAGTCCTGCCTGTGTGACACCTGTACAAGCAGGATTACCTATACATGCCTTATAGTGCAACTTCTGATTTTAACAGGGAATTAAGTTCTCCCTGGGCTCACGGTCACCACCTTTTTCAAAGTCATGCTGCCAAGGAGGAGAGAAAATCATTACATTTATATCACTCGGTTCCATGGGCCTTTCATCTTGCTCTCATTGTGGCAGGGGTTTAACTTTTCACAAGGCTGACACGACAGCCCAGCTTGCAGCAATTATTTCCCGAGTTTGTTTGGAGCAGGGTTTAAAGCATCTCCAGAGGAGCGCCCTTCCCACGAAGCACCCTGTAGACTATACAGTGTGCTGTGCTCCCCAGAGCCTGCCAGCACGGCAGATCAGCCCTCGAGCCATTTTTCCTTCTGTCTCTTTCTTCCCCCCTACAAGGTAGCAGCTTTGCCCAGGGAAGGTGCAGGGAGCAGAGACACACGCCACGGTACTATCTTCAACTTGCTGTTGTGTGTGTGTGGTTTTTTGGAACCGACTCAACATATGTGAAGGAGAGTTTAACCAGAAAAGGAAATATAAGCAAAGTGGTTGCATCCTTTTGCAATCAACTATTTTCAAGGCTGGCCGTCATCTTCTTAATGAGAAGACTTTTTCCAGTTACCAATGAATAGTTTTATTTTACGTAATTGCAACCATTTCAGTATGGCAATTAAGATAGAATGTTACCTTTGGGATGGGATCAATTAAAGGTTTGAAAATTGAATTTGGGATCATGATTAGTCTCTTTTACATCGCTTTAGTATTCTAAAATATATAATTGTATGATTCAACCCTTTTTCATACATATAGTAAATATAACCTTTCAGGGTTTCTTTTTAAGCAAAACCAGATTTTTAGAGGCCTACTGGTAACTAAAACCATAGCATAATGGGGGAAAAGGGTTTCCCTATTTGATTAGAGGAGATTTTAAACTTACAGTACATGAAAATGTTGAATTTAGTGTAATTGGTTGTCGGATTTCTTCAGAATTGAAATCATTATGCCCTGGCCGCATTCCAAGACATCCTTTCTTTATTTTTTTTTTTTTGTAAGTTACAATTCAAACCAGTGTGGAACACGCTATAATGTTGTAGTTGCTCATGTAATGTCACCGAAGCTGACTTCTGAATATAGACAAAGGACTTCATGTACCAAAGTGCTCCACCGGTGGAAAATTGATAGCAGCATGAGATATGCTATTACAGGCTTTTTGTTCTACCTCCAAATTTGTGCTGACTAAAGTGCTTTTGTGCCTGCACAGGAAAAAAATCTGTCTAGAAGAGGCTGGAAGCTTAAAACAAATGCGGCACGGAGGGCATAGATTCTTAAGCAGGACTGTGTGAATTTAGCTGGAGCTCACTAAATAACAACCAAAGTGCTTTATTTTTGTCAATTACAATTTCCTGAAAGGACATGAATCACAAGGAAAATGATCAAGCAGCAAAGAATAAAATTCCCTCCAAGATCAGAAAAGTAAAACGAAATGGAAGAATTAAGCAGTGTTTCCTAACTCTTGTCAGTCCAGCTTGGAGTTATTGCCAGGTTTGTACACACCACAATCTATTCAAGCGTTTCTGAGAGATAGGAACCAGAGATGCAGTTTGAATGCAAATTAAGCACGCACTTTCTTCCAAAGCAGCTTGAAAAAGTCAGCGTGACCATGGATATACGCCCCCTTCCTCCACCCTCCTTCCTAATATAAATAAATCAGCCAAATAGCACCATCGCCACTGCCCCCACACCCAAACTGGAGAGAAGAGGCCAAAATAAACATTGTTGATCATGAGCGATTCATCTAACCTTGCATTAGCGATACTGGTGGAGTGTCTCAGGAGCAGGAGAGTGTGCAGCGAATGGCTCTTGTGTCGTTTGGGTGACTTTGCAGATCTTTGCAGGTGACTTTGCAGTGGAATTGCCCTTGGAGAACCATGATGGCCATGGGACAATCCTTTACCTACTCCAAATAATGATTTTTTGGAATTTGGGCAATGAAACTGGGGCCCTTTTCTGTTCCCATCTGAAGCAAGCAGAGGCAGGCAGCCCCGAGCAGCTGGCCCTTCCTCGCAAGACCCCATGCAGGACTGTGATGTCTCTACCTTTGGTGCTCTGCTCGACATAGCATTTCCTGCTCTTCCCAGCCATCACCCTGACGTTGTCACATGCTCGTTTTCCTTCCCACTTCAAATTAAATAAGTGTGTTCCCTCTCCATTCATTTTCCCATTAGCCCAGGGCATTATGCACTCCGTGTCCCTATATGGTACTCAGCCCCAGCACTGCCGCAACAAGCGAATCTTTTTTCTTAAACACAAGGCTGTGTTAACACAAGGCTTAAACACAACACTCTAACCTGGCAGGGTTTTTGCTTTGAATTTTCATGTGAATCACAAGGTGCAAGGTCACGTAGTTACAGACAAGGTCACTTCCACTCACGGCAGCGACAGTGGGAATGAGTAACCTCCTAACTGCCTGCAATACTTGGTCATATTTATCTATATTTTTATTGGAGAATTCATTCACCTCCACCCTGATAAATTGAGCTGACATCCTGAGGGGTAACTAAATGGCAGTTACAAAACAAATGGACCAATAGTCTATTTAGCCCAGTCAGTGTGATCAGAATATATCCTTCAAAATAAAATACTACTGGATGGGGTATGGGAGTCCTCCAGATGGCCAAGTGGATAGCTTTCTAAGGTCAGCATGAATATTTAAACAGCGTTTTTTACAGTGCAAGCATTAAAGGCACAAAGTTGGAGCTGCTCATGGTATCCATGGAACCCAGATCACTGGCAAGGATACCTCTGTACCAGAGAAGACAAAACAGCCAGGCTTATGTGATTATTGAAGAATATCTGCAATGTATGTAATTATCATTGTATTTTAATCATGCAGGTTTTTCAGCTGTGGGGTTTCTTCATGCTGGCTTTGTTCTAGGTGACAATACATTTGCCACGTGTAGAATTGGTGCTGTAGGGACATTAATGGTAGCAAACTGTTAAAATCTCGGTGCTTACAGTGCTTTCATGAATGGCAGTACCTTCCAGAGAGGCTGCATTAGGCTGTGCAATATCTTTTGTAGACTCCTCAGTCATCACTGCATTTAGCTGACCATGCTTAGCTGAGACTTGCAGTACCTGGGGACATAACCAGTGGGGACATTGTCCAAAACCAGGCATTTGACGGCGTGCTTCCTACTATGAAAACATTTAGTCTCACTCCTTTCCCAGAAAGAAGCATGTGCAAAGGTAGTACAGAACTTGGGAGCTAGGTAACCGCACATCCATTACTCTGAATTTTATACCCAGGTCATTACACCCTTCCTTTCCAATCAAGCGTTGTTCTTCACTTGGATGAGCTCCGTTTCTTTCCTGCCAGGATGTTACTCCCGCGTCCCCTGGGATCCTGACTCTATGTCCCCACTCATGACACCTCAAGCATGGTCTGCTGTCTCCCAAAGAATCCGTGTTCTGAAAATAATCCTGCTTCTATTAATTCCTCCCTTGAAAGACAAACACAATAAGAAATGAGTTAATGCTATTACTAATCTAATAACCACACACTCATCCTAAAATCATACAGCCGTCGTTTACAGACTCTGGGATGAAAGCTCCCGAGGGTTCATGAACTGTTCCTAACAGGTCCGTGAAGGGCAACTAGTAAAGCAAACTTATTCTCTTTAGCCTTAAATTCCTTATGCATGGATCTGCACCTCCACTGGAAAATCTTTTGCAGCAGTCAAAAAAAAAAAAAAAGGAAAAGAAAAGAAAAAAGAAATCTGTCTTCCAGCTATATGCAAGATCTGAATTCATACTGGATTATTACATAAATACACAGCCTCGTTCTAAAGACCTGTCAGTCTGGGTCCATTTGGGGTCTTTTTTTAACCTTTATTTTTAACCTTTATTTTGCAATGAGGTCACTGCTATCCAAAGGCTTTGAGATTTTCCGAGTTGAGGTCAGAATTTTGCACTGTTAGCTACAAATCGACATGGCCCTGGTTGCTATTATCACGTTGTTGATAAGATGATCCTTTTGGAGCCGAGTGATTTGAACAATGTGATTCCAACATTGTTAAAAAGTAGGTGACTAGAATGAGATAAAGGGGAGCTCTGATCCCAGGTTTTCTCAGCATATGTTAGCACTATTTACCAGGGAAAAAAATAAAAAAGACTATTATCTAACAATGATCATTACAATATACATGCTGTTTCTTTTATCTTTTGAATATTACTTTTCTAAACAGACCTCTGGTGATTTCTTCTTTCATTTTATTTCCATCTGTCTTGCTGAGACTAAAACCCACGAACTGTGCATTTTTTCAGTAAACATAGTGTTTTCTGTATTGTGAGATTTATTCCAGATCGTAGCACCCAGAGTTACTGCAAGACAACCAGAAAAGCAATTTCTTTCTTGCCTCCTTGCTTGCTTTCCTACCTTCTCTCTCATAGCTGTAGCAAAGACATGACAAATATGGTGAATTTAAACAGATATATATTTTTAGACAATCTCAGAAAGCTTCTTGGAAAAAAAAAAAAAAAAGAAAGCCTTTAGAAGGCCCCTCGTAGTACCTTTTCTGTTCTCTGTCACTGGATGGCTTGCTGGGTCATTTGTCAACTTTCTCATCCATGATCAGGAGAATTAAACTTTATGCAGAGTTTTATTTTTCGGGTCTGGCTGCTCAGCTCGCAGCAGTGGCCAGAGCCCCGCGTGAGGTGTGCTGGCCATATATACCTGGGTGTACAGCTGTGTGCACGCCTGTTGTTTCTGAAACAGCCCCGGGCACTTGGCGATACCTCTCTGGTACACAACTGCCACCTCGTTTCAGGAAGACGGAGATGAGGAGGAAAGGGATCGCTCCAGTTTCACTCTGAGCTGTGTCAGCAGCAAACATGAGCGACGCCACACCAGCTTGGCCAGCCCAGTTCCACCGTGTCCCTCCAGCTGCTGTCCTGGGTGCCAGAGACCCCCTGTTCACGCAGAGCAGTAAGGAGAAGGCTTTCTTCCTCTTCCTCAGCCCCTGCCTCAGACCTGCATCAGCCCTGCCCGTTTGCCAACGTGCCCAGAAGGCAGCGGGGCCTGCTGGTGAGCTCTATCCTGCTTCCTGACCCCTGTGCCCAGCTGCAGCCCCGGTGCCTTTCCTGGGGCTGCAGGCCGAGCAGGCGGCGCTCCTCACCCCCAGCTGTCCCTCAGCTTCCTGCGCCAGCCTTGGGTGCTACTCAGTGATTGGGACCATCTCTCCTGCTCCAGACACTGATGAGCTACATCTGGGTTAGATTTAAATCTCCCTCGTAGCCAAAATCTTTCCCGACTCAGTTATTTGAAATAACTGTTTCCGTCCCAGACTCCTTCCCATCTTCCCTTCCTGTCCGTGACAGAAAATAAAAATAGAAACAGCAGTAAAACACACTCTCTAGAAGCTGTCTGAGAGGGCAGTTACACATTTTAGTTAGTAAATATGATTGCTTGTGGGAATTACTCCATTCCAACCAAACCAGCAAGAGGAAGGGCTGAATCCGTCTGCCTGGCGCTCGGCAGAAGCGCACCTAGGCCAGGTCAGCCTGTGGCCCCGTTACACTCTGTGGTAAGAAGCAGGCCCTTGGAGGCAGATAAATTACATTCAGGATGTGCAAATTTCTCTCCATGGGCTATCAGAGGATATTAATATGACCACGGTCCTCATGCAGGCACCTTGCTTCAGTATCTCCTTGTAGGTCGGGTGACCGAAGCCAAGCGAAAACCTTGCAGCTAATGCCCAGCGCATGGCACCAGCTTCAAGTTAGCTGTGCTAAACCTCCCGAAACTTGAGCGCTGTGATTCCCAAGCCAGTTGCTTTTCTGGGCTTTGTTTTTTCACGTAGGTTTGTACGAGCCGTCAAAGATCAATATTAAAGTTAAACAAAGTCGTGTTAAGTTTCTAAAGCAGTGGCGTGTCTGGCCTAGCTTCGTGGCAGCTAGCAACATTGGAGCCAGAAGTGTAGTGGCAAGTTTTCTGTTCCAAGCAGGAAAAATTGGGAGGTGATGAAATGAGTATTCGCCTGAGGCTCTGGAAAACTGGAGACAGATGACGGTGCATCATATTAGGCAGGCACTTGCTGAAGAGCAAGAGCATGCACTGATGGATACTAGCAGCAGGGACACTTGCTTTCATATCACAGCAATAGCTAGTGGAAATCATTATAAGCCAGAGTCTGTACAAAAATGACATGCAAAAAATGTTTTGGAGTGGCTACTTTCAACAAGCTGAAGGGAGCAGTTGCCTTCCTGCAAAGCAGGCACCTCCTGACCTACTTCTTAATAGCAGCTGAAATCAAAGCCCCTTTATGCTGCTGAAGGCCTTAAACTGGGAAGCTGTTCCAGCAAGCAAGAAGTCCCGAGGCACTTCTCCTTGTCCCTTATATGTTCTTTCTAGCCTTTGGCTACTCATGGAAAGAAATGCCTTTCTACTTAAACATAGTTTGACTAATTAATCTATTCCATCTGTTCCTTCCTCCCAAAATGTAACCATGACACAGAAGTTTCCGAAACAGATTTGGTTCTCATATTGATAAACAGGTCACAGAAAAACAGGAGAGCGGGGAACGGGGTGAAGGGAAATGTTGGGATTTTAGCTTTTATTTCATCCTGACTAGCTTCTGACTCTCTTTCATGCAGACGGCTGATTTGCACAGTATGCTGCATACATCAGGGCAGTCAACAAAATGCATCTGAGATCATTTGTGCAACTAGATCAGAAAAGCTAATCGCTGCTTGCAGAAAGGCGCCAGAAAGTGCAGTGTGTTAAAACAGGGTTTTGTACAAATTCCAGTGGAATTAAGTAACTTCTTCGGGTATTTCTTGTAACCTGGGAGTTTCCTCTCTAAATAACTACCAGAGTCTGCTTGTCTCTTACACAGACTAGTAAATAGGGATTCAGTTTGATACATTTCTTAAAACACTGAGAAAGAGCCAAATGGGTTAATTTTTAAAAGTTCAAAGTGCACCTGAGTGGCTGTGCTGAGGCTCGCCAGCTCACAGCTGCTGCAGAGCTGAATGCAGCACTGTGTTGCCATGTGCAAGTTTGCTCCTAACAAGTTAGCCCTGCTGTTGTAGATCAAATGCCCTTTATCTGAGCTGACAGCAGGTAACTGATCAAATATTACTGAGTTTGCCTTTAAATTTTAACCTGCAAGAGTTACGCTGCATGCTGTCAGATTTTATGTTTCGTGACATAGGATGCCACAACCAGGCAATGCAGCACAGCATAATGCAACGTGACAGCTAAATTCAAAGGAAAAGACAGTTCTCCTGCAACAATTAAGCACTCCTGATACTCCGAGCACAACTCCAGTGCTTTGTGCTTGCTGCAGCCAGCCAGGTGTCCTCATAACAAGAATGTCACCTGCAGAGCCGCCAGTCTTTTTGAACATACAAAGCTAGACCACTGCCTGCAGGTTTCCTGAACTTTGCTGGGTTATCCTCCACAGTAGGATATGACAACTTTAAATATGCTTTATTATTTTCCTAACATCCTGCTTAGTCTCTATTTTTGTGCAGTGGAGTTCTGTCCATGTTTCTCCAGCAATGCAAAGGTAAATTATCGACAATTTCCAAACTTGAAAGGAAAATAGAAAAAATACATACTTTCTAGCAAAATAACTGTGCTCACTCCAGACTGTATGTAATTTGGATAACCTTGACAACTAACACAATAAACAGTGCCATGATTTTAAGTGAGGATGAGCTAGCACGTTAAAATCTCTCTGCCAAATCTAATACAAGCGCCAAGCCTTCCAGGTGTTTCATTGTGTTATCACACAGAACTAACATAATTTTTTCTTTCAGTTCTGAAGAGGTGGTCCAAAATGTTTAAACTACAGTAGTTGCAACATGTCAAAGAGGGAATTTATTATCTCAGCCCCAATAGGTCTTAATAAGCCTTACACAACTGTTTAGGCATTTATTCTATTAACGGCTGTTCATTCCAGTGGCTTCACCTGAATATTCATGATCTTACTATTCCCAGTGCTTCAGTGTAGCAGCTGTTTGAAATCCACAGCAAATGTTCAAGAGAGTTCCACAAATATAAACACCCTCACAGCTGAATGTTTGGGGCCTGTGCATCGCAGAGGAGAGACATGAAACATTTATGTGGAGTGATTTTTGGAGGACGGCATTTACAAAGCTTAAATAGTCCTTGCACATTTGGGAGCACTTCACTGTGATTGGGACATTACCATGGAGGACAAAGAGTCTGGAAGAGCCTACAGCCCACAAAGATGTTACCCTCGCCTCTATGTGATAATTCAGCGTAACAGAGGATTCCTGCGAAATTCCAGATTCAGAATCAAACCTAGGCAACTGCAATCCAAGGTGGGTTTTTTTCTTGCCTTATTGGCATGGGTTTGCATGAGGATGGAAACGGCACATATAGGAAGAAGGTACCAAGGAGGTAAAAAGAAGCAATGTACTCAAATAAATAAGTTAAGCTAAACACAGAAGGAAACATCATTATACAACAAATCTTTAAAATATTGCTATCACCTTCGCTCATATGTGAACTGAGTGTCTAACTCAAGACTCCACTTACATAAACCATTTGTCTCATATTAAGTAGAAAACATGTTCTGATGGAGTCTAAGCAGATAAGACACTCTAATTAGCAGGCACATGGAGGACATAAAGAATTCAAGCTCCTCTCAGAGGAGTGGGGATGGGAAGCGGAGCTCTCTACCTGGCGTCCCATCTGTTCTGCCTCTGTCTGTGTGGCTGGCGTCTAGAAGTTGTCACTGGCTCAGATTATTGGTGGTCTTTGCAAAATTAATGGATGGATTTAGCCCACTTCTCAGAAGACAGGTGCTCTCCTGCAGGAAAACACTCTTGAGGGCACGAGAGGATGATTTGCTCTGAGAAGATGGAGCAGAGGTGCAGGCAGCAGGACCAGCGCTCACAACTGCTGCTGCTCAGTCAAGGATGCAGCGGGAGCAGGAGCAGCAGTCGTGCAGCTGAGGACACTGTCCCAGGACCTGCAAGACCGAGATCTCTTCCTGCTCCCCCGATCTCCCCACTCATGAGGACTCTGATGCTGGGGATGGTTTTCACCACAGGAACTGGAGAATGGGGCAGGGAAGGGAAGGAGGCAGGACACATCTCCTAACACCAACGTAAAAACATTCCCCTTTCTGTTCGGGACGTGGGTCTACATTTTAGTTATGGAGATTTCCCTGCTTCTCAAACTGACATCCATGTGTGGACAGAGAGACTTCTGATGGAAGAGGAGGAATAGAAAAAATAGAAACTGGGCACACAACAACAACAAAAATTGTTTCCCGTCAGCTAAACTTTCCAAATTGGAGATTTTGGCGTGACTCAGCCCATCCATTTTTCACAGGACTTGTTTTAATACATTGGCAGATTTGTCATAACAGCAACATTAAGTTACAGTTAATTAGATAGTTAAAATGTAGTCAGGTTACAGTAAATGTTAGCCTAGACATTGGAAGTACATATATGCACATATATACATATGCTGTATACACAAACATACTAGTTACGGGATTAGCACCAGTTAAGACCTTCCATAAACTATTGAAAATGACCATATCTCACTTTTGTATAATTCAGAGAGAAGGAATTTCCTTTCAGAGACTATGTGACTATGCTGATTTCACAAAAAAAAAAAATAGAGTTCTAGTGTTTAAAGGAAACCTTACAACAGCCACGGGATTTTCGGTAATGTACTGGGGAAGGCATTGTTCATATACAGACCTGATCTCTGTGAACAGTAACGGTTCCAGGCTAATAATGAAATAATCCATTTTTACTAGATGAAAGAAGAGGGATCAGAAAAGTAACTCGATCTGTGGGTAATAATGGTGCCAAAAGCTTATAATGGAAAATATCTGAAGAATCCGAGACTCTCTTTGAGAGATATGAATGATTTCTTTTTTCTTGCGAAAAGTGTATGAAGAACTTGAGAAGAAGTGCCTGACTGAATTTTATGAGAAAAAGCTCTGTTTGGGGGAGAAAGCGGCAGTGTCGGGTTGCAGCCAAAACACAGCTCGGCCCTACGTAGCAGGAGGCACAGCTGAAAGATGCTCCAGCGCCTGCACTTTATGCACTCACACGTTGACTTCTTTCTTTCTTTCTTCTTCTCCTCCTCTAATTTTTTGTTCTCCAAAAAACAAAGTTTATAAATTAGCAGGAAAAAGTCCCTGTGTCTAATTTTCCGTCTGTTAACAGAGTCCATAATTCACACCATAATGACCTTTCAGCAAAAAGAAAATATGGGGTACAATCACTAAAATCAGCTGAGGACTTGCTGCTTATTACAACAAGGTCAGGGTCCTGCCATTCCTGCCCAGCTGCTTTCATTGGGCAATTAAACCACATTTCATACAGCAACCTCCCCGACATGCAATGTTCAGTTTACCCCACCTGTGCAAAGAATCCTTACTCAGATAACCAGACGTAGTGACATCTCAGGAGCTTCTCGGCTGAGAAAGGCTTGCATGAGCCCTCCATTTATCCAAATATTTTTATGTCCAAACCCTCAAAATAGGGCCACCTAAAGGATAGTGCAAACAGGACTCAAACAGATTCGGGAAGTCTTTTATGAAGGTAAATGGTTCAAGGATTCCCATTTCACAGCTGGGAAAATTGAGGCACCGAGGGACAAAACTTGTCCCTGGTGATGCAGCAGAGCTGTGCTTACCGGGCTCATAGCACAGCGGGCTCTCGGCAGCGCTGTGCTGCCTCCCTGCACGAGGAAAAATCAGAAAAGTAGGTTTAGGGTAGGTATAATGAACCTCTTGGCAGTTCCTTCCATTAAAATTGCCTTTATTTTCTGCAGTTTCATCTTTTGCTTTGCAGGCATGCGTGTACTGGTTACTGGGAAGTAAATAATAAAATTGGGGGCAACTCTCTGGCACGTTAATTTAAAGTACATTGTGAAATCTAGCCCCTCTCTCTCTCTTTCGTATACACATAAAACCTCCTTGCTCTGTAAGCGTGCATGTGAGTGGATGTGTAATGCAGATAAATCATTGGATTTCAATGACTACTGGGCTGAGATTGAAATAAGAAATAGCTTGTTGATTACTAAGGCGATTAAAAGGATCATCTTATTGATTCCCACCCAGCCAGGCACAGACCTCAATAATGAACATCGACTGGTTTAATAAGGGAAAAGGCAAGATTTACTGGACACATGTGCTTTTCATTAGAGAGAGCTGAAAGGAAATAAAAAATGCTGACCTACCAAGTCATGGGCCACTGTGCCTCTTACTCTTACGAGTGCAGCTAGTTCAGGAAAGTGGGTAATAGAAAGCAGTATGCGACGGCACAGGGGCAATGCCTAATAAAATTACTGAGACTGAAGTAACAGAAACAAAATTATTTTTGTCCATATTTTTTTTTGTACTGATTTCCATTCCCCTTGCTTAGAGTACAAGAATTTGGATTTTGTCCATTACCAATGAGAGCTGACTGTGCATTAAAAAGTCCAAGGTGAGATCTCGCTTCCTCCTTAGATCCACTGGGAGATATGAGATACATAGAGGAAATCTATCTATCTAGGTTGGTACTAGGAGGAAATGATTATCTTAAAGATATGCTTGGGATTGAAAAAACATCAGTTTGGGCATTTGTGTTATACAGGAGCCCAGACACGGGTCCTATTTGTTCTTGTAACAGTCACTGGCTCTGTGAAGCTCTCCTTCAGGAAGACTTCCATTTCTAAGTCCATACCACAGGTATAACTGCAGCTACTGGTACACGTGATGGGCAAATTTTTCTTCTTAATAGTCAGCAGCAGAAGCTGGTTGTACAAAATACAAATAACCATACCTTCACGTGCGTCATACCTCAGATAGTTTACACCCCTGCCAGAGGGCTCATACTTGAACCTAACTCCTCAGATAACACCCACCTCACCTACACCCATGTGTAACCTCAGATAACACCCACCTCACCTACACCCAGGTGTAACCTCCTCAGAATCGGAGGCTCGGCGGAGTACAGGAACCAGGCTGTGCAGGAAAGACCTCATTTCTGGGAGAGAGGAAGCAGGTTGCTGAGGATTGGAGACATTGTGGGCTGCTAAGGGAGACAAGACTTTCAAACAAACACCCCTTCCTATCACCCTCTGATTCACCTAGCCCACGGCGCTGCTGAATCACCGGGTTTTCTACAAATAATCAAATACTTTGAATATCATATACATGAAACATGATGTTCTTACTTGCGAGCCCCACAGAGAGTATTCCTTTCTGAAACAGTACAACGTGTGTTTTCTTTGCCCGCTTACACAATGAATGATGAGGAAATGATGAAATTTAGTATTGTGCTCACTTTTGTTCTGTGTGAGAAGTGGAGGTTTTCTTAAAGCATTTAAAACCAGAAGGGCCAAAGTCTGCTTAGACTATAAGGGCAGATCCAAAGCACCTCCACTAACCCTAACGGGGTTACCGAAGGTCTGTCACCATGTCACACTGTAAGGAAAAGAAGGACAGACCTACTTAGTAAATTAATTCTGCTTTAACTTGAGGAATTGGTACAATACTCATAGATATATCCATCTGTGCCCTCTGTGAGGGACTCCCTGTCACTAAATCCTTTGGACATCCTAGGAACTTGGTTGATTTTTTTTTTTTTGTGCTAATGGTCCTGTTAATGACCAGTGGCTGGTACCAAGGCCACTGCATTAGCACGAAATCCCTTCCTGCCCACATTTCCTACCAGTCTTGGTGGCCCAGGAATTAGGAGCGGGGTGCAGGACATTTCTTTCTTTCTCAGATGGAAGCCTTTGGGTAACAGCTCAGTGGGAGTTTAGAGACTCGGCCTCCTAGGGAACCAAGATGCTGATAAGCAGTATCTGCCTCCGGGCAGATGCTCCCAGCTCCCAGGAACTGCTGAGCTCCAAATTCAGCAAGAACCGGTGACACTGATGTGACATTCAGGTGAGAGAGGCCAGTGTTGAGGGCACGAAATATGCCTCATAAGTGATATCTCGCCGGGAGCTGAGAGCCCCTGCCCGAGCAGGGACGTGTCTCCGGCCACCCCGGTGCCTGGCCCAGAGCCAGGCCTGCCACTGCCACTCAAACCCAAAGCATCCAGTCCCACCGCCAGGGAGCAACGCGGGTAGCACCTCCGAGCGTGACTTCCCTCCTGCTTCTGCTGTGTCCCCTGTTCTGCCCAAGGATGGTTTGGATAAGTGGCTGTAGCACGGGCTGACACAAAGGTTGTTTTGGTAGCTCGGAAATATTGCCTGCACAGATAGCCTCTGAGATGCTCATATAAACCAACACGAAGTGCTATGAAGCCCTCTGTGGGCACGTCTCTTTCTGCTTACAAGTGCCCTATTTAAATCTAGCCTATGGTTGAGTCAGAAGTGAAATGCAGCTGAAGGGCTCCAGAAGCACTGAGGAAGGATTTCAACCCAGCAGAAATGGCCAGGCTGCCAGTCACACCAGCCATCTGTCTGCTACCGCTGGCCAAAACCTACCAGGGTCTGCCAAAAAGGACGGGGATGTCTCACCTCGAGTCCCACCACCTTCATCCCCTTCCTGAAACCCAAAGATGGCATTTCTAGTCATGCACAATCTAGTGATTTAAGAAATGTTGGATATTGTGCTGTAGACTGAAAAAACAAACAAAAAAACAACAACAAAAATGCCTTGTCTAGGGAGACTTCTTCCCACAGCTGATTTCCCTCCTCTGCCTGCTTCCACCCGAGAGGTACCGTCAGGCTGAGCTTCCCCTTTCCAAAGCTGGCATTGCCAACTTCCAGCTGA
This sequence comes from Cygnus atratus, assembly GCF_013377495.2. Classification (NCBI taxonomy): domain Eukaryota; kingdom Metazoa; phylum Chordata; class Aves; order Anseriformes; family Anatidae; genus Cygnus; species Cygnus atratus. The sequence goes on from NC_066369.1 coordinate 29,428,298, forward strand.
GGTCAGAGTTAAGGCTTGTTCCTCTTGCCAGAGGAATTTGGGCATGTGTTACATTTCTTCGATGCTGGAAATGCAAAGGAGTTTTCTTGTGGAGGCTGTTTCTCGGTGTGATCGCTTGCTATAATGTGTGGGCACAAAGGGGTGTCCAAAAACTCCACTTAGCCAAATATTTCCCTGCATTTTAAGATTTGCATGAGTGGGTTTTGTACTTAAGCAGCCTTTAATGTATTCAAAAAAAGGTTTGGTTGGTGGGTTACATAATAGTGTTGAATCTGACCCAGACGTGTTGTCACAGCACTGCTGTCAGATAGATAGTGAGCTGTCAGATTGAAATATTCGTTAGTAATCTAGGTTATTGGGCCCCTTCCTTCAGCAATGCGCCCAGCAGAAAGCAGCAGTGTTAGGAGCTGGAATTACAAGGTTCCTCAATGGGGCTAAATATTCTTCTCAAATCACTGCCTGATAAAGGGAAAGTTTTCAGACGTACTATGTTCTTTTCCAGGATCAGCTTCCAGCTATTTATTTTTTCACCGTTCTTCTCAGGCTGCAGCATGGTTAGAGGTCGTAACATCACAGATAGAGAGGTCACAGATTTCAAGGTATTTACCAGAAATATGCCCAAATAGGAAGGAAAAGGACTCAAGGACTTGGTTGTCTGCAGTCAGCCCTAGCAGCACATAAAGCACTATGCCATCAGGCACTGTCATTACATAGTTGATCTCTAATTAAAACCTTAAATACAGAGACTAGATAAAGTGCTGACCTTTTCCACTGAGAAAAGACTAATTGTTCTTTGTTGTTAAAGATGCGCTAGGTATCTTTAAAAATGTAATCTTGCTCACTCCAGGACGCTTTTTTTTTTCTGTTAGAAAGGTTCTGCTACAGAGCCATTGATAGGAGAAGCAATTAGCTATAAAAAAACATCTTATGCCACGTAATGACACTTGCGTACATTTGAAAACATTTTATTGCAGAGTTCTTAGCTACTGAAGCTTGAATTCTTATTTTGCACAATCTTCTTTTTTAAATCAATTTGGGTATCAGAGACCAAAAATGCTAGCACTGTCTTGGGGAATATTTCTCAATTAATGAATTTAATGACTTTTCATGGATGAATCTTGCCACTTTGCCATGTCTATTCTTTACTCATAATGCAGTGATCCTAGCGTGCTGTGACTGCTTGATGCAATATATACCACATAATATATCTGCTATCAGTATTCTCATTACAGAGGGAGAGAGAAGTGAGATTGAAAAGTGAGAGTAGAACTGGTCAGATCAAAGTAAAAGAGAAAACAGTGAGGAGTAAAAAAAGACTATGTGGAAAACCCATATTATCAGGACCTTGAATTCTCCCCAGCTTAAAGTGACCCAGGTAGAAAAATGACTTAATTTCTGTCCTATCGAAAGACTACAGCCCTTTGATCAGAGAAAACAGAGACTGGGGAAGGAAGTTGGGTTGTTAGGAAGACAAGGCATCTGTAGAAGATACCAATCTGAACCAAAAAAATATGTGCTTATCCTTGGCTGGAGCGATCTCCCACTTCAGTTCCTCGGGGCACAGGCTGTGGTCGGCTCTCCTGAGTTGTTCCGGCTGCATTTAATGTTCTTTGCACCAACTTCAAGGCAAATAAGCTCCTGTCTCATAGAGAGAGGCACAGGGCTCTCTCCCCTTGTGCACATCACTGACACTCGCCACTTTGAACAAATTTCGCTAATCCAAAGCTTTTTATCTGAAGCTTTCTGCTGACTGCAGTGATGGCTTAGGCAGTTCCACCAAAGGCAGAGAAAGGCTCCCGAGCTTCCCACCAGCACTGCATTGAAAGGACTCCAGGAGGTCCCTCCTGATAAACATCGCCTCTGTTTCACATTTGTGTGTATACATCTGTCTGAGCTTTGTTTCAGCTTGGTACTACTTCTTTTTATTTCATACAGGGAATCTAACTCAACCTATAACAATGTGCTTGATTGTGCTTTGTGTTGGTTTTGCTTGCATGCAACTGAGTAGGAATTAAACATGCTCTGTAGTATCTGCTCCCGCACAGAAGGGTAATACAAACTTTGCCTGAGCCGTTCAGCTCCTTTTCTGCCATGTTTTCCTGGTTGTCTTCACCCTGGGTACCACCAAAGCTCATTTTGCTGATGCAGGTGTACGAACTGACTTACAGGATGGAGAAAGGCAAGGCACCAGCTTCACAGCAGTTCTCTTCTCTGAAGTTTCCCCCACTCGCTCCACTCCATTCATTTTTACTCAGCTCCTCGCTCATCTGAAGTCTGCTTTGAATTATTCTGGGCAGTATGGGCTGATACTGGCCCTCACTTAGAAGACTCAGATTCATCTTCCTTTCTTTAAAAATCCTGCAGGGCAGAACTGATTGTAAATGGTTGAGACCACTTGCATCAGATAATTTACTGGGAACTGCAGTCTCTTAGGACTCATCTCCCCAGGCAGCAGTGTGCGCTGCCGTGAAATGAAGGATGTGTGCACCCCGGTCTCAGCGGTGTCTGCACCGCCAGGGTGTGGGACAGGCCGTACTCCACTGGGGATGAGCTCTCGGGTGGGAAACGGGCAGCCTCTGAGCCCTAGCACAGAGCCCACGGGGAAGATGGAGCAGGATGGGTGCCTGCCTCCGGCCGCAGCACTGTTAGTGGTACAGGGACCGTGCTGCAAACCAGCAGACTGGAGCGTGCTCCCTATTTCCACAACACTGCCAAAGAGAACAAAAAGAGGAAGCAAGAAGAAAAAAAAAAAAGAGAAAGAGAGAAAGAGGCTATAAATCCCCCAAACTGTGCAAGATAAATTAGTGTGAAAAGTCATGAGGAACCTGCCAGGAAAGAGTTACTTTGTGCCATTTTGCAGCGAGGAAAAACAGCCTTAGGTTTTTCTATTGTCTGCAGGTTTTTCTCTGTGAGAACAGAAGGTTGGGCACAAGGTGAACTGTCAGGAGGAAAAATCGAGGGAATCATAGAGAAGATGGGCCTTGTACATAATTGATCTGACAGAGTGCTGCCCACTCCATCATTGTGGCTGAAATATGCTTGGCCTCCTGCGCAATAATGCATGTGAGTTTAGCAGCGCAAGAGTTGGTCTATTAGGGAGTTTGTTTAACCAGGAATGCTCCCAGCCCTGCCAGCACCGAACGTCCCTTAGAAATCACAAAAACTGCTCTCTGACTGGGAGAAAAAATCCTGCCGTGCTAACCACTTTCAACAGCAGGCATAAAAACAGAAAGTGACTTCGGGTGAAATCAAGGGCTTGTAGAAGTAAGAGCAATATCTGCGTTGCCTTCCACAAGGCCAGCATAATGCTGTGCTCCCTGCAGACTTCCCTCATTGTTTCTCCCCATCAGATTTCTTTTTCCTTTCCTAATCTTTTGGTGGAAGATGTTACCATCTCAGTGAATTGTCTCCCAGCTGGCCTGGCAGTGTGCCCTGTGGTCACTCATAACTCATCGTAGGTGCCTTCTGTAGGGGGTGCAAAAGATCTCTGAGGATTTGGGACTTCAGACCTGGAGCATTATTATAATTGTTAAATATTATAGCTTTATAATAATAATACTGACAGGTGAAGAGGCAGAGCTTTATAATAATAAAACTGACAGCTGAAGAGGCAGAGCTTAAAAGACCAAGATACGCCAAGCTAAAAGTTCTGATAAAAGCTGCGATTTCCAGACACAAGCAATGATCGTGTTTTAAAAACTCCAGGTGCTCCAGGTCTGCAGACCTTTTCAAGAGACCTCTCTCATGCTTTGCTTTGAATGAAACCTCGACAAGTGGTTGAATACTCTGAAATGATGACTGTGAGGTAGGTGCTGAGAGCTCCCAGACCGCATGGGGATCTGAGCTCAGGCTGCTCGGGGCATGCAGATCTTGCTCTCTGCTCCTGGCAGTGCAGAGCTGTGGAGGGACCGCTCTGTTTTCCCCTGCACCACGACTTATGCCACCTTCTGCTAAGACCGAGCGCTGAAGTTATCATTTACAGTCCGTCTCACGGTGGATAAATCAAGCCTGCAATGCACCAATGCTGCAGCAGGGTCACAACAAGCAATTTTCTAAAAACTGTGCTGACATCATCAGATTTTTTTTTTTTAATCCTTACCATTTCCAGCTAAAAAAAAATCCATCATAATTATGAAAATGACTTGTATCAGACCTCAGAATAATCTTCCCATAACTAATCGCTACTGATCTTTAAACCAATTGTGATTTATTTTGCCCCTCAGATATTCCCTCTGGCTAATGTTGTTGAGAGCTGTGATCGCCAACTCCAGACTCAGTAATATTGGCTACAAACATTTGACAAAAAAGGGGTTAACAATTTCCATGCAGGGTGAAGCTATAAGGAATTAGTGCTCCAGAGTGTAGAACATTCACTTTTACAGTAGGTGGTGTTCTTGTTACACTTTCATACATGCCAGGCTAATTAACTGTCTTAAAGACCACATCATTAAATTATTTCCCCTGCTTAAAACACTGCAATGTTTAATGTACCCCAGCAATTCAATTACATCTAAAACAATATCCTAAGGATGAACTACTGCAGGGTGGCATTTAGAGGAAGTTTTGTGCTTTACCTCAAATACAGGTAAAATACAAGAGAAAAAATAGAATTCGAATCCAAAACAGTTATGCGAACAAAAAAAAATCTTCCACAAAAACTTGTAAGAGAAGGTAGCTACTGTAGGCTGGGTAATTGATTTTCCCTTTACTCTTCTTAGTAAAAGTTCAGTTGAAGACTCTAAAGAGTTTTATTTTTCCCTCAATACTTGTTAAAAACTGCCCATTCCAACTTATGATGCATTCATATATTTTTGTTGCTTTATCTTCCTTCCCTGATGCTGATTCTCTTAAGAAAAAAAAAAAGCACAGTGAGATTTCACTATTATAACACCCTGGAAAAGGGCAGTGGGTCCTGAAGGCACATTTCAGACCTTGCTAGGGGGTCAATATGCAAAGGTTTCTCGTACACACCTCATCAAAATACCTCGGATTAATTTCTCAGAGGAAAAGCAGGCTGCATTCTGGCTTGGCCACCTCCACGCCAGCATCATTTCCAGGTAGCAGTGATGCATCTCCCGGGGCAGGGAGCCCTGCACAAAGGACGCCGCGGCTGCTCGAGCCTCGCTCCTTGTCAGCAGGAGCTGCAGAGGTTGTCCTCTTTGTGCCGGGGACGTGGAAACACGCTGCTTGCTGCCAAGGGTAGGAGCAGCTTCAGCAGCAGAAGCTTGTGTCACTGGCGGAGAGCACATCATCTACTGGATGTACAGAGAAACAAGGATAGAAGTGACTAGAGGAGTAATTCTGACTGCACACGAGCACAAAAAGCCTTTTGCCAGCCTGTCCTCTGCCATCTCCGTGTGGTATTTGAAGAAATACTGATCCCTAATGTCAGGGAACCAAGCTCCGTGCACTTAAAGCCTCATTGGTATTTGGGGTAGGAAGCTGATGTTCTAAAACTGATTCTTTTCCTCTCAACGCGTGCACAAATTAATCAAATTATTGTTTAAAGACTTACAAGGCACCCTTCAGGTCAGAGCACAGAGTTTAGCGTTACAGATGGGATAGGACCCTGCTAAAATGCAAATTATTACCGCAGTCATTTGGGTGGAGTTCATCTTCAGCTTCACTTCAACAGGAACGCAGTCATCTGAATAGCTTCGGTGACAACCTCTGTGTGGGAGCTGCCGCTTCCTGCCCCAAACCTATCTCATTTTCTAAGGCATTCTGCCAAGCTAGCCGAGAGTAAACGTGATCTCAAAGACAAAACCCGGTGAACCCCAACTCAGGTAGCAAACCACAACAAGGATGTGTGGGAACCAAACCCACAGACAGAAGCCACAAATCAGAATAAAAGCAAGATAACCACGTAATACCGAAAAGGCCTCACTTAGGGCAGAAGAGATATCTTAGCACGTAGAAGAGGATCATGATTTTACTGTCTTTTGGGGGAAGAACACAACAGGATAGTTCTCCTTTTGGCTAACTAAGAAAAGTTAACTCAAGTGACCATATACATTTCTACTTTCCACCATGTAATCGATCGCGTAGGAGAGAATGCAGTCAGGATCTGGCCCTACAGCCCCATTTTCCTGTGTGACGCCATCCCATGGGCAGATGTGTCATTATTATGTGATGGGGAGGGACTTTGCTGGTGGACACTTCTGGTGCTGGAAGGTGGGAAGATGCTCGTGCTCTTGGCATCGGGAAGCAAGGTGGTGTCTCCAAACAGTTCATCCACTTCTCAGAATTCATGATCTTCTCTGGTGGGCTGGGTCCGCCTTTAGGAGACGAACTGACTGTTCCCAGCTTAGGGGAAATGAAACGGAACTGCAGTGTCTGTAGGAGGCTGTGAGCTTAGGATTTTAGCATGGAAGCATCAAGTTGTTCCTAATGCAGCCATACCAATGAGAAAGCCTTTTCAGATTTTAAATGTCTAAATTTAGAGGGTATGTAGCGCCAGGGTTTTGGCTGATTTCAGCTGTAAAGGATTCCCTCACCATGAGGAAAGCTTATGCACGGGCAGTAACTACCAAGTAGCGGCTGCACTGCAAATCCCACAGGGACGTGCTTTTATGGCCAATACTCAGAGCAAGCTGCTTCTTCACCAGCCTGGTGGTGGGTGAAGCGTTCTCCTTGTGCAAGTCTATAAAGAGGTCCACGATCCAGCCAGGCACCAGTGCCTGGATGCTGCTTGAATATCTGCAGTGAACCCAACCGAGGAAATGGCCTGTCAGAAAATCAGGCATTGGGAAAAAAAAAAAAAAAAAGTGGGGGAGTGGGGGCTTAATTTTCCATTTTCACTGAGCTTAGTTTTCTGATCTCTCACTGCATGGTCAGAGAAACACCTGTGCTGGCACAGGGGGAGGGAGTGCAAAGCACCATCTGGAGAGCACGGGGGACAGGAAACCCACGTTGGTTGCACAACGGGCCTCTGCCAGCTTAACTAGGCATGGAGCGCTGGTGTTAATCAAGACCTTGAAACAAGCCTCAAGGCAAACAGAGCATGGCATCCACGGGATTAACCACAGGATGAAATACTTCGCTGACCATATGATGACCCACAAGTCCCTAAAACGTAGATTTACACTGAGATACCTGTGTAAGGATGTCGTCAGTGGCATTATAGGGAGCTGAAGGTGAAATTCCCACTTTGCAGTGGTTTGAAATACATAGTTCGTGGCTGTCTTAATTCACAATAACCAAGTCAGAACATAATTGTGCACCAGAACATCCATAGATACGGTTTCTAAAATTCATACAACCTAATCCCTTTGTCACCTGCTTAAACCTATGCCAAAGGTTTGTGATTAGGTCTGTGCTCTCCTGGTGAATTCTGCAGTGGCAAACCAAGTACAGATGTGCATCACCCTCGGGACTACACTTAAAGCCCATGCATATGCATTTTATATAATGTGCTGCATAGCCTTGCATTTTTTTTCTTTCAAATTATTCTTTATAATTTTTAATTAGTTTTAATATATTTATTTGTCGTATATGTCCCAATTATTTATTTAGTATTTTATTCCAATTTTATGCCATCGTATACTTAGGCAAGTCTAATTTTTTTAACCTTCAGTTTCTGGATCTGTTGAACAAATAAATTGCAAATGTCAAGATCATTTCCTTTCTCAAGAGTTTCCTAAACCCTAACCAGCTCAAGTCACATGTAACATAAAACACACTGCATGAACTGTAAAACATATGCATGCATAACAATCTTTTTTCTAGTGTAGTTATATTTTGTGCATTTATTCCCTTGAAGCAGTCAGTAAAATATTTCCAGTAGGAAAACATATCCTGACAGTAACATTTTTCATTCAACACTTCTCCCTGTCCTTGTTGAAAAGTCTGATCCTTAAAAAAGTGGAGGAAGGGGTTGCCGTATATGTGGAATTGGTATCTCCAAGATCTCAGTTAGGCTCTTGACCCAGACATTATGTATCTGGGCTCTGAGCGTGTCCCAGTACTATGGCTCTCACTCAGACCGACTCATAAACTGCCTTAGGAACCAGTTTCCTGCACTGATTTTAAACCCTCACTTTTACAGCTTAGCTGAATGTCCAAAAGGAGTGCTCAGAGCTTTGTAAACCAGTCTCTTAAAAAAGCGCTGCTATGAAATACCTTTAAATTACACCAAAGCACACTGAAATCTGGAAAATAACTTCTCTACGAAGCGATCATGGTCTGTATGGGTAGGTTACTTCAATCCATTAGGCTGTGGCTGTCCCCTGGCTGAGAACCTGCTGCAATCAGAGATCCTTGCAGTAGCAAAATTACCGATAAAATAAAAATCCTCCTGGTAACAAACGTAACCGTAGCAAACCTAATTCAATGAACTTTGGCTTGCTGTTGTTCCCCTTGCAAGCCACACACCAGTCCCTGAACCACAGCAGTGGAGGGCAATGGGGATGGCCACCAGTCTGTGCGGGTATCACCCTGACCACCCTCCTCTCCCAGGACCAGCATCACGGTAGGGAGGAGTCAAGGACAAGGTGCTCCACACGCCCCAAAGCCACGTAACAACAGCCTGTTGTAAAATCAGTTGTGCCTTGTTTGAGTCCTACGTGTATTTAAAGTTGTTTCAAGTATGCTGGGCTGTTCGGTGCAGAAAATAGGCTTGCTGGGGTTGGAAAATGGGCAGTGAAGCCAGCATGCACGGTGTTTGCGCCTAGCTAATTGAGTATCTCAGTTTAATTTCTGCCTTGAACCTGTAACAGAAGGTTACAATAGTTTCACCACGCTAATTTTACTTTAGATGCATATGAGAGAGATGGAAGGAGGTGCTAGCACACCCCCATTCCTAATTTGCAGTTATAATTATTTTGTAATAAACACAGCTCTGCAGATACGCCTTTGAGTGACAGAGCCGGAGACCAGAGCTTCTCTTCGTTACATGCATTAAAGGTGGTGGCAGTGACAGCGCAGGAATCCCATCCCTGCCTTGCGCTGTCCAAGGGGACGATCATCATCTCAGCCTTCCTAAGAGCAGGAAACATTTTCTTTGCTCTCAGAGCGATGCCCATGGGGTGGGAGCTGCACAGCCCTGTCACTTAGAGAGCGCAGCAAGGCCGTGCTCCCGAACAGTCCTGTTGCAGCCAATTCCTGCAGCACCACCCGGGGGGTTTGGCTGCCGTTCTTCATTGCCTCCACGAGAGGAAAGAACGGAGACAACTGCTGCAGAGGATTCGAGTCTGATGTGCCCCGCTGCTACTCCAGTTTAAATGAGTGTCTCTTGCTTGACGTGTGAGATTCTTCTTCAGAGCGTCAAAATAAGTCAATAATCCATGTCAGCGTGCCTCTGAAGTAGCACAGTTCTGTTGCACCTCAGGGCACAGCGTAGCACTGGGTTTTAGGCTCTTTGCTGAAACTTCACAGGGGTGAACTCGGCAAACCTGCATCTGAACACGCCGAGCCCCCTGCAGATCCTCACACCCAAGCACTTGGGTTCATCTTCAGGTAGTTGCTGGCATTCATCTGGATTTTACCATGGTCTGGAAACTGAGCCCAAGCTCTGTTTGGGTGATGGCACTTCCATGCACAAGGCTTTCTGTTGCAGGGAGCAGACAGCCGCTTATTTGGAGGCAGCCCACAAGGGAAGAGACCAGCCTGTCTGTGCATGATGTGGACAGCAAATGTCATTGTAAGGAATAAAATAAGCAGGTGTATTTGGTCCAAAATGGGGCACACACATATTTTGCTCCAAAGCCTCGGGTGCCATAAATTTCTACAGTTTTGCTGGAGATCACAGCTACACCAAGAAATGGCCAGAATATCATGTGTACAGCTAACCTGACAGCCAACTCACAAACTGCTCCTTTGTCACCTCGGGATGGGTGCACTGAGCATACCCAAGGGAGCCAGGGTACTATCTGACAGTCTCTGAGAGAAACTCCTACCGCGTTGTGTACCCTTTGCAACTCTTTTACGGGCCAATTCAATGCACTCACTTTCACAGGAACGTGGAGCTGTGCTTTAGCAGCGCCAGCAGATTGCATTACCTTGCCTGCCTGTACAGAAATCACACGTTTCTCTCCGCCTGCAATCCCATAGGTTACAGCTAAGGTCAGGAGAGAACAAAAATGATACTTTGCGATCCAACATTTAGACAGTTATCAACTCATAAATCTTGGTCCGACCGTAATGGTGAAGCGTGGGGCACTGCAGTCCCGTATGCACAGAGATGTCTGCGGGAGCAAAAGAAAGGCAAAACTGTGCATAAGACAAAGACTGTATTTAGCACGTGGCAAGCCAGACGTGCCTTTTCCAAACTATTTTTATTTTCCTATTTTGCAGTCTTCATTTTCTGCGTATCTAGGTGGGAATAGAAGACCATGTCACCACTTGGGATTATTTATAGCAGTTAGCTAAGGAGTAATGATCATAAGCAGAATCACTTAAAGAACAACATTGAAATGTTTTTCATACTGAAAATAAATGACTCACTCCTTTGTATTTGGCAGCTTGAAATGGGACCTCTTTCCTTAATGACATTCCTCCTTTGCAGTGTGCTTATATTCATTTGCTATTGTGCATTTGTTCATACTACCAGTAGTACTTGGCACTTACACTCCATACTGTTAATTCAGTGACTTTATGAACACCGATTAGTTAAACCGAACAGTATCCTTAAGAGGTTTAATGTTTGCACCCGTTTTTCAGAGCAGAAAACAGGGAAGGGTTAAGTTTCTTGAGAAAAAAGAAAAAAAAGCCTTCTGCAAGTCACAGGTGAATTGCAATGTTCAGAAGGGGTTTGTTCCCCCTCCTCTGTCACCAGAACTGATGTCAGCATGGCAGGTACTGTGCTAGATTTCTGTCACAGAAGACCAACCTGATTCACAAAGAAACGTTTGGGATTTTGGCCCTGATATGGCTTTGCACCCTCATCCTCAAACTCATCTGGGTAATTTATCTAAACTTCATGAGCCTGAAATTTAAGCATTTGAAGTTGTAGCTACTCTGCAGGACAATCCTTTCTCGTCTGTACCATCTGGATCCATCCATGCTTCTCACAAGCTCTTCCCAAAAAGATGCTGGAGCCACTGGAAGAATTCTGGCCTCACTTGCATTCGCTCAGCTTCCCTGTTAGGCGATTCCGTTTATTTTTCTAGTCACTATTCTTACGTTGGTACAAGGCATTAGCACAGTAAGGACACTGCTGAATCAACCCCCCGGCACAAAAAGTCCTCAGGGAGTCTCCCATTAAACTTGCCAAGTAGCCCAGTCTCTCTGCAAGAACCTCGAGCAGAACCACTTCCCCAAGACCCCTTTCTCGCTCCCTGCTGCAGAGAGCCCTTCGCACTTCTTTGCAGTGAGATGCACCAGTTTGGGGGTAATTCATTCAGCAACTGTCAGATCTTTCTAACTGCTTTATAGCTTGTCCTCCCCGAGCATTCTTTCAGTAATCCCTATACCAAAGCTGAACCAAATGCGTGTTTATGTAAAACAGTCCATGCTATATGCAGCCTGTGCTTTTTGCATGACCTTTAGTGTAAAATGCAATATGTCTGGTCTCAGTTATGTTATTCTGTCAACATGTTCCAGTTTGGGCTAAGCTGGAAGCAGTGCTCCCTACATCTGGCTCAGGAAGAGAGGACATCTGTGCAACTAGTCTAATAAACCAGAGCAATTCAATGAAATATTGTTCTAGTGTTAGGGAATGAAAAGAATTTTTGCATTGCAAAACACAACAAATGCTGACTTCTACCAACAAGAGTGACCTCCAGAAATATGGGAGATAAATCAGCATGAGAGAAAGGCGAAGAGATGTTAAATGATGCTCTTATTTCAAATATAAACATCTCTCAAACACATAAATCATCTCATTTGATTTAAAGTTATTTAGTCCACATGGAGTTAGATAATGTCCTCCTTTTAAAAATATCACTTTGGAAATTTATGGATGAAAAGTGCTAATTATGTATTTTTAAATGCATTTTATAATTTCATTGTATGAATCTCTTTAGGACATAATGCTATCTATAAATCCTTTCCCTTCTCCTACCCAGGATTTTGTGAGGAACGCAATTGCTAATGCAGTCTAAATTAGACAACGGCATTTGGTGAGGTCAGAATACTATTGCCTGGAGGATCCCATTTTATTTTCTTTGGCCATTTTTAAAAGGATAGTACCTTACACTTATTCTAATAACAGTGTACAGCTCTGAAGTAATTCATTCAGCGATTGCTTTTAGCTGCTTTACAGTCTTCATCAGCCCTATTTATCCTCCTTTTCTGAGTACTCTCGTCGAACAGTGAAAAAGTTCAAAGCGAAGTAAGCTCTTGCCATCCTTTATTAAGTAACAACCCCACTTCTAGAAGATACCGGGAGTCACTTACAACTGAGAAAAATCCCTTTTTGCTCTTACATACTGAGTTTCATGCCTGACTTGGGGTAGGAAGAGTACAACAGTGCCAGATTTCTCATGCCGTCCTTCATACTCATCTCCTGTTGATGTAATTCTTGAACTTTCTCCTGGAGTTTCTCTACAAATCTCAGCTTTGCCATCCATTCTGCCCAAGCATACCTTGCCGTCATCTGCCTCATGAAGAAATCCCAGGAGGATAATGCTGCTCTTTTAGTTCAGAAGTAGGTCCAAGAGCCCACCAGGCTGTTTTCCAGCTCCCAGACAGTTTGCCATCAGCAAACTTCTCTGCCCCACAGCCACGACAGTTGGTCTCCACCTCATCTGTCACCCTAAGGCCCACATACAACCAAGTTCATCCTACTCATTGCCTTTTGTAGGACTTACTTCCATCTGTCCCACTCCCATCGATAAACCTTTTTCCAAAGAGAGTGAAGAAGAAAGCCCAGTGTGGTGTCAATGAGCAGGGAATACAAAACGTCTCTGCAGTGGTTGCTTGCAGCATGTGCTGAATAGGCAGTACACCTTCAAGAAAACCAAATACAGTCAGTGGCAAGATAACTGCAAGTACAGTGGGTAATATTTGCAGGATCTCTTTTCTTAAAAGAGACAAAAAGGCTCTTAAAAGTTTCCTTCAGGCAATTTGATTCTCATCCAAGAACTTTGAAGAAAAAAACCTGCCCATATATCTTGCTGCATTCCTGACTATCCCGGGACATACTTCTGACCCAGTGGAGCGTATCAGTCAGGGACAAGGCAACATCGGTGCTGAACCTCTGACAGCGTGCCTTATGTTAGCATACAGGAATGTGGGAAGGGGAGGGGGGTTACATCACATAGCCCTGGTGTATAATTGATGAGTGTATTAATATAGAAGAAATAATGGTCCAGCAGACCAGGCACTCAAGGAATCAACAGTCTCCTTCTCTGAGCCCCTCCACATATCTCTGTGGGTCCCATGTTGGATTGTTTCATCTTTCTGTACATCCTTTTCCCAAAATATGCTTTGTTCTAAGTAGTCTGTGAGGACAGGGACCTTGTGTGTGTTTCCTAACTCATAGAGTGCAAGACAGCTTGGACATGGAGAACCAAGGGGTGTACGTGCATGTCTTAACTGCAGACCTCAGAAGTCTCGTAAAGAGACTAATAACTTGCCTTTTTTTTTCCTAAAAGGAAAATAATATATTTTTCAGCTATAGAAATGCAAAAGTATCCAACTGAAAAAAATGCAGGCAATTTTTCCTCACTGAAATGTACTGGGTTTAAGTTTATATTTTTATTATTTTATTAATAACTTCCAGATGGATCTTTGAACTTTAAAACTTCATTTCAGAGTGAATTATATTGCCTGCCCTAGAAGTACTCAAAAAAGCTCTAATGGAAGTAAAGACAAGGCCAAACTCCCTCTAATTTTCCTAAATTCCAGGGAAATGTATATCTGAGCCTGTATTTCCCACTCCAGAACCACTTCCTCTCCTGGCTCCAGAGAGCAGCCCAAGCTCAAACATATCTGAACTTTGGCAGCATCTACAGGCAAAACTCTGCCTCGTTTCTGGTAATAAATGTCATTGCACGTTTCAAAAGCAACCAGAAAGCTACAGCCCTTGTTGAATATTAGCTTCAAAACGATTTACCCTGAGTGGGTCTGACTGCAATGAACAGCAGTTAGTAACATGTTATGGAAACGAAGGGGGGAAACCACACTGAAGTTCAAACTTAGCAAAGGACCAACAAATCTCTCTCATTTAAGCAGAGCTTAATGACAAGAGTGAAGGAATGGCATGATAAGGCAGTGTGATGCTGGTATTGTGTTTTAGCTGCATAACTGCAGAAACGCCGAGGCATGTAAACACGTCAGTCTGCTTAAAAGCACGTAAACACGTCAGTCTGCTGCAAAACAGTCTGCCTGAAAATCATAAAAACCTGCAGAAGGTCTAACCCCATTACTCCTGCAGCTGTTGGTAAATACAACGGGAGCAGATTGGACTCCAGGTTTTTCAGGATACCTGCTGCACGTTGTGGCACCGAGCCTCAGGAGCGTTCCCACCACATCGGGTTTCCCCATGAACTCTTCCACTCCCTTAAAACTGCTCAAAACAATCGCGCTTTAGCATCATCTACTGGGAGAGACGGGCAACTGACTGGGAGGCTTGAGCAGCGCATTCGTGTGCGTCTGACTCCAGCAGTCCAGGCAGAACAGATCATTTTTCTCTTCAGAAGCTGCAATTTAAGGAATAAAGCAAATGCTTCGGTGCTAGCGCAGTGCAGACCAAAACACAAGCTTTCTACCCTGATGCTGCTCCCTTATTCCAGCCTCTGAGTCGCAGCACCCGAAGCAAAGAAGCCAGGAGGGAGGGAGCAGCCGATCTCACAGATCGGATTGTGCTATAAATTTTGTCACAGAAATGCGAGGTCGGTTGCGGCGGTGCTCAGCGCCGCAGGGCCCGGCGGCTGTGCTGTCTGCAGCACGCCATGTGCAAGACAATCTGAAGCTTGCACTTTTCACCGGCGGCACCAGGCACCCAGCGATCCCAAAGTGCTGCAGGCGGTAATCCTGCCTGGCAGGTAGGTGTTATCCTACATTGCAAACAAGGAGATTTAAGGGCAAGGATCCCAGCAGCACTTAGGTGCCTCTCATTGACCGCAAGCTTGGCTAATCACCTGAAACCAATAGGATTTCATACCTTTAAAAATCCTGTCCAGGGTGATTTCTCCAAGGTTCATAGGACAAGGGTATGAGAAGCAGCATCCAGATCCTAGGAGTTGCAATCCCTTTAATTATTTTGGATTGTGAATCAACGCAATTTCTAAATCTCCCCAAAGGTCTTGACATCAGACATGCCATAACTACCAAAACCAGTATGTCCCGCATGTGGGCATGAAGGGTGGATTCACCTCAGTTACATTTAACTGTCTAAAAACTAGATGTCTATCCTGAAAAAGTTATTAGGATCCCCTGGCAGTCAAGGAAGAGAGAGGCACTTTCAGGAAGCTGTTCATCTTGTTATCACAGGGTTGCTTCCTTGGGGTACAATCTGTTCACCTGGCGTTAGCTCAGCACCTGAAGCAATCCGTTCAGAACAGGAGCTTAGGTTTGTGGTGCATTTTTGTTTGTTTTTTGAGGGTGGGTGGGAGACACGTACATTTTGTCTGCAGATCTCCATTACTGTCTTCCAGTCTGCATTGTCCCGTCTCTGGGGGCTGAGTCGCCATGTCAGTGGTCTCCTCTGGGAGATCTTCCTCCACCACAAGCAGTAGAACCTCGGCTTGGCTCGGCTGCACATCTTCAGCCCCAGATAGCTCAAACAAGGCAGCCAGCTGCAAAACCTCAGCCCCCACAGACTGTTACAGCATGACAATGGAAGTTATTCAGAAGAACAAAGTAACAGTTCTGGTGATAGTCCACGTGTATCAAAAAATACTACATGTGCTTTGGAGTCCAGTTGAGTGACCTGTTGACTAGAGATTAAATGCACTGACTCATCAGACCTCCATAATGAAGGTCAGGTCTTCTAGATGAGGGGTCTGAAAACTCCTGTAGCTACTAAAATACATGGCTTGATTTTTCAAGTTCCTCAGCACACGTGTGATCATTGAAAAAAAAATCTGATTAAAATCCTTTAAAAATTATTTTCCTTCAATTTTAGAGGGAGTTTCTTTGCAGAGTTCTTAGGTGGCTCCTATTCCTTTTTCTTGCCATCCATCACCTGGGTCTCTGTCTGCACATCTCTTCCTAGAAGCATTGGAGGCCAGGTAGCAAAATCATCATAAGCCATTTATGGGAGTTTCAACAAAGTTCTTTGCAAAGTAAGTGCTGAGAATATATGTGGGAACACACAACTCACTCACTTTGGAAAACCTGTAAACTTGCTTCCTAAAATCAGTAGTAGCAACCACATATTTGGTGTACATCTCACTTGAGATACAGAAAAGTTTGCTCTTTCCCTCAAACTGTTTCTAACACCCTGTATAAAAGCCCAGGGCCTGCAGCTACAAAGCTGTTATTCTGAACTTTCTTCACTTCTATCAGTCCCAGCCTGCATCTGCCTTCAGCTCTTGGCTCTGTAGGACACAATGTCATCACCTATCATGTAGAAAAACTCTTTAAAAATGGAAAGCAGGCAAAGATACCACACTGCCACCAACCCAGTAAGTCACAGGGCAGCCCCAGCCCCGTTGGGACAGGGTGACCATGCCTGGAAAGGTGGCTCTGGGTGGTGGCTGCTCCAAGGACGGGCAGGGAGCAGACCCCTTCCTCTCTGCCTGCACAGCTATGCACACAGATTCCTCTCCCAAGATGTTTTGGATTTTTTTGAGCAAGATGTAAGGAATACTCCCCAGCTGCACGCTGGCTTGTATTGAAAGACAACTAACATTTCACAGCTGTTGGTGGCTAGCGTGAAGCGTGACAGTGGGACTCCCACCTCACAAATCCCACTGCAGCTCTTCGAGAAGCCCAGAGCTAGAGGTGCTGGGACTGACTTGTCCTCCTCCATGCAGCCAGCACCTCTACAGACCTGTTCCCTGTATGGATTTTGGGAGGCTTTGGCCTCCCACTGACTCCACTGTCTCTATGTTTACCAATATGGTTGTTTTTAAACTTCAGTGGTGGCCCTTACTGGGTGCTCTCCGTTAGCTGGTGGGTGCATTGGTCCCTCTGCAAAAGGAACTCCAGCGTCCCTGATAGGTCAGAGACACTAAGTAAGTGGATAGGAACTTTGCTGAGATTGCCTGCTTGGTACCCAAAATGTGGAGTATAATTTAGTATTGAATTTGAGAACAGCAGCAAACAGCTTCACCCCCTTTGTTGTCTCTGCTCCTTGCTGGACCTTGGCTCCCGAGGCAGCACATGGACATGGTGACTGCTGCAGGGGAAGATGAAAGAGGGACTAGACCCACCCATACACATCTAAAGTCTTTCTCTGTTAACAAACACTGTGTCAGTCTGGCTCTGTAAGTCTTCTTCGCTCTTCATTAATGTGCATCTGGGCTCGGGGGTTTGTGAGGATGAGGGTGGTCTTCTGCTCCATGCCTCGTCTTGGAGGGCAGGAAGCTGAAACGTCCCCAGTGATGAGCTGCTACCTTGATCCCATTACGGCCTCGGTTGTATTTTGGATACATCCAGTATTTAAGCAGCTCAGTCAGCCTCATCCCTTGAATGCCTGAAACTCTTTGAGGTTTATCTTCCAACTTCACCACGAGTTTCCTCCTCTGCAGTGTCTAATCGATGCTCTGACAACTTTGGGGCAGCCAAAGGTCAACACTGGGAAAGAAAACAAGGAAACAAGCCCATGCACATGGGCAGACACTTGAACTGCTTGTTTTCCTCCACTGTTTTTTTTTACAGGGCTAACTTTAACTCTGTGTCTAAGTTTTTCCATCTGTAGAAAAGTCTCTTTTTGCAAAGCTCTGTACAGATCTCTATTCTTAGTGTTGTTATGCCAATATGTAGTTGATTTGCCTAATTCTGCGGTACTGTTCTGGAGTATTTGGAGATTAAAATTTATACTTCTTGTGACCTGGTTAAGGAGAAACAAACAAGATAAAAATAATGGAGCCTCGGATGCAAATTAATTCCCGGAGTTATTAATACGTACGCACTACTGAAGATAAAATATATAACCATCTGAGTACAAAGATGCCAAAATGTGGCTTACTAAACGGCTAAAAAAAGAAAGGATGACACGGCCAATGATAATTTAACTAGTTCTGACAGTGGCATGGGACCTGATTGCTGCTGCCTGAATACGGTTAGCAGTTTTTGCTGCGTGCACTGGCTGGGTTTGTATCTCCTCATTTACTTGACATCCCATGCTAATGCAGCTAGGATGTTTAATGCTGTTTATTTGCAAGTCAGTTTAGGTGTTGCTACTACGAAGGGACCAAACTATGCATATGGGGCTTACAAGCATCTCCCTGAGCCTGTGAGGGTGGCAAGACGCACTGGGACAGGTCGGCACGCGGCTCTGTGTGCTTTGCCAGCCCCTCAGCACCCCAGCCAGCCTCGCTGGAGTCAGCAGAGACACTCCCAGGGACTTGGAGCCGGATTAAGCCCTAAGAGAGGAGCACAGCCAGGCCTGCTGGCTCAGACACGCAGGCAGAAATGACTTCAGTATGCAAGGTAGATTGAAATAGCAGACTACAGCTTCGTAACAAACATTTGAAATAAGTAAGCCCCAGTTAAGCGATGCCATGTCCGTGTAGGGATCCTGCTAAGTTACAGGTCAGGAGATGTCAGCCACAGGATCCACAGATCTGTGCTTGGCAGAGCTCTAGAGCTCAACACACAGAAACTCACACGACAGCCTAGGGGTTTTATCATGCTGAGAAAAAAGTCAGTTTGGCCCTGACCAGTCTGGTCTTCCAAGAAGCCCCTCCTCGGGTCTTGCTGCCCTTCTAGCTGCCACGGCCTGCTGGGACTCACCTGTGAAGAGACCACCAGTGGTTGCTCCCAACTCTTATGTTTTCAGGACCTAAGTGAGCTGGCACCCAGGTTAATCAGAATTTAAGCCCTGCTGGCTTCCTCTCTCCCCATCATCATTTCAAATTGGCCTTTAGGAAAAAGGAGTGGCAGCACCTCATCCAGGGCACCTGCCCCTGCAAGTCTCTTACCTAGAGGAAATAAATTCCTCCTCCCCAGCCACCAGGGGGTTTACTTTCTCCTCTAACCTCTCCCATCAGCCTCAACTACCAAGTTCAAAGCGTTACTGGTTTTATCCTTCCTCTGAGAAGCAGTGCATAGGACACCTCCTCCCCTACAGGCCTAGAAATATCTGTACCTGGAGCAGTGGTGGAATTTTAATCACCAGATCTCTTTTATTGAACTTCTGCTTCAAACCCCAAAAATGAAGCATGGCTTTAAAAAGCAGGTTCAGTGCCTAATATCAGCACCAAGCCAAGAGTGCTGAGGAGGACAGATGCTGCTCAGTACTGCTCCTCAGTATGACGTGGTGAGACAACAGGGTTACGTGTCCTCCAAGGTTATTCCAACATGGGCACCTCTCCACTGCCTAAGCTAGCGTCTCAGGCCTAGCACGTACTTTAACCATTTGCCAATGGTTATACAAACATACAGAAAGCTCAGTCTTCAGTAGTTTGGTCACAATTCTGCATACAAACCCAACTGAACCTACTAATTCATCTCTGGCCAGCCATAAGAACTGCCGACAGAAGCGTACCTGCTCTCTGTCCCTCCAGCCTGGGAGAGACAAATCCTTCTACCAACCCCAGGAGCTGGCTCCTTATCACCTACAACATTTTACTCTGGTTTATTGAGCATAAAACAGTCACACAATCATTTTTGCTGCAAAACCAAGTGAAACAGTTTTCATCAACTATAACCTATTTTGTGTCCATGGAGAACTAAGAAAATTTACATAGGTGTACACACACACACACTGACAAAAAGTCTTCTCAAACCTGTACAAGGTTTCACACAAAGTCTGGCATTTGGAAGTTGGGTTTTACTTTACATAACTGCTGTGTATGCAAATCACATTTTGGATGATGCTAGTATTCTTCCTAACTTGATCTATATCTTATTTAGTCAGAAATCTCTACATCATTTTTGATGTTATGCATAGAAGCGACTGTACAAAGACAAGAAAAAAATAAAAAGCCTCCAGCTCAAAATGATGGTAGCACAGTTGTGATACAGAAGAAACTGGGAAATATTTTTCTGCTTTTATTTTAAAATTCTGCCCCTCTTGACTCCAAAAAGGTCTTGAGATGTCTAAAGCATTTTAGGAAAAATAAAAAAATGCTTCTTATTTGTGACTTAGATTTGAAGTACTCTTTAAAAACAGGCCTTATTTCTTGCCATTATTATTTCTGTTGTATTTCCAGCATGACAAGAAAATACTTGCCCAAAACACTAAAAAAGAAAAATCTCTCAAGACAGCCTGTTCTTGCAAGATTTCTATCCCAATATTTACAGGCCCAGGAGGTCCAGATAAGCTTTGGATGTGCATCAAAGCTCCTGGATGGTTATCCAAACTGAGCACAAGCCTTGAACCTTTTGAAGTTTGTCCATCACTAGTTATCACATCCAATTTCTCCCCTTTTATAACAAGAATTATAGTCTATGTCTTCAGGAAGTTCTTATGCTCTTCAGTGACTCCTAATTTTCCACAGAGGGATATGCAGAATTTTGATAATGTCTTTCAAAGTCTTGCCCCTATTGTTTTTCAGCATTTACATGTATTTTTCTTATTTAAAACTTGAAACACAACCCGAGTTCATGCTTCTAATGATTACCTTGACAAAGCACCCGCAGCTCTCCCTGCTGCAGAGCCGAGCCTGTAGGTTCAGGGCCTCTCCGTGGTACAGACTCAGCCTTTCACCACTGGGACCAAGGCTCAAGTTCATCCTGCACTCTCAAGTGAAATACGGTCAGCAGTTCCCACTCGGTCCCCGGTGAACAGTAGCTCACACAATAAAACTATCATACCTAAGTCAGCACTACTGGCAAGCTTTTGAGAGAAAGGCCTTGCGTGCTGGCTGATTTACGGGTTAACCCACCAGAAGATACTCCCTGTAGGTCAGGTGTGATGAGGTCATTGACAGGGCAATAGGGATGAAGTTTTTGACTGTAAATTCCCTATGTTTCAAAAGCTGTAACAGACAACTATAAACAATTCGGGTAAGCATCCTCCATAACTCAAGAGAAATATTCCTACTTTACGTACTGCATAAAGGATTGCCATTAGCTTTCTTGTCTTTCTTTTCCCTTACTGCATGTCTAAAGTAAGGTTACAAGAACAGATTTATTCTCCACAAAGAAGTTTGAGACTATCTTCTTAGTACTTTCGAGTTCATTTGCAAAATTTGGTGGAGATTGCTTCAATTAGGGTCATCTGGTCATGTATCCCTTGATCCTTTGATCACCAAAGCAGAAATACCATGTTGGTAATCTCTGGGCTACCATTTGGGTTAATGAATCGGCTTGACTTTAATTCTAGCCTAGATGTAATCCTTTATAGCTTAATGATTTGTTCTAACATGAACTCCAAT
This sequence comes from Cygnus atratus, assembly GCF_013377495.2. Classification (NCBI taxonomy): domain Eukaryota; kingdom Metazoa; phylum Chordata; class Aves; order Anseriformes; family Anatidae; genus Cygnus; species Cygnus atratus. The sequence continues at coordinate 29,449,672 of NC_066369.1, forward strand.
TTAATGTAAACAGTTTCTTTATTTAGAGTGAAAATTCTTTTTTATAACTTGTTTCTCTTCCTAATTAATTCTAGAGCAATTAAATCAAACCTTGATCTGTGGCAATCAAGATTAAATCATAGTATAGGTTAGGCTGCTAATATCGTCTTTGAGTTCATTATTATCAAGGCTAACAGTAATCAGCAAAGGAAGGAGAAACTGATGTAGTGAGGGTTACGGATCTGAGGACTTGTTCTCATTTTTAATAGCTGATCTGATTTAATATATGATAATACTTGCACTCATTTAGTAACTGTTTCCCAAGGAACTCAACATACTCTCCCAAAGTTAATTTATTCTCACAACACTGATGCGTGGGAGGTAAATATTATCTCCCAGGGACACTGAGAAGTTTTGGGGCACAGAAGAGTTATAGGTTGTGCAAAGTCACAGATTGGGGCTCAGATCTTAACTCCATTAACAAATCATTAGCTAGGAGCCTCATCGTGGAGACTAGTTATAATAAGGAAGGAATAGCATCTCATCCCTAAGCACTCATGAAGCATCCTGCTTAAAATGGATTTGTTGGCCATTGCATCCCGGCAGTCCTCAGAGTTAAAAGCTTCTGTGCTATTAGCTAGCTACCTAAAAAGATGTCCTTACATCACACCTCCTCAAAAGGACCTGCCATTTAGCTCTGCCCTGCAGTTGCCAGGGAGAATTTGCATTCCGAGAGATCAGGAAAATATATTTGTAAATTGTTAACAAGATGGAGGCCGATGTATTTGACTCGTATTACAGTTCTTAGTTCTGCCTAAAGAGCCTGGCCTGACCACGTACCTTCTTTTCAAATCAAGATTAAAAGGACAATGAAAGGGACTCTTCACAGCCCTGCCTGTCCTCAGTCGAGGCATTGAAGTTCCAGACTAGCCCCAGCTGAACCAGTTCTCTGCCTGAATCCCTGTACATAATTATATTATCCCATGCTGTGGCAGATTAATTCTGACTGTGCAGGAAACTCCTACTCATTTGGGTCATTCCTGTGTGGAAGGGACCGAATCACCCAAGTTCAACTCCAAACAAGGAAAACACGGGAAAGCATCACAATGTTGTTTGTACTCCAGTTCTATATTAGCTCGAAAAAAATTACAGCAGTTCCATTTTCAATTCAGTGTTATGCTGGAAAGGTTGCAAATTAATTAGAATTATGCCTTCTTTGTGCCAAGTGATAATTTACTGCAATTAATTATCAAAAGATCTACTGCTGTCAATTACGGTACTTGCTCTTTGGGGGGGAGAAGCTATTTACGTATAGCTGAATTCTGTAACAAAGTTCCATTTTACTTTTATTGTTTTCAATTAAACTATCATCATTTGCTTTCCTTCTGCCAAACACAATAAAGACTCGTTAAGAACTAATCATGCTACTGTGACCTTTTTTTTAATCCAAACACTAGCTAGACCTGCATTGAGTCAACACTCCTATTGTTACACCTGCAAATTGTACATAGAGAGGAGCATACTTCAGAATTAATGAGCACAGCTGTGGTCTCTCTTACATTCAACACTTGTAAAATAGACCTCTTTAAAGTGCCATTATCACAATATTGATAGAGTTATTTATAGTACTGCAAACGTTCCCAGTCATAACAGAGTCCTTGTTATCCCCCACAGCAGTTCATGTTGTTGCCATCTCCTGGACTCATTCCACAGTTTGTGATAAGGCACCAGGTGGACAATCCTTCACAAATGAACTATAAAAGACAGGAGGAAAACTTCTACACAAGCAAGTTTTATAGCTGGGAATAGGTCAAGCTGTCAAGACCCAGCCTGTGTAAGACTTGTCATGTTCCTCTTCTATGTGGTTTCCCGTACTGTGAAGTGATATATATGTGAAGTAAAATTACAGGCGCTACAAGCTGCAAATGATCTGGACGGTATTGTCCAAATTAGAGCCGCTTTTTGTGGTTACTACTACTGTTTTACCATAATTCAGTAAAACAGATGTAAGTTCAAACTCTTGGTGTCAGTCGCTGAAAACAAATATCACAGGTGCCAACTTTGGTTGCTAAGGGAATGCGAGCTTCTTGAGCTCTCAGCGTGTGTGCAAACAGCTAAAGATTGTCCAAGGCAGAGGTTCTGCTGTCAGCAGGAAGGTATTTGCCTTTTTCAGGTGTCTTGCTAGTCAGCTTGGTCTCCTGACACGTTATGGAAGTACCAGCCAATCCAGCCTAAACGGGGTCAGTAGGAGACCTAACCAGGGCAAATCTTCCCATCTTGTAACTCCAGCACTAAGCCTGTACTTATTATATTATTTTATTGTAATATTCTGTATTATTCTGTGTAAAGTTTTGTCTCATTTGGGTCTGTATCCCTCTGAAGATCAGGATACAGCCTTTGTAGGGATACATTCATGAGAATGTCTCCAGAGCCATACCGCAGACCCAGCAAACAAGCGATAGTGAAATTCAGTGCAACTGCTCCAGCCACCTGAGGATCTCCTCATTCTGCAACCAGCTGTGCCTTGAGTTTAATAACAGGGGGTTCAGCTGAGCATAAGGGTCTCTTTTGTAAAGGAGTCTCAAAGTTACATTGCTGTGGGAGCTTTAGAGGTCATAGATGAAGGGTCAGCATGGCCATTTGCATGGATTCTCCCTCATGCTAGTTGGCGAGAAACGAGACCAGGACAAGTCTTGTAACTTGCAGCCATTACCACCAACACTTTTACTCCCTCCTTCTTGTTGCAATGCTTTATTTCTTTTACTATAGGGCAGGAAATAACTTTGCTCCTGAGGCACCGTCCTTTATCCAAGACAAATCATTTTATCGTAATTTACCCTTGATTTTGGAAAGAATTGCAGAAAAACCACAAGTCCCCAAAGAGCAAAAATTCAACAAACACATTGCTACTTACAAATTATTTCCCCAGATCCATCTTTTTCATATCTTAAGTGCTTCATGGCTGAAATGTCAGTTCTAAAATAACCTGATGTTCTATTTTTACTCTGAATTTAAGAGAATACTTACATTGTACAGGACAGCTCAGAGCACTCAGCAAGCAATGCTTATCTCACAGGTGTTGCTGGTTCAAACCTCTTGCAGGCAAACAGACTTGGGTCATGATTTCCAGCTGATGGCTGGCTTACCTGAAATTATTTGTCAGCTGTTCCCATATCCTCGAGGAAGTGAAGATGGTGAGTTTCTGCCCTCTCTGAGGTAATGTAGAACAGCAAAAAGTACTTTACAAAATTTAGAAGTGTCCCATTCCCCCTGGTTTGCATGTGTCTATCTAGATTTTTTCAGTGAGGTTTTGAGTATCTATGGGCTTCATTATTTGTAAGGATTCTTGTTGTATCTGGTTATAGAAAAAAAATAACAAAAAAAATGTCTAGCAACAGCTAATGAGTTTTTGTTTTGTTTTGGTTTGGTTTCTTCTGAAGCACTTCTGTTTCTAGGCTTACTTAATGTCTGTTGCATGTAGCTATGTGTATTCTTGCTAGAACTTGGGGCATCTCTGATTTCATTACTGTGTTTATCCTCAGCTATATTGCTATGGTAGGGGAAAAAAAGCATGAGAGAGAAAGGAAAAAAACATCAAAACTTTCTAGTTACTTGGGATCTGGATGAGCGTTCACATCTTGAGTTGCTTTTCAGGATTTCAGCAGTGTTTCTGTTGTTCACCCAGAGTAAACAAAAGGCCCTTGTACTTTTGTGGAAGTGAAAGAGGGAAGGCTGGTAACGAGGGCAGTCACCTGGGACCCTGCTCTGCCATTTTCCTTTGAATGGGTGACCTTGTTAAAGAAAATGGCTCTTCTAGAACAGTGCTCTTTGGGGAAAAGCTGGAGTTGGGCTGAAGCAAGAGATGGAGTTGTACGTTGATTTTTGTTTCCATAAACTTACTGAGGAACAGCACGCAACTTTGGTGCACATGTGATTAAACTAATCTAGTTAAAATCAGAAAAGGATTTCTCATAATTCAGTTGGAGTTGTTTTTAATGTTTGGACTTTGGTCAAGGACAGCTTTATTGATTGAATTTAATTGCATATATTTTCCTGTCCATTTATTGAAGCCTATTTTTCAAGTCACTTGAGAGGCTGCTAACATTTCAGAAAGGGGATATGCCAAAGCATTGCTTTAATTCATTATCTTTTGGACATACAGTAGTTGCTACTTGGCCTGAATTAAATCCGTTAGAGAATGTGATAGTATAATTACTTACAGGTATCCAAAACTGCTTTTAACCAAATTCTCTAGGAGGTTATACATAAGATATGCTTTGCCCTTACATTGAATGCAAATGTCTGGGATTTCAATGATAAATAAATATTTCAGCAACCGAGGGACAGATTTTTCTTGTTTCCATATGTTGCTGATGGACTAAAAATCTTGTGAGGTCTTATTTTTTCCTTAATATATAAAATAGAATTCTTTTACAAATTAGTTCAGTAACTCTTTCAAAATGTGTAAACACGATGACCCTTGAGGTAAAGAGGAAACCATCTGTGATTCTGACTTGCTTTTTTCTTCCAAACCATGTTCAATCCTCAGAGGCGGTATAGACACAACTGCACATTAGCTAGATTGCCTCACAGCGTGTTCCAGTGGCACAAAGTCTGAACTTCCAGAAGTTAATGTCATCCTGCTTCAAATCCTAGGAAAGGGCTTAATGTTTCCAGACTGGAAGGATGTTCCTACGGACTGGAGAACCCTGCAGAGAGAGGGCAGCATCTGCATTATTCTGCAAGCAGCGCTTGTGGAGGGAGCACTGTTGCTGTTAGCTCTGTCCCTGCTATCCTTACCTAGTTTCTGCAGTCTTCCACTCCCAGTCATATCTTCCTGCCTTTAAGAAGTTCGCCATCTAGCAAAGAAATTGTGTACGTGAGTGTCTTTAAGTACGTGGGAGCTTTTGCTGGCAGTAATGGACCTGTCCGAATGTTGGGCTATAGCTTTCCATAAATGCCATCATCTTGGTGCTAGCAAAAACTGGAAGTAGCAAGAGTTGCAACTGTTATAAATGGTGTTTATCAGTGATGGGCTTAAGTAGAAAATGTGAATCTATCTATAAAACTTATAAGCATAGAGTGTTTTTCAGGTACTGGACTATTTTGTAGGGAGGTATGTAAGGCCAGACTTGGCGTAGTTTCAAAAACTGCAAATCAGACACAATTCAAACTTTAACTCTTCCTTACGTAAGAAAGCACAATGCTTCCTTGACGTGAGGGGAACATTCCCACAAAAAGCCCTGTTTTTATCTCCTTCTTTTAATAGACTTGTAGTTAACAAGCACAGCTGAAATACCTGATGGCTGCAGTGCCTCCCCTTCCCCCAGAACACCTGACATTTAAACGTTGCCTGATTCACAAAACTTTTGCTCAGGAATCCAGTGATCATATCTGATAAAAAGCACAAGGAATTCCTTTCATAAGGAGCTGAACCACAGATGGTGATGTGATTTGAGGGCCACTGAACATCAACAGTTTCACCAACCGAATCTGAATTACAGAAACACCTGCATGACTGCATCTGCAGACTCAGCTAAATTATGCTTCCATCCAGCCACATGACATCTAACACGTAATTCTTCTGCATTTTAATCAAATGCATTGTAATGCCAGTGTAAAATTTCAATATGAATGCACCTTAATGTAAGAGTAACTAATGGCTGCCATCCATTAGTACCAGTTAAGAGACATACTTCCTACTAGGCAATGAGGGCACAGTTATTTTAACTCATTACCTGCTTTGTAAATTACACCCAATTGCACGTGAAGAGGGGATGCTCACAGGACACCACTGGGGATGCGAGATTGAGCACGTGAAAGTTGGGAAGCGTTTGAAAGAAGGCTGTAGAGCGGGCTTCACAACCCCCTTGCAGTGAGATGGATTTTGTGTGTGCTGCCCAGATGGTGCCGGTTCCTTATAAAACTTGCACTGACTTTAGCAGCTTAATGCTTAAAAAAATAAATAAAAAATACTTCTACTGAGCATGTGCAAGCTCTGAACTTGTGAAGGCTTTTCAGATTTGATGGATTTTCAAGGCTACCGTAAAGCATCTCTTAAGAAAGGGCTGATGCAGGCCAATCTCCTGGTTATTGCTTCAAGCCGTGACGTCGATAGGCCTTTTCAAGGACAAACTGCCAGAAACACTGAAACATATTTTTTTTTCCTAGTGCCTTTTTTTAGAGATAGATGAATTGGCTTGGATAAAAAATTTCCAAAAAAGAAATCAGCCTGATGAAAAAATGAAGTGTGGAGAATGTCCTCTGATGGCTAATACCTGGTAAAGTTATAAGTGTTGAAAGTCTGCTTTTTAAACAGGAAGAACTGGTCAACCTTGGGTGACAGATAACACTGCGAGTTACTGCTTGCTGAAATTGCTGAGTGTGCTGGTTGGCTTTGTTGTAAGGTCTGTCTGTGGTTTAGCCTTCAGAAGCAAGTCCCAGTGCCTGTAGGACTGAATTCAGCAGACTTTTGCCATGATATGAGGTTCTGCCCACGGGGTGGCTGCTGGGATGGGGGCAAGATCTTATGAAAATGAGATTTCCTATCACGGTACTCTGTTATTGGCATGTTCATACTTCTAGTGTACCATTAAAGCAAGCCAGAAATCATAGTGTGAGGTAGAAAGTGAAGACTTTAAATAAATTCATTCCTGAGAGGCTGGGTATTGAAACACAGTGCTTCCTGCCTATGTTTGGCTTTAGTTCATTGGTCCCTAGTGCACCCAGAATTATAACTCAGCAAATATCTCCAAGCATCATATATTTAAAACACAAACAAACAAAAAGCCTCCAAAATCTTGAAGTGTGGCTTAAAGGTGGAAAAACTGCTGGCTGGAGAGGCTGGCGGACCACATCTTGATTTGGACATTTCCTCTTTCTGATATGGGCACACATTCATTCCTAATTACTCTGAAATCAGAGTAATTATTTTCATATGGCTAACAAATAATGATGATTCAACATTTGCATGTCCCTGAATTGCAGTGGAGGGGGATTACAGATGGTACAAGATGCATCAGTTTTACAAAACATATTGAATATTTCAACTTCTTGATGGAAAGTGTTCTGTCATCACTTAACTTACACGCATATAAATACTGGTGTAGAGGGTAGTCCGCAGTAATGAGAACCACTAAAGATGCAGAAAACAGGTACACAGAAATAAAAAGCAAGTGTTCAAACCTCAGCTTTCCATTCATTTTCATAAGAACTGATCAGCAAAGCTCCAACTATCGTGCTTAGAAAGTCTGTGGTGGAGCCACAGACAGAACTCAAATGTCCACATTACGATTCATGCCTTAAAAAAACTATTCTTTCTTCAGTGGAGAGGCTTTACTGTATACTGTTGTATGGCAAACAAAAGAGATTATGCAGAATAAAGCCACTTTATTCCATAACCTTGGATTCCTGTTTTTGTCTGTGAACTCTTTACCTTGAGCATGCCAAATGCACCAAGCAGCTCCCATTTGAAAGAGTGAGAAGGAAAGGGAGGTTGTGTTTGGTGGTCCTGGTAAGTGCAGTGATTTCCAGTAACCACAATGTTTGCCATGAGTGAGCTGGATCAACTTAAAAAAATAAAATCTGGTCAAGTGCCCAGCAAGGGGTTATTCTCATGTCTGCACCCATATGTTAAGTCACACTGACAAGCATTAGTGGGAGCCACGCGCATGTGGATATGTGAATAGCCCCAAGGGGAGTTGTGTAAAGTAGTATGCGACTACACAGAGATTGCTTCAGTTGCCACAGTAAAATAATCTACGGAGAGAAACCTTAAAGAATGTTGTAGATAAATAATTTAAATAAATTTGCACATAATGGAGGTAAAAAAATGAAACAAATATAAACAGCATTAGAGTCTACTCATTGAGCTGAACAGTTAACAAAAACTAGCTTTTAGAAATGAAGCTGGCCCACGTTTTCAGAAATGGCTCTTACCTGAGTTCTCTAATTTTTAGAGCCTCAGCATGATGCAACTGAAAGGGGACAGCTTTGGGGAATCCCATTTCAAAATTAAGCTTCCACCAGAGCAAAAGCAGTCACAGCTTGCAGCTCCTCACTTCTGGAAACAGTGACCACTGCAGCTGCATAAATAAATGCTAAGCAATGTCTTTGGCTTACTTAGAACAGGAGAAATAAGGAAGCTATAAAGGGCTAAGATCTTTACCCTAACTCCAAAGAATTCTAAGAATTTTCTTTCTTTGTTTTACTATTACTCTATATTCTAAATAGAAATGAGGGACACAGCAGAAAGGTCTCACTGATGAGACGTGAGTTAAAAAAAAGCACTGCTAAGTATTGCTCTGATGAAGAATACAGGACATGAAATAGTGGCAGCTCCACAATAGGTCAATGGTAATGATGCTCCTGAGGTTATGCAACACTGACAGCCACCCTATAAATGTCAAAGCCTTGCAGAATCTCCCTGAGAAAGGTTTCCTGCTACCTGACAAGCCTCTAGCAGCAAGTCTGCTGGGCAGCAAAAATCTCTGAAGAGTTTCTTCTCTTTCTGCAGGCAATCTTCATTTTTTTTCCCCAAAGCCACTGCCTAGTTCAAAATCCCATTGTGATTTGGAGAGTACTGTCCTCACTCTTAGCTGAAACAAAACCTTTCCTGACAGTTACACATAAATAGGTGTAATGAACAATGAAATCATCAGTTAACAGAGCAGACAGCAATCATTGCTGGAGGGGTGATAAGAGCCCATACAAACAACCTAAATTGGTGGGATATGGAGTGGATGATGAGTAAATAACGTGTATAAATCAGGTGTAATTGTGATCGTGATCAGTGGTTTCCATCCCTTGTTCTGGTGCCCATTGTGGAATTCAGCCACCTGCAAGTTCTTGCAGAGCCCTGTGTGTCTGTGTAGGTCTCACTGGCTTCAGACCCAGGTCCAAATTGCTCCAGCACCATGGCTCTAGAGCATCCCAAGGCGAAGCAATCCGTAAGATTGACAATGAAAGCTCTTATCTCATAAGACATCCTTTTTCAGTGGTCATTTATACCAATAGCCAACTGTTAATCCTGGTAAACCAAACTTGTTGGGTCCATGCTGGTCAAAGCACTTGACAAAAGACCTCGTGTTCCAGCTGACACCTGCAAGTAATTACACGCAGAGATAGGGGTGTGCAAAAGAACAGTTTGAGAGCTGATGCTAAGAAGAGAGGTGCATTTCTTTTTGGAATAGACTGAACTGTTTTCTGATCTCTAAGTGCCTTAGGGTCTTGGAAATCAAAGTAAATACAATCAGTTGCCAGATGTTCATCTGGAAAAGTGACAGATCTTCAGTTATTTTCACCAGTTCTGGGAGCTGATTCCACTTCCCGGATGATACAATATTTTATAAGGCTGTTGTATGAGGCACAGAGCAAACGATCTAAAGACATCAGAAAACAGAATCTGGGGGCCCACCTTTTTCACAAAGCATTTCATCTACCTTCCAACACTTCTTCCAATCTGCCTCCAATGTTTTGGGATATCCGGACGTGCACGATGCATAGCAAAGACAGGCATTCAGTTTTAAAGGAAGCTAAAACATGGCGGGTGACTCCTCCCTGAAAACCTCCTGAAGAAAAGAGGGGAGAAGATGAGAAGATGACTGCTCTGGAAAGTACCAGCCAGCCACAACCAGGTAGGATACTTTCAGTTATGTTCCTGTTTAGTGAATATTTATTGCATTGGCACTATTTGAATGTTTCTGAGTTCTGGTTAGAAAAGGAGCACTGGAAATAGATTCACCTTAAGAAGTATTTATTACTAAGAGTCAGAATGCATGTGATGTTTTAGTACTGTTTCTTAAATCTGCTTTGATAAAATCTATTATCAGAAATTGTTTTAATCTACATTGATATAGTAGGTATCTAAAAATGTTAAGCAGAAAATAATGTGGCAAACAGAAGTGATGTGACAGTCTATTTTGTCTTGTTTTCTAGAGTTCCAGTTCTGGAAGACAACCTGTGCCCATCAGACCGCTTTCTATCCAAAGGCAAGAGGAAGACCAATTTACATTCACAGATTGAGTGATAAGCCTCCTTCATATCATACCACCTCCTCCTGGGTTTACCAGTTCTTTTAAAGATAAAGAAATTCCTCAGATTACGTCCCTCCCAGCAAATCATTTCAGCTTGTGTTTCAATTTAAGCTGCTGAGTCAATGAGTGGGACAATTTTCTGCTTAGAGTTAATTGCCAGCATCACTGCAAGCTCAGAAGGCAGGTCAGCAGCCACTGGATCGATCTCTGCCTAAGTCCCTGAGGCTGTCTAGAGGTCCAGGCTTTGCTATTGCTGACATTTCCGTGTCCTCCCTCCAAACTTTTGGCATCTGAGTTACCGCTTAATAATGCTGCTCAGTGTTTTGTTGGTTTTTTTTTGTTGTTTGTTTGTTTGCTTGTTTTTTAATTTGGCTTGTAATTGAGTTACTGGTACCTCTTGTATGGACAAGTTGTGGCTGTGGTGCATATACACAGACTGAATACTGCCAAAGACATTCTTCACTTATATATGGCTGATGAACAAAATGGGGGCATTTCGTAGAGGCTTGTGCTGAACTCGCCCTAAAGAGAGGTGCTCTGGGACTACCTGGAGGCACGTTTACCTTGCAGCTGGTGGAGAGAGTGAGGGAAGGACAGACCCTGGGTGCTAAACCCCAGCTAGGTAGATGGTTAAGAGACAGCCTCAAAAATAATGAGACGGATACACAAAAAGGTGCCATCTCCTCAGGTATCACAAAAAGATTTGTCATCTCTACTGGCTCTACTTTGTAAGGCTTGCCTCAGTCACCTGTGCTGTAATTTTACAGAGGGTGCTTAGCAGAGACTGAAAATGTTATAACCAGCAGGAATGGCATCTTCCCTGAAGCATCCCTCTCCGGGGAAAATCCTGATCCTCACCAGCTGCGGCTGCCGGTGCCGCTGCCACAAACAAAGGCGGCTGCTGACCGGCAGCAGGGGTGGCTGGAAAGCCCACAGGGAGCGGCAGGGGAAACCCAAGCATGAGAATAGTTAATATCAGATCTGGTCACCTCCATCTGTATAATTAGGAATAACAGCAGACATCTGGTAGTTATTTTTCATGGGTTAGCAAATATGTTTAAGGGCAGAAATGATTGTGCTGAACCTTCACTCTGAGCTCCTGCACAGAATCAGGCGATGCTCTTTGGTTTTGTAGCATTTAGCTCCCGGCTTTTGTCATGGCCCCGCAGGCCCTGGGGCTAGGCCGAGCTGTGCATAGCCCAGGTTTAGGCAGGCCCCCAGGAACATAATCACAGCTGACGGAAATTGGACAAGGCCTCTGCTTCTCTTCCTTCTGCAATACGCTGAGCTGAGACTGGAGGCACCGTGTGGTGGTGTCGTAGTCTCCAAACGTCTTGTGTTTGCTCACAGTTTTGGCAGTTGTTGAACTTTTCGGAGGGGGGAGAGGGGAAGGTGCTGGTAGGATGTAAAGGACAGGTAGTGCACGTGTCTGGGAAGTGCTGTGGCAGGTATGTGAGGTCGCAGAGGCGAGAAGCTGGGCGAGCAGCAGGGCTGGCAGCGTTCCTCAGGGGAATCAATTGCTGAGGCAGAAATGCTTCAGAAAAAAAGAGGTTTGGGGTCAACTCTCAGTCTAGTGTTCTGTCTGTGGCCTGCTCCAATCCTGGGCTGTCTTATTCAGTACATAAAGCAGAATTCCAGGTGCAAGATTCCCTGGGCTGGGGTCACTGCATCTCCTTCCCTGGGAGCAGAGGCACAAGCCCCCGAGGGACCTACTTCTTCTTGCCAGGAGGCAGGCGAGGGGTGGCAGATCTGCCGGTGGGGGGCTCCCACATCGACACAGAAATTCAGTCTCTATTTTTTGAGATCTGTTACTAGAGATTTATAAATGTGTGATATCTGCACACCTGGCGTGGGTCTGTAGAGCCTGTGAAATGTGTTAGGCTTGTTATTACTTGATTATTCCTCCGCACAGGTGTACGTTCCTGCTCTGAAATACTTACGAGACGTTTCTGCTGATGTGTATAGACTCACAGCTTTGAAGGCTAGAGAAAGCCCCTTGATATGCTACAAATCACTGTCTGCTATGGCCCCTGCATTAAATGCATTACCCTGTGTTTGGTTACAGCAGGTCTTCCGGTCTTGCTTTGAAAACACCACAAAAAGGCAGTGCCTACTTTGTCCCTTGAAAGTCAGCCTTCGGCCATTGGTGCTGGTAAAAACATACACCTCAGTTCTCACTTGAATTTGCTCAACTGACTTGCAGATATCCATTTTTCTCTGAAAGATTAAAAATGTCATCAGTATCTAGCAGATAGTTCCAGAGAGATCTCATAGATACTTAAATACTTACACATTATACTCAGGTCACGTCTCAGTCTTCTTTCCAGTAAGCTAGGCAGATTGAGTGCTTTAAGTCTTTCACCATTAAGCACTTCCTTCAGCCCTGAAATCCTCTCTGTGGCTCTTTCTGCACCCTCTCCAGTTTTCCAGCAGTCTTTTAAAACTGCGAGCACCAGAAACTGCATAATCTTATATTGTCTGTATTAAAACCAATTGTGTTTGAATGGGCTCGGCTCATCAAGCAGCCGAGATCGCTTGGAGTGTCATTCTCATCATTGTCTGTCACTCCACCGATGTTCCTGTCATCCTCAAATTTATCAGCTGTGAATTTGCAGTGTTTACATCCAGATCGTTGAAGAAAACATTAACTAGCATCTGACCTGATGCTGATCCTGGTAAAACTCTCCTGTTTGATAACGCTTCCTGATTCATAGCTACTTTTTAACAGGCTGTTAGCCAATTCCTAATCTAATTAGTGCATGCTCTGTTGCTGTTTCTAATGTTTTTTGATCAGAATATCACACAGTGTTAATTCTAATCTCCATAAAAAAAAACGAATATCACATCTCTTCATTGACCTTTATCATTCAGTCTTTACCTTCGTCGTATTATTTGATGTGCCTCATCAAAGAAAGAAATTGGGTTTGTCTGATAAGCCTTATTTCTCCTAAAACTGTATTTACCATCATTAATTATATCTCCATTCTTTATCGTTTCGATCCTGTGGCGGCTTTTCCAATACAGGGTAACAGCTGATGGTGCATTAGAGGCCTGTCTTGGAGGTCAGGACATGGGTTACGAACTCAGCCAAAACAATTTATTTCTTACACCGGCTCCTTGAAAACCAACACGCATCACTGCAGTGCCTCCTTGTTTATTTACATTTATCCATCATCAGGTGATTAAAAATGACTCCTTGCCACGCTGCCTTAAGCGTAAGCTGTGACAAAAATGACAAGGCTGTAGCAGGGCGTACTGGCCACTGTTCTCCACGTGCTTCCCAGTGACCACTGGCATGGAAATCATTACGACCGTAGACTTCCAGGGAGAGCTGCGTGTTCCTGGAGCACACCTTAGAAGAATGCCATGAAAGGGCCGATGATGAAATATCAGCTATCATGTAACTATCTATAAATGTTAGATTTCTACAAAGTGATTCCACTGAATTGTAATTAAGGGTTTGAAAGTCGAATGATTTTAAGTGCTAGTTTTAATTACCGCTTGGTGAACTTTAGTGTGTTAGGATTGTCACAACTTTCCTTTAGAATTAGTGTCAAGCCAGGCAATACAGTGGGAAATTATTAACTCATACTTTGGTTCAGCAATTATCTGCATTACAAGGTTTATGCAATTAGCTGTTTAAGATGTCATTATATTTTGCCATCTGGTACACAGGAGTTTATGCATATGAACAGGCACGTGTTGAAGTGATTTTCACTATATGACTCTTGATCTCAACCCAAATCATCACTATAATGAGTGGAAGACACAGTGTACAGTACATTAGTGGCAGGTGCATACTATCAACTTCATTTTAATAGAAGACTTTCATGTTTCCATTTTTAAAGTATTCTGCACAAGTGCTGAAAAATTAATTGCTCGTTTGCAATTTAGCAAAAACTGAGGACATGTTATTGCTAAATGCTAAGGAACATCAGTTTGCAGGAAAGCGGCCACTAATTTAAGTTCTTCCCATCTGTAAGTTCAGGCCAATTTCTTCTCCAGACAATAAGAAAGTCTCACTGAAGTTGAGCATAAAACCCTCTCTTGTTTCATGGTGAGCACGCTGAATTACCTTTGATAGTCTCACAGCACCGAAAGCCTCTTGAAGCTATTGCAGAGCAAGCTGCAAGGATGCCTTGAAGGATTCCTCGTGCAACAACGTCACGGGGCTCATCTCTGTCCTCCGTCTCCCCTCCGCCTGGCTCACCGCATCCCTTTTACCTGCTGGCTCACGTTTGAGACAGAGATTTTAAAACTGAGTTGGGGGGGGAAAGGTCCTGCTGCCAATAGCACACCACAAGGAGATCCTTGCTTCCAGGCAGGACAGAGTGTAGATATTAATAATGACATCACTGTGTACTTTGATAATACCTGGTGTTTCTGTTGCACGCTCGGTCCGGCGTTCCAAAAATATTTGCAGTCTTTAATTTATTAAATTGCATGCAGATATTAGCCTCGTTTGACACAAGGAGGCTGGGCTCTGCAACTGCGAGAGACCTCCCTGGTCCCGGGAAGGCTGCGCAGAGACTGAGAAAGAGCCACCAGAGGGGACAATACTCACGGAACTGCGGTGCTGAGTCCTGAAACTGGGCTGCAGCTGCAGGGTTGGCATTTAGCTGTAAAGGTGTCCAAAATGGCTTGCGGCAGGGTGAGGGTTTGGGGTTGGGGAGCAGGGGACAGCTCCTGCCACCTCCTCCTCCGAGCTTTGCTGAAGCAGGACTGCTCGTGACACAACACAGATCGTGTGGGTCTGCTGGTAAATCCCATTTCTTGGGATATTTGTTATTTGGGGTTCTGGTGTGCCTCTCTGGATCCCCCCCGTGTCTCGGGGCTGTCTCAAGGGAAGAAGGTGCCGTGCCCAGGACGGCAAAGCATCGGTGCCGCGTCTCCACCTGCAGCCACTGCAGCTTCATTATTGAATTACATTAACAGGCCGCCCTCTAGTGTCATATTTTATTACATGGGTAAAAAAAGAAGGGCCGGGCAGGTAAAAATCCGTGTCTTCGCTCGGTGAACACCAGCCAGCGCGTCACCCACACGAGTGGCCACGGAAGTGCTTTTAGAGAGCATGTCGGGACGCCCTCTGCCAGGTTAGAGTCCCTAAAACTTGGTGTGAAAAGGGTTTTTTTTGTACTGAGGTTCAGGAAATCAGTCCCCAGAAGCCAAAGGAAGGTATGTCTGATCTGCACAGCCCCTTGCTAAGGTGCAGGATTTGCCCGTTCCCTAGAATCGACATTAACGTTTCCATGGCAGGTTGCACCAACACCTGGCACCGATGTCTGTCCGTACCCCTGGTGTGATGCGTTCAACCCTTGTGTACGTGCCTTGGTGTCACTTGGGGGAACACCGGGGATCGTCCGTCACAGCAGCACACCGCGGGGCACGAGTCCCCGAGGGCACCCGGCCGTCCTCCGCGTCCGTCCTGCGGGGCGCAGGGCTTGGGCACGGCCTTCGAGGGGTGGTGCTGGTGGGTGAGGGTGGGGATGGGGATGGGGATGGGCATGATGAAGGTGAGGATGAGGATGAAGGTGAGGAGGGTGAAGATGAGGGTGAGGGTGAGAATGGGGATGAGGATGAAGATGAGGATGACGATGAGGAGGGTGAGGATGAAGATGAGGATGAGGAGGATGAGGATGGGGATGGGGATGGGGATGAAGATGAGGATGAGGAGGATGAGGATGGGGATGGGGATGAGGATGGGGATGGAGATGAGGATGGGCATGAGCATGGGGATGGTGTTGAGGATGAAGATGAGGATGATGAGGGTGAGGATGAAGATGAGGGTGACGATGAAGGTGAGGATGAGGATGAGGACGGACCACCATCTCCCCAGCAAAGCCGGGTTGCCTGCAGCCAGCACCGAGCCGCCCGCTTTCCCTGGGGCCCCCCGTGCTTCCTCCTCCTCCTCCTCCTCCTCAGTCTCCGACGGGGCCCCCGGGCCGGCACCGGCCGGGAGGGGGCAGCGCGGGCCCCGCCGCCACCGGGATGGGACCGGGGGGGACCGGGGGGGGCGGCGGCGGGGTCGCGCCTCCAGGGGGCGCCGCGTGCTCGGCGCGCGGGCACGCGCGGGCGCGCTCGCGAGCACGCCGGCCCCGCGCACGTGAACGGCCACAGCTGCAGGCGTGCGCGGTCGGGCACACGTGCGAGCAGACAGACGTGCACGCGTGTGCACAAGCATGCAGGCAAGTGTGCACACAGATGTGCACACGTGCACGTGCAATCAGGCATGTGCGTGCACAGACTGCACACAGGTGTGCACAGTTATGCCCGTGCATCCACGCAGACTGCACGTGTGCACACAGACCGCACACATGCACATACAGTCATGCCTGTGCACGCACACAGGCATGCACGCAGACTGCACGTGTGCACACAGACTGCACACATGCACATACAGTCACACCCATGAATGCACACAAACTGCACACATGCATGCCCCCATGCTTAGACACGTGCACGTATCAGCACACATGCACATGCCTATCATGCACACGCACATGCATGCATATGCACATGGCACACACATTCTCAACCAGAATTGCAGCCCCACACCCTCACGCAGCATCGGGGCTGGCTGATGGGGCCCCGTGGTGCTGAGTGGGGCTGGTTTAGGAACAGCCCCAGTGTCCCTGGGCCCCGTGGGGTGCCGTAAGCCGTGGGGCACAGGGTGCATGGGGAGGGAGGGCGGCCCTGCTCCGCTGCGCGGTGGTGACGTTTTATCAGGCAAACATCCTGAGCCGTGTTTTGCAACCCCGCAGCAACGCAAATGGAATTATTTATTATTGTTTCTTCTTATTAATTTAATTAAGTTTTGTTGGTGTAGCATTTTTCCCCCATATTAAAGGAAATGAAGTCAACATCATTAAAAGGAGTGGAATAGGCGTATGCCAAAGTATTTGTAAGAGCACGTTAAAAATATTCTAATATGAATTCCAGCTGTCTCGCAGTCCACTGCGAACTTCTGCTGAGAAATCCAGCAACGCCACGGCTCTGCTGCTGCTGTCCTTGGGCTGAATGCAAGTTTGTGGTACCAAGGGGAAGAAACCTTCGCCGTGTCCTACACTCACACTTTTTAAATCAAGTTAGATAGCCATTTACAAGGGCCTTCGGCGTCCCTTTCGGAGCAGATCTCGTGGTGCTTGCAGTTAAACGCCAATTGCACCGCCCTCGTCTGCTCCAGAGGACGGCAGAGAACTTCCTGAGGCCTGGCCAGGGCTGGGGGTGTGTGTGTCCTCGTGTGCTGTGCACGGGGCGGAGGGAACGTGTCCCACGGCACTCTGCTTGTGCAATGGCACCGGGATGCTCCTGCTATCAGGGGGTGCTCTGCCCCCCATGCCTGGGCACAACGCTCCGGCCCTGCTGCACATGCTGCACACTGTGCACACTGCATGGTGCGTGCTGCACATGCCGCGTGCTGCACATGCTGCACATGCTGCACGGTTCATGCTGCACACACTGCACACCTTCGCCCTCCCAGGGCTCTGGCAGAGGGGGCGCAGAGTGAGGGATTGGGAGCAAACTGCAGAAAGCCCCGCGTGCTGCTTTACTTTGGGGGGCTTATCACAAGCTGCAAGAGGTGGGCACTTACAGGGGTGTGCAGTCACCTGCACGTGGCACTGGGCTCTCAGCAGCTCTTGCACGACTTGAGGCAGTCGCATCAGGGGGGCTGGAGGATTCGGGCATTCCCAAAGCTTCTCCCCCTGCAAATGTGCCCAGAACTGTGCACAGCCCCTGGCACGGGCAAAAAAATAAATAAATAAATAAATAAATAAATAAAACAGAGGTTGTGCCAGCCCCTAAGTTACAGGAACAGTGCTGACTGCTTCCCGTAGTGGGTTTCATGTGCTACTGTCCAAGGATGCAAAGGGGAGCACCCACGGCAGGGCCTAATGCGGTGCAGGGGAGCAGCTGCGTGTCCGAGCCCCCCAGACCCTCACCCAGCCCGTGGTTTTTCCCCGTCTGACTCACTCAGTGACACGTGTGTGTGTGTAGACATGTGCCGTACACACGTGTGCATGTGCATGCATGTGCATGTGTGAACATGCATGTGTGCACATGCATGTTTGTGCATGCGTATGTGCGCGCGCGTGCACACGTGCATGCATATGCATGCATGCCTATGTGCATACACGTGTGCGTGCGTGCGTGTGCGTGCACGTGTGCGTGCACCGGCGGTGCTGCAGCTGCGGGCACAGGCTGGGGCCGGGCAGGGGGCGGTAGGGGCGGGCGGGGGGGGCCGCCCCCAGCTCCCCCCCCCCCCCGGTTGCTGCGGGGCTTTGTGCTGCAGGGGGGCCGGGGGGCGCCGGCTCTGGCTTCGCTCTGCCTTTCTGCCTCCAGCCTTTCCGCCTTTATATTTGTATGATTTTTATTTTTTTATTATTTTTTGTAACCGGGGGGGGTGGGGTGGGGGCGGCCCCGGGCTCGCCCCGCATCCCCCCCCTGTGCGCGGCTGGGGGGGGTTGGGGGGGGCGGGAGCTGGAGCCGCCGGCTGCGGGGCCGGAGACTGCGGCAAAAGGAAAAAAAAAAAAAGGAAAAAAAGGAGAGAAAAAAAAAAAAAAAAAGCCCGAGTCGGGGGAACCCCCCCGGCCCGCGGGGCGGCGGCGCTGGGCGGCGCGGAGCGAGCAGCGGGGCTGCGCGGGGCGGCCGGAGCTGCGCGGGGCTGCGCGCCTCTCCCTGGCTTCCTTTTGCTTTTGCTTTTTTCCATTTTATTTTATTTTTTTTTTGGCCTTTTTTCTCTCCTTTTGCTGTACCTTAGATGAAAATGGCTACCGCCGGCTCCGCGAGCGTTTGCGAAGGCAGGAACGGGCAGGTTGCGAGCTTTGCTTCTTTCCCTAAAAATACCCCGAGCCGGCCAAATCCGCGCCGCAAACTTTCAAGGCTTTTTTTTTTTTTTTTAAATTTTTTTAAATTTTTATTATTTTTTTTTTTCTCCCTCACCCCCTTCTTTTCCTTCCCCTTCCTCCCCCGGAGCGGCGGTGCCGGGGGGCCCCGGGGATGGGAGCGGAGCCGCCGCCCGCCCTGGTGCGCACCGGGCACCGAGCACCGGGCACCGGGCATCGGGCATCGGGTACCGGGCACCGAGCACCGGGCACCGAGCACCGAGCACCGGGCAGCGGGCACCGGCGGCGAGCATCCCCGGGCAGCCCCGGGCAGGCGAAGGCAGCAGCGGCGGACACGGCGCTCCCGGGCCGGGATGCTCGCGTTTTTGGGGGTGTCCTTGCAAAAATCCGCAAATAAAAGCGCGAGCTCCCGGATCCCGCATCCCCCGGCAGCGAGGAGCGAGTAGTTAATGCCCTAAGTATATGTACTGCTCGGGCGGGGGGGCGGGGGGAGCCGCTCGTGTGTCGCGATGTATGGAGAATGTACGTGGCTATTAAAGTGACGTGGGAAAAGCTGCTCGGCGAGGGGGCTCCTTCTGTGGCGAGGACAAAGAAGAAACTGGAAGCGATCTTTTAAAATATTTTCCATTCATAAAAATGGCAGAGGGCTTATGCACCAGTCTATTTCTGCGTCTGACTGCACAGCTAATACGTTATTGCCAGCTTCAGAAGATAATTGTAGTGTCGGTGGAGACCTAATAATACAGTAGCACATGTAATTTTAAACAACACCTCATTGTTTATTGGGATGTAACTTTCCCAAAGTTTATTTGTAGCATTAAGAGATTTTAAGTGCAGAACAAATTGCAAATGAGCAGCTGCGGGGCGATGCGCGTTTTGTGTGGCTACAAGAGTTTCTATATTTAGTGACAAGCTGAATCTGAAGAGGATTAAAAAAAAAATAGAATATCTGTAAGGAAATGCTTATTTCCTCCCGGAGGAGAGGGCTGGGGGATCTCTGGGCTCGGCGGTCCCCCTCTCGGAGGGAGGAAGGATGCCTGCGCATCCCTGCAGCGCGCTGAGCTGCGGCGCTTCGTGCCCCTCGTGCACCTGCTCGCCGGGCTCTGAAACACCCTGTCCAGCCAAAAAGCTGCCAGCTGCCTTGGGCACGCTTAGGGAGGTGATTCTGGTGCCGTGATTTCTGTGCTTTTTTTTTTTTTTTTTTTTTTTTCCAGGAGATGGAATAAAAGCATAGCTGAGCGCGTCCCCATGCAGGGGCCACCTGTGCGGCGTGCTGGCTTACCCTATAGAAAGCGTCCGGCACCCTATAGGGGCTGGTGCCGCACGGGGCGAGCTGTGGCTGGGCTCCCTGCTCAGGGTCTGGGCTCCCCCCTCAGGGTCTGCACCTCTCCTTTCCTGTGTTTTTAAGAAAACTCTGCAAAAACAAAGCAGCCTCTCCAGAGAGACCCGGTGGCAGCGCAGGGTGCCCGTCCCAGGGATCTGTGTTGCCAGAGCGTACGATGCGGCAGGTCAGTGAATTACAGTAATGAAGACCTCACAAAATTTCAGGTGCAGAAGCTGAGACGTTTGTTTCGCTGCTGCGGACGAGCCGTAGGCACCGGGCGAGGCAGAGCAAGCAAGCTTTGCGGTTCCCCAGACGACTTTTAGGCAGGAGCATGGGCTCTTACAGGCAGCCCTTGCACACCGGGGGCACACAACTCATGTCTGACCGACCCCTTGCATGTTATGAGTTTGTCTATGAAGTTAGGAAATGCGGGGAAGTGAAAAGTTACTGGTCACGATCGAAGTGTATTGCTTTTTAATCTCTGAAATTTCATTTAGGTTAACTTTTTTATGATAAAAGTGTTTCTTCTGCATTACTTGCATTAGTTCCTCTCTCTCCTTCCTACCAAGAATAAAGACCTGTCCTGTTTTAAAGAACACGTAATTTAAGGCTGGAGAGGGCAATTTTTATATAATTTTTATAAAAGTCAGAGTGGGGAAAAGTTGAGGTGGAAAATTTCCCTGCTCCGCAGCCGCGAGGAAGGCGATCGGCGCTCCTACGTGCTGCGGGTCAGCGGGGCTCCGACTATTTTGAAAAATAGCGGTGGAAGAGATTTGCAGACGAATTATGTGCTCGTGCACAATGCCAGACAAGCCGCGCTAAAGCCTGCACCTGTTAGCACGCTCCCCTCGCCAGACGTGGGGCTAGGTACGAAGTTGGCAGAGGGCTGCTGCGAAAAGGCCACTCTCAGCCTTTTCTTCTCCTCCCAGGACTTGGGCACAGACGAGGAGGGCGAAAAGCGGCTGGGTCCGCGCGTCGCTGCTTTGTTTTGCTTCCCATTGGGGGAAATAATGGCTGGCTCTTCTTTTTAAAAGTTACAGACCCCAGAGACAGGCGTGCAGCACAGGGCAGGAGGGAACGCATGCTAATTAGGGCTGAAGCAGCACTGCGGATCACAAGCCGTGGAGGTGAGCCCGCTGGCAGTTCTGCACTCGATTCCTGCTTCCTCCTAAATGCAGCTTTCCCTTCTCACACACCTCGGTGTGTGTCACCTGGCTGTCACAGTGCCCCGCTAGCAACTTCGTTACGTACAGCTTTATTTTCACACCAAGCGTTCAATCTCAGCTTTTAGGAGTGAGCCCTAAATGTGAAATGTTCCCATAGGAAAAAGAGCAACAAAAGAAACGCGTCCCTTTGGGAAATGCATCGCACGGACACGGCAGTGCGCACGGGTAATACACTGAAATAAGCGTGTGTGCACGCACGTGCAGGATCTGCCTCACCGTGGTTACATAACCCTTGCACAAACTTTCCTAGAGCAAAAAAACTTGCATGGAGGTGCACAAGCTCAGGCCCAGCGTGCATACACCAAAGTGCCCGAGAAAGCAGGGGATGGAGGCGGGCAGCAGGATCGGGGCTGTGCCCAATTCACCCGCTGTCACCACACAGTGGTTTGGTACCACCGAGAGGTGCCCAGCAGCCTCCAGCAGAGACACCCACATGACAAAATATTTCTGGGAGTCCCCTGGACATGCTCACATCCCGTCCCGGGGGCATTAGTAGGGTTTTATGCAATGGGATGGGGACATCGGTGCAGTGCGTGGGGCCATGCCGCAGGGCTGTGCCGCGGGGCGCTGCACGAACCCACCCGGAAATTTCGGCTGGCAAAACCACCCTCCTGTCACAGGGCACTTTCACTTCGTGGTATTTCCACTTTTCCAGCTGAACTCTGCTCGTGCGGTATATTCATGGTAAAGCAGTGTTACAGCTTGTCGTGCTCCCTGTTAGAAGGTCTGCAGCAAAACAAAAGGGAAAGTGCTGCCTCTCCCGCCTCTCCCGATCCTGTTTTCTCCCTTCCCGTGGTCTGCAGGCTTTGCCCGATAACTGATTTCCTCCGCAATGCATCTTGCAACAGGCTCAAGCCCTGTGGAAGAGCATTACGAGTCCGCAGGCGTTTCTGTGGGCTTTTTTCATGTGTGGCCGTGGGGATGAGCAGAGACCCAGGGAAGGCACGGTCAGGGGGAACCTCACAGCGCTGCAGAGAGCACTGACCACCGCGTAATTCCCGTCCCCCTGGCTTCGGAGATCCACCTTGGGCCCACACCCCAAAATCTGGGCCTGTCTGGGGACAGGTCTTGGTGCAGCCGCCCTCGTCCATCGAGCAGGGTTGGCAACGCTCGTCCCACTCACCTGCCGGGAGTCCCGGCAGCGGGCAGAAAACGCAGCAAGCAAAACATTAATATTTGTACGTGTGTGGTGGGGTAAGGTGAGAATGTCCATCAGACACATCGGGCTGCCTATTTAAGCTACCCCCTGAAATTTGGAGATTTCAGCTTCTGCCCAAAGCTTCTCTCGGAGGGTGAGCAGCGTCTGCAGGACGCTGGGCGTGTTGCCCTTCCGTCAGGGCTGGGAGCCCAGGAGCAAACCCCGTGCAGGCACGACCACCACCGGCAGCCTCGCAGGCTGCTCTCAGCGTTGGTATCTGTGTCCGATACAAATTTCAGGAGGGCTGACGGGGCCGGGGGGCAGTGAGGCAGGACACGTCGCTGCCTCCGTCACTGGTCGTGGGACGATGCAGCAAGCACGAGGCTTTGAGCCCCCACTGCCACGGTGGGATTTGGGGCGGCTTTGGGAGGCCAGGGCCAGGCCAGGGGCTCGGCACCGAGCCCCCACTGCCCTCGGGGGGTGTCTGCACCGAGCGGGGCCCAGGGCAGCAATCCCAAAGCCACCGGCGATGCTCAGGGCCCCGCCGGGCCGCGTGGCGCCTGGAAGTCAGGATGAGGCCTCGCCTGCTGGCCGCGGGCTGCTGCCAGGCCGTACGGCGTATAGACCGGCCATTGTCCGCGCTGATCCCTGCCCAGCTGACGGGCTATTCAGAGCGCTCCTCCGGCCTCTCCAAAACCCCAGCTTGTTCTTCGCCGGTGACAGCCATCCCTCCCATTCGGCGTTCCCTTTGTACGCCTGATAACGTGGTGGAAATCCCTTATTATGCTGCTTTTAATAACGCTTTCACCCGGCGGAGGGACATGATGTTTTAATTTATGCAGCACGCATCCATCCTCCGAGAGGAACCCTCGCAAACCCCGAGCCCTGCCGAAGGACACGAGGAGTTTGTGGGGTTCCCCCGTGGTTCCCAACCTGTGCCCCGTCCCGTGGGCTGCTCCGGGGGGGGGGGGGGGGGTCACCACGAGGGGACCGAGGTCACAGCGAGCTGCGCACACACGCCTGGAAACTGAAAATCCTCCGTGAGCTCGCTGCTGTGGGGTTGGCTTGGGGTTTTTTTTGTTGGTTTTTCTTTTTTTTTTTTTTTTTTCCCCTTTTTTTCGCTGTCTGCTCAGCGCGGCGGCAGCCCCGTGTCGGTGACTACCTGCTCGAGCGGATTAAACGCGGTGCGTTGGGAGGGATAACTGCGCCGCTCGTTAGGTTGTGGAAGTTGAAGTCTCACTTTGTTGTAAAAAAAAAAAAAAAAAAAGTGATTAACCTTCAGATCCATTTACTTTTTTTTTTTTTCTCCCCCCAAATTAATTTGCATTATTATCACGCATCTCGGGGCTTCCAGTTTTAAGAATATAATGCTTCTGCTGTTAATGAAGCGGGCATCCACGATCAAGGGGAGCTGAGAGCTACAGACAATTGTTTGTTTGCCTTTATTTCTCACGCCCTTTGAAGGTTTTTCTTTTTTTCTCTCTCTCTTTTTTTTTTTTTTTTTTTTTTTATTAAGTGACTTTAGCAGATTGTACCCTCGGAGCTGTGAATAATAGGGTTATTCTACAAAAATGGCCAAGGCTAGTTAAGACACACAAAGCCAGGAAATCCTTTCAGGGATGAAATCAGGACTATTTTAGGGGTGCTGGGTAAGTTGCAGACTTTGCAGCCCGGCGCTCGGCTGCTGCAGTGCTGCCAGGCACGGCCGCGGCTGGAAGGAAAAGTTCCTCCCCCGCCGAGGGCTTGCCCGGCCGCGGCCGGCGGGGGGGGGGGGCAGAGCGGGGGGGCGCGGAGAGGGGGCTGTGCAAAGCAGAGGGGGTGCAAAACAAAATGGGGGTGCAAAGAGGGGTGCAAAGCAAAGGGGGGTGCAAAGGAAGGGGAAGGAAACGGGGGAGTGCAAAGCAAACTGGGGGGTGCAAAGGGTGGGAAAGCAAAGGGGGGGGTGCAAAGGGGTGCGTAAGGGGTGTGCAAAGCAATGGGGGGGGCGAAGGGGTGTGCAAAGCAAACGGGGTGCGAAGAGGTGCATAGAGAGGCGTGCAAAGCAATGAGGGGTGCAAGGGGGGGTGCAAAGCAAATGGGGGTGCGAAGAGGTGCATAAAGAGGCGTGCAAAGCAATGGGGGGTGCAAAGGGGTGTGCAAAGCAAACGGGGGGGTGCAAAACAAATGGGGGTGCAAAGGGGAGTGCAAAGCAAACGGGGGTGTGCAAAGGGGTGCAAAGCAAAGCAGTGCAAAGCAGACGGGGTGCGCAAAGCCGAAGTCGATGCAGAGCAAACGGGGGGGGCGCAAAGCAAAGTGTGGGGGGGTGCGGAGCAGAGGGGCGCAGAGCAAGGGGCTGAGCAGAGCCGGGGGGGGCCGCCGGGGCCAGGTGAGTTTGCCCGTGCCCGGCTGCCGGTGCCAGAGCAGGGGCACCTCGGGGGGGGGGCGCAGCGCCCCCCAACCCCCCCGGCACTGGGAAGGGGGACGGGGGGGGGTCTCTTGGTTGGCGCCCCCCCTGCTCGGGGCTCCTGTGAGACTGCGGAAATCGGGGGGGGGGGAGGGGGGGGGGGGCAAGGGGAGGGGAGGGTGCGGGAGCTGCCGAGCCGGGCGCAACTTTGGGAAGTGCGGGGCGCGCAGAGCTCGGCCGCGGGAGCGCGCCTCGGCTTTTTTTTTTTTTTTTGGGAGGGGGGGGGAGGGGGGGGGGGGGGGGAGGGGATTTTCTTAAAAAAAGGGGGGGGGAGGGCGGGGGCGGGGAGGGGGGAATTTTTTTTTAAAAAAAAAAAAAAAAAGGGGGGGGGGGGGTGGGGAATTTGTTTTTTGAAAAAAACCACAAACCAACCTTAACGGCAGGCGGCAATTGGCATGCGGATTTCCTTTATTCTCTTCCGGGTTCTAACGGCTTGCAAGTTTATTTAGCTTTAGCTTTAAAAAAAATCGCAATAAATAAATAAATTTTTTTTTTTTTTTTTTAATATTTTTTTTTTTCTTTGATTTTTTTTTTTTTTTTTTTTTTTTTTCTTTTTCCCCTAAATCCTGGACATTGTTGCCTTTTTTACAGGCAGCTTTCCCGCTTTCCCTTACCCTCACTAATTTCCCATTTTAGATCAGTAATGATGTCAGTCACCACATGCTCTTCCGTGAAGCTTTTCGAGGAGAGCACTTTTAATCTTTTTTAGAGTGATGGTTATCGTTTTGCGGGCGAAAGAAGGGCGAAGGGGGGCTTCAGACAGTTTTCTGGTCAGCGGCTCCGCGGAGGCCGCGCGCCGGTTTCGTTTTTTTTTCTTCTTTTCTTCGCTTTTTTTTTATTTTGCCAGGGGGGTTTCGGGAGATCGGGCTGAGGGTTGCGGCGGTTTTGTTATGTTTTTTCTTGGGGGGCCTTCGTTGCGCGGGGCGGCTCGGCGGGCCGCGCGGCGCGAGGGGGGGCGGGCGCGCGGGCTTCGCATACAAAGGGCCTCTAGCTTTTCATGGGCGGGGGGCTTCAGTTTGGAAGCGGCATCGAGGCGGACGAGGCCCGGATAATCTGGAGCGGCGCGGGCGGCGGTCAAGTTGACGCAACGCCACGGACGGGCATCGACACATCATTCCCTGCGGGGCCCGGCGTTGTTTTCTTTTTTGCGTCCGTTTTTGAACTTTCGGGCTGGGGGGCGCGGCGGGGGCCGGGTTTCCTGTTTTTTCGTTTTTTCTATTTTTTTTTTTTTTGTTCTTGTTTGATTTTTTTTTTTTTTTCATTTCGGGGATTTTCTTAGGGACTTTTTTTTGTTTGCTTTTTTTCGGGGCCTGCGAAGGGGCGGGCGCGCGCCCGGCGGGGGGGGGGTTATTTCACGCGGGGTCGGCGGTGCGCGCGCCGGGGGGTTTCTCCGGATTAGCCATTTTTTGGTTTTGCACCCAAAATGTTAAAAACAAGCGTTAGTATTTTTTTTTATGTCTGGCGTAAACGGGTTTTTCAGCAAAACTTTGGCGGGATGTAAAAAAAAAAAAAAGCGACCGATTTTTTTAGTTCCATTTTAAAACACGCGCGGGCTTTCTATCTCTGGCCCGGCTGGGGGCCGCGGGCGGCGTGCCGGTCGCGGAGGCTGGTGCGCGGCGGCGGGGCGCCCGCCACGGGGGGCCCCGCCACAAAGGCCGCGGCACTCGGATAAGCAACGCACCCTAAGGGGGCCAAGGCTCGCCGGAGCGGAGACACAAACGGGGGGTATCCCAAACAAATAAATAGCGGCGCGCTCCCGCTGACTTTTAAAAATTTGCAGTCCAAACTGCAACGGGGGGGCGGGCGGGCGGGGGAGACAGGCGTCTTTCCCATCTGGGGCTCCCCACCGTTGAATCTCTGCCGCGGATCCCAGCGGGGTTTGGGGCGCGGTCTCTCTTCTCCGGGGACGCGCTTGGGGGGCGCCAAAGTTCGCTCCCTTTTCATCCCCTTTAGGAATCGGCCGGGCGCCGCCGGGGGGCGGCGCCGTGGGGCGCGGATTTTTCCGTCGGGGCGCGATCGGGGGCGGCGGGGCTGCAGGTTTTTCTTTATCTCTCTGAGGATCCTTTAAAAGGGCCTGGCAGGCCCGGGCGCGGGATTCGGGGGGCCGGACAGGGGGACCACGGGGATAGGCGGGACGGACTGTTAAACAAATATAACCGCGCTTGGCGGACGGTGGTGTTTGTCCCCATGCCGTTATATGTCATTTTTTTTTTTATTTTCGGCGGGGGGCGCCAAGGGGCCGACTTTGATATTTTTCGGTGGTCCCGGCAAAATCATCATATAGCCGGGCGCCGAGGCACTGTTTATCTTTTCCAATTGTATTCTTTTATTTGTTCGCGCTTGGCCCCGACCCCCGGCGGCCGCCGGTGGCGGCACAAAGCTGGGCGCGGGAGCGCTCCGGGTTTGGGGAGGGGGCTTGTTGGGGAGGGCGGGTTATTAGGGGTGGGTTATATTGCGAGGGGGTTATTGGGGGGGGTGGCTATGGGATGGGGGGGGAGCGAGGTGAGGCACAATTCCTGCCCGTGGCGGTGGATGTGATTTAGTGAAGCGCACAAGCACCGCCAGCAGAGCGCTCGGGTTGAAGTGACAAGTGGCGGGGGCTCGCCAAACTTGGGAAACCGCCGGGGCTCCCCCGGTTCCCCCTAAAACCCTAAAGACCCCCCCCCCCCCCCCCGCAGACCCCCCTAAGCCCCCTTGCCACCCCACCCCCCCCCCACACACTTGCCCCCCATCCTTCCCCAAGCCCGTCCGCCGACCTCCGGCATGCGAGCCTCCCTCGGCGGAGGGGACGGAGGGGCCGACCCAAAATATTAAAAAAAAAAAAAAACCCTAAAAACTAAAAAAAAAAAAAATTAAAATAAATTAAAAATAAATAAATAAATAATAAAAAAAAAAAACAACACGCACACAAAGTTTGCGGCGCCCCCGCGGCTCTCCCCGCGGCCGGGCGCGCTGCGGGGCGGCGGGGCGGAGGGAGGCGGCGGCCGCAGCCCCCTCCCCGCCCCTCCCCGCCCCCGCGGGCGGCGCGGAGCGGGCGGGCGGCGCGGCGCAGAGCGGGCGGCGCGGAGGGGAGCGCAGCGGGCGCGGAGCGCGGGGGCCGCGGCGGCGGCGGCGGCGGCGGCGGCGGAGCGCAGAAAGGGGGGGGGGGGCGCGCAGCGAGCAGCGCGCAGCGGGCAGGCAGCGCTATGCCTCTCAGCCCGAGCCGGGCGGGCGTGCCGAGCGCCTAGTGCGGGGCAAGTCGAGGCGGGGTTAAAGTTCGGCTCATGGAGCGGCTCCGCGCCGGCTGCAGTTTGGCAGAGTTGGAAATGTGAAAGCAAGAAGCAGGCTCGGGGCTCCCCCTCCTCTCTCCTCTTCTCTCTCTCTCTCTCTCTCTCTCTCTCTCTTCTTTTTTTTTTTTTTTTTCTTTTTTTTTTTTTTTTTCCCCTCTCTCTCTCTCCCTCTGTCCCCCCCCTCCCCCCTCCGCCCCCCTCCCCTCCTCTCCCCCTCTGTCTCCCTGTGTCCCCGCACACGCACACCTCCAGCCCGCAGCCCCCCGCAGCAGACATGTATTCTCCGCTCTGTCTCACCCAGGTAAGCGGTGCCGGGGCGCGGTGGGGCCGGCGCTGCTTGGGGGGGGGGGGGGGTAGGGGGGGGTCGGGGGGGGGCGCGTGTGCGCCGGGGCAGGGGCAGGGGGCGGCTCGCCGAAACTTCACTTCGGTGCCTTTCCCTTGCATCTCCCCCCCCACACACACACCCCTCTTCTCTCTCTCCCCTTACCCCCTTTCCCCGCACGGCCATTTGCGGCGGCACATGGCTAATGGCGCCTACTTAT
This sequence comes from Cygnus atratus, assembly GCF_013377495.2. Classification (NCBI taxonomy): domain Eukaryota; kingdom Metazoa; phylum Chordata; class Aves; order Anseriformes; family Anatidae; genus Cygnus; species Cygnus atratus. Next base: position 29,478,470 of record NC_066369.1, read on the forward strand.
TAACGGCTTAATTAATGGGGGGGGGGGGGGAGGTGGGGGGCCGTGCGGGCGCGGGGCTTTGCGGGACGCCCCCCGCACCGCTGCCGCCGCGGCCCCGCCGTGCTTGGTCATCCGCGATCGATGCCGGCGCCGGAGCGCCCCGGCCGCCGCTGCGCCCCGCGGTGCCCCCGCTGCCCTCCTTCCCTCCCTTCCCCTTCCCTCCCTTCCCTTCCCTCCTTCCCTTCTTTCCCCTTCCCTTCTTCCCCCTTTTCCCCTTTTTTTCCCCTTCCCTTCCCTGCCCTCCCCACCCGACACGCCGGCTCCCCCGCCCCGAACTCCGCACTTTTGTTTACGAGCCGGCGGCGGGGGCGGCCGGGGGGGGGGGTGGGGGGTGGGGGTGCGTGGAAAAGGGTTGAGGGGGGGACGACACGCGGGGGGCACCCGCGGGACACGCGGGGCGCGATCGGCCCCGCACGGCCCCGCGGAGCAGCGCGCAGCAGCCGCGCACGGCCCCGGGGCGGCCGCGCTGCGCGGGGAGCTTGGGGAGTTGCGCGCAATTTTGGGGGGGACACCCCCCGCACACCCCCCGCACACCTCCCGCACACCGCCCGCAAACTTGTTTAGGGGTGCGGGTGCGTGTTCTCCCCCCCCCCCCCCCCCCGCCGCCGCCCGCGGGACTCGGCGCAACTTTTGCGCCCCCCCCCCCCCCGCCCCCGGGCCCCGTTTGTGGGGAGCTGCGGCCGGGAATGGGGGGCCCGGGGGGGGGTCCCCGCGGTGCCCCCGGGGTTGCGCGGGCCGCGGAGCGCCGCCCGCCCCCCCCCGCCCGCTCCCTGCTGCAGGACGCTAAATTGCACACCTTCAATTAGCAGGATATAATGGTTTAACGAGGAAACGCTTTGTGGCGGACTCAAACCCCAGATTATTTCCTCCTGCAGGAGATTTTTGCCTACATTATTCTCACTAATTTAATTTGAATGCATATTTTTGAATTTTTTTTTTTTGATTTTTTTTTTTTTTTACATCCCGGTGAGAAAGCCTCTCCGGGCTCTTTCTGGCCAGGAAAAAAAAAAAAAATAAAATAAATAAAGCGAGGAAAGGCAGCGAGAGGGCAGGCGGCTGCCCAAACTTCGGGGGGCCCCCCTCTCCTTGCCCCCCCCCCCCCCCCCCCCCCCCAGGCCGCCCCGTCGGGGCGCCCCGCTCGCAGCGCTCAGCCCGGAGCCGCCGCCGCCCGCCCGGAGCCTCACGGCCGCAGGGGGGGGAACGGGGCCGGGGGGGGGCACTTTGCAGGGCACGGGGGCTGCGGCTCCGAGCAAGGGCCCGGCCAAACTTCGCTCCTCTCCCTGCCAGCTCCGGGCTCCGACAGCCCCGGGGCTGCAGGGGGGGAGCGCAGCGCCCTGCCCGGGGGCACCGAGCATCGCCACCGCTCCCCGGCCCCAGCGGGGCTCCTCGCCCTCGGTAGGCCCAGTTGCACACGAAGGGGAGAAAATAAAAGCCACGGGCCCGTTGCTCGTTGTCTCAGCCCCCCCCCCCCCCTTCCTCTATTTTATTTTTTTTTCCTACCCCCCCCCCCCCCAAAAAAAAAAGCCCAGACAAAAGCCAGCAGCGCTGCTGGTTGTGCAAATCTCGCATTCTTGTTGCACATTTGGAAAAGTGAGGCGAGGATTAGAGGCCTCCTGACAAACTCTTCCCTCGGAAGGATCAGTTAGGTGATTCTGTCATTTTCGGTGGAAAAAGGGGGCAAGTCCCCGCCAATTGCAAGCAATTTGCTATTTTCCCTTTCGGGACTCCTAGGAGCTTTTAGTGATAGGAGTTTCGGAAGGGGGATTTTTTTGTTGCTGTTAAGTTTAGGTTCAGATTTAAAGGGAAAGCTTTAGAAAGTGGGTTAGAAAAGGAAAACAAACAGAAATCATAATTAAGAGTGTATTTATCCAAGCAGTGTAACTGAAATGGCATGAGCATTTTGTAGCAACTGTCAGGAAAATCTAAACATCGTTCCATTTACATATCTGCTGCAGATCTAGGGACGAGTTGGGGAACATATGCACATCTCCTAATAGATTTACAAGCAAATGGATTGTAAAAATATTAACAAGGGTCGCTGTAGCTGGCTTAATTTCAAAAAGATCAGCTCAAATACATTGTTTCAAAAGACTCCTCTGCAGCGTTACATTATGGCGAGCCTCCTCGGTCGGATTTTGGGGCTCTTTTGTCGTGCTTTTTTGCACCTTTCTGCAGAGCAGCCGAGACTTGCGGTGCGAGCAGACGCAGAATCATGCGGCCCAAATTCGAGGTGCTGCTTAGGAACAGGCAGCGCTCTGCGGAGCTCTGTCCTCCAACTTTGGGGAGTATCGCAGTGAAAACTTTCTCTTTATTCTCGCTTTGCCAGTTTTCCCGTGCCTTTTATTTTTAGGTGACCCACCAGGCACCGAGGGGGGAAAGCAAATGTCTTTATCAAATACTCTGAAAGTTTCCCTTAGAGCTTACTTGGGGAAAGGCAAAGATCACCTCCTTTTTGCACGAGTTTCTTAAAATCCGTGTGTTTTGTAGCGAGGCTGCAGACAAGTCTGCACATCTGTTAGCACACTTGCATTGACACATTTCCAAAACTTTTTTTTTTTTTTTTTTGCTATAATAACACTGAAATAAATAATTGTATTGTGCAGGAACCGCTCCCCCCCTCCCCGCTTCCAGCACAATTTGTTTGATCCGTCCTGAGTGCTTTTATTTCCACCTCGCCTCTGCTAATATCTCGACGCCGAGATTTCGGCGGCGCGCTTTTACAGAGGACCGTGTCTAGGAAGACAGTTTGAAAGTTAGTCTGTTTATGAGTCATTAACCTTTTCTCGCCGTACACCATTTTGAAAAGACACATTGGAGCCTGGCACGGACGTGCTCACCTCGAGCCGAGCAGCGCCGCTTCTCATTTACTTCAGCCATGGGACCGCTTCAGAGCAGACCCTGGCTGCACACCGAAGCATACCTTTTTTTTTTTTTTCTTTTCTTTTTTTTTATCCCCAGATCTTTTAAAAGTTTTTTTTCCCTCTCATTTTTTTTTTCCTTCGGGTGTTGCTTTTACCTCCCCGTTCAGGTTCACGCCGTAGAAATCGGCTTTAGCGCAGGTTAAAGCAGCTCGCTCTTGGATAGCATCCAGCGTCGAGCCAAAAAAGTCCCGAGCACATGAGATCAGTCAGGACAAAGCGCTGCTTAACGCAGAAAAGTTAAAATATTTCAGGATATACCCAGACGTGTTCAGAAACCATTAATGCTTAAAGCGATCCCCTGCCTCATTGTAGGTCTGTCCAGCGTCTGCTGTGTGTACCTTAGCAGATAAACTTGGCCTCGACAAAAGGCCTTTTTTCCTTCGTGGCTCCCTCCGAGCGGGGCAGGGGAAGGACAGGAGGGAGCAGAAATGTGGATTTATTATTTTTAATAGCTCGCAGGGACCTGTAGTTTTTATCTTTCTTTCCTGCGAGAGCTCTTTCTCGGGGGGGAGAGCAGCTCCATGTGCTCTGATTGTGCCTTCTCCCACTTCTCGAATCTACCGACTGCAAACTCGCAGCAATCTTTTTTTTCTTTTTTTTTCCCTAAACTTTGCTGAAATTTGAAACTAAGATCTTTTCCAGTAGAGGAGGGGAGTTAAAAGAAAAAAAAAAAGGAATGTGTCAATCATTGGAGTGATTTATTTTATTTTACCTGCTTAGGTTTTAATAGTCATCCATAGTACTTCTGATTGCTGCCGCGCTGCTGCTGTGCTATGATGAAATATATTATGCCATTTGGGGCAGTTTCTAACAATCTGTGTTTAAAATGAAAATAAATGCTGCAAAACTACATATAGATTTAGGTATTTACAATTTTAGGGCCTCTCAGAATAAGTGCAGTGAAACCTTTTGGGAGGCCAATAGAAGCCCTTGAATTACGACAGAATTTTGCTGCTGGGTATTTCTACTATTGATTTCTCAATTTTTCATATTTTTTTGCAAACAAAACGTAAGTTAAAATAATGTATTGAAAGGACGTGAGATGTCTGCTTTAGTAATATTTACAACAACCTGAAATGATTTGGGTAGGAAACGTACTCCATGGGATAATTAAAAAAAAAAAAAGTTAGTTAAGCTGAAAAATCCCCAGTGTTGTCTTGCAAGATTAAGCACTGGTTGGCTTTTGCCATGCTGGGGGAAACGTTGTACAAATTACTTTTATTTTCCCCGCCTGGAGGGCCCAATCCTGAGGTGTGGAGGCGCTCGGCCTCTGGAAGCAGGGCCGGCCCTGCACGCGGCGCTGGATCAGGCCCCACAGGCTCTGTACGGCCCCGCGTGCACCGTGATACGTGTATATGTTTATTGTTTTGCGTTGTATTTATTTTTTTTTTTTACAAAAGAAAGGGGGGTCTTTCTTGCATTTTTTTAACGTCAGCATAATTTTAATCGTGATTACTTTTGTGTCGAGGAAAGGGGGTGATCTCTAACATGTTGTTACACAAAACAAGCAGTGTCTCTGGATGGCAAAAGTAACTTTCCAAGTACGGCATTTTCTTTTTAAATATGTGAAAATGTGACACAGCGTGTTTAAAAAAATAAAAAATAATTCTTGACCTATTTGCACGAGTCACGCTAAGGTTTTCTGTCACCGCAATTTTCGATTTTTCAAGTCTCCTTTTATTTTGTAGAAAGTTTGTTGTGTTTCGATACGCTTTAATATCAGATATTTTTTTTTTCACAGAATATAATCCTAACTATTTTTAAAAAAATAAAACTTTGTGTTTTCTAAGATTTTCACATTAGTGACTGCCAAGCAGGCGGGATAAATGTGTGGACTGGCTGCGGTACTTTCTTCTCCCTGTATGGTTTGGGAAACAGAGAGAAAAGCTCCCTTCATTGTATTCCTATATGCAGCTGTATCGGCAAGTTACTATACCGCGCGCTGCTATTTCCAAATATATCTTAGGGAAAGTTTTACTATACTTTAGACTTCCCCATACAAACATTGATTGGCATCGAAATGTTTAGAATTTGCCAAATTGGCGGGCATATGCTGGCTACACCGCAAGCAGCGGGGTCAGGGAGAGAGCAAAGGGAGATACGCGCTCTGCGAATGGGCTCAGGTCCCCGTGCCGCAGCGTGGCTGTTGGCTTTTAACTCATTCTCCCCTTTTTTAAAGAAACCTGAAGTTCGGGAGGAGGGCCCGATCCTTGCCCCATCGCCACCCCGTCTCGAGTGGCCGCCCGTTTTTCCGAGGGTCGGGGCGAGGAGCGGGGGCAGCCGTCGGTGGGCCGGGAGGAGACGGCTGAGCGCGGCCGTAATTCTTGCCTTCCCCCCGTCTGGAGGCTTTCATCGGGCTTTGTTGGTGGTTTTGCGTGACATTGACGCTTCTCTGTGACTTTTTCAGGATGAATTTCATCCCTTCATCGAAGCACTTCTGCCTCACGTCCGAGCGTTTGCGTACACGTGGTTCAACCTGCAAGCCCGAAAAAGAAAATACTTCAAAAAACATGAGAAACGCATGTCAAAAGAGGAAGAGAGAGCCGTGAAGGACGAACTGCTAAGTGAAAAACCCGAGGTAAAGCAAAAATGGGCATCCAGACTTCTGGCAAAGCTCCGGAAAGATATCAGGCCTGAATTTCGGGAGGATTTTGTTCTCACAGTCACAGGAAAAAAGCCTCCGTGTTGCGTCCTTTCCAATCCAGACCAGAAGGGCAAGATGAGAAGAATTGACTGCCTTCGCCAGGCAGATAAGGTCTGGAGGTTGGACCTCGTTATGGTGATTTTATTTAAAGGTATTCCGCTCGAAAGTACTGATGGCGAGCGCCTTGTAAAGTCCCCACAGTGCTCTAACCCTGGGCTGTGCGTACAGCCCCACCATATAGGAGTTTCTGTTAAGGAACTCGATTTATATTTGGCATACTTTGTGCACGCAGCAGGTAAGTGCGTTTATATACAACTTCTCCAACTCTCGCGTTCCTCCCGGCTTCGGCGGTTTCGGGTGCTGGGCCCTGGCCACGGCTGCATGAGCGGCGCGAGGCGGGAGGGAGCGTGGCCGCCGGCATCGTCCGGCCCCAGATTCGCCCTTTTTCGCTGGCCTTTCTCATGCAGCTGCTTAAAAGCAGCTTCGTTTTTCTGGGGTTAACGGCAGTTGGGCGTTTTGGGGCATCCTTTCTCAGGTGTTATCCAGGCTTCCTATTTTCTGCGGTGGAGGGAACGCAGAACGATCTATTTTTTAATTTTTACTGTATAAATAAACTTTGTATATATCAAGCCTGAAAGGGCTAGGGGTTCCCGAGGTCAGGGCTGCCAGGCATCCTCACCCACATGGGAATGCAAACCCCACACGGGGAAAAAAGGGAGAAGAGTCCCCCAGTAGGCAGCCAAGGCAGCTGAGTCTGGAAGGTGCCGCAAACAAATTTGGGGTCGTCATTTTGGGACAACGACGTCAACAGCACTTAAAAAAAAAAGCCACAACCTGAAACATCAGTTTATACATGAAAAATACATGCAGTTCTTGAAACAAACTCCTCGTTGGGTAACATTGTGCGTGGGGAGGGCTGAAGTGTTTTGATATGTGATGAAACTGAAAATGTTGGGGCCTCCAGCACCAAGCTCAGCCTGCCCGGGGGTTGCCTCGATGTGTTAGAGGATGTGCAATGGGTTGGCGGGATAAAAGAGTGTGCTATTGTATGTCCTTTGAGTGATTGTATTGCAGAAAAATGTGAGCGTGTGGAGTGCTAGGCCCTGGTCTTCCTGTATGGGATGTATGTAGGATGTATGTAGGGCTGACCTGCAAGTGGAGGGGTTGGGCAGGCCGAGACAACAAAGAAGAGGGGCGAGGGTGGGATCATATTTGTGCAGGCCATGTATATATAAATATTTATCTATAAGAAAACTTAGAGAATTGTGGCACTGGGAGTTGGCATTTCCGACACCACGTTTTTTTGAAGGGGAGCATAGAAAGTTTTGAGCATCCCGAAGTTTTCTGCACCGGATCCCTCTGGTGCTCGTGGAGACGTGCAGCTGCAATGTTCTTGACGCAGCCTGCGCTCGGGAAGGACTTCCGAGCATCCTCGTGCCATTTCCCTCCGATAAGCTGCCAGATTTGCTTTGCACTTAGGTGCGACGCGGTTAAATCATAGTGCACGTTTCTGGCAGAAGGGAGCTAGGCAAATACTGTGGAAAGGGATTTATTTGCTCTGCGATTTATTACGTGGCATGCCGGAGCAAGGATTACCGATTGTGGCTAACCAAAGGGAGAAGAGGGTGGCGGGCACAGCCCCAGCCGAGGAGCCCCGGGGGGCTCGCTGCCCTGCTCGCCTCCGTGCCCAGAGCCGTGCTGGCAGCCCGGGCACCGCCACCTTTCTGCTGGTTAGGTTTATTTAGGGCACGGGGCCGGTAAGTGCCGGTCCGTATTGTGTTTCCTAAATGCGGAGCAGCCTGCTGCAAAGGGCAGGAGGTGCCAACAGAAAGCAGCGGTCTGGGGTGAGCCTGCGGGGAAGCTCCCAGGGACACGGGACGGGGAGAAAAGGGAAAATACAGTAGTGTGAGTGCTGCGAGGGACCGGAGGGTTCTCTTCCTGTTGCAGTAGTCAGGCGAGAGACGTTGTAAAAGTTCAATATTGTGATTAGGGATATACCATCTTATCAGCGTGCTGTTGGCAAACACTCGCCTTGATAGCGAACTCTTATTTATTTCTGCGTTCATTGTCAACAGGCAGTGATTGCACTAATTGTTCTCCGGGCTAGCTGTTTGCCGTAGAAAGTTGGTGCGAGGCTTCAGATCTTTCCCCGTGGAGATTCACGGTTTTGTTCAGGCGGCAAACCCGCTTGTGCAGACCACGCCGCTTCATATTTTGGCTGTTGTTTGCTGCTTGTTCGCAGCGCATTGTGCTCGCAGCGCACTGGTGCGTGCTGCGGCTTCGCTGCGGCACCGCGCCGCCGAGGGGGACAGAGCAATTTTTTAGAAAGTAGCACAGGGTAGCCGTCGCCTGTGTCGCTTCACAGAGGTGTGCTGGAAGCATCATCTGTAGGCTACCTTTTCTTTTTTCCCTTTTTCCTCGCTTTTTTCCCCCCTCCGATGTATCCCAGCAGTCTTTGTTACACCTGAACATTGGCCAAGTTGCCAGCCATTGGTTCCCGCAGACCCGCAGTAATGGCAGCTTGTGCCGTGTGCGCAACAGGAAAATTACAAAAGAAAAATATTAAGGGTCCTTTGTCTCAAACTCCATCAGAGCTGCCTCCAGAAATGTATGGACCCGTTAGCTCTGGGGAGGATGTCGCCAGCACAGATATTAGGTAGGCTGGTCAACTTACATATAGCGGATTTGACAAGCATCTGCTATAGTACAGAAGATTTGTAAACACTAAACAATGTTTTTACCTCCTTAAAAGTTTTGAGAAGTTGCCAGTATTGGCAGGAGGCACAGACTCCAAAACGTGCTTGAAGATATGTGCCAAAACCATTGTGACCTTTTCACCCATAGTGCTTGCTTCCCTTTTTCTTCTCCTTTTTTTTTTTTTCCCTCTTCTTCTTTTTGTTGGGGGGAGCATTCTTTTCCAAGATGCCTTATTCGAGATGACTTCAGCAGTGAGATCTCCCTTTCCTTCTAAACATGTACGATAATTATTGCTTTGAATCCACGCTTTTTCTTCAGTAGGCACTATCATCTGTAAGAGAACACATGTGCTCAGATTTAAATGGTGCTTCTTACAAAGCTACTGAAATCAATTATTCTCTTTAAGAACTGGCTAGAAAGAGAAAACAGAAATATGCAAATACACAAACTACATGTCATTTTCGTTAAAGAAAAAAAAAAAGGAGAGGAAAGGAGAGGAAAGGAAAAGAAGATCGGTGTTTTGTGAATTAGAGGTTGACCAAAAAATGTATTGAAATTTAGAGTATTGCTCTCAGTTTGCAGTTTCTAATCTGCTTAACTAAAAGCAGGCGGCATTTTCATACCCTAAACTTGGGTTTGCTTTTTAGTTTTCACTTATTCTGCGCTTGTATCAAATGACAAGTTGGAAACCATTGTGGCAAACCGTTTTCTTTGTGGGAGTCAAACAGTAAAGCTAATTTATGGCCAGTCCTTTACCAGATGATCTGTATCAGAATCTACAATATACTAGGCACGTGGCAAGGTCACAATTTAAGTTGTTAAGGTCACAACCTTAGCCACCAGGCATTTGACCTTTTAGATAAAGTTAACCTTTGTTCATTAGTAGGCACTCAACCGAGAACTTTCTGGAGTTTTTTACTGCTTTGGAGTTCCTTCTGCTAATGTGATCAGATTGGAGGAAAGATTCGCAATGGAAGTAGTTAAATTTTGTGAAAGGTCACAGTTTTTAGAGACTCCATCAGTGGGCAGAGCTGGATGGCAGGCGACAGGAATTGACACTGCGATGCCCGATTTATTTATTTATTTATTTTTATTTTTTTTTGACAGACCTCATTACGTGCTTTGGGAGAGAGTTCAACTAGCCACATATCTGTGGCGGAGAAAATCTCTTAATCTTTTGGACAGGTGTTTAAAAACCTGAAATTTTAGTAAAGTTGGGGAATGGCTTTTTATTTAAATGAGCTATTTTTTCTGATTCTCTTAATATTTAGAACAGGAGTCAGAGAAGAAGCAAGAAGTCAGCCTTATTCCTGCGACTGTGAAAATTTACTTAGGGTCTAAATATGCTCTATGGCCAATTGCCTGGGTAATAGTATATAACACACGACCTTGAACTTTAGGCAGGCCCACTTGATGTTTCAAGTGGCAGATTTAAAATATTTCTACTTGGACCATCACAAAGATGCCCCGGTAGAAATAACGTGAAGATTGGTTAATAAAGCAAACGACTGCAGATAGTCAAAATACCCATGGAGGTATCACTTAGCTCCGCGTCCGAAAGGTACATCACACTTTGCACCGTAATCTTTTAGTACAATTGTTATTGATTGTTGCTGCATTAATCCTGCTAATAGCCGCAGCCGGTCCGGCGCGTTGCAGCGGTGTGAGAGGTGTTCTGACAATACCGTACATCACGGAAAGAGCTATCACAGCGTCTCCAGCTCCTGCGATCTGCTTTGCAAAAGTCTGGCGTTCGGCTGTGGAAACTATTGCCGGCTCACATAGAACGCACACCATATTGTTTACTTAATTACGCCGTAGCGGAGGCTCATTTTTAATTATTTAGATAACTTCCTCGCTTTGCTGTGATAGCACATTTATTATTTAATTTAAAATCAAAAGGGCCGCGCTACTGTTAGTTTTTGATGCATTTTACTTTTGTTTTGGCTACGTTATTGTCATTCCTTCATACAGTAATCCAGATAGCCGTGATATGCAGATTGGCCAGATGGTCATGTTAACAGATTGAGAACCCACTTCCCACTGCTAAAGAGCAGGTGTAAGATCAGTGCTTTTTTTTTTTTTCCCCTTTCCTCCCAAGTTTCAACCAAAATGCTCTTTAGACAGCTCATAATGGTAGTTAAAAAGGGGCACATTTCAAATGATGTTTGTTCTGTGAAGATAATATGTAATACATATGTTGTTTTTACACGTATCTGAAGACTTTTAAAGCATCCGTGACATTTCCTTCTTATAGAAGGCTTTTGAAAGCATAATTCCAATACATGGCTGTTCCAGCATACATCAGAAACGGTCTTTAAAGTTTTGTTTGTGATGTTAATAGTCCCTGTGCATTTCTACAGAACACACGGATTGCATTTACTTTTTCCGAAAAATGTTCAGCCAGCTTTGCAGCAAGTACTTCATACGTGTTCTGTGTGCTGGGCTCCCTGTGCATGTCCAGGGGAACCTGAACAGTTTGGTATTCAGATGAGATTTGGGGCTCATAGGGTGTTTTTTTCCATTCATTTTGGCCATTGTGAGATGTGTATAAATTTAAAGAAAGAAAGTGAAGTGAGGTTGTCTCATAGCTTTTCTGTCCTCAAGGAAAAGGCAGATTTTGCATTATTGCAAAAGGCTGGTAAAAGGTTCCCGTACAATGCCAGTGCTGGAAGCCTGCATCTGTATCCCACTTGGAAGTGGATGGGGGAGATGCAAGCTGCAGCTCCTCGGCACCCCTAGTTCCCTGTACCCACCCATCGCCGGCGCGCATCCAGCTGCACGGCAATTACACACCCTGCGTGGCGCAGAAAGATATCTCCATCTATCGACACGTTCTGTTTCGGGGAGTGGGGCTGATGGCTTTCTGCAGGGCAGGAGATGACAGAAGCAGGATTTAGGTCGGGACAACTGCGCTCCCCGTGCCGTTGTAACCGAGCCGGTGAGTATCCGTGATAATGCGGACACTAACTGGTGCGGCACTCAGGACGGTCTGCTCCATCACGAACCCCTGGCAGGAGTTCAGTCATGTGGTTTAGCTTTCCCCTTTCTCCAACAACAACAACAGCAACAACAAATAAACACTGGATGAAGACGTGTGTAATCTGCCCAGGATGTTTTCCAGGTGATGGGTTAGGCTGGGAACGGCCTGCTGTTTCCGTGCCTTCCTGCCCAGGCGGGGCTGGAGGTGCAGGGCTGGGAGAAGCCCTTGGATGGAAGTCGGCACATACGGAGCAGTGAGGTTTGTGTGTTGGTGAGAGAGTTACCCAATGCTGCTGGCTTGTCTACAAGCGACTGCACTTTTATATTTCCCTTCTTTTCCACCCAATGATGAATAGCATTAATTTAGATCTATTTAAGGCGAGTGTGGGAGAAACCACAATCTTTGTTGTGGTCACTGCTGTACACAGCGGGGCTGAATGTTTCTCTTGGTTGAGGCCTCAAAGCTGAATCTGGAGAACCCAAAACATCATGTCAGCTTTTCAAACCCTTCAAAGAGACACTGGAATCCTAATTGTTCATAAAACCCACTATTTATTATTATGATTATGTATTTTCAATGTTTCTCTCCATTCGGATGTAAAGGAAAGGGCATCCCTCGCGTTGCCTGCCTGGAGCTGCTCTGCAGCTCCTCCTCCCCTCAGCACTTCCACTTCACGTAGCGGCCCAGGCAGCCACAACCAGCAGACAAAACCCAGCTCTCCCAACCCTCAGCCCTCCTCCAAGGGGCTGTGCTTGGCCATGCGCACCCCAGAGCACGGCCCCCCGGGGGTGTCGGCTGTGGGGGCTCAGGGACCGTCCTGTTTGGGGCTGCTGCTGGGGCGTCCTTGCCCAGGGCCGTGGGTCCGGCGCTGCCCCCGCCGCCGCTCAGCCCGGCGTGGGCAGGAGCTTGAGCCGCAGATTAAATTACAGGCTGTAAATTCAGGGCAAATTATTTTAGCCTCCTAACAGCAACCGACCCTGTGTGTTTCCTTATGATGGCGAGGACTCTGGGTAGAGGAGAGTTGTTGGTGGGGCTGAATCGCTTTGGCTTTTCTGTCCATGTGGTGTTCTTTACTTCATGCATTTTATCTGTGGTTATTGTTAATTAATGGTAACCACCAAAAAGATGGCTCGATAACACACGATGTACAGGGGAACTTTGTCCGAGCCACTTCTTATTGGGTGGGAGCATTTTGTGTGACAGTCAGGTGAGTCCCCTCACCACACTGTAGTCCAGCTGGAAGAGATAGCAGTGTATTTATATATTTTTGGGGAGCCTTTCTAGCCCTGTGGCTCCACGTGTGTGTCAGGGAATGGGTTTGGGTGGGCGAGCTCAGCCCCGTGCAGAGGCCTGGCAGTCGGGCACACAGCAGGAGGACATGGCTGTCGCGGGGCAGGTCCATGCCCGCGAGGTGCATGGGGGCCTCCATTTTGTGTGCCAGGCTCGGGTGTGCGAGTGCAAAATGGAGAACGGAGCAGGCTTGCTTTGTTTTTGTCGAGCTGGGCTTTGCCCGCTGGATGGGGAAGGTGGGCTGGGGCTGGCCTGCACACCAAGGCTCTTGGAGCTTAGGGAAACCTTAGATTTTTGAGAAAAGATTGCAAATCTTAGGCTCTTTTTAGAGCTGGGTCTGTCCTGCATGCTCGCGCCTATGGAAAAGGAGCTGGCAGGCTGGTCGCTTGCTTTTTCGCATTCGGGAAAAGTGCCCATAGCCAAGCGTGGAGACTTGTGTTGCCTATGGTCCCTGAACCCCCTCAGGGCACGCAGGTCCTTTGGCAAGGCCCGGGAGGGGTGTCCTGAGGGTGTACCTCCATGGGTTCCTCCTGGGGGTGCCTCTGTCTTCTCCAGGCCCTTCGTGTCCACCCGGCGAGGTGGCCCTCGGGCTGGTGCAGAGGGCCCTGGGCAGGCATTTCTTCTTCCCCGTGGGCTTTGGTGCACATCCGTGCCATCGGATTAGCAAGATAAGATCAAGACAGATTTAATGACATGCTATTCTGAAAGTTTCCTGGACTTCATTGTTCATAACTTGGACCCAGATCAGGTTATTTACACATGAGGATTAAAAAGCTGCAAACAACTGTGTGATTTTGGGGCTGAAAGCAATTAGCATATGTGGGCAGGAGGATATACTGCATGTCTGCGTTCCTTTAAAATATAAATCACAGTTATTTAATTATGTTTTGAGAGGGCAGATTTAAGGATATACTGCAAAATGCATTACCTATTATACCAACATGATAATCTTATTAACCTTGCTTTCTACTTTTTAATTTTATTGTGCACCCTGTATAACTCTTACGATATCAAAAATAATTACTTGGAGAATACATGATGTCAGAGGTCCGATATGACATTTATCTTCACAAGTGAGGAGACGGCTATCTCGTGCATTGCATAACAGCATGGCAGGCATCAGATGGGGCCAACACCACAGAAAGGAAGCAAGATAAATATTGTCAGATGTTATTTCATGTACATGCGTGCTTTTGCAGATTTGTGTTATAGCTGAAGGCCAGCTTGACCAAACTTACTGAAATTTAACGTCCGTGGGCCTCCCCAGGTTCCTTGCAATATAAAGGCTGAACACTGTACTTGCATGTATAACACAACACTCTTAGGTGAGCTGATATTTCAGGGTAGCTCTGTATATTCAGCCCCAATCCACCCAGTTGGATCTGCTGTTAAAACCGTGCTTTCCATCCTATTCCTCCTAAGGGCAGTGCCCGTTTCTCTCTTTTTCTGTCCTTCTCTCCTAATGTGTGATATGTGTTGATATTTCCCCCTTATTTTGTGAGGGAATGGGTGAGGGTGATGGGTGAGGGGAAACAAATGCCATAATAATATCCCTTTTCAGAAGAATATAGTTTAATTTTGTGTGTGCGTGCAGCAGCTGCCATTGGCAAGCTGTCGTCTTTGTTGCCATGGGCTTTTTTTTGCATGCGTGCCAGAACATGATTGGATGTTTCAGCATGTTCATGTTTTGGGGTGAGATATATCTGTAGTGAATCACAGAATTATCATTGGATTGGTGGGTTTCCAAGGCAGGATTATTCAGCCAGGTGAGCTGATGGCGTTGGAGAGAGCTGCGCGAGCCTGGTACCTGATGGCTGTTTGGTCAGGTCAACGGTTTAAAACTTGCTGGTGCTCCAGATTTTTTGATGGTGTAGAAAGGTCATTCAAACCTACCGCTGTGTGAGTGCTTTGTGCACAGGAGGACGTGTCATGGAGGTGTCCTCCAGCAGGACGCCCAGCGGGCACACCAGGAAGGCCACCAGTATTACCTGGGGGGGACCAGGGGGTGGTTTTGCCCTGCCCTTCTCACCTCACTCTGGCCGATGCCGCGGGGCTCTGCATGCCGGGCCAGTGGCACCAGTGACTTTGTGCTCTCTGAGACCCCAGCCAGTGATGCACGGTTCTGCGGCAGGCTCCGGGGCAGGGCTTGCTGTGTGTTTGCGGGTGGATCACACCTTTCCATGGGACGTAAAACCAGTGCCACATTGCCTGCAAGAGCTGCAGGTTGCAGCAAATCCTCCTGACCCTGCCACTGCGGCACTGTGCCGTGACCACAGAGATGTAGTTATTTTTCCTGCTCTTTGGTTCCATCCATTTGTCATATTAATAACGTGCTCATAGCATCAGTATCTAAACGAAGAGTGAAACCCGCTTTGCACCATCCTCTGTGATGCATATATCCCTTTGAGTCCCAGCCGTCATCACCCCACACTAAGGTACATGGGAGTGCAGTAGTGCTCATCAGCCTGGGATGCCTGCAGGCACCATCCCTCGGTGCAAAATGCGATTGCAAGCTCAGGAAATATTGCACAGGGAGACATCTCCATACAGTCCTCTGGGCTTGGGCCAGTCCTGAACTGGGACCGTGGGCAAAAGGGAAGTTTGCAGGGTGAGTGCAGGCGGTTTCCACAGCCTGCTGAAGATTTCAGGGCAAAGAACTGAATGCAAAGTGGGGTGTTGAGACAGCTTTATTCATGTTGTGTTTTTCTGCGTCTACAGATTTAGTCTTGTGTGTGAGGTACAGATAATGAGCTGCATGAGCTTTGTAATAAACAGCGCGTCTGGTTAAATTACCGTCGGAATATTTTTGTGTTTAAAGCCAGTACATGTGTTACAAAATACCTTGTAATGCACTGAATGAACAGGGATGAACCCCTGTGAAGGTATCAAAAGACAAGTTAGATAGTTACTACGTGTATTGTCAAGATGAACACTTACTGGAGATTTTAATACAGAAATACATTGTCAATCAGATTTCATCCTAAGGATATTCACTGAAATTCTTGTCTGATCGTTTTACCCAGTACGGCTTTAATTTGATATGGAAGGAAACAGCCAAATCCCTCAGTGATGCTAGAAACTTAGGGTAAAATTTAAATTTAATTCACTTCTTTTTTTTTTTTTTTTTAAGGCAGTGTAGTTTCAAGTAAATTAGAAGAATGAATTCTTTGTATCAGGATGCTTTTCTAAAGCACAGCTAGTGTAGTGATCCCTTTTAGGGAGAGATAGCCACTGCAATGCTTGTATTGTGTGATGACAAGGACTTTTCCTGACGCGATGAGGACTTCATTTAAAATAGCCAACAAACCAATCTACATTTGTTTCTCTGTTAAAAAGTTAAAAGGAGTTGTTGCAGAGCTAGAAAGTAAATCCTGCAGTGTTTTATTTTAAAACTCCACAAACAGCTTGCCTGGCTGTGGGGGGATCAACCTCGATAGCAGCCAAACCCTCGCAAGTATAGCTTGGGTATTGCTGGAACAGTTAGAAAAAATACAGGGCAGTTGGGTAAGAAGTGGGATTTTTGTGGTCAAGATGTGTGTGTGTTTTTTTTTTTTTTTTTCTCCCGTAGAGAAGGACACCAGCTTCAACAGTTCTGATTTGGGTTGTTCCTAGGCAGATGCAGTTATAAACAGCCAGCCGGGGAGCTCAGTGTAGTTTGGGGATGGACACCCGCACCTCGAAAGTGCATCCTCAAGGCGTCTGCTCTTTCTAGTATCAGTACATGAGCGTGATGTATAGGTGAAATAATCCACTCAAAGCCTGCTTTAAACAGGGACACGGTTTCATTTTCTGGTCAAAAGCTAGAGCTCAAAATCACGATGGAGATTTGAGAGTGAACCAGTTGTTTTCTGCATGCACGGCCTTTAGTAATAAACCCGTCTATAAAAAAGTGAAGTTTTGTGTCCCAGCAGTGTGCAGGCCAGGACACGAAGCCCCGGGAGGGGGACAGCACGAGCAGAGGTCCCTGTCCCGGAGCTAGGCTTGGTTCTCTGTCCTCGTGCCAGCAAGGAGTCCCCAGACGAGCTTCATGCGGGCTCGTTGCCCTTGCTGGGACCTTTCTGCATGCAGGGCTGGGACCTGAGGACAATTTGCCGTGCATGTCTGCACGCCATGGGGTGGGACAGCATGGCAAGAATAGCTATGTGAAGTTTTCACTGGTAAAGCTCAGCGCTGGTGGGGTGTTCGGTGCCCTCGTGCTGCGGCCAGGAGCAGGGCTGGGCGCAGGGAAGCTGCCAGAGCCGGCGGTGCAGAGTCAGGAGTCACGGGGCGTTCGGAAAGGGTGGAAAGATTGGGAGTCCGAAAGGAAAGCGAGATGTTTGTGCACGCCGCTCTGCAATACAGGGCGGCAGTATCTCGGAGTTGGAAAGTCTGCTTCGAGAGCCTCAGGAAACTTTCTGTGGTCACACAAGCAATACTTAACGTTAATAATATTTCCTCGGTAAAAGGGGTGAAGGATTTCCCAGGCCGCCTCGCCTGTGTTTTCACACAAGCTTTGTTTGCCGTAGCAACTTTTCAAGGGAACTTTTCAGCTCCGCGCTGGACGCACGGGGGCCGCCTGCGCGGCTCTCGGCTGGGTCGATGGGCACGAAGGCATTTAACATTTTAATTGCCTTCCTATACTGATTGCCGTGATGACCTGTTTGTTTGGATTATATCTCTTTTTCGTCTTTTTTTTTTTTTAAAAAAAAAAAAAGAAAACAAAGGAAGTACAGTGCTGCGCACAGAACAGTTATTAAAAACAGTTGGGAAGCATATAAAAGGTACTGTTTGTGTGAGAAACGGGACAGCTGTGATGGTCTATTGGGAAAGTGTGTACAGATGGTGGTAGGGAGGGGAATGATGACTACATGGCTGATAAATGAAATACAAAAAGCATTAAATTGGTGATCTTTTTAAGGAGTACATTTTTGGTTAGCATTTTTGGTGCATCATTAGGGCTCTTTGTCTGCCTCTTATTTAGCCAGGAAGTGCGACGATCTTCACACATTTGTGGCTCTGATTTTGTTTACAAATAAGGAGTCTGTTTAATAAATTACATACCACGGAATTATTAAAGAAGATAATTAAGCGCAGGGTTTTCACTACGTTGGGCATGGTGCGGGATCGTCCCAAAGACCTCACAATACCACAAATGCGGTTGGGCGTGAATTAGTTACAGTCACACGTGGGATTTCCTGGAGCTTACACAGATTTCTTTGTTTTGCAAGAAGTGGGACCAGCGGCGCGAGCCGGGCTCAGGGAGCGAGGCTTTGGCGTTTCAAACCTTCCACCAAAGGCAAAGCTTTGCACGTTTTGCCTTGGTTTTACAGTGCCGGACAGTCCTGAAGGTGGTGGCACACGCAGTGACTGGTGCCTGGCAGCAACATCAGGTTTTTTAAACTAATCAGTGAAATAATCTCCGCCGGTGTTGCATCCCTTTTCCAGCTGAAATAATTGCAGGTTTCCCCTTACACATTCTCGCTCACCGTCCGGTACTGAGCTTCTCTGCTCGTTGCTCCTCGGTGCCATCAATGGTGAAAGCATTTTCCTTAATAACAAACAGCCTGCAGTAACGCCGTGCTTTCCCACAAACAAGCCCCGTGTCCGGCCACCCCGCGAGCCCCAGCGATGTCGTTGTCCCTTTCGTTCCCCACGTGCTCGGGGTGCTGGATGCCGGGTCTGCAGACCCAAGCGTCCGCTCCAGGGCTGATGGAGAGGGGCTGCCCCGGCTCGGGGTGGATGAGGATGCAGGAGCCGTGCACGGTGTGCGGGGCTAAAACACCTCCCCAGAGCCCTGCTGGTGAAACACCTTCTAATTTCACTTTATTTTACCTTGTGCCACCAGCACGGCCCTACCCTGGCAAATTCAAAGTGACAGCGGGACGCCAGGGCTGGTGGCCGTGGGTAGAGCACCGGCAACTGCAGCACTGGTGGAGGCACCCGGTGCTGCCAAAAGGGGGTTCAGGAAACCCTCATAAGAGGATCGTGTCCAAAGGGAATTTTTCCAAAGACCTGTTGGCTGCAGGTTCCTCTGCGCTCTCAATTTTGTCGATTTAAAAACCGTCCAAAAGTTTAATGCTGCTACTTCGGGGATTGTTTGCTCTCCTGACATGCTATCACAAACATGTCTTGTTACCAGGCTTGATGAATGACACGTTTCAGTGTGGCTTTTTTTTGGGCCAAGTAAATTTTCTTTCGCGTTTTCTCGAAATGTGGAAAAAAAGAAAGACTTAAAAAGGTTTAACGTGAAGAAAATGTATGACAACTTGATAGATTGCTTGGGACTTCAGTGCAGTAATCGTGCAAAGTAGGTTGTAATTTTTTTACAGATGCAATGTATTAAAAAGAACAATAGACAAAGAGACGTATAGCATGGGGCTGAAGAGACCGTCTTGGCCAACCTCTGCAAATTTGTTCCGTATTTCAATTATTTAATAGCACAAAAACATTTTTATTGCAGCACATTTTTATTGTAACACTGTACATTTTCTCAGCTGATCAGATCTCGAGTCATTTATATTTTTTTTTACGCCTTGCCCCTAAGTTTACTTCACCTCTTTAAAACAGACCAGACCATTTTACTTGCAGTTCATGGTGAAGGGCCAACTTAGAAATACCTGGGCACGCATGAAATGCCTCGAGTTGATTCCTTCTAATAAATGTTTTGTTTTTCACCAGTATGAACTCGTCCTCTTCTATAGCTTCACTAAGTGGAGAAGTCCAGAAGGTCTCCTAAGGGTTGTGCTGGTGGGCACCACGGAGGCAGGAGCAACCAGTCGCTGCTGTAGGTGCCACTGCCATACTTCTTGATGGTCCCAGCCCAGCTTCAGACCTGGCCTTGCTGCCAACAAAACAAGCTCCTCAGCCGGAGACGAGGACTTTCATTTTTCCCACTGCAGGGGACTTGGTCCTGCCCAGCAGAGGACCCCCAGCGTCCTTTCGAGCCGCCCTGTCCCCTCCGGCGGCCCCGGTGGTGCTGCGCCCGCGAGCAGCCGACAGGAAGGGAACAATTAAAAGTGGAAAGCTATTAAGCAGTCAGGTTTTTATTATGCTTTAGTGTTTTGTTTAAGTCTGTTCTTAATTGGTTGATTAATGTAAGCGAAGTCCTTCTCTCCCCCACCATCTCTACAGATGGCAAATGGTAGGTCCCAACTGTCATTGTGCGCAAGAAAGGTTATGGTTCAAAGTCAGAGATACAGAGATACCACCATAATCAATCATAGGAACTTGTCTGGCTGTGCCCGGCCAGGCAAAAGTTAGGCCTGGTAGCAACATTCCCTCCAAACCCATGCAGGGGAATTTCTGTTCTTCGCTCCGTATTTAGGGGAGACGCGTTTCTGCTAGCTTCCCGCGGCCACGTCCACTGAATCAGTCCAAGCGGAGCTGCGTGGCTACAGTGAGGGTTAGCACGGCAGTGGCTTCCCTTCTCCTGGGCATCTGCCTCGCTGGCGAGCTCTGCACGGCATCGGGAGCCTGTGCCCGGCAGGAGCACGAGCCCTGCTCACCGCAGCATCGGGAGCTCCGCGCTCACGGGCTCTAAATCGCGCCCAGAAGGAATCAAAGCGTACCGCCTGCTTTAAAGAAATGCCTTCAAATGCATGTCTTTGAAACTTTTTTTTTTAAACCTAAGAGGATGATTTATTAAGGCTAACTTCCTTCTCAGGATGAAGCTTAGAATTATGTTTCTGGTATTGATCCATAAAGAGGATTTGCATTTTATTCATACTATAAAAGTGCTTTTAATGGAGACATCGCGGTAATTGAATTTATACTGTGTGTAACTATCGAAGTATCTTTTTAATTATTTTATGTTATGTAATACAATAACTAAACCTAAAGCCTGTGAAAGGGGATGTCTGTACTCTGTCCTTAAGAGTAACATATATAGCTTTTAATATTCTAACAGTGGAATGCAGTTAAGGACATTCTTTATTTGAGAAAAAAAAAAAAAAGAGAGGGGAGAGAGAGAGGAGAAAGATTTCATTACATTCAGCACAGTATGAGACTAAGTCAAAGTAGTTTTGCTAATTAAATTCAATTGCTATCCATTAGACCAATGGAATGAGATGAATCTACCATATAGCTGACACAGCACAGGTATGCAATTTGGCTAAATGGCCATTTCTGAACTGCAGCACGCGTTTCTCTCTCTACTTGCTCATTTTTCGAGACTCACAATTTCTGCACAGAAAGAAGTTGAACAGCCACCGACACCTCTCGCTTGGAGAGCACGGCTATGTGTCTAAATGGGCAGTCTCACGGGGTGAGCAGGAGCTGCTGATCAGTTTGGAAATGTACTGGAGTAAGCTTATAAAGCCTGAAGCTGCTGGGGAGATGGGTGGTGCTTCTTTTCTCTCTTTTTTTTTTTCCTGTGTTCATTCACAGATACTTCCTTTCTCTGCCCATCCAGCTGCGTTTGTGAGGCTGCTGGCGATGGGCTGCTTGGTTTCATGTAGGAACGCAGCGGTTGCTGTAGGAGCAGGTCCCTGTCAGTCTAGGAGTTACCAAAATGACTTGAAATTCAGTTAGTAGGGTAAGTTTGCCCGCGTTTTGGCATACCATGCTACTTTGGGAGATTCTGCATGTCAGACTGAGAAGTCTCCTACCCCAGTGAAATGACAAGAATACCACTCAAGCATTGGCTGAGACAAAATTTTGACAGCCAGCAAGCCTGTAATGCTGCTGAGTGCACAGATTTACACTTCCTGCCAAGATTAAAACGGGCTAAACCCAAAAAGGGTATTAGGGATTGTCACTTTAAGAAGAAATAACACATTAGTGCACTGCGCTGATGCGAGAGCTGCGAGGATCTTTGGAACACTTTTGCTTCCTGGGATCCTGCAAAGCTCGTGTGTAGTGGTCAGCGTGGTCGGGAACGTGGCGGACTTGCAGAGTAGGCAGTTAAGAAGTAAACTTAGAGAAACCTGGCTGAAAAATTTTACACCTCCCCTCCTTCGGTGCTGGAGATCAAGTTCCGGTTTTGCCTCTCACCGGATAAAATCTCAGCACAGTCCTGGGGGTTTGGTGTGAATAAAGTGTCCAGGCTGTGCCCCCGAACTTCACTTTCTGCTTCTGATCAACTGTGACAGTGTATTTCCTTCCAGCTATCTCTGTAATTAGTGAAAGGAAAAACAGCTAAGCTGGGCTGAAAAAAGGCTCGGCAAAAAACGTTCATTTAAGCCTCTCTCGCAACATGGTTTCCTTAAATTTTCTTCCAAGCACAATTGGTTATGCTTTTTATGATAAATCTTAGGGGTCGGGGTATTTGCTCAATGGAATCCAGACAAATAAATGTGAAGAAAAGCATCCTGCTTTAAAAGAAGGAAACAATTAAACCTCCTACTTTGTTATTTACAGTAACTACCTTTTTTTAACAATTGTAGAAGTTCAAATGAAAGTAGCAGTGTGAAGAGGGAAATGTGGGAACTTTCATTTGTCGAGACTTTGCATTTCTTCTGCTTTATAGCCATCAGAAAAGAGATTGTTGTGCATTCTATTAAATACTGCCAGTATGATTAATTTAAAGGGTTACATTTTATTGAACCCTGGTGTAGATGTTCTTTGTCAACTCACATTCACTGCTAGTTAGAGTGTGTGTCGCATTTATCAAAACTTTCTGGAGCCCCTCTCACCTCATTAGCATGTGAATCTCTATTGAGCAGTTAATGTCCGTTACAGCGAGAGTGCTCAATTCTTGTTTTCAATAAGCCAGTTGTAAAATGTCAGACTGTCACTTACAATATAAAAAAGCAAAAATGATGGTATTTGTAAAAATGTTATCACCTCATAAAAACAAATTGTAAAGACATGAAAGTGATCTTGGTATGCTTTGCTTTCAGAAGTGAGTTAGTACAGCTGCTTTAAATACCAGTTGTCTGGATTCCCACACTTTCCTACCAATGGAGAGGTTTACACAAGCATAATTTAAGTTACAATTACCCTAATTAACATCTCATTTGCATAAATTGTTGAAGTCAAAACAACAAAGAATTGCTTAAGAAGCTTAACCCTATTTGTCCAAAATAAAGAGATGAGTTTTCACTTTGCAATCAAAATTGGCAGGTTCATTATGTCCAAGCTAGAATACAAACTTGAGTTATACTATTAATTAATACTTTACATTTTTATGATTGGGCTGTGCTACTCCTGTTTGCAAGGTGCAGGATTTCAAAACATCCTCTCCTTGGTACCAGGGATGCCGAGCTGTCAGGTGGGGAGTCCCCAGCACTTGTGCAATTAGCAAAACCCGTCTTGGCTGCTGAAAGCCGTGTCCCTCGTCCCGCTCCTTTGTGCAGACCCTGGGTCCGTGCTGGGGAGGAGGGAGAGTCGCATCCAGTGCTGTCTGAAAGCTCAGCTCCTTGGAAAGAGGGCTTGGAAAGCGATGGAAGGAGGCCAAGGGACGGCAGTGACAATGGCAACGGGAGGCAGAGAGAGCCTCTGTCCTCCCTTGGCAGAGCTGGCCGATCCCTGGAGGTTTTCAAAGTGTTGAAGGCCAACAGCAAGTTTTGACTCTTGTCTTGGAATACAGAAATCCAGAAAAAGATAACTGCAAAATAAAGTTTTGATCCTTTTTTTTTTTTTTTTCTAGTAAACTAGTAAGTAAACTAGTAAGTAAACTTCTGTTTATGGTTTTGGGTCGTTGTTATAGGAACTTTGGGTGCTTGTCGGAAAGTTCTGGTTCTGTGCTCCGACCCGTCCCGTTTGAATGTCTGACTTCTGGTAGCTGTGTGCTACAGGCAAAGCGGATTGTTAGGGCTTAATCCAAAGCTGCTGAAGACAAAGGGAGATTTTCCCTCAGACACTTACTGCCCTGGGTAGATTAAAACTGTTCCACCCGCAAGTCCCGCTACTTTTCTATACCTATTAACTATTTGCTGCAAAAAAAAGACCTTTTACGTGCCCTCTTGCCGCGGTTCACCTTTACAAAAGAGCTCCCTTTGCCTCTGCACGTATGTGGGGATGGCTGTGGGCGATGCCGAGCGATGCTCGCAGTGGCTGTGCCAGTGCTCAGGGTTTTTAGCAGGGATGAGGAAAGCGGAGCGCGGTGGGACGCGGCGGAGTTCATTAGCCCGCGGGGACGGGGACGCGCGGCGGGATGCCGCTGCGTGCGGGTGGCGCGGGGTTTTGATCAGCTGTCAGGTGCCCGTCTGCCACTGCT
Organism: Cygnus atratus; assembly: GCF_013377495.2. Taxonomy (NCBI): domain Eukaryota; kingdom Metazoa; phylum Chordata; class Aves; order Anseriformes; family Anatidae; genus Cygnus; species Cygnus atratus. The sequence goes on from NC_066369.1 coordinate 29,502,181, forward strand.
AATGAAAGCGTTCCCAGACGCCGGGGCCATATTTTCCTTTCCTGTATTATCTCGTTGCAGCTTCATTAGCTAAGTCAGAGTGAATGTGCATTAGCCCAATAAAACTCTTCCCGGATCCCCGTGATTTAACGTCCCCTCCAATCAGTGCCCTGTGGATGGAGATTATCAACCGGCGCCTGGACGTGGGTGCTGATCGATTGAAGCGCGCCGGAGCAAACCGGGGTGTGTGCCGCGCTCGGTTTTAACTCGAGGCTGAGCCTGCGCCGAAAAGCTTTGCAAAGCAAAGATCACAGTGAACTTATAATCATAAAACAGCTGAACCAAAGATGAATCTCGCCTACCGGTTTTGCATATTTTCTTTTTTAAAGATTGCATTATAATTGAGCGGTTGACTTTCGCGTTGCGCTCTTTTTTATGAGCCAGTGATTACACAGTATACAGCGCTTACGCTCTGAACATGAATGAATCTGCCAGTTCTACTACAGTACTCTTTATAAAATAACAAGGCTTACCAGGTGGCAAGAATTGCATAATTGAATTGGACTGAATCCTGGTTTTCCCAACCCAGAGCGGTTACACTTAGAAGTAAATTACAATTAAAAGAGACAGAATGTTTCCATTGTATTAAGAATCCTTAATAGCAAACTTTTCATCCATAAGGCTCTGTTCTCTTCCTGAAGCGTGAGAGAAATTGCTGTATGTGTCTAACTACCATTAACACTAATGGGAGCAACGTACATAAATCCCCACACGACGAAGGCAGAACAGACCCCAGATGCCTTTAAAGAGGAAAGTGCTTGTAGGGGATGAATAGAAGCACGCGAGTCTGTTGGTCCCTGTAACAGCTGCTCTGAAAATGTGCGAGGTCTAAATCTGAGGTGTGGGTTTTTGGTGAGTCTTCTTTAGCTTCGCTCAGTGTCGTTTTGAGACCAGCCCTCTTCTCCTTCGTCTGGGCCCTGTCCTCAGGGTGCAGAAGGAAGCAGATCCCGAAGTGAGGGAAAGATGCTGGGGACAGATTGAATCCCACTAAAACCACTATTCATTTTAGGCCTTTAGAAAGTTTCAAAAAAAAAAGCCCGGCACCGTTGGCCAAGAGTAACCAAGCTGCTCAAGTTCTGCTCACCACTTCCTACCCTTCAGAGCTGGGGATATTGAGAACATCTGTCTGCAGATGTGACGAGAAGAGGAGAGTGTGCCTCCTTCCCCTCCCTTCCAGAGGACCTTTGGGGTTCCCTGCCTCTTTGTTTCTTACCCTCCCTGTCCCCAGAAAGCCTGTCAAGCAACCCTCACCCAGCCACGCAGTTGGGGCAGCAAGGAGAGCAGTTCCTTCACCCATCCCGAATGGCCGGGGACCAGCACCCCCATCCCAGCTGTGCCCTGGCCATTCGGGCATGGGCATCCGTCTGCCATGCACAGTTACCCCTGAGAAGATGTTGATGCAAACCTCCATTTTATTCAAGATCCTGTTCCTCCTGAACTTTCTGATCTGCTCTTCTTGATGGCGATGCAATGCACTGTCACCTTGCCATTAGGGCTAGGTAATTAATAGCTGCATAATAGAAGTGAAAGCAGTTGCTCAGCAAAATGAATGATGTGCACTGCAAGGGAAAGCACTAGAAAGTAAAGCAGAGCTGGGAAGTATTTAGCGGGGGGAATTTCTGCTTGCCCTTCATTAGGAGAAGCTCTGAAGAAATGTAAAGTGTGATCGCATTAATCAGAAGAACTGGCATCACGCTATATTCTTCTTCGTTATTTGGCATAAATTGCAGGGCATTAAATGATTTAAATTATGCTTATACCTGCCATAATTTTTTGCTGATATTTAATGAATACTGGGACTTGTCTTGGAGCATTGGTCACACGCTGACAGGTAAAGGCTGGATGCAACTTCTGTTCTTGCATGGGCTCCCAGCATGGACAGTGAGAAGAGGACAAGTTTTGAGTGAATTTGTTACAATCAAAGCTCTAAAAAGAAAAATTCATTGTGGGCCTGCCTTCCTTCCTTCCATTCTTCTTTCCTTCCTTCTTTCCTTCTTTCCTTCCTTCTGTCCTTCCGTCCTTTTTTTCCTTCTATCCTTTCCTCCTTCCTTAATTTGCTTGTAAATTTTCACAGAGCACGTGTTTGTTTAATCCGGCACTGATTGTCAGAGGTCACTGAAAGCCATTGCAGGTGTCTGTCTCTTGTACCCGTCCCCGCCTCATGCTTGTCCTGTAGCTCGTATTTTTGCAGATGACCCCAGCCCTGTGAAGGACCAGGCAGCTCTTACTGCACCTCCGCTGTTGTCGTGACATGGCCACAAAATGCCTGCGACCAGTCAAAGAACAGCTGTGTTTCTGTACTTTGAACAAGTTGCAATCATTTCTTTTTCTGACTTTTTAGAAGCCCTGACTGACACGAGCATATATAATGTCAGGAATACCTTTATATGATTTTGTCTGTCCTGGTACTGTAGCGTAATTAGCAGATTCAGACTTGTTCCTGCTCTTTCCAAATGCAATTCTTCCTGGGGAAAGAAATTAAACCGAGGGATGATGTAGGTTTTTGCAGCCAGTCAGATGAAAGTAAGTGGTGGTTACAATTATTCAAAAGTACTTGGAAAAGTATTGAATATGGTAATCCTTGATAGGAGAAAGCACTGGGCTGGTTAAAGCACGTGGCTGGAAATGTGCAGAGGTTGGTTCCCCTTCCAGCTCTGCCACAGTCTTTGTGGCCTTGGGCAAATTATTTAACTGGTTCTGTAATAGGAGAGTTTGTCAAGAATAAAAGTGGGAGTGCCTCTGTTCCTTTTTGTTCTCTTTATTTGCCTGGCTAAGATTTTAAACTGTGCAGAACACAGACCTGCGTCGTGTATGTGCACAGCCCAGCTGCAGCACAGATCACGGTGTTACGGGGCTGCGCGGGGCGTAGTTACCAGTCTGCTTCAGACCACATATCAGAGGTGCAGGAACTTAATTAAATGTAGCAAACTATAAAACTGGTATGCTCAAAAACCAATGTAAATGACACGCACTCCTCCACTGCCCATCTGCTCAGATGGACTTAGTGCACCGGGATAATGCTGTCCTTGTTCCCCTTAACCTTCCCCGGTCGCACATTGGCATTGTCTGTGATAAACAGGGCTGGAGCCATTCCTTGTGGTGTTACCACATACACCTGCAAAAAATTAAGAGATTTCTAATGCCTTTTGCCTCTGACACGTCCCTTTAGAAAGGAAGTCTATTAAAAGTCGTGGAAGAAGGATAATTTTTCAGGGCTGAGTGGTAGGATCCTGTCCCGTTGTTTTATCAATCCCACATTGCAGGGTTTAAGAAATGGTCTGAAGCTTTGCTCTCCACTGGCACATGCATCAAAAGTCACCACAGGACTTTTTATTAAAAATGTTGGCTTCACACAACCCAGAGCTCTTTCAGAGCTTTGAAAAGTTAAAAAATCGATGATAAAGGCCTTTTTTTTTGTTTGGTCTTTGGCACGTGTATTTGCAGTCTCTGCTCAAAATCAGGTGCAGCACACAACTGGCGAACGGCTCCTGCAAGTCCTGCCCTTGGTCCGTAGCATGTAGTTGCTTGTGTGTCTTCTACAAAATCTGAAAGGCAAATGTAAAGGAGGCAAATAAAATAATGAAGGGGTTAGCACGCAGAGTAGGAAGAAAGGGTTCAGCTCGTATCCAGCGTCGGGTGAGGAGCTGTGGTCTGGCCCTGCAGCATCAGGATAGCAGCACCCAGAGCTTGTTCATCCTAAAAGACGGATGTGGGACAGTGGCAGGCATGGTACAGTGCAAGAGAGAAATGCAGCAAGGAGGATTCGTGGTGGGACAGTCCCGGAGACCTCAGCGGGGTGGGACTGGATGTTTTTCCTCTGGTTTCAAAATTTCTCATGCATCCCTAGAGCCCTTGTCTGTGCCATTTTCTGTGTTCCCACAGGGCAGCAGACACCTCATTTTGCCTTGGGTACTGTCCCTACAGCACACCCAGAGCAGTTATTGCTTTAAGAGGAAAGAAAAGCAGATCGCTTTTGGATGCCCAAAGAAACCCGCCAGTTAGGAACAACTAGACTTGGAAAATGGCGAGTGGAGCAAGTGGATTTCCTGGGAAATCCATCGAAGAAACACCTAGCCTGGGATTTTGTGGTTTTACTTAAAGTGAAAAGTAAGAGAGGTCTTCTCCTTCTGGATCCATTTTCATGTCCTTATTAACTAACACTTCCCAGCAGCGAGTGCTGCTTGGTGTGAGGAACCTCCCCATAAGAGTAATGCAGTTCTCACAAGCCAAAGAATTTGCATGTCCAAAAGGGATGCGTGTCATAAATAGACTGTTTACAGTAGACTTAAATTATATGATGAGCCATATAACAGCAGTGAATATATCATATCACAAGCCCCTGCCAACCATGCATGACTACTATTTGCTTCTCCTCAGGCGGTAAACAAAGTTTTCAGCTGACCTACTGTTTAGGAGAAGTGCACTGAAACAGAGATAAGCAATGTCGCTTGTAATGCTGTAGTGGAATAAAATCTGGCATAAATTTGCCTAGAAAGTAGAAGGAATGCATGAAATATTATTTCTTAGTTCACATACGACTTTCCTGCCAGCACGACATGTAATATTGCATCGCTAATAAAAGGGAGTTTATTCCTGCTTCTGGAAGAGAGCACCACTTGAACGGCATTGCAGTAGGGAAGGGGTTCGTGTTCTGCTCGGGCGGCTAGCACAACGTATATCATCTGAATATCAAATTATTTAAGGTAAAACATGAATTAAATATTTGAAAATGAAGACCAGGAGGAACGCGAGAGGTTTAAGAAGTGCCCCGTACAGTATTGAAATGCCCTGGGGCTCCTGCTGAGCTCAGCAGCTCTCCGAGCAGCCCTTTCCTAGCTCAGGTTCAGCGGTTTAACGTGAAGGGAGAAAGGCACATCTGGGTTCCCAGGACAGATCTCCACATCACCTATGGTTAGAAATGGGCTGCTAGGGGGTTTGGATGTTGGTGTAACACACCTCGGACTAATCCAGTGCCTAATGAGAACGTTGTGCATGGCAGCTGGTTGTTTGTTTGTCCGCCTGCTCCTAGCCTCTTACCCTATTTATATACCCACACATGCAAAAAATATGAGAGTTAAAGAAAAATGTCAACCATATGTAACATACATGGAGATTAGTGACAGTAACAGTGAATTCATTGTGGTTTTGGCAGTCAGGACACCACACAGGCCATATTTTAGAGTTTTAGACAAATCCACATGTATTCCAGAGATTGCTGTGGATTTTCAATATGTGTGGCTCATTAGATACGCAATCTGCCTGCTATTCTCTCCTGTCACACAAAGCTGATGGCAGCAAACTGGCATCTTGGAGATGTTGGTAGCGCTACAGATTTTAGCATTAATGCCAGACTTGGGCATCCTGGAGCTGTGCGCTCTTCTGCAATGTGAGGGGTGTGTGCCCACGACGCCTCCCGTTGGGGGGATTGCTGACAAGTAGGCAGGAGAGGGCTGGTGTTGGTGCTTTCAAGCAAAATACGACAATTAAAGTCCAGCTTGTGTCCCTGATCACTGTTCTTAAAGAAATTGTAAACAGCTAGCCAGCCCTAAGCTCAGATTTTTCTGAGTCTGTTGTATCACCAAAGCAGAATGAAAAGTTACAGCTTTTGTGTATTGTTTTTCTTTTATCACAGCTTTAAAATTCTTTTTTGGAGGGTTATAAATAAGCATACAAGATAAACTCTTCTTAGAGTCCTAATTTTCCGTTTAAATCTTAGCAGCTCCATATCCCTGTGAATATGTCTGTATAGAGCAATTGCTACCAGCAAAAATCTAATAATCACATATAAAATATACACCAGGCAAGAGTTAATTTTATATAAAAGTACTAAACTCTCGCTTAAAACTGTTTGAGTTCAAGCAAGGCTACGTTCGACGCGGGGCCGAGTGCTTAAATATAGGTGAAGGAAATTCTGGTCTGCTAATTTCAGCAGAATGTTTAAAACAAAGTGTTACTGTTTAATCTGGGCACATGATGGGTGAATGAATGTTTGAATGAAATGACATAATTGTTGGTTAGCCTGTATAATTTGGAGAGCGTTCGCAGAAGTTTAACTCTCTCTGGATGCAGGGCATCCTCAATGCGGGTACGGGAGTGCCTTCCCTAAAGGCAGGGTATGGTGAAATACCGTCTCCCATTGCATTTAACAACCTTTTGAGCTATGGGCTGTGGCCGAGGCTGGCTTAGCAGTGCGCTTCAGTTCAAGAGTGTTATCCTTAACCCCTCTCCTCACGTTGTATATGATATTTAATGCGTCATCTTTGTTTTAAACAAACAATACACAAGCTGTTGCTGGCAGTGGTGGGAAGCTGGTGGTCCATCTGGAAAGCAGGGCGATAGATGAGGGGGGAAAAGAGAATGAAAACTGTTTAGGGGTGTATTTGCATGTGTAAAACCCTGGAATGGGAGCAGAGTATTTAGTAGCTTTTTAAAAAGCAGTTTGAAGACAGGGAAGATTCTTTGTCTGTGGAGGAGTCTATTAATAATAGACATTATTTGCTTAATACAAATGTGGATTTTGATTTAAAAAAAAAAAAAGCTGCGGGCCCATACCTTTAAAAAAGTTGTTTATTCATTATTTCTGCTGTATTAAATCCGTTCCCTCTAAAATTAACCATTTTTCCCTGACAAAAGTTCAGAATGGTATAAAATTAACCAATAATATAGCTTATTAATTAAACCAGTGGCAAAATAACTATTTCAGCTTAACTCTCTCCACAGGATGGTTACAAGTCGGGTTTCTGGCTGATTGCTTCTGTCATTCCCAAAGACAGAGCACCCCACCTCAGTTTACCACTGCCCAGCGTGCATCCAATATGCCATTTAAAACCTTGATTATAACCAGAGAGAGTTCATTGAAACCAGAATAAGTTACAAAATAATTAATCTTCCCTGCCATCTTGGATCCCCTCTCTCCAGCATCCAGCCAGATGTTTCGTATTCACTGTACGCACGGCGCGCTGTAATCCTGGTATTTACACAGCTCGCGTTTTTTCCTCCGTCATTAGCACTCTGCTTCGAGGTTACACATTTTGCCTTTGCTTAGGAGATCACAGTCACTGCTAAATGGTTCCTGGAGGACAGGTCAGCGCGGTATGAATGGCTCTTTCAGCGCAAGTATATTTACAAATTAAACTCCTTTTTGCATGCAGCAGAGTTTTGCTGCTGCGCTCAGGTTCGGGCTGAGCAGTGGACAGGCATCGGGCTCTGCACCGAGCTTTCCCTGCAGCAGCGAGGAACCTCCCCTCCATTTCGGTGCTGCCAGGCCTGGAGATGATCTATCGAGCAGGTGTTTGTAATTTAGGGTTCACTGCTGTTCCTGTGGAAATCAGTGGAAAAAAGGGACGGCGACGGTTGAGAACAAAGTGAAAAGGCAGCACGAACAAGGCTGGCATTATCCGCGCGGCTTCCAGCCCTAGATGCGCTGTGAGCCTGCGCTGTGTGTTTTGTAGAGAGCTGCATCTTCCACTGTTAAAAAGGACTTCAGTAAATGAACAGGCAAAAGACCTGAGCGAGGAAGTTTGAAAAAATATATATATATATATAAAACCTAATTGGGGCTCAGCGAGCAGTCTGACATTGCTGCAAATCCTGCTCAGAAATATATGTGCTCTGCTTTAATGACAGCACATAGAGTACTGCTGAGATAGTGGAAAATTTTACAGGGAGTTTTGCTTAAGGAATGGCTTTAACTCAAGTTACCTGTAGAGTACAGTGTCATATGGAAACACTTAGGGAGCTGTGGAAAACTTTCTGAAATACAGTGGAATTTATCTAGCAAAGCATTTCGCGTACGAGGAAGGAATATGGATTACAATGGAGTCAGTAAAGAGCGGGCTGTTGAGGCTTGGAGGAGGCCGCTTGCAGCACTGCTGCTGCAGATGAAAAGTACATATGTAACTGGGGGGGGTACTCCGGCATGTCCACGTCTGGTATACATTTATACTATTTGCCATGCACGTAACCTTGTTATATAAAACAGAGCCCAATAACCTCAAAAAGACGGACGGTAAAAGAAAGAAAGGTGCGGGGAAGCGGATCTGCTCCCAGCCTTGCAGGCCCGGGAGCAGAGGGGCCCGTGCTGCCCGCAACACCCGGGGGTGAGGGCCTGACCTGCAGCTCGGGCCTGGGGGGCTGGGGTGCGAAGCTGTGAGGAATGAAGCTGAGGGAAGAGCTTAAAAAGACAGAAAGGGGCAGCTTTGGCTGGAAACAGAGCGAACGAAGAGCCGCTTGGCCATGCAGGCGTGGTGCACTGGGTGCACAGGCCCCGCAGCACCCTGAGGGGCCCCAGCAGGCTGGGGGAGAGGGCTGGGGGGAGACCGAAGGTTTTTCAAGTGTGTTTCGTTGGATATTTGCTCCCTAAATGCTCATGGCACTGGTCGCCAGAGCATCTGGGCACTTCACAATAATTAAAACTGACAAATCCATAAACAGTAAACAACAGGCTACCCACTCGGGCAGCCAAAAACCCACTACTGCATAAGCTCAATAGCTGCACCCATCTGCCAAATAAAGCCCTCGCCGCCGCCTCTCACCCACGCAGGCCAGGGCAGTGCCAGTGCCTTCCCTGCCGTGACCCCCTTGCCTGCTTCCCCGCTCACGCCTGGGCTGGGTTCGGGAGGGTAAGGGGTTTATTTTTAGTTTATTTATTTTATTTATTTTTTCCCACCGCAAAGTGGCAACAAGTACCGACACCCTTTTCTCTCTGACTTCTTGGCCTGCTAACCCTTTCGCAACACAATGGGAAGGCAACCGCTTGCACCCAGGGGAGGGGATTTAATGACTGGAAAATAGAGAGAGAGAATTTACTTGGAAAAACTGTGGAATTAAAGTTCTGGACAAAACATGCATCACTGATGCATAACACTTTTGTTAATTGGGTCTTAACAGGTTTGTGACTCAGGCTGTAATTATTTTAGAAATGGGTCACACCAGGCAGCGCCAGCGGAGCTTCCTGAGGTGTAAAGCTGCGGCCGGGCGCGTGTGGCTCGGCCCGGTGGCCGTCCAGCCCCGCCGCCCCCCAAACGGGGCTCCCCGCAGGCTCTGCTGGCCTGGGCCGGCCTGGTGGAGGTGTTTGTCCAGCTCCGTTCCCGGCGCGGGGCCCTCCTGCAGATCTCCGTGTCACGTGCTGTACACGCGATGCCAAGCACGCTCGCCGCTTCTCCTGTGCTATTGTTTTCACTCCTGATTTTTTCATGTGTTTTCCTGACCTGCCAGAGGCACTAAATCTTGCTAATGCCTCCCTGCACTCTAGTCGCAGAATGGGCTGCGTGAAGTTTTTCTTTTTTTTTTGACTAAAGCGAGATTAATTAAAATATAAAAACGCACCCGACTGTGGTAAATCATTTCTTCTTTTTACTAAACAATTGCTCTCTGCTAAATCCACCTCTGCTTTCCACTGCAGAAGTATCTCCACGCAAGCAAAAGTCTTCTAATGCTCATAAAGCAACCGAGATATTATCTCTCTAATTAGCAGCTGGAAAAAAAAAAAAAAGAGAGAGAGATCAATTAATGCTATAATTAAAAACAGTGCCTTTAGATCTGTTGTTTGTGGTGAACGAACGCGGCTGTTACGCTGTTCGCTGGTGGGATGTGCTGGTTTTTTCCCCAAAAAGCTTGGAGCAGCACTTTGCGGCGGGGCCGGGGAGCCCGGTCTCAAGCGGCAGCAGGAGCAGGGACCCCGAAATGTTCCCAGCAGCGTGGCCCACGCCTCCTTCGTGCGGCTCTGGGGAGGTGTTGGGGTCTTGCAGCCAGGCGAGGGGCTCAGCGCGGTTCTGCAGCTCTCGTTTGGCCCTTCCCTGTGCAGGGGTAAGCTGTTTTTCATATATTGTAGCCTGGGAAAGCTGTGTTACTGTTAAAAGAGTAACCATATCCCTTTCTGAGCTGTTGCCAAGCAGATGTAGGGTTTTGGAAAGTTCCCAACAAACTTCCACAGCTGATACTTTACTGACTTGTTCTTTCTCCCTTCCCTCTACTTGCACCTATTTAAATAACCAAAGGACATAATTTGGGGGAGGGAGCGTTGCTCTGCATCTTCTACTTGTTAAATATAATTAATTGAGAGTGACCAGTTAGTCAATTACAGTGTACAGCTTGCAAAAGAAACGCAGAAATATCAAATATTACTGTTTTACCAAAAAGCTCCCTCTTCTGCGCTGAATGCTTTCTTGGAAGAACTAGCCGAGTAATGAGGAAAATTGAGCCCCTTCAGCCCTTTGTGCGATACGGGGCTGCTTCTGCCTCTTGCCAGGGCAAATATCTCATTTACTTTCTTAATGGCAGGGCTAATAATTTGGGAGGTGGATGTGAAGGAGGAAGAAATAACAGCTTTTAAAAGCTAGTGTCGATAAGAAAGCCGGTGTAAATGCAAATCTCCCTTGTGTGTGTGAGTGTGTGCGAGGAGGAAAACGGGGCACTTGAAATGTGGAAAGCTCTGGCAAATCATATATCACAGGAAAGGTTTACAGGAGTTCAGAATATAGCGAGGGGTATAGATGTCAGGTTTTCTTACACAATAGAGGGTCTTTTGTTTCCGCGCTGCCTCTTGGCAGGAGTCTCCGTGCCACTGCTGGCAATTTCCTGTCCATCTTTCACCGTGCAGCAGAGCCGGAGCAGGGGAGTAGTCCCACGTTTTTGTTTAGACTATTTTTTTAATGCTAAGCCTTGTCCTAAGCAGGATATCCCTGTGTATGTTTGGAGTTCCTGAACTTCTCTGCAGCAAATTATCCTTAAAAAGCCCCTTCCATAACACCCAGTCTCTAACTTCTCTCTGAAAAAAAAAAAATAATAAAAACAGCCCTTGTTTAATTGCTTTTGCTTGTGAGAGCTTGTACCTCACTGCTTAATCCGCCTGCTTAGTTTTGAAGAGCAAAACCAAAAAGCGGGGACTCTCCAGTGGTGCCACTGCTGCCGGAGGACCGGGTGCAGGACTCTGTCCCTCGGGCTCTGCATCTGCCAGGGCTTGGGTCTGTCCCTGGTCCCCAACCCTGCTCTCCAAAACACTCCCCATGCACACTCGAGAGTCGATCAGGCTCAAGGGCCCCGTGACAGTGTCTGGCTGCAGTCAGGGCTGTATGGTTCTCAGACACTCTCAAAGCTCACGGGCCAGCAGCTCTTTTTTATAATTACTTTTTTTTTTTTTTTTCTGGCTTTCCCAAATGATCTCCTCGGACGGCCCCATCTGCATTTGTTGACATCACGCAGTAAATCCAAAGTAAAACTAAAACCGGGGCACGGTTGCTAGCTCGCACGGAGGAAGCAGAGCAAGCTCAAACTGCAGACTCGTCAGGCCCAGCAGTGGAGTTAAATACAGAAAAATATACCTGTGAAATACAGCAAAACTGTGAAATACAGGACCCTGCTGTAATGAGCTGAACGGAATTTGGTTTTGAAAATGCTTCCTTTTCTCTAAAACTTCCATTAACTTGGTAGAAGAGCACCAAGAAAGTCGGAAGGAGTGTGTAAACCGGTGCGAATGCCAACTGCTTGCCACGAAGTTTCTCGGGAACGTGACACCCCCGGCAATCCGTTTTTATTTAGGTTTAGAAAACCCTTCAGATTAGCAGGTCGGCAGCGCGTGCATTCCTGGTGACCGCCGCCGTGCTGCACGGACATCGGCTCCGAGGGTTCAGCCCGAGTGGAAAGGGAAATGTGCCGGCTCCTGCAGACCTCGCTGGGGTTAAAGGAAAGCCACGGCTGCGGCGCGAGCGTTGCTGTCCGCGCGCCCCCTGCTCAGGCATTCCTCTTGGTAACATGATCTTATTTCTGTCTGCTTTTAACAGATAGGCGAGGTTAAGTTATGTTAAACATGTTGTACTAAGTTTGATTCGCAATGCTTCAGTCTGGTTTTCTTCCTTGATTAGCTTTAATCAAACCCTCCGCATTACATGACCTTAATAAAGCTATTTTTCCTGACAAGTGAAGACTGTCTTAACAAGCAAAGCTCATCTGGCCTGAAACTAAAGCCAAGTCAAGATGGTGTTTTAGGTCCTCATTAAAGTCCACAGCATGAAGTAAGAGGGGAAATGATGAAATGGTGCTCCACCAAACCATCCCTGCTTTACATTTAATTAGAGGAATTATACGCAACCCAGTAGATGCCTTGGGAAGGCAATCACCATTGGGTTAATAAAGAGTCCGGCAGTATAAAAGGGGGCAGCTAAGGCTTTAGCGAGGAGTAAATTAACACCAGGAGCCGGACGGACTTCAGGATCAGCTGGGAAAAAACCCGTACGGTGTTAATATAAAACGAAAGGAGCTGCTGAGCCACCCGGCCCTGGTCCGGGGCTGATGCACAGCGACCCTGACATGCTTCGGAGGGAAGGCTTGGCATGTTTATTCTCCCTGCAGTCCTTTCCTTCGGTTACTGCTGACTCACGCAGGTTGGGTGAAATATTGACGGCCGTGGCCGGCCAGGCAGCGAGGCGAGGAGGCGAAGGAAAAGCCCCGGCAGTGAGTGATGCCACGGGGCTTGGCAGTGGGTGAGGAAATCAGCCACATGCAGACAAAATGCGGTCAAGCAGCCGCCCCACACAGAGGATGTCCCTTGCACTCATTAGCATTGTGTTTGTAACAGAGCTTATCAAAAAACAGCCAACAGACATAATCTGTGGTTTACGCTTTCTTTCGTTCTCTTTTTTTTTTTTTTTTTTACTCTTGTTTTCCTTTTTTTTTTTTTTCTGAGGGTTTCTAAAGGATGTAATCCGCTCTGTTTTTATTGCCTTTGCCTCTGGACGTGCCGCAGCTCCAGCCAGCAGTTATTTCAGCGTCTCTAGCCTCCCTGTGAAGGTCTGCACTGCTGAGGGCTTGACTGCTACTAAATTGTAAACCGCAGTGCTGCCTTAACCCTTTTCCTTCTGCGCAGCTCCCCAAATTTTGGGTGTTGCAGGCTGTTTCCATTAGAGGAGAAATTGCTTACGGAGTGTGGCAGTGCTTCGGTGCAGACCTGCTTGTTTAGAAGGGCTGTGGAAAGCCCGGCTCCGGCAGCACAGCGGGAAGCAGCCTCGGTTGCTTTCAGCGGGGCCCCTTCCCCAACCTGAGCCCCCGGTGCTTTCTCCCAGCTGCACCAAAATGTATTTTTGCACTTCGAAAGCTCCTTTCTGCACAGCCAGGAACCTGCCATCCACGCGGCCCCTACAGGCATTGCACCCAAAGCCTTCTGCTTCCCTCATCTCCACTATTTCATCCTTAAAGTCCAAGTTTTCCTCTTGGAAACAGAAACTTCTTGCTCTGGTAGTCTCAGAGCCCCCTTTTGAGCACAGTTGAATTTGCAAAGTGATTTCCTGGCTGGGTACATCCCTCCCTTTCCTCCACATCTCCCTGTCTGCGGGGAGAAGCCAGAAACATTTGTCCGCCTGCAAGCTGTGAGCTGAAAGGAGAGCGCCGTCCTTCTCCACACCGGTCCCACTGAAAATCAGTTCTTTGCTTGCTTGTCTAAGATGATATTTGCAAATAATTTCCTAAAAAGGCAATCTAAAAATGGCACTGTTGTTACCCATATTTGTACACAGGCTCGTGTGCGACTGGATTCCTAGGGCTTGTCTACACAGGGACAATTGAAATTAATGTGAAATAACTTTAAAGTGGATTAGCTAAACTGCATTACGTCCTTGTGTAGACACTGTCATTTAGAAATAAAACTGCCTTAATTTGGTTTAGTTTAATTTGCTTTAGCAATTTAATAAAGACACTTTAAGTCTGAGTGAGGAGTTTACATAGGGATTTAATGCAGTTTAATTAATCCACTTTAAATTCACAATTTTAATTAATTAGGATGAACTTTCCTTAAGTGTTCCCCTGTCGAGATAGCGGTGCAGCATTTCCAACCACCTGGCAAGATGACCTGACGATTCCTGACTCTAAAGAGCTGTTGCAATGATGCGTGATCGGTCCTGTCCCCAGAGTTTGGTACATAAAGAAAGTAGTTTCAAAGTCCTCCTGCTCTGGCCACTGCCGGGAAGTCCTTCTCTGCCCTAAATTACCTCTGGAGAGCCCAGGTTCACGCTGTAACGAGCCACCGTCCTCCCAAGTGCTTTGGGTTCTCGTGTTGCCCGCAAAACCATAAGCAGAAGCATCTGTCTCCTGTGAAAGGGAGTTGGAAAGATGTGTCCCGACACAGAAAAAGGCACAACAGCCTACTTCAGCTCTGCACACGAAGCGTCGTGCTTTGCTGACCACTGAAATGGTTTCAGTTTCTCACCCAACTTACGCAGCGGTTTTGTAATATTGGCAAACCCACAAAAAACCCCTTCTGTGTAGGCGGAGCGAAGTCCTGCAAACCTGCGTGCTTCTAGGGTGAGGCTGGCCAGGTCTGCAGAGCTCCCGTTGCCCTTATTTATTTACCGGCAGCAGAAATTCCCTCTCTGCTCGTTGTGCAGATGACCTCTCCTTGAGACGCCGGCGTTGCTCTGAGTGCACATCCTCAGCTTTCCACTTCCCACAGCCCATCAGCAAGCGTGGGTTTCCTGCAGTGCTTTTTATTAAGGGAATTGCGCAAAAGTTTCTTTCCATGAACCGGAATGTGTCCTTGCTCTCCTCCCCCAGCCCCTCGCAGTCTCCTCTTGGCCCCACAGCTCCTTTGGGGTTTGCCTTCCAAGGGGACCCCTTTTGGGGCTGTGGTCTTCCACGTCCCTCTGAGTGAGATTTCAGCCCTCCCTTACAGCAGGTTGTAGGGAATACACGGTGTGTTAGTGCTTGGAGCATCTGATTACTTATTCAGGGATTAAAATATATCAGAATGGTGAAATGTGATCCCCCCTGTGATATGCCCTGCCTGGCAGCTAATCAGTAAATTGTAGTTAAACACAGGGCTTTGCAGAGCTGCGCTCGGTTCCTGAGGTCTCGTTTGGTAGGGAGGGCTTTAGGGGGAAGTAAGGGGCAATCAGTTGCAATTTGCCTTTATGGGGATGACAAGTAAATGTGAGAGATTACTGATGTACCCATCTGCACGTCACTCTCCAAAGGCCAGTGGAGAACAAGGCACTGTTTCACTGGGTGCAGACGGGCAGTCCCTGCCCCAAAAACCTCGCATCAGCTGGAGCAGACAGGGAGGAGAGCTACAAGTCCAGAGCAGAGCCACGGCAGCACCAGGATTTGGGGACTGCAGAGACCATCCAGGGAGCTCTTTAGGAAGCTGTTAGCTAGTGGGAACAGTGAAGGAAATGAAGGGGCAGATGAGCAGGGCTGAAATACCCTGTGTGAAGAGTGAAGAAGCCCAGCAGGTGCCGATGGCAGGTTCAGGACCTTCCCCGAACCCCTCCAGCCTCATGTCAGAGGTAGTGGAGTGGCTGCTGGGTGCTCGCCCACGAACACAAAGCCGGGAGCATCCGCACCTCCCTCCTCGCCGGGGCGTTGGGCACAGCTCGACCTTGGTTGTAAACATTAAAGTGCTTTTTTATGATTGCTCCGCCGGTGCCAAAACCAGACACACGCTTGCTCGCTGCCTCACGTCGCGCTCCCGTGCTGCCATGGCCCAAAGTGACGTAATTTATTGAACAAGGGGTCTGCCACCAACTGCACACTCAGAAGGGCCAATTTTCATTAGAAACCTCTCTTCTGCGGCGCGTGGGTTATATTCATGGCTAAAGGGAGCTGGGGAAGAGTGTTCCTTGGCTTTTCCACTTGGACGTGTCTAGGCTAAACAAAGTAGGGAAAGTTTTCTGTTGCTAAATGCCTAGTAAGCATGTGTTTATCCTAAATTTAGGGCTAGTCCATTTTCTCAGTCATGCAAGGGGAGAAGGGAGTTAAAGCCAAATTGATGGCAAGTGTCTGGATAGAGACGGTCTTTCTAGCCGTCATAAAAAGATTGCCTTTGATAGGGATTTTGTTATTTCACTTTGGAAGTCATTACAAGGGGAGATCTCATATCACTGTAAAGTTAGCCACTAGATTAGCTATTCATATATTTTATTGGTAAAAAATATGACAGGGGGATTATTGTGTGAGAACTTTGTGGAAAATAAAAGAGATAAAAGCAGTTTAACTGTCAGTACATTAAGGCTGTGGTTAGCTCTGCATAGTGTTACTGGATGGAAGGAGACTGGGGCTCTGAGGACTGACGCTGTTCATTTCGGCTGGTCGCGTACCATGGTAGGGGTTGGCGAGAGGAAGGAGCCCAGGTAGCTCAAAGAGGAAACAGCAATTAAAGATGAAGAAGGGGCTTCCCTCTGGGTTGATTTGGCCAAAGTGATGGAGGCCCTGAAGCACACCAGCAAAGGGGCAGCTTGTTCCTGTGTCCATGCGGAGGTCCCCATCCAGCTGGGCTCTTGGCAACGTGAATGAATATGGTGATGGCAATCGCATTTGTGTAGCCCTCCCTGCACATCTACTCTTTTATTTTCACCTCCATTTATTATTTTTTTTTTCATTTGCCCACATTTTTGGCTGCAGACGTTCAGAAGTCCTGGACAAATGGCTGTGGTAAACACACAAATTGGTTGCACAGCGAGCGTGCAGGGAGCACGCACCGGGCTGGCCACAGCCGCGCGCGCCGCGCGTCCATCTGCACAGCACATGTGCGCGGGGGCTGAGGCACCCAGCTGGCTCCTGGGCTGGAGATGGAGCCTGGCCACAGAAGGTTTAAACGGGACAGGAGATTGTCACATGAAGGCCCCTTCCCCAAGGGACCCTGCTCTGGCCATGGCACAGGCTCGAGGCTTGTCCGCTTGGCCGTGATGACGGGAAGGTAAGAGGGATGCAGATGAAGTCTGCGGGATGGAGGCTCTGCTTTGGGTTTCGCTTGGGTGGAGTGCAGAGTGGGAAATGTGATTTAGGAGAGCACTTGGTTTGGAGAGCTTGAGAGGCATGTTTGGGTCCGTGCTCTTCAGCACGGAGCTGAGCTACTGCTTATAGAAAATACAGACGTTGTATTGAACAGATGTCTTCATCGCTGGCTACACGCTAATGGAAATCTGTGTTGTCACTGTCACCAGCAGTGCAGGATTATATTCTTAACATATAGCTGCCTTTATGTGAAACCAAGCTATACAGCACCAGAAACTTAGATGATACTTGGTTTAGAGTCAGACCTTACGGTGTTCCCATCCAGCCGCGCTCTTCCTAAGTTGAACTACAAAGTCCTGTTGTGTTTCGTGGGCTGCACCGTTAGAGTTTGCAGGTTTGGACACTTCATGTCTTGATCCATCCTGCTTTGCATGCCAGAGTGTTTTCATTAGCACAGCATTCATGCATGTGAGATTGTCGCTAACTGATATAATTAACCAGTGTGTCAAAGGCTATTTGTTTATTGCACATGCAACGGCTTTTCTGTAGTAAGAAACCCTTTCTGCTGACACAGTGCGAATGGGAACATGCTAAACTGGAGGAATAGCCCCGAGCTGGATGTGGAAGTTATGAACAATGATTGTACTTAAAAGAAGAGAAAATAATGCCATGGATTTCAATGGGTTTGACTTAAGGTGATCAGTGTCTGAAGAAAGGAAGAAGGGGATGAAGAAAAAAGAGTTTGTCAGATAATTTCTCCTAACCCATGATTATTTTTATTTCCTATAAAGTAAGCTGATCTTTGGTGATCAGGGAAGCCAGATGATGCCTAAAAATAAATCTACTAACTGCGGGGCAGAAACTGTTAGCATCCTTTTTGGAGGCAGCGATAAGGCGCTTGCTCTCCAGCCTTTAAATCAGCCTGTCCTTTGTGATCCCTGTTTCCTTCCCACTTCTTTGCTCTTTTTAGCTCACAAGAATAATGCTATTCAGGAACACAAATGTCTTCTGTGTCAGGTGCCTTCACTATGAACTCTTTGGGCCTGCTGTATATCACGTCTCTGCCCTCATTTTGGACATCTGTGCAGCTTTTAAGGGATCTTTTCAGAAAATCTTTCTTTTTAGTTATTTATAACTAAATATTGCTGGGGTGGGCCTCCCAGCAGGACTTGGCGATTCCTACACTGTGAAGTGTGGACCGTAGTGTCCATGTTTTAAGTACTAAAATGTGTAGTTTGCAATGCAAAGATGGGAAGGCACATCCGTGAAGGTCTGCAGGAAGTTCTGAGGGTTGACACTGGTTTGTGTCCCAACAAACCTGCCAGCTGCTGCTGTGAAGAAACCCAAATGTATGCCTTAGCTCAGTAAATGTCAAAATCTCTCATCCCGTTGTGTTGGAGGTATCCCCAGATCCCCACTTAGGCTCCCTCTTCTTTCGAATCAGCTGTTTCTGCTCCCATGACTTCAGCTCTGGTGATGCGCAGCCCATTGCTCCTGTCCTGCTCTGCCTCCCTTCATTCGCCCCCACGGCTCGGTGCCTCTCCATAGCTACTTCTTCAGAAGTAGTTAAATCATCAGCATTATTTAACACCATCAAAATTGACTTTTTTTTTGCTTCCTCCTCTTCCCATCACTGTTTCTCCTTCCTCCTGTTGCTGGAACCACTGCCAACTGATGGCCAAAACCTGGGCTCCATCTTCAACTTCTTGTTCCGCAAACGTGCAAACAATTTGTACCTCCCCGTCTCTCTCTTGCCTTGCCCGTCCCTCAACATATGATTGCTCTTTTTCACTCGTCCCGGCTGCTACAAAGCTGTAAATTCTGTGGCCTGGATTTTCTCTATCTCTTCCATCCAGGCCGTCCAAAATTCTCTAATGTAGATACCCGATTTTATCCCTGGCCTTTGACCCTGGCTATGCCATCCTGTGTTACGGATCCATTCATTTACTTCTTGCTCCATTGAAGTGTCTCATCTCTGACTCCCAGACACATTCTCCCTTAGCACTTGCACATCTCCTTTGCCCCCTCTCCCTTCCTCCTCCAGCCTCCATTGCCCCTTGATCACGAAGCTGTGTCCTCCTCACCCATCACCTCCCCTGGCCCCATCTGGTCCTTTCTGTCCTAGGTGCAGCCTTGTGGTGCTCACCTCCCGGGTGTCCTCAGGCCACAGGGCTCGGCCATGACACCACACGCTCCTTGTGAAGAAAAACCACATTCACTGCGTGTCTGTGTGTTCCTCCCCTGTTAACTTTTCACCTGCTCCCTCTTAGCACTTTGTTGTTGTCTTTGGCTTATCTCTCATGGTAATCTCTGCAGGGCACAGTGGTCTGTGTGTTCCTATAATTCATACCGTGCCTGGTGCAACGCAGCCTTTATGCTGTTGGGTATATGGGAACATTTCTAATGCAAACAACTCATAGCTAGGAAGGGAGTTAAAAAATTAGAAAGGACTCCAAACCCATGTCACATATTCTCTTGCAAGGAATGGGGAAAAAAATTGTTTATTCTGGCCCCAAATTTTAATCACCCAAGGGCTGTTAAGATAAAAATAGTCAGTTCTGCCTTCTGTTTATGGTATACTTGGTTGAGTGCAAGCCAATTTTGAAGCTGAACATACTGTCTGCTATTTTTGCTTGATTTTAGATTCCACATTTTAAATAGTTTCTTTAACAAGAAGCATATTTTCACTGATACAAACTTAGCTTGAGGAGAAGCATCCTGAAGTTCTAGCCATATTGAAGATCAGTGAAATGTAGTAAACTCTGGTTTTAAGGGTTTTGTTTTCTCCAAGAGCTGAAATGAAGAGTGTGTTCTGGCAACAAGTGCTGGCACGTTGTTCATTAAAAGCTCTCTTCCGAGCTTTGGTTCCCACACACATGTGCCCTCATTCTTCAGCGGAGCTTCCAGGCAAGGGCATTGGCAGTGCTCGAGTCTGATCTTCAGCCATACAATTTGTCTTAATTGTCTACTAGCATCTAGGCAAGACTTAGCTCACGGGTGGCCACAGCAAGGGGCCACATGCAAACCGATGAGCTTCTTAATGTGGCCTGCCCGGCAATCGGATGATTTAATTATCTGTGCCCGTCGTAGGCTGCCTGGCTGCTCCCCGTCCTGCCTGCCCTCAGGCGCGGCGGGCTTAACCACATGCAGCCATGGGGGCAGCTGCATTTGATCTTCCTCGCCAACGCGAGGGTCCGGCCCTGACAACAGCCTCTCTGTTCGGTGCTTTCTTTCCCCTTCTTTCTTTTCTGCTTCGTTTGGCACCGTGCCCCCAGAATCATTTGTGTGTAGGGGAGGATGAGAGAGCTGGATGGCAAAAAACTTCGAACATGGAGTTGGGTGTTGACAATCCCGATGATTAATTGATCCTCCGAGGATCCAAGATGATTTGCTGAAGCATCAATAATAGAAATCCTGTCATTATCCACTATTTACTCGGTCTTTCTGCGGGAAGACATCCTGTCTCAGTGTGTCTGCATCACGCACGCCTCACACGGGGCCGCCTGCCGTTTGGGGGGCACGAGGGCCGGCCTGTCGCCCGCAGACCTTCTTTCGCCACCCAGTGAAAGCTCCTGGAGCTTCTGGAGAACAGCTCGATCCCCTGTAACCAGCATGAGGCACCGAGGTTGGGCCAGGGCTGGGTGGGGGCATGGCCTGGACATGGGGACTTTTCACTGCTGACGGCACCCATACTCGGGCCGAGAAGAGCTGGGCACGGGGCCTGCTCACTGTAGTGACTGCTGCTCTGACCGCATGTCAGGTGAGGTGAGAGAGAAGCAGCAGGAGCAGGAGACCTTGTGCCCGGGGCAGAGATCAGGGGTGTCTCCGAGCGTGACCTCTTGCCATCCTGATCTCCTCTTATCTGCCCCGGTCAAGCGCAGCTCCTCGCCTGTCCGTACCTGTGAAGCAGGCTTGGCTGCCTGCTGTTAGCAGGGGAATGAGAGAGGGTGATGCCCTGGCGGGACAGACTGACCTGAGCTGTGCCACAGGCTTTTCCCCGTGTCACTCTGTGAGTAACGT
Source organism: Cygnus atratus (assembly GCF_013377495.2). Lineage (NCBI taxonomy): Eukaryota > Metazoa > Chordata > Aves > Anseriformes > Anatidae > Cygnus > Cygnus atratus. Next base: position 29,522,959 of record NC_066369.1, read on the forward strand.
GTTACCCGTCTGTGAGCTGGAGAAAGGAGAAGCTTTCTGACAGTCATTATTCCTTTGTCAAAGCGTGTATCTTGCTCATGTCCAGGGAGGTGTCTGCTTGAGGGCCTCTAAAGTATTTGTGCTTTCCTCCTTAAATGTGCTCAGGATGAGGCTGGAAAGTGCTGTGCATTGGTGACGCTCTTCATGTAAGCACTTCAAACGGTTTGGGGAACCTCGAATAATCCTTCCAACTTCTAGTCTCTAAAACGATCTGTGTCTTACCCCTCTTCTAACCCTCTGACTCTCCAGATATGTGGTTCCACTGCTGTGGGTGCCTTACACATTTTCGGGTAGGGAGATGTGGGTGAGCTGTGTCTGGCAGCACAGCGCTCACCAGGTGGAGTGCAGTTACACAGATCTACCCCAATCTTACCCAAGGATTTTGTGGTATTTTTCATCTGTGGTAAATGTAGGGGGGTCACCTATTTATAGTTGGTGTAACTCTAACGCTGGGCCAAGACTGACTGTCCTTTGGGTAGTTAGCACATCTCAGACGTGCTGGTAGAAGGTAAAGTATTCAGCGTTACTAGTGCCTTAGCACACACCTTCGGAAGCACTCGTGCTTCTCTCTGCATTTTGCTCTCGTTCACAACGATGCCGGGACTGATGAAGGTATTCCACGGAGTCAGGAAAAGGGTATGGCAGGGCTTGGCTTTGCGAGGCACTGGGATTCCTTCCTTCAGGGTGAGAGCCGAGCTGTGGGCAGTGAGCAGCCTTCGCGATGGAGCTCAGCTCCAGGATCCAGTTCATGGGCTTGTGTTGATGGATTTCACAGCTCCATCTGGAAATGCTAATGTCGTCACCAGACCAGGGGACATACTACCAGCACCACTATGCTTTTTACTCTCCTTGTTACAAAGGTTACCTGCGTGGCAGCCTGGCTGAGGCCATGCCGGGGAGAAGGTGCCTGTGTGTGCCCTGCTCCCTGCTGCGGTCCAGCTGCACCCTACAGCCACCTCCGCTGTGGCTCCAAAATTTCCCCGCTGCACGGCGTGCAAGGCACGAGCAAACCTGCACTGGCGAGATGGTATGGCAGGAGGGGACAGCTGATTTTAATTATTTTATATATAAATAACTTTCGGATAGTTTGCAAGTTTGGCAATGGCTGCCAGCGTAACAATGTGACCTTGTTACTCTTACCCCATTCCTCCGAGTGTTTGTCTCGCTCACTTGTTTTTCCATATCTTAAATTAGCTTGCAAGTGGTCGGGGAAGGGACCGGGGCTGCCCCTGCCCCTGCCCGGCCCTGCGGCTTCCTGGGGCTTGCAGGACACGACCACACAAGGACAGAGAGCGAGGAAGCCGTGGTTTGGGGTCGTTGACGCCTGTGGGGTATAAAACCCAAGCTGCTGGGATTTCCCCTGGGGTTGGTCCCCGTTTGGGCTCTGCAGGGTTTGCTTTGTGCCGGCCCTCGGGGCGCACGGCTAGGACTGGCCCTGCCTGCGAGGGGGCACGGAGGTGCTAGGGGGAGTCCTGGATTTTAGCACTTTGGGGGGTTTATTAGTGTTGACAGTGTGTGAACTTGACATCCTTTGTAATAATGCGGTTTTTAAATCTGCATTATTCATGCGCGCTTCTGAATACCGGCCCACTGTGTAAGTTGGGGGGGGGAAATTAATTAAATAAATGTCGGTATCCTTGAGGAGCACGTGAGACTTCACATCGCAGAACAGCTCCGGCGGCTTTAACCACCAAGGGGAGCAGAGGGTGGGAAGGGGAAAGTATGCACTCACATGTATATCCTTTCCCTCATCCGTAGCTGAATTCCTGATGAAAACTGAAAAGATTAGTTAGACAGAAATGAGTCCAGCCATACAGATCAGTAATATTTCATATTTTTGTTAATAATTGTAGCTTGTTCTCCCGCTCTTTATTTATGGCACAAATGAATATGGTTCTGAATGAATTCATCACAGGAAACACCCTTTTACTCTTAGGTTAATGTTTAAAATTAAACCAGAGAGCAGATGGCTAAGGATGCACTGGCTGGATAAACCAGACAACTGCACCGGTGGAGTGAAATGTAATTACACCCATGAATATTATTTGCAAGGGTAAGAGATAGTTATCAAAGTTGTGTTTCTTCTTCAGCACACAGCGAGGGCAGGATACAACTGAACAAATAACGCCAAGAAGGCTAAATGCAAAAAGTAAACGCATTTTTAAAGTCAATCTCATAGGCGTTTCTGGGGAGGACTTGCCTTTAGCTCCGTAGCTGGAGGCTGCAGCCTCCCAGGCTGGGAGTGATGGCAGGATGGGACAGGGACGCGGGCGCTCCTACGGCATCACCCAGCATGGAAAGAAGAGCAGGAACTGCAAGAGAACACGCTCTGAAGTTAAAAAGTGTGCAAAGAAGTACAAAATTGCTTGATAGGTCAAGTTAGCGTTTTGTTATTATTTCTGTGATTGTTTTCAAAAGTCGGTGCTGTTTTAGAGTGAAGGAAGTGGCCGTGCCTGTGATGGAGGTCACAGAGCTCATGGTCGAAGCACTCGACTGTGTTCGTGCTCGGTGGTTACATTATTCTCCAAATTATTGAGGTGCTTTCTCTAATTTAATACATCTATGCAGGGCCTTCAAAGTAAAGTGTGTTTATGTTAAGTGGCAGAAGCCTTTCTTCCAAAGCAAAGCAGGGGAGGGCAAGACCTGAAGACCCAGACCCCACGTGCTGCAGGCAGGAGGACTGGGAGCTTCTCCTCAGGTGGGTGCAGCGGGCGGCTGGGGAGGTCGGTGCTGCCATACCCGCGGGAGATGCTAAAAAAGGGAGTTGGGAGTATGGCGGTGATGTTGCCCAGGTCTGCACCGCATGCGCTCACTCACAAAGTCAAGTGCACGTACGGTTCTTGCAGCACTCCAGTGATTTTGAATTGCTTGACATTGTGGGAGCACTCAAATCTGAGTCGCTTTGAAACTCAAGAGCCTACGCAATATCTGAAGCACAGCTTCGTTTAAAAACGGAGGCAAACAGCATCCTCACCTCCCGGTCGCAAACACGAGGCTGTGTTGTTACACACACGTTCAGCACAGAGGGAGGGGGGACGGCAGGGAAGTCAGCGCAGGCAGGGGAGCCCGGCAGCCGCCAGCGCGCTTTCCCACTGACGCTGAGAAGCAACGAAATGAGATTGCAGCCCATGAATGTCCCGGCGTTGAGAAAGGGGAGTTTAGAAATAGCCCCAAAGATAAAGGAGGGCATTTATCCCCATGATTGTTTGGCAGAAAAAAAGATTTCCATAGTCTGCTGATGGTCAATCAGGAGCATGCGGCAAGGGGCCTGCTGGTTGTCTCCGACGGAGCTGACGGTTTTACTGGTCGAGTTTTGTTTCAGCTTAATGAAGTAAGTACTTTCCTGCGCCCAGGCGCTGACGGGGAAGGTTTGTAAACTCCTTGCCTTTGTTGGGGTGACTGAAGTATTTTTTCTTCCTTTTACCCAGCCATTTTTGTTTCTTCTCAAATCCATTGCCAGAGACAAAGGGTACGTTTACTGTAAAAAAAAAAAAGAAAAGGAAAAATAAAAAAAAGGCTGCAAACCTGGTTTGCGTCTTGAGTCCTGAAAAGACCATGTTTTATGCAAGGGAAGAAGAGAGCCTGAGAGAAGGCCGGAGGGAGGGCGAGGGGCGGGGAGCCGGAGATTTATGGCCCGGCGAAGGCGAGCGCTTCCGCTGAGCATCCTGCCCGGGTGCTGTGCCCTGCTCACAGCGGGAGCCGAGGTGCAAGGAGCGGGGCAGGGCAGCAGGCACGGGTCCCTCCGCGTCCCCCCGGCCTCTCGCAAAGGCACCGCTCCGGAGCCGATGACCTGGACCTCCCAGTGTCAATTAAATTATAGCGAGCCAACGCGGATGTTTAGTTTGAAACCATCGCACGAACTGAGGTTTCGGGGCTGTTTCTTTTTCGTGATGCGGAGAAGGCTGCCACTTTTTGCTATCAGGCTGCTCAGGAGCCCTGCCTGTGTGCTGTGACCGTGCTCAAAGAGAGCATCGGCAGCCCGAATCCTGCCCGGCAAGGCAATAGTAATTGAAGATATTTAAAAATGTATGTATCTTCCATCTTTCCCATATGGGCTCCTTAGGCAACATGACCTTATGTGGCCATTATCTGACCTCTCTTACACTTGGATTACTCGGTACAAAGCAAATTTATGGTTGTTTATTCTCTCCTCCTATCAGCTATTAGTGCCTAATCATATGGTCTATCGATCATGTGATTAATCGCCTGCCTAAAGAGGCAGCAGGTCCCGGGGAATGCTGCACTGCACCAGCCTGAACTTCAACCCCTTATACAAACCGGCAGAGCGCAGGCATCCGTCACTGCCGGCAGCCCCAGGCTGGAGCGCGGCGGCAGCGCCGGGAGGCAAAGCCCCGGCTTTCTCCGGCAGCGGACTTTGCGTTCCCCTTTCTTAATGGATAAAACTCCACCTACGGTTGTAAATGGGATGATTTCCAATGCATCCTATAAATAATGATCAAAGAGGAAAATATGTGGGCCTTGTTACAACAGTGCCCGCTAGTGCTGCTATAATTAAGGGTCTGTCAGCATTTCTATTATAAACCCTTATTTTCAAGGGTTTATAACTCGGCCATAAAATTTTGCTCTGGCTGAGACTTGGCATAAAACGTCCCAGCATGCGACCAGTTTTTCTTGTTACCAAATTGTTAAAAAAACTACCGATCAGCCCTATTTTACTTGTAACAACACCCATGCACCTTTGTGTTTCCAGAACCGTTCCTACTTCTTAAACAAGCAGCTTGTTATTAAAACGAAATTAGCATTCGAAAACCGAAAGCGTGCACCAAGCCCCTCTACCCTTTATTTTCAGCACCTGAACATGAACACGTCATTCGCTTCCCGTGCTGTTGAGTCGCTGCTCCGCGGGTCCACTGGTGCAAGACACTACGGCCGGCCTCGCGCCGCACTCCCCGCAGACATGTGGCAGGAATTAACACTGGTGGGCTGGCTTCAGCTGCTAGTTATTGTGTGTGAATCCAGGCACTGCGTGGACTTGGGTGCCTGGTGTGCTTTGTTTTAGACAGGGCACTGAGCCACCTTGCTTTCTGTTGGGTTGAGTTATCTACTTAGGGATTTATCCTTCTCTCCGCGCACGTTAACTGCTGCTAATGAGAATTGTGGCTTTGTCGAAGGGGAGGATCTGGAGTTCAGTTTGAGTGAAACTGAGGGAATTTCATGCTAAAAACACATATTAAATTTTTAAAGCGTAAGGTTGCCATACCTGTACAGCTCTGGTTTCAAAGGGAGCATGTTCCATTTCCAGAAACATGTCCTTGATGTGTTAGCAAAGGACAGCAAGTTGGCTCAAAAAGATGCAGCCACTTAAAAACATTGATTCTCCTGGGACAACACGCCAAAATGCAAAAATAAATTAAACATAAGCAGATGCTGTGCCTCCTTTCCATTTTTGGCTAGCACATCCCATTATGGGACTACCAGTGGGACAACTGAGAATGACTGACATTTACTCAAACTTAAGGCCTTATTGGACTGCCCTGGCACTTGTGATAAAAATTCAGGTTTATGCTGGTATTAAATTTGAATGTTTTGCCGACTTGTTAAGGCATGCATTGCATCAATATAGTTCTTTATTCTGTGCCAGTTTTATACCATTTCTGTTTTTTTTTTTTTTAAAAGGACCTTATCAAGTTTATTAACATAGCCTTGGATTTTCAAAGGAGCACGAGGGAAATACAGACCCAGCTCCTACTGGAAATCACAACCTTAGAAAACCAGAGTTCCTTCCCTGGCAGCGATCCCACATATAAGCTCTTTCCATTTCCAGAAAAATCATTGAGCTGAGGCTAAGAACGTTCATCTGGTGCCTGTCGAGTGCATTGCCTGAATATAAACACAACGATTCTGGAGCAGAGAAAGAGCCCGCGACTTAAATGGATTTACACTGGCTAAGAACCTGGCCTTCTACACTCGACTTCTGACATTACTTGAAAGTAAACATTGAGCTGAACTATTCAGTGATTTAAACGGTGGTTTAAGATGCGTGCTGTTACCATGCTGTTGCTCTTACGGTGAATCTCACAACATTTGATGGTTTCCTTAAGGTTGCAGGTATCCAAGATTTACATGTGCATCTCAGCTGTCATGAAAAAAAAAAAAAAGAAAAAAGAAAAAAGGCTGAGTTTCTGACTCTTGAGAAAAGCCTGAAAATGTTCCTTGCCTGCACTTTAATGGAGCAGAAAGCAGAAGGCAAAGAGAAAAAGCGAAGTTTGAAAATGCCATGATTTCTGAGATGTGACATATGCTTTTCCTGTGCTCCGGGTTGGCAGGAGGAGCGGCATGGTGGATGCAGCCCCGCCAGAAAGCAGGTGCGGGAGCCCAGGCGGGCTGCGCTTCCTCCGTTTCAATGGCACCACATCGGCTCAGCGCCTTTTCGTTACTCCTGTGCCTCATTGTGCAGCAGATTGCTACGGTTTGTTTGCAGGAGATGCAATAAATAGTTGTGTGTGTGCCCTAAAATTATAACGTTGCTTGAGTACCGGTGAAGATGAGAGCCCTGAGGCTACTGAAGGGCGCGAGCTGTCAGCCTACGTCGACAGTTCGCACGTACGGGTACATGCTGGGGAGCTGCAGCAGGGCCAGAAGTGAACAAAGTGCTCGCTTGTGGGCCAGAAATCATGGGTGAGCAGTTTTCAGGATGGCAGTGCTGGCCCGGATGCTCCTCCAGGCTGTCCCAGCGTGGCGCTGGGTGGGGACCTGTGTCCCCAAAGGGGCCGTGATAGCCACTGTAGGGCTCTTCCTTCTCCAGCCCAGGGCTTGGCCCTCCCACGGGAGGGCTTTGCAACGAGGCCTTGGAGCCTGGGGCAGGGTTCTCCACACCTCCTGCCGGGGTGCAAAATGTTGGGCACCTCTCGCATCGTCCGAGCGTCACCAAGGGCCCTTCCTGCTTCAGGACAAAGCAGGACGCCTTCTTTGCTCCTCTCCGAGCTTGTTACTGATTTAACTTCAACTGAGGGTACCCTCCCCACGCTACACATTTTGGGGCAGCGTCACAGAGAGCAGCCATCCCTGCTGCACACGTGGGCTCCTGCAAGCAGGGCGCCGGGGCAGGGGCTCCGTGGGCACAAAGTGCTTTTGCAAAGCTGAGCGGGGACTTTTGTGGGTTTATACCAGACTGGGAATTCCCCCCCGAGTCCTGGAAACGCTTTCCTCGCTGTGTGAAAAGTCTCCCCAGAGAGGTTGGGTTGTACAAAAATTGCATCCGGCCCCTTAAACACGATGATTTTAAAAGCTGAGCAGAAGGCCTGAGCTCGGGGCCGGCCGGGGGGATCAGCGTTCGTCCCCCCACCAGGGAATGGCTGGTTTGCAGCAATTTCATCGTCACAGTTTGTCTGGGTACCGTTGGAAGCAGAATTTGTCAGTTCTGAAGTGCACAGATTAGAAAGGAATGTGGAATTTGGAAACGTGGCAGCTTGTAGCACTGTATGGTTTAAATTAAACCTTTTTTTGGAAAGCAGAATCGCTGTAGGCCACATTGAGGGGGAAAGCAACAGCAGAGAGGGCTGGCTGTGGTTTTTGCTTTGCTGTGTAACTGGTCCACTTTCTCTTGTTTTAACACAGATTTAAAAAAAAAAAAAGAGAGAGAGAGGAAAAAAAACGCCTTTGGACTCCTTCCGCCCAACCACACAGCTTCTCTGCTGACCACAAAGAGGAAGCTTGGTGTAGCAGCCGTAGGATTAATACCCACTGTCTCTTAACCCAACAGGGTGTGAAAACATTTTATAAGCTCTCTTTTCCTTTTCGTGTTGATAGCGCGGCGAGCATTTGGGCATCTTGAGACGCGCACGCTCGCCTTTCGTTGTTGCCTTTGGAGGGGGCTGTAAGTCACTGCGGCCAGCGCTGTGGTCTGGGGGCTGCTTGCACCCACCTCCCGAGCCCCTGTGTCGCGAATCACCAGCGACTTTGTTCGTCTTGCTGAAGTGACAGGAAATATAAAAACGCGTCTGCTGCGAGGGCTGCCCGGCGTAGATCTTGATCAGTTGGAATATAATTGTTCTTAATGAAATGGAGACGACTAGCTCTTAACTGAACAGCCTTTTCTTCTTTAGAAATAATAAGATTAAGATTATGGATTCTATTAATCATTTGATCAGCTTTATTCATTCATCTTGTTTCCTTTACATGCAAAAAGCCCTGCTCTGTACATGCCTTTATCTTTTTTGAGATGATGACATTTACATATTTCCTGGTGCGGTAATGTCCCGGGCGTAATATACAGATTGCTCCGTTCCGATATTGTAAACCGACCATTTCCATGTGCTAAGTACTCTCGGCGATGAAGATCTTAATAACGTGATTAACTAACCCGAGCCTCCGCGCTCTCGCAGAGCCTCCCTTCCCCGCCGCAGCCTCGCGGCCGGCTCGCTTACCACAAATGGCATCGGCTGCTGGGACGTGCCGGGACGTGCCGGGTGACCCCGGTGACAAGGAGGTGTCACATAGCACAGAGCAGGGACGTCAAAGGGTAATGCTGATGACCTGCACATTAAGGGAACCTGCTTTCTTGGCGTCGTGCGCCAACGATGCTGGAAGGCTGAGTTCTGAAACGTTTGGGGAATTGTTGGGAGAGAAATTTGCTCCTCCGCAGCACAGCGACAGCATTGTTATTTCTTGCGTGGATGTGCTGTTGGGGAGGTTTTATTTTGTTGTCATTAGAGAAATCTCTCTGTTGTTATAACGCTTTCTATGTGTGAAGAAATACAGACATAATGTGTATCTAGTCCATTAAAACACTCTTTGGGAGCCTCCACCTGTGGCACAGCCTCTCTGCACTGCCAGTATTTTGCTGAGGACTGGTGGTATTTCCTCTCCCTGTGCGTTGGATGGGTTAGGAGTTGCAGGGAATTTAAAAAATAACTAGCAGAAGGTTCTCAGTAACTTCTGCTGGCTGAACTGGAGAAGTTGCACTGTGTCTTGGTCTTTTTCATCTTGGTAGAATTATACTGTAACTAATTGAATCCATTGATCACTGTCTTGTTTTTTTCCATCTTCTTCTCAGAGGATTCATTTCATAGTGTTCCATACATCAGTCAAGAAAATGGCTGCAGTGGAATTACCAGGGTTGATAATAAAGGTAATTTAGCCCTGTTGAAATTATTTTTTATGTATCTAAGTAGGGTAACGCATTCACACATGCTGCCTTAAATCTAGCAATGAAATACCTGCATGAGCCAGACTGCGGCATCCCGACACAGCCCTTCTGATGACCACGGACATCGGAACAGCCGGCTGAGGGACGTTTTGCCCTGTGATAATGACCAGACAATAAAGAGCAACTTTAATTTGATGAAAGAACTGGCCCAGAGCAGGATAAATAACTTCTGTTTTGTGCACTTCATGGGGCAGAGAGTGTTTTTGGATTAGATAGCGAGTGCTTAACAAGCAAGAATAGCAGTAAGTGTCAGGGGAAGCAATGTATGTGGCTGATGGCTAGAACTCTTCTATGATTTAATTCAGATATAGGAGCCAAAGCTGGCCTCAGCCAGGAGGGCTTTATTGTGGATGTCTGGTGGTGGCACTTAGCCCTTACTAAGTAACTGTTTGGAAAAGGATTCTCATACTAGATTAGGGTTGGTCTCGTCAGTAATACACGAGACAGGATGTCAGGAGATCTAAGCTGAGGTCTGCCACAGATTTCCAGTACGATTTAGGTCAAGTTATCTAATCTTGCCTGCTGAGTTTCACCCCGAGACAAGGTGACAGGAGAGTGCATAAAACGTTTACTTAACGAAGAGGCATTTTTACTCTCGTTCTCACCCAGGTCGAGGGCCGAAGGCAGGCGCAGGCGTGCAGAGCCACCGGTGTGCACCCCAAGGGGCAGGAGCAGGGGTGAGGGATGGTGGCTTCCAGTGCCACTGTCACTGCTGCTCCCTGCTGGCTCCCCAAATGTATTTGTGGGACCGGGGCCACCTGTCTGGAAGGTGACCAAGTCCCCGGCCAGCAGAGATCACCCTGGACGGGGCATCCCCTGGCTCACCCGGCAGCAGAGCGGTGGTTACAGATGCTGCAGGGCTGCATGCAAGCACATGCCCTGCGCCTAGATCAGCACTTTTGGGGACAATGTATAGTATTTGCAAATGGGAACTGACAATGGAAGAAATACGGCAGAGTGAAGGGTTTAATATAAAATATTTATACAGTAAAGGTCTTTCATCTTTTGTCAGTCACAGGGTAGGGAAGTGAGGAATGTATTGGGAGTACATTACCAAGAGTATGTTATAAATTAAAATCTCAAATTGAATAATACTGGCTGCTAATGTGTGCCGCGTTGGAAATGAGTCACTTCTGAATCAATGTAATTTACTGTGCCAGCTGAAAGATATTTACAAAAGAAGGTGTCTTCTTGTTGTTTTTTTACTTAGATTTTATTCAACACTTAAGGATAGCCTATACTGTCAACACCAACTCATTTGTCGTGGAGAGAAAGTCACAGCCATTAATAAAGAGCTGATGCAAAACCACGTATAAAAGAGAAAGGTAGACTTCAGGCCACATGAGTGGTCAAACAGTTTATACTCATTGTTTCCTCTCAAATTTAATACTGGTAATTAGTAATACAGCAATTTTGCAGAGATTAGATAGTGGGAGACAGCAGACAGACTATTTTCTTGTAGAACTATTGAGCGCAGTAATGACTGTGTCCTCCTAGCCCACACCCTTTTGGTAGCTTTTGTTTGGGCTCTGTACCCTCAGCAAAGTGACTGTGTGGTCCCACGTTGAGTTCATCAGAAGGTTGTCATTATCTCAGGAGGTTCGTCTGGCTGGTGATATCACTTAGCTGAGGCTGAGATAAGATTTATTACCTACGGTTTAAGGTGCAAAGTGGTGTTATCAACAAGGTAGGACTTATCAACAGGGTAAGACTTTGCAAAACACAGGTTTTGAAAGCTTAGTAGCCAAAACCAGAACAAAGCAGGTTCAGAAGCCAATTTTCAGAAGCCAGAATTTAGATTTCTGCCCCATTCCTCCTGCCATTGATTTCCACTGCTTCTTCAAGAAGGATGCTCTGGGAATCCTGGTCTCTACTAAATCATATTCTTATTCCACCTCTGCTCTGCCCAGAATCTGTGATCCAAATATTTTGCGCTTAGGTTCACCTCATCTAAGTTTGTCTGTCAAAACTTGGGTGCTTGGTCTAAGGAGGTTGTCTAGGCTGGTTCTGTTGTTTGGTGAGATGGGAGAGGCACTCCCCGAGGGCAGGTTCAGCCCAGCAAAATATTTTCGCAACTGCCTGGCTTTCATTGTTGACTTCAGAAAGAGCAGAGACACCTCACTGGGAAGTGCCCAACCAGCAGACAGCCGCATTTAGGTGAGACAAATCTCGCCTTCAGACTCTCTGCCCTTTAGTGTTTTATCAGTGCAATAGAAATAGCTTCAGATAAAGATGGTGAGAGCAAGCAGATTAAAAGATGGGAAAATATCCAAAAGGAGGGGGATGTTCACAGTAGCTCTTACAAAGACTGCTGGAACTTTCTTCTTCCTTTGCTTGTTAAAGATACGTAAAGGTAACTGTAGACACTACCAAATTAGTTGGAAGTGTGGTGATGCAGGTGATCCTCTGATGGATGCGGGGACAGGCTTCTATACATAATAAAATATGTATTAAGGTCATATAACAGCAGCGCAGTAGGGAAACTGGAGTATTCTTATGCTATACTTTTTGGTAGGAATATTTCTGCTGGGTTGCATCACTGTCTGTAAATTTTATTGATTATAATTAAGTCAGTCTGCATTGTCTCTGAGAACCTACATGGGTTTAAAAATCAATACTCCTTATATTCATTAGGGGAACCAGTTTGAAAAGGGATTACAGTGGGAACAAGCAATGCATTTATAGCTCTGTGTTTGTGTTTACAAACCATTAAATGCTAGCCTGCTCGACAGTCCTCGTTTAGGGGTCAGAATTATTTTTTTTCCCCGTCTTTTATCCCATGAACAATAATGAAAATTCTCCCTCCATGGTTACCTGCTGTAGCGTGCACCCGCTGGCTGGAGCTGTGCTGTCTCAGTGACTGCCTCCAGGTTCCTTCCAGGGCCATGGAGACAGCCTTGGACAAGCAAGAACATGAGCAAATGTTCTTTAGTGAATCCACTAAAGTCCTCTCAACTGGGTCGTTTGTGTGGTAGCATCCCGGTGTCTTAAAGGGATTTGTCAGTCCTCTCACTTGACTTGTTCTTTACAGAAAAAAGACGGCATTTGCAGTTACTGGAACCTCTAATGACCATACTCAGGGAAAGTCAGAACAAAGAGAAATTGCAGAGGGTATCTGGTATTACTGATTTATGGATGAAGATTAAGGCCAGATTGCCCTGTCCTTATTCCTTTAACAGCCTGGTCCGTAGATAGACTTCCTCTAAGTCAATGGCTTCCTTATGTACATGCTATTTATTGAAGATAATGTTATCTTAGTCTGGGACACTAAATATGTATAGCTCACCTTAGGGAGAAGACGCGAAGGATCTTTGATGATACGAAGGGTGTGAACACTAAGGAGAGTGAACGATAATTTAGGTTGGGACTTGGGAGTACAACTTAAAAACATAGCATCAAGGAAACGCACTAGATGTGTCGGACTCCCCAAGGGTAACGTTAAATGCCCTTCAGTCTGAGTCATTTGAAGGCAGGAGAAAGGACTACAGATGTCTTTGTAGGGTTCGTTCTGGGCACAGAGGTGGGCTGGATGATGTTCCAGTGCTTTTTCTACCTTCGTGTTTTGTGCAGTGCGTTGATTCATATTTGATTTCGGCATTAATTGATCTGCATAATGCACAACATATTGCACCAGTGATGCTGTTCTAATGTTTCCATACTGTGCCTTAGTACAAACTATTGTGGGCTTTACTATTTTTGATTCAGTTGACTGTATCGGTGATTTCAGTATTAATGACGCTCTAGCATGGTAATGAAATAGCACAAAACGAGGCATACCTTTAGCTCTGGAAACCTTGCAGCACCCCACAAAGAGTCAGATTCATGCATGGCTCCTAACTGTGTTTGAGAAGCCGTTGGTTGGAGCGTGTCACCATCCATCCACATCCCAAAAATAGCCATAGCAAAATCGGCATTTAAGTGGCAATATGAAAATACCACAGGGGCAAGACCAAAGAAATCAGGGCCTAAGCGCGATTCAAAGTGGTTTCAAGATTACATTGCAAACCAACTTTCTCATCCTAGACTCTGCTTTTCTACCTCACCGACATTTTGATTGTCTTAATGCAGGGAAGCTTATAAAGAACAGCCTGAGCTTTGTTTTTGTGCATGGCCATCTGATACTGTTCACTACTACTAAGTGCACACATATGCAAAAATACATAACATAAAATGATCTGAATATTGCTGAAATGTCCAAGACAATCCCATGCAAAACTGGAGAGCTTTTTTTTTTTCTTCTTTTTTTCTCTTTTTTTTCTTTTTTTTTTTTTTTTTCTGGATTCCAGCCTAAGCTGCTGTAAAGATCTGGCCAGAGCTGGCTTTGGGCAACAGCAAAACCTGTAGGCTGGGCTTTAAAAAGCACACAAGGAGTTGCGAGAAATGTTCTTCGGCTGTAGTTCTTTGAGGCTGTCATTTAGATAGAAACCACTGCCCAAAGCTAGAATGCCCCGGAAATTTTTCCGGAAGATTGGAAGGGACCTGAATAGCCAAGCTTACCCCAGGCCACCGACAAGTGAAGGTCTGGTGGTATCTGCCATGACAATATTTTCCAGTGTGTGCACTCAGCTGTAATGATTCATTAGAAAAGAAGTTTAATTGTGGCCAGTAGTCGAGACTCTTTCTTTGTACTCTCTTATCAATGTTTTCCGTTTGCAGCAGGACTTGGCTTGTTTGTTAATACTAAGTTCTCCGTTTGTTTGGAAAACAAGGCTTGACTTATCATAGTGTTTGGCAGGAGAGAAGAAAGCAGAAATGCAACCCCCCTGAAGCCCAAGAGCAAGTAAAAGGAAAAGTTAACTTTCAGGAAAAGTAACTGTCAGTATGAACTGGCACAGCTGCACTGAAGGAGGCAAATGAGTGTCCAGGTCTTGTCTGCATCAAAGCCATGTGCAAGACTGTTATGCAGAGACCTAATCTGACCAGTGACTCAGGGAGATTCAAGGCAGTTTTACTCCAAAGAAATGTTTTAAAAACAAAAACTAGTTTGCTTGCACATTTTTAAAAACCACAGCCTTGCTCAATGTAAAAATTATCACACGTCGTTTTTCTCAAAGTAGCAATCTTGAAGTTCACAACCTGCTGTGCAGCTTGGATTCAGTTATACTACCTGGTGCGTAAGGAATTTTTTTTTTTTAAACTACTGAAATTAGTGACTGTTCATGTGACTCTTGTATATTCAAAATGAAACTTTGAATTGATTTTCTCCAAAACGATCTGCCACAATGGGGGGTGGCATTATTGCCATTTTGCCAGTGAAGAAAGGGCAGTGATAGCTGGAATCTGGATCATGCACAGGGCTGATGCTAGAGCCCACGTCTTCTTAATGGCAAACAATTCGCTTTTAAACTCTTCCCATTGACCTTAATATGGCCAAGGTTTGATTCCAAGTGTTTATTCTTGATTCCAAGCTCAAAGATGCATATTTTTAATCTGAATTTGAATGTACGTTTCATGGCTTATTCATGCTCAGAAATATTTCTTGGCAGAGTCACCTAGACTGAGCAAAATAAGAAGCTTCTTTTAATGCAGAAATATTAAACAATGTGTGCTGGAGCACAGAAAGCTATTTGGACACAGGAAAGCTTTATAAACATAGATTTGATTGTGATTGAACCAAAAATAGTGGTATTAAATTAAGGTCTGTTTAAGGCACTAAAAAAAATCTGCATTTTCCAAACTGTTAAGGACAAAATCAATCTGCAAAAGTATTTTAAGTTTGTAATAAAAATATCATTGACAAAGTAAAGTGAAAATAATAAAATATATTTGAAGTTACTTGGAGGTCTTCTTGAAAATTTATGACCTCTTTCCAATTGGAGCTCGTTTAGTTGAAAAAGCCATTTAAGAGCCTGGAAGTAGATATTCTTGTGCCTTGCAAGAAATGAGCTACAAAGCACGTGTGCACTCGGTAAGAAACACAGGTACCTTTGATTAGGCAAAACCTTGTTTTTTATTATTAATGTGAGCTGTAGTAATACAGTACATATGTGGTAATACAGTATTTATGTTTTTTTTAGTGCAAAAATTGCTGTGCTCAAACTCGCTAGCTTTACAATGCTACAAACAGTTTAAGATCTGTCCTGATGACACCAGACTTGTGTCCTGCCGCCCCGATGCCCTCTACCGCCAGTGGAGGAATGTCGTTTTGAGAATGCCTTTGTTCTAGCCCATCTTCCCAACACCCAGTTAAAGGGCAGCAATGGTTAGAGTCAACCACAGGCTGGTTTGGACCTCAGATTTGAGCTTTTCAGCCAACAGGAACTAGAACTGATAGCAAGGCCACAGCATTTTCCATTACCATAACTGCTGTTTAGCAATGTCTGGTTGATACAAGGATCGTGTGTGATTGAGGCCATGTTCATCTCTTTGCAAGAGGAAGAATTATGACATTCATAGATTGGAAGAGAGTGGGTGATAAATAAAACTGAGGCTATCCAGAAAGCCCCAGGGAGCTTCCTCTCTGCAGAAAGAATAAGAAATTTATAGATGTCTAGAAATTACTGTTGAGCTTCTTGCTTTTTTTTTTTTTTTTTTGTTAGCCTCTTTCAGTCATATGACTGGAGTTCAATTATCAGCACAATAAATATTCTTGTGAATCGGAGCCGTGTGTTGGCAGCAAATTTCTGCTTCTTAGGAAGGGAGGAGCGTTTTGAACTTACTAAAACTAATAGTTTAACATCCAACTTGATTTCAAAGTCAGAAAGAGGCAGAGCCCAAAATATATGTGAACTAAAGGGAAGTGTGTTTTGGAGCAGTCAAATGCCGGCAGGTTAATGCAAACATATTTTTGATATATATATATATATATTAATATGACCTCTTTGAGCTAAAAAATATAATGTAACTGTTATTTTCAAAACAAAGCATAATGGTTTCTAAACGACTCTTCTTGCTCCTTTTTGCAGGAGGCTGCAGGGCAGAACTACTACCTGTAAATCAGTTTAATAGACCAGTCGTTATGTTAGGAAATACCACTGATATTGTATTCTCTGTCACCCAGGGTGGGTTGTGCTTGCCAGATGGGAAACAGGAGAGATTTTCGTTTGTTTTCTCCATCTTGACCCTTCTGGAGTGGTTGCTGGGCTCATTCAGAGTATTCCCTGGAAGCTCTCATTGCTTCTCCAACACAGCACCAATGGGCTGGGGCTGGGCTTAGCCCTGCTCCATCCTGGGCAGGAGATGAAGTGTGTCAACAAAATGTGAAGTTCCAAGATAATTCGGAGTCCTGGAACGTTTTGATTCATTTATCTACCACTTAGGCTTGGCACATGCTAAAAGTTCATGTCTTCCCCAGTATAGTCCACTGCCTGACCCATAGTAACTTGTTTTCAGAGCTGTTCCTGTTTGGCATTAAATTTCTAGATCTGTAAGCAGTTTCTCTTAATTTAAGAGAGCCTTGACTGTTCTGGGCTCAAGAAGGTCTGACAAGAGGGAGCAGAAGTCATCCCAACTGTACACCTTTGGCCAAGGGGACTGTAATTCTTGGATCCAGCTAACGCAGTCTATTTTAAGAGTACAACTTGGCCTCTTTACAGTAAACTTCTTCGGGGGAGAGTTCATTGCACCTAGCAGGCCTCCGCCAGTCTGGATCCGCATCTGACATTTGAACTCTGTTGATGCTCTTAACACATTTGTCAGCTCTACGTGTATGCAGCGAGATGCTAAATGCTTCAATAGCTTCCCATTTCCAGGCAATTCAACGAAACCTGATTAATTAGTAGCTTTTAGATCAGACCCCTGTATATAAGTAATTTATTAATATTTCAGGGACAATAAAAGTCTCCTGTGTTGCAGGAACACAACTGCAGTAGCACTGCAGTCGTGGAAGCAGCTGCTGAAGCTAGAGGCACCCACTGCAACAGACTGGGGAGTATTGGAGTGGAATTTTACCAATGACAGTTTAAAGAGTTATAGTTGTCTACAGAACAAGGCTGGAAAATCTGCAAAAATCTGTTTTCAATTATTGTATTTTTTTTTTGTTCAGCTTTAATTTCTCCAGAGGAATTTCAGTGCAGTACCTTAGTGTTCCTTTGTAATCCTGCATTCCTGTTGCTTTATTAAATACCTGGAGTTATAATCTTGTTTATGAAATCGTTATTATCTCTCCAGTTGCAAATTGCAGCATTACGTAGAGGAGTGATTATGGCATGAGGCATGGAAAAATCGGATATGCAAATGGAGCAAGTTAAGCATGATGATGGTTCAGTCCCATAACGGGCGAAAAAACCTGCACTTTCTTTGCTGTTGAAGTATTCAAATCTATACCAACTTGCAAATGGACCTCAGTTTTTTATATAAATGCTCCAACTAGCTGAAACAAAACAAACAAAAGAAAAGAAAACAAAAACAAGCTGTCCCAGAAAATATATTATAAAAATAGATGAACTTCTATAAATAGAATAGTTTTTCTGTGGCTCCAGAGCAGAAACTGCTTCTTTGGAAGCCATACAGGCAATAGTCGAAGCATTTTCGTTATATATTGTGTAAAGACACAATTTTAGAAAACAGAATCATCAACTTCAGTTTTGAGTACGCAGCATTATTAAATAATAAGTGAAACCTAGCATAGGTTTTGTGATTGAAATTGCTTTAGAGAAGTAAAAACTTAAGAAAATCATTATCATATTGCAGATCTAAAATGCTTGATCCTCAGGAGTAGCTGCCTTGCTGAACTACAGACTGTTGCTGTGTCATATTTTTACGAAGCTGCCGTGCAGTCGAGCTGGCCTTATCCTGGAGTCTCTCTGCCAGCCCTGTAAGCATTCCTGGCTGATCCCAGTAGTGGGCAACCTCATTTGGAGGCTTTTTTCCCCCTTGTTTTTAAGTGTAGGTTTAATGATGGGTTGCTTTGGACTCTTTTATGTCTAGAAGGGGAGTAGGGGAATATAAACAATAAATGAATCTTACTTTCTTGCTAGCGTCTTTCCCTGGCAGTGCTGTTAAAAGTGTGGCTTGTGCTCCCCAGCATTAAGAGGATTGTTGACCAGCTTTCAGAGTTGACAGGGTCACTTGAGGTACTGTGACAGGGCATTTAGGTACAGTAGTTGATCCTGTGTAATGTTAACCCAGGAAGCCGGGGAGAAATTGGGATGATCTTTCTCCTGATTTTTCTTGCCTAATTAAGGGTGTAGAAAAAGCAGGCATTGCAACATAACCAAATGTAATTAAAGAGATGTTGTCTGGCATGTGTCCACTAAGCAATTCCACCTCCCTCCCCCTTGTTTTTAAATATTTTAGCTCGTTTTTTGAGCACTTTAAACCTTTGAACAACTCCAGGGCTCGTGCACATACCAGCTGCCGGCATCAGGGAAGATGTGCAGAGTTTACATGGTGGCTTGCCCGGGATTTCGGCGCTGTGCGGAGTTCCCTCCGTCGCTCACTGGTGCCAGGATCCAGAAATATCGGGCAGGTTGGGCCAAGAGGAAGTCAGAGCTGCATTGCTGAGGGAGGGAGACGTCTGGAATTCCTATTCCACCCTTCACCGCTCTAAAAAGGGATATTTTGTTTATTTTTTATTTTTTTCTAGCGGTGCTCTGTCCCGTATTTTTGCTCTGTCGCCTGAGGGAGAGCCAGAGAAGCGTGTTTTGGGGAAGCCGGTGGGGCCAGCAGATCCAGATGATGTTGGATGCTGACATGGAAGCAGCTGTGGCACTTGGTGCACTCACAGAACACCATAGCTGTTAATTCGATAAAATAGCTTTTCCAATTGAGATATCCATCCTGGGACAGCTGATCTTTTGTACTGCGCAGCCCAATCATGTCTTTAAAGCAGCGGCAGCACCAGAACTTCCTGGAGGGTGCCTGCACTTCACTGAACAGTTTGGCAGCTACAGCAGAGGCCTGAGGGATACTTTCAAATTTCCCTGTAATTAATGAGCACCTCTGCACTTATGGCAAATTACAGTGTCTGATGTAGAATGTTGACCTACAGCTGCCCCATGCCAAGTAGCCTATTTAGACCTATTTATTTCTAAATAGAGCCTGTAAATGATAACGGGAAACTTCACTATTGATTCATTTACTCCTAAATGCTTCCTCTTTCAGGTATTGAAGTTGAAATAATTTTCCATAATCATGTACTTAGGCAGATCCTTAGATTTATTTTATATTTATTATGTAAAAATTCTCAAGCTATTTAACATTCCTGTAAAGCCAAAGAAATTAGAGATGGAAAAGGCTTGTTTGATCTTGTCTTGTCAGTACGCAGCCTTTCCTATAGAGCACTGATTATCTACTTTGCTCCTAAATATCCCAAGTAATGCAAAATCTTCCATTTCCCTAAAACGTTGCGCTCCCAGAAGTTTCACTGACTTTTGCTACAGCCATGTAAGACTGCAAATTCTTGTATAATTGTCTCTTTGCTTTCACTTATGTGCTTACTTTGACATTATATTTCCTCATTTTTTTTTCTGTCCTGATAATTCCTTGGTTTTCTTACTGTGTCTGTCCATTTTTCTGAAATGACATTTATTTCGTGCTCAGGCTGCTTCCAAATTTCTAGCACCTTTCTTTGTTTCTCTGTTCTTCTGGAAGTACATCAAACATCTGTTTCGTGGTTATGTATGATTTCCATTCCCGTACTATTTTTCTTCTAGCAAAGATTTTAAATAAGATGGGGCTCACCTACTGACTCTTTCCTTTCCTGGGAGCATTGCACTAAATGAGCAGGTTCAGCTCAGGAGGTGATTGTTCCTGATTTTCACATGTTGCAAGAAGTTTTCAGTCTATATGATAACTTCAGAAGCCAGACAAAATAATGCTGTGCATGTAGAATTTTATGAGAACTTGCACAAAGTGCTTTGCCAGAATCTAAATATATGCCCTCTATTGTTCTATTAATACTGTAATTCTACTTAATATACACCATAGATATATCGAGTTTGTCAGAAAATATCCTTGCTAAAACAGTAATACTAATTGAGTCAGGCAGCTCAGTTGTCTCCCTTATGTGCTTTGATTTTGTTCTGTTAATTTTTTAACTTGTAAACATCAGTTTGGACTGTTATTGCCAGGATTACTATTCCCTTCTTTCTGGAAGATTTATATCACATTTATATTTTTCCAGTATTCTGATCTCTTGCCATTTTTCCATGAATTTTTGGAAATAATTATTCACGTTTTGGAAGGCTTGTTAGATAATGCAGTAAGAGTTTTTGTACAATTAAGGATGGTAGGTTGTGGATAATAATTTTAAGCTTGATCAAAAGTCCATGGAAGCCAAGTCTTCTAAGGCTTAAACTACTGTATTAATTTAACAGAGATCTGACTTTCTTTCTCTGCTGCTGATTTTTTGTCTCATCTTTCACATAGGGCATGTCACCTTTAACTTGGGATCACAGGTTAAAGCAATATAAATCAGCACAGGTCCACTGAAGGCCATCGTGTCTTTTGAGAAACCAGCCCCTGAGGGTTAGGTGCCTTCCTTTCCCCATATATGCTGCTGGGAGAAGAACTACTTTCCTCACAGGAGTGTTTAAGGCTTAATTTTTTATAGCATATAAAGTGCTTAGAGATGTTTGGATGAGGGATGTTGTGAAAATGCAAAGTAGTATTATTGTTGATAAATTATTTAAAATATTGTGGTCCATTGAGAAAATACTAGTTTGTAGGCAGTGAAGTGGTTAATACGATTGCATCTCTTACAGGTTTCACCAGATACACTCACTCACTTACAATGGATAATTGTTAGCTCTTGTTGTGCAGATGCTGTTGCAGATGGAGCCCTGTACCTGCATGCATAGCAAATGAATTAGACTGGCAATCCCCTTTATAAAGCATAAATATGTAATTTGTTCAGCTGTTGTAATTAAATATGTATGTGTGAAACAGCCACCATTCAGGTCATTAATGATGCGCCATGCCAAATTAGAGCTTACAGACAGTAATGTACATTGTTGTGCAATGAGGGAATTGCAAATAACATAGCTAAGCCTTTCCTAGTAAAGTGATGGATTCAGTGGCTTTAAAAGGAATATTTATATTTCCAGCATTTTGATTGCTTCAGTCTATATTTACATTGATGCTCAATGAAAAAGATACAATTGGATGAATTTTTTTTCTGTATTTGTTTTATAGTCTTTGAACATGATAGAATACCCATTAGGTACGTGTCACACAACATTTATTGGGTGTAACATTTCATACCCGTTGGTAATATGCTGAATATGTTGCTATGATCATTCTTAAATATATAGTCAATTAAGATCTGGTAAGTACCTTTTCTTCTGCATAATGTAGACAAAGACCATATCAAAGCACTTGGACAATTTTAATGCTTTCAGTGTATCTGCTTTTTAATCTCTGGACTTCAAAGATATGACTGGTAAAGAAATCCTCACTGTGGTAAACAATGTACATATTTCCATAGAAATCTGCCTGATAGAATAATTGTTGTAATGAATTAAGCTTGTCAGTTTAGGTTGTTTTTTTTTTTTAATTTTAAATGCATGATTACTTAAACATCAGGCATTCTTTCTTCTGTCCACATTATTTCTTTCTTTATATTTATCAGCGAAAAAAAAAAGAGTAAATGTGCTTAAAAAAAAAGAAAAAACTTGAATCTCCTTGAAATAATAACAAGTTAACAGGCAGCTGTTGTTGTAAAGCAGCTAAGAAGCAGAATGAAAAATCGTAACTCACTACACCTTAAACGCATCGTCAATGATCCTCCCTAAGTGTGTTTCCTTGTCTGTTTAAAGTAGATCAAGGTTTAACATATATTTTGTTTTGATGGTCGGTTCCGAGTATACAAGAGCTAATCGTCTTGACCTTTCAGACAAACAGGGCAGCAGAAGGAAGCATCTCAGAGTTAATTCTGTCTTGTTCGCAGTGGGAACAGAACATTCCTCTGTGATCCTCTTTCACATGATTCGCCTGGGCCTCCTGGAAGCCAGTCCTGATACTATTAGTGCTGGGCTTCTTAGGTCTAAAGGAGATCGAAGGTACTGACATCACCAACTGCTTGTGGGTTGCGTCAGGCTGGACAGGGCAGGCAGAGTTGTGAAGACTTATGTAAAGAAAACAGAATAGAAAATGTGCTTAGTTGATAGGTTATTTGTGGGGTTTTATAGTGAATTTGCAGCTTTTTAAACCTAGACTAAGAAAGGAGTAAGGAGTAAAGATCTTTTCCATATTAGAACTACAGCAAACTATGTAACTTGCTGCATAAAATCTACTTTATATACTGTGTGATAAAAGTCAGATATTTCTGTGGCTTAAATGCAAATATTAAAGGCAACATCAAAATAGTTATTTGTATAACTGTCTTTGCATTTTAGTTAAATTTTAAGAGTAAGACATGCTTTCCTTTTTTTCATTCCTTCCTTCTTTTCTTGCTTCCTTACTAACTCCACTTTCCTTCTTTCCTAGAGACATTTTTCCCAGAATAGACTTTTTCCTGTTCGGTCATAGTAAAGTCTGTTTGAGCTGCAGCATGAATGAGTCAGGTGTGCAGTGGGTTGGTGTGTCCATTTACTGCATTCTAACACTATGATTATTGGTGTATTGGGAAGCTGTTTCACTGATGACCACAGTGTTAACAAACCTGATGATAGTCGGGCTTCCTGTAGGGTCCCTCTGTTTTTTCCTGGGCATTTGTGTAGATTGTGTCAGTTCACCAGAGCCATGCATTTGCCGTTATATTCTTCCTGTAGCTTCGCAATGGCGAATGCTAAACAAAGCAGAGATTCTAGAAGGTATTTTCTCTTTTCCTTACCTTTCTCTAGTGATTTTTTGAGTATCGGAAGCTGCTGATTCATGAGTTGAATTAGTTGGATGTAGCTACCCTTATTTGGTGAAGACTCTAAGTAATGTTTGGTTTGGTGAGAAAATTTATTTTTGTATCCCTTAAACAGCGTTGCATCACCAACTAGCACTGTATATTTCAAAATCTATTAATTTTTGCTGCTGAAAGACATCCCATATGCGACTGCTTTTCTGTTGTATCTTTCCAGCGTGCGCAGGCAGTTGGCTCTGCAGAGGAGTAGCTGTTTGCAAGCTTTTGTGTGCATGCACACGTTCCAGTCCAACATAACATTTCGGCTTCAGAAACGGGGCCGGGCAGAAGGCGCCTGAACTAGCTGGTGGCAGTAGTGAGGCTTATTTAACGAAGGGTTAACGTCTTGGGCCAGCCCGCGGGGAGGCCGCGGTTGTCCTGTGCCACCGCGCTGGCTGGACAGGACAAGGGTGAGCGGGCGTGCTAAATAGCTTCACCAGGGCGAGCGGGCGCGTTAAATAACTTCACCATTTCCTGGGACGGGCGGCAGCGCAGGTGGCGGCTGGCCAGGTGCTCTGTGATAAGCGCCTGAGGGCCAGGCCGAGGCGAGCGCCTTGCTCGCTGGCAGTCGCTGCGTTGGCCAGTGCTGCAGTAAACACTTTCCCTTGGATGTTGGTTTTCTGTTGTGTCTGGCAGCCACAGAGGGCTGCTTGAACTTTAGCCAGAGGCAAATATTTATACATCAGAGCATGCAGTGTTCAACGGGTCCGGCCTGCGAGCGCGAGGCGCGCGGCGTGCTTCGTCGCTGGAGTGGAGGCGTCCCTTTTAATTGCACCCGCGGTGTGGCGAAGCGGGAGCGTCCCGGGGGTCGTGGCAGCGGCGTGGGCTTTGAAACCCCGTGAAAACATCGCCCTCCGCGCCTGGCGGAGGGGACATCCTGACGGGAGCCGCGCGCCTTCAATTCCTGTTGGAAAGTTTACAGTTAATATTTTCCCTGGAACGCTGTCAAGCTTTTGACAGTGCCTGAGTGTATGCTGAGCTGTGAAATTGAGACGCGGAGCAAGTTGTGAGAAATCTGTTTCTACTCAAATCTGCAAAGGTTTATAAAAACTTCAGCGGAGGGGGAAGGAGGGGGGAATAAAAAAAAAAGAATTAAAAAAAAAAAAAAGCCCTGCGGCTGGGGCTGGGGCTGGGGCTGAGGCTGAGGCTGAGGCTGAGGCTGAGGCTGGGGCTGGGGCTGGGGCTGGGCTCGCCTCGCCGGGCGCGCGGCAGGTCCGCCATTTTAAGGCTGCAGCGAGGGGCGAAGCTCTCCGCTCCTTACATGGCGGCTGCCTCGGCGGCGGGGGCCGGCCAATGGGGCGGGCGGTGCCAAGTCACGTGACGTGCCACGACGGCACTGACAGCCATTTCCTCGTCTCTGCAAACTTGGGTACCTCGGCGGAGCGCTTTACCTTGGCGCGGGTGCCAAGCGCTCACCGCCGCGTGTGTCTCGCAGACTGGCATTTGTCCATAAAGTTATTTTAGTAGGTTAAAAAAAAAAAAAAAAAGTCTCCGAGCGCACTTGAGCTCTGCGCGTTCTTTATGTAAAATGGATTTCCCTTGCTGGCCTGGGGCCAGGAGCGCGGAGCACGCGCTGGGCGAGGGGAGCGCTTCTCTGCAGAGGAACTGGTGGACTGACACACTCTAATTTTTTGGCTCCTGACCAGACAAGCTAGATGGATGCCAAAATTCAACAAAATAACACATTATTGTGTAATAGGAACAGTGCTCAAAGTGAGCAAGAGCTCACAGGAACTGAATACCAGCACTTTTTTTTTTTTCTTCCCCCCCTTGTACAGCAGAAGCTCAGAACTGGCACTTTTAATATACGGCTTCAATGGAACAAGGAATAAATATAACTGCAATGTAAAGAATGAGGAATAACGTAGAATCGGGAAGACGAAGGGGGGAAGAAGACGGGGAGGAGGGAGTGAGGGAGGGAGCGAGCGAGCGAGACGGAGAGAGTTAAAATTACTTTTGTGAGACTTCCTTCAAACATGCTCCATAGTGCTCAGGGCTGGTTTAACCCTGTCTTCCCTGCAACAGATCCCTAAACTGCCCAACACATCTCGGTTTCCCATTTAACTCCTCGCCCATCAGAAGACAAACAAACACATGTTACGTGCAGCACCCAGAGCTGCACCGGGGCAATCAGAAAGGTTGGAAACAGTGCAAAAAAGCCTTTCTTGAAAAACTTTTTAAATTTTTCTTCATGTTGCATCTCTGAAAGAAAGGGAATGTATGTAGAAATACTGGTTTTCCTCTTGAAATAACCAGCATTACCTAGGTTTGTTGTTACTTAAACACTTAGTATACTTTACTTGTTACACTTGAGTAGCACCTTCTAGCACCAAGCCAATGTTACAGTAGTAAGTTAATTAAACTTCCCTGAGAAGGTAAGCAGCGTTCAGTAGATTCATCTGTGACATGCAGGTGTCTCCGGGACTGCACATGGCAACTCTTGGAAAGTGCAAAGCAACACAATAGGAAGTGAAAACCAACACAGCCGATGGAAACTCCAAGGGGTCGTTGGGTCAGCAGCATGTAATTACAAGAGTTGGAAGTTGGCCAGGACGAGTATGGGCATTGTGTTGGAGAAACACCATGTTTCCCACACCTACTGAGAACTTTGTGGTTTCAGAGCAGTTCCCGAACATCTCCTGGGCCTCCCACCCTCGGGGAGCCCTGCCTGGGAGAGCATTCCTGGAGGGACCATGAAGGAAGCCAGGGCAGACCACACTCCTGGGGAGACTGTGGTGGACCAAGGGTTGGCTGCAGTTTCCTACTGCATGGTGGTGGACATGCTTACAAAGATTGGGAAACAACCCTCCTCAGCCCTGAAATGACCTCTTGCCAGAGCACAAGATCTAGAGACCATTTCTATCATCATATTTTCCCTAACTCTCTACATCTCATGTAGGCAGCTTGATTTCTCCACTGGCGCAAAGGCTGATTCTTATCCTTTCAGTGCTCCCCTTGGGTTATCCCTCTTATCAACCATGTATATTTGTAAGACAGATACTGCTGCAGCAGATAAACACCGAGACCTAAAACAGAGACCTTCTTGGGATTGCATCTTGAAATCTGTCTAAAGAGGACAAATAAAATAAGATCATGCATAGTTTCCAGGCTGTGTCTCAAATTTGACCTGTCAAAGAGAAATAAAGGGTCTAGGTTGTCTTGCTCCCGCATTAAAAGAAGCCTGCCATTTTTTTTTTTTTTGAGGAATGTGGTTTGTTTGATAGATTTTTCATGTGAGAAATGCAAGTAGTTGCAGAAGGTGCTGTTTTGGGCTGAATCCCCACTGTGCTGTGCACCACTCTTTCCTATTGTCCCTGCTCCGAATTGCTTGCAGGCAAGAATAAACCAACAACTCTGGTTCGGTGTGTTTGTGGCCTTGGGGAAAATAAACTGTATTAATGATATGTTATATTATTTAATTTGGATTTTTTATGCCTTATCAAGTGCAGAATAGAAAATGCAAAATAAATAATAAATTAAAAATAATGATATGGGAGTTAGAGTCATCCTGGTGTGCAATAACATTAAGTGTGGCAGTAATTATGGTTTGGACTTTCCAAGTAAAAAGCAGATTTTTTTTCCTCATAGCTGGTTTTATATCCTTCTGGAACAAAGTAAAAAAATCTTCTGGCAGTTTTTTAATTGAGGTTTTGTAGCTTTAATGGTCTAATACTATAAAGAAGTCAACCCTTCTGCCAGTTTTTTAAGGCCAGATAAGGGTTTGACATCATGTTAAATGCAAGTGTGTCTGTGTATGTGTACCCACACACTCTCTCTCCCTTTCTCTTTCTCTTTCTCTCTCTGTCTTGGGTGGAGGGAATACTTCAGAGCAAATACTATTACAGGATTCAGAAATGTAATAAGTTCTTCTTCCCTACTGTGTTTGGGTTGTTTCTCTCTGGAGCTGGCTGATAGACTTGTGTTATTGTAGAAGTGACCCAAGCTGCAGAGATTACGTTTCTGAGCCTGTTTGCGCAGGTGACGGTGCAAATGCCTGCAGTGTGGAGCCGATGTACAAAGATGGACTCGGACCCCGAGGTGGACATAGTTAGAACTGCATGCTGGCTGTAACCATGCTGGAAATTGAGTATATCTAGCCTGACCAACCCACTCCACGTCCACAGGTAATCGCAGCACTGCTCAGGGTCCTGGGCTGCCCCACAGTTTGCTTTGTAGAGCAAACTTTCCCTGGTGGGCAGGGAAATACTGGGGACTTCTGTATGTTTGCTCTGGAGCTGCGGCTTTGTGGCCAGGAAAGCATTAGAAGTTAATACAAATTGCTTGAGCTTTACACCCAGAGACTTAACTTGCCTTGGGTTACCATTTTGGCACATGGGGCTCAGGAAACATCCAGCTCTGCAACGTATCCTCTCTGTCCTGCGTCCAGCTTTGCAGCACATCCCCCTGTGCGGTATGCCCTTCCCCAGGAAAGGTCTGGCTTTTGTTACTTGAAAAAAATTAGCAAGCTATCAAAAAACCCAACCCAAACCAAAAGGCAATAAATCAGGGGGTGAAAAAAAGTAACTTGCAGGGAAACACAAGGCTATAGGTGGTGTGCCTTGTCTCTGAGCAGCACCCAGGCAGTACGGTGGCACTGTTAAAGCTGCTACGCAGTGTGGGCGTCACAGGAGTATCACTGGACTAGTGAAACTCCATCAGCTTCAGGGATGAGTTTACATGGATATGAGAGGAGAATCTTGCATTGCTTCTCTCTCCCTTCTTTTTTTTTTTTTTTAATGTGTTAATATGTTCTTTTTTATATTAAAAAAATAAGAATGGAAAAAGAGTGCAGGTGCAGTAACAATAGCTGATCCCAAACAAACAGCAATTTGCTCTTACCACTCTGCAAAGATAAAGCATGTCATGTACATTAGCAAAAGATAACTGACATTAACACAGTAGGCAAGGTGATTACGTACCACACTATTGACTCTGTGTGATCATTATTGCTATTTGGTGGGTTGCTTAAGTGGGTACCTGAAGGTTAAGTAATAACTATAGTAAGAATGAGAGGGAAGCAGAGAGAATGGAGAAGGGAAAAAGAAGATAGAAAACATTGACACAAGGTTAAGATGGAGGAAAGTGGATAAGTAGGGGTGTGGATGTCTGAAGGGAAAGGTGAGGTGGCTTTGCGTTGGTAAGTGATATTTAAGGGCTGTGATGGAGCTGGTGGCTGAGTAAATAATGCATCCAGTTCTGCTTTCCTTGAGATTTTTGTTTGCAAAATAACACAAGTAAAACACAACTTTGGGGGAAGCCTGTGATTGTTACAGTAAAAGCCAAAAGAGAATCTAATCCTTTTCTGAATTTTCAAAGAGGTGTTCTCCCTCTTTAGCTTTGAACAAAATCCAAGATGGAGTACAATGTCAAGAGATAGGTGTTGTGCGTTGCTGGTTTGGTTTGTTTTATTTTGGAATAGCCCCTTTCAACTCATCTACATTTGAGGCTTTGAAAATGATTTTTTGTTGTTGTTTTCATACTCGGAGTGTGCACAGCCAGAGAACTGGTGAGCATTGCACGGCTCTGATCCAGCACTTTGATGGGAGTCCATGGCACCACTCTCACAACCTGAAGCTGAGGGTGCTCGTAGGGCTTGTGGGGTAGTGAGCACCTCCTGCTCCTGTGGACTGTCTGCGGCGTTCTGCGGGCACTGCTGCTTTACGGTGAAATAGTAACTGTGCACTGGAATCGATGATTAATGCCAGCTTTTCTTCTGGAATGCATTGCTGACATTATAATATCATGCCACAGAATCAAGTTTAATTTCAAATTGTATTAACCTATTTACGAAACATATCAAGGGGACATTTTTCAAGGGAATAGTTCTCTTCTTTATATAGATTGAGAAATAAAATACATCTTTTAATATTGCGTTCTCCAGGCACCAGGGCTAACTATTTCACTGAAATTAATATCTAAAAGGGAGTCATTGCAAATTTTATATTGACGTGCAGAATGTAGCGTTATGGGTTTTTAGGGTGCATATGCACAAAATATGTATGTGCATTCCAAACTAGCTAATAGTTCTGCAACTGGTGAACATAAATTTTAATATCTATATTTCCCAGCTTGTAGCAGTGTTGTCTGAAGTCTGGGATGACTGATGTTAATCTCCAACTTGTTTGTGGCTTTCCAAAAATGAACTTGAAGTAGAGTAAAATTTGATGTAATTCCCGTTCTTATTTACATTTATAATAGAAAGTGCTACGTGGGATCTGTAGTTTGAGAAAACTTTAAAATGTAGCCCTATTCTTGTATTGCAGAAGGAAGAATATGCAAGTATGCTAGCTGTTAATTGCATCGCTGTTCTTAGAGCTTGCACTCAGGTGCCTCCCATGTCATAAATTCATCCTCTCATGCTCTGAAGTTTGGAGTTTTAAAACATTAAACCAAACAAAAGAAAGGTGGAGGTGATGGTGCCATCTCAGTTCCTTCTTGGAGAGCGGCGTTTGGGGAATGGTGTCTTACAAAGACACAAATGAGAACTGTAGATTCTGATCTTTATTGTTTCTCTGGAGTTAGACTGAAATTACACAAGCCTCGTAGCTGAGAACTTTATAGGTAATCCCTTTGAAGACAAAGTATGAAAGCCTGGCTTCGCTGAAGGGAAGAGGAATTTCTGCTCTTGATCTCAAACTGGCTAGCAGGTCGCTCCCCTGTTCTGTCTGTGGAGTAAGATGTTATGCAGTGCAGCGCTTCCCAGTATACCCGAATCCATGGCTTTTGTTAGGCTAAGGCACGTTTCATGGCAACATAATGATTTGGAGCCAAATTTCAGAGATGCTGCGACCCCCCCAGCCCCTGCAGCTTGCATTCAGGTCAGTGGAGCTGAGTCAAACCCTTCCAAATAAGCGGCGTATCAGATGGGGATGAGGCAACGGCTCGCAACACGCAGGAGTTTATTGAGTGTCTCTCTTGCGCTGTAGTTTAGCCATGAGCACTGGATTTGTTTGAGAGCAAACAGAGACGCACTAATTGATGAGAGTGTTATGCAAATAAAAAAGAGAAATGGGATGGGTAAAATAAAGGAACTGTAAAACACTTTATTATGCCTGGAAAGCCAAGCTAATCCCAGAGGAATTCTGCTAGGATAAAATGTTAGCTGCTTTGACATTTTAAGCCTTTAAGAGTTGTCTTGGAATTTTCTATTTCGTTTGCTTTTGTTACTTTGTTAGATCCGTCTACAGCAATGTGGCTTGCATTTTCCTCCCTCTGCCTTTCTCTTCCCCCTTGGCTGAAGGTAGTGGAGCTGGCGGGGGAGTGAAATGGTTAAGCGAGTTGAACCTCAGGTGCTTTGTTCTTGTGCTGGATGCCTGCTGCTGGGAGGCAGGCAGAAACTACCCGCACTGAACCGCAGTGCTCCTGCCGAGAGCCCAAGACGTTGCTTACCCTACAAGACCACAAAACGAGTGGCTGCAGCTGAGTAACCCGAGCATGCTGCAGAGGCCGAAGCACGGCAGAAAGCGGGTGCATGAGCTCAGCTCCTTTTCTGACCTTTCCTCTCACTGCTTCTTCCACCTTTCATGGACTTGATCCTTCTTTCACCTCAGATGGGTAGGCAGGCAGGCTGCTTTAATGAAAGCAATACTGTGTCAAGAGGGATTGCTGGCAGAACCCTTCCCAGCCAGTCTGACCTAGCACCTCAGCAATGTTCTTGGCTTTGGCCAGCAACAGCTTGAAAACCCAGGTCTGTTTCTGAATCCAGATGGTGGTGCGTTGCCATATGTCAACAACACATGTCATCCTGATTAAAATTTTAACCACATCCATTCTGCCATCCCCATAAACCATCCTCGGCCCACTGCATGGCAAAGGTTCCTTCCACGCTGATGCTGTTCCTCCAGCAGAACCGCGCCGTCGGTGTCGGTGAAGGCGAAGCCATTACTTCTGCGGTGATATCTGCTCCCCGACCAGCTCGGTGCCTCCGTGCTCCACCTGTGGTGGCCCACCGTCCTTATCAGGGCTGCTGGAACAAGCTCCCTGCTTCAACTGATTCTGGAGCATGGGCTTTAAATGTTGGAACCGAAATGGAAAAAAAAAATAAAATAACCCCCAAACCTAACTTATTTTAATCACTTGTTAGGGCCTGTTGAGTTGTCTGTTAGGAAGTGTCCTGCCCAGCCTTGGAAAGGGAAATAACATATTCCTGTTGAAACACAACCTTGTCAGATTGCCACTGAAAGAAATGTTGAAGTTGCCGATCTGTTGAAGACCAGCTGTACGTGGGGTGCATGCGGCTCAGCTTACCTTTATTTCTGAATGCGAAGATGTAGCTCTTCCTAAGCCAGGAACGCAAATCCCCACACCTCCTGAGGCAGGCTTCATCTCTGGCTGGCAGGAAACGTCCTTCAAGGAATTTGGTGTTAAAAAAGCACCTCCCGTGCTTTTCCCTTTGTTTTAGGAGTCAGGTACCAACAGACTGCAGGGGCAGAGCACGCTACAGGCTGCTGAGTGGTTTTGGGGACTGAGATAATTTGCGAAATGGAAGTGTTTTCCCCAGTTGTGCCTCTTTCATATTTTAGCTGGGTTTCTTCAACATCTTCAGCAGAATATTCTGTGATTCTGTGATCTTCCCCCTCTGTAGGTAATGCTCGTGTGACTTGTATCCATTTGGCCAATTTCATTCCAACACGTCAGGCAGATAAAAGCTCTCAAAGACACCAAGTTTCTACTTTCTTTTGTTAAAAATGGTGGCTGAGCGGGGAAGGGGCACCCCCGTCTGTATCCTCCCAGCAGGAGCGTCTGCAGGGTGAGCCTCACCTTTGTCTGTCCGGCACGGCCGTCAGCACGCGGACCCTGGGAGCAGCCACACACAAGCTGCCTCTCGCTCCTCCAGATGTGAGGGCCATAGGTCGGGACGGGAGGAATTGCAGGGAAGGGGAAGATGAATCATAAAGGAGTTGGGGGAGAAGCACAGGATGTTGTCCGGGGAGGAATGAAGACATGTGATACAAATCCACAGGAAATGAGGCTTTGTTTGCTCTGATGGTTGTGGAACAACTTGTCTTTCCGAGAAGAAGAGGAGCGACAGAGTAGGGGAAAGAATCTAAGATGGCTTTTGTTGATTAAATATTTTCTTATATATTTTTTCCACATCTTTATAGTGCGCAGGATTTACATTCCCTTTCTGAGCTATCTTCCAGTAAGGTATGCAAACGTAGCACTGAAGTATCTGGCCCATAGCTTGTAGAAACCAGGATAAATCGATGGTAGACATCAGTTGTCCATAGCTGAACTTCTTTGCAAACTGTGTGGTTTGGGAGAGTTGGTTTAAACACCGCATTGCTCCTGTCCCCGGGGGGAATTTGGAGTGTTCACCTTCTAAACAGAAACACAGCTTGTGTGATTGATCTCCTAAATCACAGCAATTTACCTAAAGGGTGTATTATAAATCTTGTAGGAATTAGCTTCCTAATTTCCTTTGGAGTGGGGTGGGGAAAGATCTTTTGGAAGCCAAGGATGGTGAAGTGCTGAGCTGCTGCAAGGTCTGGGACCACATGCAGCTCTCACTTCCAAGCCTGACTCTCTCCATCACACAAACAAAATCAGTATCCCTGCTCTAGAGAGGAACCCAAAAGCACTTGGAGGTAAGATTTTGGACAGGAACATGTAGGGAATTAACTCCATTTCCTACTTGGTATTGCACGTTTGTGTTTCTAGAGCAGGCACCCCCAGTGGCATTTTCTGTTTTTTATTTTAAGTGTTGGAGCTATAACATACAGCCCACGGTCTTAGTTCTCATGTTGTCACCCTATCTGCAGAATTGATGAGGTACCTGAAAGAAAAAAAAGAAGAAAAAAAAAACAAGAAAAAAAAAAGAACTTTTCTAATACGCCATGCACAACCACCTGCAAAAGGAAAAGAAGATATTTGGATCTCATTTTTCCAGGCAGTCACATTTTTCCAAGACAATGCCAAAAGCGTGCTTTCAGTTCTCTTCCAGTGACCGATTGCTCGTGGGTAGTATGCCAGTGTAGAGAGATGCTATTTATGTAGCAGAGCTCATTACTGTTTTTTATTTAGTATATATTTGTACCAGCTATTGAGTTAGATTCCTGGCTAGCGTAAAACAGCACAGCTCTGTTGGCTTCTGTGATTTCCATAGTTCAGAGTCTGGCATATTTTTTATTTTCAATGTATGTTGACTGTCCAACCTATTAAAACCCTTGCTCCTAAACCTACACTGTTGTCAAATACACTGTTTTTTGCAGTCCTGCTCTGGTTAGCAGTGGAGGAAATTAAGTAGCTGTTGCGATGATTTTTCTTCCACTTTCTAAAGTCAGCTCTAATTTGATACATACAATAAATACACAATTTAAAGGCCTTGCATGAAGTTAGATGTGGAGGCTATGCCTAGTGGAGAGATCAGTGTTTACATTTTGCCTTTGACCTGCTCAGGGATTTGGGGACTTGCCTGTGTCTCAGTTTCCTCTTCCATGAAATGGCAATAATGCCGCTCGGAGCAGCGGTGTGAAGATTAATTAGTCAGTGAATGTCAAACCATAGATTTTGTACAGCCTAGCGTTACTGTTTCAAAAACTTTCTTTTCTGGGTTAAAAGGAAACAAGCCTAAGGATTATTGAAGTCTTAAGCAATATTGTTGGATGTTTTTCCAGTGACGCAAATACAGATATCGTTTTTAAAAAGTTCGAAATGGACATCGATAGTAAATAAAATTGCTGGCCAGTAACCGGCAGCGGTAAAAACAAATTTGATTAAGCATTAACTGTGGAGAAACCTTCTTAGAGACAAGTACACCGTGACTCCTGCTATATTGTTTGTCCACGTCTCCAATGTCTGTATAGACTCACCACCAAGGAGCGTGCTGCCAGGTGGGTCCCTCTGGTTTCCAGCATTCCGGTGCTGCGCAATTAGAATGGGCTCGGGCAGGGTTTTGTTCCTCACGTCCCAGAGCAGGGCACTTGAGAACACGAAAGTCCTGCTGCAACTAAGCGTGTGAGGAATGTTCCCACCTGCAGTGCAAGCACCCACTGGCTCAGTGTTGGATGCCGATGATGATGCCCTGGCAAATGCCACTCAAGTGCCAGTGTCCTTTGGTAGGTTGTTGGTGGCCATGGAGAAAGGTTCTCGGGAGCAGTAAATGGAGAGTAGCTGTGGCTTTCAGTCTCAGCCATAAGCGGTGGGACTGCCTGAAACTGGTTTGAGGGCTCACTTCCTTATGATTAACGTCCAGAAGCGATGTATAAATAATATCCATTGTCCTGCTTAAGCTCACAAAATCTTGTAAACCTGAGGGAAAAGCCACCCCACCCTCAAGCTAGCCCCCGGGGACTTGTTCCTTGCACGTCCACAGCGATAGGTGAAAAATCACGTTATTTGCGCCGTCTGCTTGAATGGGACAATAGCACTTGCAGTCCTGGCATCAGAATTGCGTAACTGATCTCCGAAATTCCTACCTCTTTGCAGGCTTTAGGCTTATCTCCTCTGTTTATTTCAACCACGATATTTGTCCTTTCATTCTTACTGGATTGTTTTCTTTAATGAGATTTATTCTCCAGGTTTGAAAGGGAAATCCTCCTTTAGTTTTCTCAGAGTTAGGTGTTTAGTCAAAACGAGTCACATGGGTGTGTTTTTCATCGATGGAGAGGGACGGATGCAGCTGTAGAGGTTTCCAACCTATGCCGGGAGCTGTGTTTGGGAGAGGAAGGCTGTTTGTCTGCTCTCTGTCCACCAGTGTCCTGGGAAAGCTTGGGTAACTGACTCTGACAAAGGGCCTGACTCGTATAGGTAAAGTGAGGTCAGGGACACCAGCACACATCATAAAGGAGGCAGAGCTGTCGGACCTATCGTGCTTGCAGTTTGTGATACGAAGGAGTTAAGTTTCCTAACCTGACACAGGGGTAGCACCCTGTTACTTGCTTGAAAAGATTTTTGTGTCTGTGTCTTTCTAAACCAGTGTGTTTTAAATTCACTGCAAATAATTCTTTCAGCTGTTTCCTAGACATCCTGTCACGCAAATGGATAAAACAATATAGCCAGCTCAGTGGAAAAAACAATAAATTATACAATAAAAATGTATACAGTGTACTCTTTGTGCTAGGGCCTGATTTGTCACTGTGTTACTCCAGTTTTACACCAGCAGAACTTGGGAATTTGCACGGCACAATAGCGGAGTGAGAGAGTCGTGCATCAGGCCTGCAGCAGCAGGGTATGCTGGAGTTCTAGAAATGATTAAGAACAAAATATCCATGAAATCATGCATATGAAGTTCATTACTTAATAGGAACGGTGACTTTGGTAATGTTAACATTTATGAAAATATTTCTGCTTAGAATGTTTTCATATGCGTGTTTAAAAACTGGAATTCCACCATTTGCACAGGAATGCAATTAACGTAATAAATCAAACTGCACTATTAAAAAATGTACTAAAAACTTGTGGAATTAAGAGAAACGGTCTAATTTTTAATCAATAAGCCAGGGTTAAATTTACTGTCCAGGCAGATACAGTACTACTTCCACAAGCTACCATGCAGGCAACGAATTCGAGCGCTCCCACTTTTGCTGTGGGGCACTTGCCCCTCTCCCATGGTTAGCTTTGGTACTGAGACTCCTAAATGCAGGCCTGGGGGCCTGGGCACCTGGTGGAGCTTGAAGTAGAGGATAATAAAGTAAATAAGATGAAATGCCGACAATTTTATGACAGCAAAGTGCAGGTGAAGTGCGAGGATGAGGTAGGAACACGGAAGTTGGCTGTCTCCCCACGCGGTAGCGGTTTGACTCGGAGCGGGGAGGTGTGCGAAGGGCCGTGTCAGGCTCTGGTGGCACATCACGGCTTATGAAACCCAAGAACAGAGCGCATAATGCAGGGTTTTAATACCTCTTTGTGCCCGTTCCGGTTTCATTTCCTCCCAGCTTGCTTGGCCATCACCCTACGCACACAACCTCTTTCCCACATGATGTGCCTATGAAGAAAGGTGAATTACGTGTGAGGACAGATGAGTAGGCCACGCGGCTGGCATCGCGGCGTCCCTGGGAGGCGTTCTGCAGTCTGTGCTGGGCACCTCTGCGGCAGTGGGAGCGGTGACTTTCTGGCCAAGCTGCGGCCCACTCGGTGCAGAATTGGCCCACGGGGCTCTGGGCCGTGCTAATTACAGAGGTGAATATGAGTTGTGCAACCTCTGTGCCAGGCTCGGGTCTCCGAATACCAAATGCGTTTCATAGAAACCCTGGAGCAGCCACCGAGCCTCGGGTGCCAATCTGCTCGCATTGAAGCGCCGATGTGCTGCGAGGAGTGGGGGATTGGTGGCCCGGTGCCAGACCTGGGCTGCCAGAAGAGCTCAGAAGTTTCCTGATCCTGCTCCCCACCTCCCGTCTCCGAGGGGAGCTGCCGCCTCTTTCCCATGACAGCTTTGTCACCCGTCCAAAACGCAGGCATTTGTCAGGATGTTCTCTCCTTTCCTGTGATGGAAGAGGCTCCATTTCTGCCTTGCGGCAGGGAAGGAGTTGGGCTTTCGTGGCCTTTGCATGCACAGACCCCAACCAGGCACCTCATGTCAGCTGTAGATGAGGATTATTTTAGGGGACAGGCAGCAGAATATCCACATGGGATGGCAGCGTGTTCGTGCACAGACTCCTGGATATGGCTGGGCATTTTCTCTCAGACACATGCCGTGCTGGTGTCCTGCAGGAGTGCCTGTGTGAGCTGCCTCCATCCCCAGCCGCTGGCTCTCCGGGAGCCGATGCGTTTTCAGATACCCACTCCATTGCCTTGCCACGGCACAGGACAACTCATGGTGTTTTCTCAGTCAGCGGTTATTCCCCAAACCCCAAGTGCACATTTCCTCAGTTCCACATTCACATTTTAATGTCAGCCCACCTGGACTCACACAGAATAAACGAGACATGTAAGCCTGCAATAATATAAATCCAAAATAACAAAGAAGAAAATGGTTTAATATTCAGACCAAAGATCCTAGAAATGTGTTTAATGATAATCGGAGCACCTGAGTGGGTATCCCTTGCTCACGCCAGGACCAAATAACAGCCCAAGTGCACAGTGCACAGTTGGGCCCTCATTTACTAAATTACACACCTCTCAGTAATGTTACCAGGTCAGTGGGTGAGGCAGCTGTGGGTTAGGACACTACAAATCTGACAAGAATTAATGTATTAGTAATTCTTTTTAAGCCCGTAATGTATCCACGGCTTCCAGGGGGAGGTATTTTCAGATAAGAAATGTGCAAGTCAGTTGTTGTATTAAGCTGGCTCTCATTAATGGGAGCCTTTTTTTGCCGTTGTTTCCAATTGCATTACCAGCAAATTCTGCTCTTCTGGAGATTAATGGCCTGAGCATAACCTGTGGCGGAAGTGTGGCCCTGTGGCAGAGGCAGTGGCAGGGGATGCCACCAAGCTGCCTTGCACTGGGAGAACGCCAGGACTCGGGTGTGTGACATGGCACCGGAGGGCACGAGTGGGCTTCGGGCGTGTGGGAAGCCCCACTTGCTGCTCGCAGGGTCGGAGGTTTCCTGAGAGCCTGATTCTGGATGTGCGTGCCTCAGTTTCCCTCCCTGCAAACTGGTAGTCAATTGTATCACCAGTTTCCTGCAGGGCGGTCTTGGGGAGTTACATTAATTTCCGCAGTGAGTTGTCCAGATCTGATACTGGTTATACTGGTAAGAGTGTGTGTGCACGTGCATATAACTGACATACACCCTCCCCTTCCATTTTTCAGATCTGAAAATTGCTCTGGCAAAATCCCTGTGGCAAAATTGCATTTCAGACAGCCATTTGGGAATGGTTCTCCGTTTCTAAACTGACCACTGTCCCAGGACTTACAGACCCATCTGGGCACACGGCTGTAGCATGGAGACTCCTTCGAGATTTTTAAATTGTTCACTGGCTGCAGAGATATTCATGGTTTAAATCAATGTGCTTCAGCTGACTGATGAATATTGTCTCCCGAAAAAGCCATTGAATACCAAATATACTTTTAAAACAGGATATAGAAAAATATCTGTATGCAGGCAGTCCCATAATTTTGTTGTAAACAAATTTGTTCTACAGCTCACCTATGCTGTAAGTCAAAGTGCTGTCATATGCAAGGTGTCTAGGCTAAGATGTGTTTGCAAACTCTTATTTCAGCCTGCAGAAGGGCTTCTTAGGTGTCCCCAGATGGTATTCTTACAAATCCCTCTTCAATTAAGCGATTTTTTTGCAGCACCAACTTGTTAGTATGGCTCACTTAGCCGTCCCTTGCATTCAGAGTTCCTGTCTGTTTCCGGAGGTCCCCTCATTTCTACCTTGTCTGTCACAAAGCTGTTTTCTTGCATATGCTGAATAATCAAATTTTTATTTTGTCCCTGAAAGATCATTAAACTAAGAACCGTCACTAGAAATGTATATTTAGAAGAACAGGGGAAGTGCCAACGGAAAAATGTGTCCGTGCAACACATTCTTCATTGTGTTTAAGTACAATAATGCCCCGTCTTCTTCATATAGATACAATGCTTTTGTTAACATTGGGTTTTTATTAAGTTACTGCTTTTATTCGTACTATAGCAGTATGCAGACACAGGGAATGGGACTGCAACCAACTCTTGGGCTCCCCCACAGTTGTCTGAAGGAGCCTTCAAGCGAGGCAAAATGGCTTTTGCCTGGATTTTGTCCCCTTCCTCCCGCAGAGCTGGTGTAAGAGGGCAGCAACCTGCCTGAGAAGCAGCTGGGTGACTTCAGCTGCACCACACCTCTGAGGGGGCGGCCAGGTTTGCTTGTAGAAGTGGGTTGTGTGCGTCGCTCCTTGGGCAGCAGTTCAGCCAC
Source organism: Cygnus atratus (assembly GCF_013377495.2). Lineage (NCBI taxonomy): Eukaryota > Metazoa > Chordata > Aves > Anseriformes > Anatidae > Cygnus > Cygnus atratus. The sequence continues at coordinate 29,561,720 of NC_066369.1, forward strand.
GGCATGGTTGGCTTTGTCCATCTTCTGGGGGCGGCATGGATACGGTGGGAGGTGTGGGCAGCAGGAGCTCAGGGTGCTCAGGAGCTCACTTCCTACCTCCAGAAGTGTGTGCAGGGTGGGGATGTGCTTGTGTGGGTGCCATGAGTGGATTCCTATGCCCCAGGGATGCCTGGTGAATGCAGCTGGGCTCCACTGGGGCAGAAGGGAGCAGCAAAGACGGGGCCTTTCACCACATAAAGACGGCAGGCTGGATGTGGTTTGGGTTTCCAGCACAGAGGCTTTCCCTGGTTCTGCACCCGGGTGTCCAGTGCAGCCTGCCTGGGAAGAGGCTGTCCCTCCACGGGTGACACGAAATGTTGTCACGCTTTTATCTGTGTGCAAATTAAATGAGTTAATACGGTATTAAAAAAAAGCTTGTGTTTACATTGTTGTTCTCCTCTAGGGTAACAATCTACAAATTGATCTAAAAAGATTATATTTGCTTCAGGGGAAAAAGAAATTGTATTAAGCCACAATCGCACTAATTATTGACCGGGGGGAGCTGAGCTCTGGGTATCACCGAGATTATAATAATTACAGGGAGCTGTTTTTTTAAAAGCACTGTCCTACGTGGCTCTGAGTATTGAATTAAAGTGAAAGTTTTATAATAGACTTCATCTCAGCTGCTAGTTAAAAGGTCTGGGTGAAGAACAAACAATAAACTGAGAAGTAATAAAAGATAAAAAAGATAAATCCAAAGAAGTGAAGTAAGCATAATCTTTCAAGTTATCATTTAATCCAAACCGTGTCTACAGCAGAAACTTTGGTTCAAGTACCAACAGTATGTATTACTTCTAAATTTGTCATTTTGTGTACAGCATTTGTGTACTGGCAAAAGGCTTAGTGTTAAAGGCATTTCTGTCAAAACAACCCGTTGCTTTGGGGGACCTAGTATGAACTTTATTGGCAAAAGCATTTTTTATTTGTATAAGGTACAGTTACAGTTGAGGAGTTTGCCAGCATAGCTGTACGAGGAATTTCTTTGCCAGGCTGACCGAGCCCAAAGACTTTTTCAAAGTAATTGCTTGTACGTAGGGTTTGCTTTGCTCTTATTAACAGCACAGCTCCTTGTGTTTGTGGAGAGCGCTGGGCGCTGAGGGCAATTGTTGTACTTTACCCGTGGAAAGCCAGCGATGCCAAAGACGTGGGTCTGATCCTTCCCTCCTACTTTGCTGGATGTCGGGTAGCACAGCCGAGCACTGCCCGCGGTGCCAGGGCGGCCGAGCCGCGCACGGTGCTTTGCTGCTGGAACGGCTCCCATCCGAAAGCGTCAGCCAGCCTTGCGCTGCGGTGCTGCACGGAACATGCGCTAGAGAAATCAGAAATAAGCAAGATTTGGAAAAAAAAAAAAAAAAGCTTTAAAAATGGTGTTTTACTATAATCTTGGTAGTTTCAGGTTATAGGCAGGACAGGGATTATGCATAGAGGCAGCATGCCTCCCTAAACCGCCTGGTTTAATGGGTACACAAACACAATGAAAATACATCTATATATCTCACTTTAGCCATTAAAACTTCGACAACTATTGCACTTTTTAATGTGGAACAGTGTCACACATCCATCGCATTCAAACACACAAGCAGTGTTTTCACCGATATGGTTAAGTAACCCAATACTTTCTATAGCTGAAAGATCAGTCGAACAAAGTATCCATCTAATTAAATCTAATCAGTCAGTGCACAAGCTTACATTGTGGTCATCGCCTTGGTATGTACGGGAGTTTTTGAAGCAGTGAAGCAAGGGGCATGAGATTGAATAAGTGTTAGATGATGAAAGGCAAGGGTTAAAAACTTTCAAACTACAGTGTTAACATTTCTTCCCTGTCATCAGCTATCTGATATTTTGGTATTTCAGGGCGGGGGGGGGGGGAGAAAAGGAAAGAAAAGAAAGAACAAACTAAGTATGCATGGCATCTAGATCCTGGGTACAATGAAGCAAATGCTCAGTAAGCTGCACAGTGACTAAGTCAGTCTATATGCAAAGTTAGTTACATCTGAGTGTTTATGGTAGAGATTGCCATGCCTCTGCGATAGCGCTGTTTTAATGATGGAAATTAACACTTCTGTAACTTTTCGGACTTCTGGCCCGAGTGTTTCAGGCAGGAAGGTGGTCTCGTGCAAGACAGAATTTTATGGAAGGTCAAAGCTTTGTTAGGAGCTTCTGCACACAGAGCTGCATCTCTTTATGAATAATAAATACCTCTAATTTCATCCATTAAACCCAGAGAAGCCCTCCTCACAGCAGAATAGCAAGAGGCCCTTCCTAATAATCCTAATTTTGGGGGGAGGATTTTGAGACTTCTTCTAAAAACCCACCTAAAGCCTCAACAGCATGAGGACCGTCCGAGCCAGGAGCGAATTTTTGCTCTTACGTAAGTGGGCAAAGCGGCGCGTCGGGGCAGACTTTGGCCGTAAACTTGTTGCTCATATGAACTCTGATGATACGGCCAAAACAAACCTAAATAATATTCAAGGGGCTGGGGCAGGTTCGTGGTGCAAACTGATGGAGGTCCACGGAGATAAACAGAGCCCTGCCGGTGATCTATGCTGTGGGGCGGCTCGGCCCCAAGTCACGTCTCCCACTGAAAGCCCCGCGAGGCTCAGCCCCGTTGCCTCCCTGCAAATCTGCTTTGTTAGCTCCTTCCTTCTCGTCCCGGCATGAAATGAGCCGGGGCAGCGTGATGCAGAGGGCTGTGCAGGAGATGTTGCAAGGCTGCTTTTTGCTTCACGTCATAAGGACTGTTTGCTGTTTTGCCTCTCCGGGTCATCCTGCTCCAGAGAAGGTAAATAGAAACACCAGACTAATCCCGTTCCACGGGTCCAAAATGAATGGTGTATGTTTAATCCCGTCTCTATCATTCTACCTGTGCAGGAGAATATTTTCCTTACTGCTGGGTAAGCCCAGATGTACACCATCTGCTTGTCTTATGATCTTTGACATGATTGAGAGGCCACCAAAAATACCCAGTGATTGCATAGTTTTCAACTGACTGGTATAAAAGGAGAAGATGTTAATAATCAAGCGAATAATATTTGCTATTTCGAGGCCTCCTGAAATTCTTGTAACATATATTTTGAAAGTAGATGCTAAACATTGCGTGTGCTTAAGCCTTTGCATATATCTCTTCCCTTAGCCATATGTTTGAATACACAGTTTCAGATGAAATATTGCAGAGTCTATTTTAGGTGTGTTTGAAAAACTCAATAGCCTCAGATTCGCTGCCGTAGCCTGCTCTTGAAAGCCGTCTCACTCCTGACTTTCTGTGGAGTCGCAGGGTCTCGAAACCAAATATCTGCAACACAGTTTATACCTCTGGGGTAGAAGTAAAAATATCCTTCTCTGTGCACTTTTGAGCGAAATACTTCATCCATTACCGCTTGGAGAGAGCTTGCCTCTGCAAGGCTCGAGCGCCTGTTGCCAGTGCAGAGATCAATGGGAGCCCGAGTCCCACAGCATCTTGCCAGAGCACCGCTCCAGATGTCCGATAAAACTCCACGGGGCTCTCGTACTTTGAAAATAGCGTGGGCTATGTGAATCGCTGTTGCAGTAATAAAATTGCACCTACTCCAGATCTTGTCTTCTCTGTCCAATTAAAAGAGCATGTTTTCTGCTTATGGTTTTTAAAAGTTGGCTGGCCAGCTGGGTTTCATTCCTTTCTCTTTTTTTTTTCTCCTTTTTATTCTGATATTTTTCCCCCCTTTTTTTTTTAATATATAACATTTGAATAGATGTTCGGTGCCGTTCTCTTTGATAGTTCATATGCTGCTTTATGAGCATGGCAAAAACAAAAAAGGTCAGTTAAAGGTTAGGAAAGACAGTTATCAGGCCCCTGTAAGTGAGGTATTTTTAAGGCTCTGCTAATTGGCAGCACAGTTAAAGCATCATTCATAAAATAGTGTGCATTAAAATGACCATATCCATTTTTAAGTGTATGTAGATTATTCCTTTGCCAAAGGGATTAACTCTACCTTCTCATCACTGCCTTTAGACCGGGGTGTTTTTCCATGGGAGAGAATAATTTTGGGCATTTTGCCTACAGTATCCAGGCTTATACCCCTCGCTATTTAGCTGTTACAGCTGGGAAAATCTGGGACTGAAAATGTAGCCATATAATATGGCAACAGCCAGAACAATAAGACAGGCAAATCTTTTAAATCTGTACTTTATAAAACATCTGTTAAAGAATATTAAGTCAGAAGTTCTGTTCACATATTTGCTGTGTTTCGCTTATTAAACTTGAACATTGCAGCTTGCCTTATTTTTCTTAATAGAATTACTGATCGAGCTTAGTAGAAAGATTTTTTTTTTAAATCCTCATTCTTTTAACCTTCTCCGAAGCCTCTCGAGTAATGACCTGCACAAACTGGCCTGAAACCTCAGCAGCTTTTACAAGGGCTGCTGGTTATATTCACCTGGTTTGGAGGGAACCCTAACAGATTTTTTTTGCTGATCTGTTTGCCCGTGTGCTGAAATGCAGCCATAAAACGCACTCGGTTGGTGTACAGCCTGCATTTCAGCCTGCAGGTCTTTTTCTTTTGTCTTCCAACCGTCTCTCATTCTGGGTCGACAAATTCTGGTTTTCCTGGCAACTTCGGTGTCCAAATCAACATCTCGAACCTCAGTTAAAACAACTGCACGGTTTGACTCGCAGGAATTATGAAACAGAGAGGAGGCAGTCCAAATGTAATCCAAATTATTCCAAATGTTTACAGTATGTTTGGCCAAACCTTGAGAAAAATGTACTCCAAGGCCTTTCCTCCAGGTAGGTTCCTTAAGAACTCCAGTGGTAACAAGAATCCTGACCATACCTGCTGTGGTTAGGAAACCAGAGCCACTCTTGGTTTCCAGCTGAGTCTGATCATAGTGAGGGAGGTGGGAAAGCCCTTACAATTGCACTTGCAGTGGGCATGAGTGAGTGAGGCTTGCCCCGGTGCCGTACACTGGAAAATAATTCTGCAGTTATGGGACTCCAGGACCAGTCTGGCTCTGTGACCCAAGTGCTGGCATGCTGTGCTAATGGATACCGTACAAATTCTTTCGATAGATAGAAAAAAAAATAAAGTGATTATATGAAAAAAGCCTGTCGTTAGTTTTTCTAGCACTAGTTTATAATAATGACTAGACTGTCAGTTGAAATAAAGGCTTCGAGTATATAAGATACACTTACATCCTGTGTACTGCCACAGCTTTTCCTGTAAGCTGATGGTTTACAAACATCTTTTAGTTGTATTACTGTGGAACAGTATTCTAGATTTGATCAATATGCCCACTCATATATTCATATTCTAAATACATATATTTAACATAAGAATTTTACCATATTTTATTCTGCATGAGGACTATATATTTTTCTTACCTGGGCACACTGAAGGGTGACTAGTTTTCTATCCTGATGCAGTTATACTCAGTAACAGCATATATAGACTTTACTAGATGCTTTACTAGTTTACTGTGGCAGTGTGGTATTTAGACCACTGTTTAAGTGAAGTTTGCCAGTACAGTTAAAAGAAATTAGAGACACCATCATTGCTAAATCACTTTACCATTCAAAGAAGAACTGTAAACATATGCATTCATTTAATTATAATAGTACCAATTATAAGAGAAATTGTAATGCTGAGAGTAGTAGCTTTTATGTGATCATAATAATGGCATATATTTATCTTGGTTTGGCAAGTTAGGTCTTTCTTTAATAGTTGGCTTTGCTTAAATAGAATGTGGTTTGTTAAAACCCACACTAACCCCCACACCCTTCCATTTGTTATTGCCCAAATAATGAACAATAATCATGTGGTATAAATGATTAATGTATACATGGCTTAGCAAGTATCTTTGAGGTTTAGAAAGTGTTTTTATTTTCATTCTTGTGCTGGACTAAGCTATAGCACAATTACATGTTATTCTTTGGTATTGGATAGAAAATCTCTTTGCTTCACTAGAAGTGATACGAACTCCGAGACCGAGTCTGCTCCCTTTGAAGTTGATAGGAATTTCACCGCCAGCTTCCACAGAAGCAAGCCCATTGTTCATAAAGCCGTTTGCTTTGTGTGTGTTATCTGTTAATCACAATTTAATGTCAAAGTCAAAATAGCCCACTTATAAAAGCCATAGTCCTGTCTTTGGATTATTTTTTTTTTTGCGATTAATATTTTGTACACTAGGAAAACACCACAAAGGAATATGTAAGAAGTCTTCTGATTGTACTCACAAGCTAAAATAACCTCACTCCGTGTGCACTGTAATGCTTTTACCACGTGTTTGTGGATTCGGGCACTTTCAGACCGGAGTTTAACAAGTTCTGTATCTCTCTTCTGTTTACTTCTGATTTCCTTGGATCCTAATCAGTCCCAGTGATAAAAAAAAAAACAACAAACTCTTCCCTTTCAAGATTAATTTTTAAAGTGTCAGCTATACAAGACTATTTTGAACAAGATTACACCAAACAAATGAAGGGTGCTTTATCTCGTGTGACACAGCGAGCGGCACGGTGTTGTCACCGCGCCACAGACAATGCCGTCCATTTATAAAAGAATTCAAAGAGTTAAAAAATGCATTACTTGAAACTTGATATAAAACCTGTGGCCAAAGCGGGTTATGGGCTGGAGCACTTGATTATTCTTTTATCAATAAATAAGAGTGGCATACAGTTAATTTCAGCACTGTAATTGAGCGGTGCATTCTGGGAAGCTGAAAAGCACTGTAAGATGAGGAAATGTTTTAGAGACTAATCATGAGAAGAAAGGAGCCTTTCATAGCCCTTATGATGCTGTTGTCAGAGCTAAAGGCAGATAATGATTCAGTAATAATGGCACATTGTGAATATTTAAGCTGAAAAGATTGGGACAAAATGAGCAGACATTGTTGGTTTGCTAAACCGAACAGTTGGTCCTTGGGCTCCCAAACTATCTCAACTCAAATTTTGGGCTCAGAAGTTTCAAAATTAAAAAAGAAAGCTATTTTCAGGACAATCGCACGGCTGAGGGGCTCTGTGTGCAGCCCGCACAGGGCCTCTTCATTTACTTTTTTTAATCTGAAATTGATAGTTGAGATTTTTTTTCCTGACTCTGTGAACTGACAAAGTATAATATGCTGCAGACTGTGTAAATCTTCTTCCATTTAGGTGCCAGAAGAAAGCACTTCTAAAGAAAATCAGTTTTAGTAATGACCTAAAATATTAAATATAAAATGGAGAGTGTCATATTGCAAATAAGTAGACTCATTTGCATTTTGTCTCCAGGGCATTGGTAGCGCTATAAAGAGACATGCAGCTGAATTTATGTACATTGTCTTTTTTCCTCATTACTACATTCTGGATCTGTTAGTTGTCTTTCTTTAAACATCTGTTAAATGCAGTTTCATGAAGCCGTACGTTCCCATATGTTTGGGAACGTTATCAAAGCGCAGAGCTTTTGGCCTCCTTTACAACCTTTTGTCTCGGAGAAAAAGGTGGATGAGCTCTGGGGCCGGATTCTGCTCCAGCCAACGGCCAGCAGCGCTGTTGGGCTCAGTAGGAGCCAGATAAGTTTTCTAAAAATGCAAAGACCAGCAGTGGTAGGGACAAAGAATATTTCAGACCTGGACCTCCGTATGTAGACTTTAAAACTTTGTGTTGTTTTTTTTTTCTTAAATATTTTAAAGGAAAAGTGCAAAATTAAAAAAAGAAAAAAAACCTGCTGAAGCTCTTAGGGCAACTTTTACTCTCCATAATTTTCTTCCTTTGTAAATCTCAGAGAATTCACTAAGTTTGCCTGCGTGAGGACAGGCAGGGGAAGCTGTCTCATTCACTTTTACAGGCACAGTAAGCACTAATTTATTATTATCTTTACAGTGACATAAACTATTCCAGCTCTTGTATTTCTTTTATAGAAACACTTTTCATGTGCACTTTCACACAAAGGAGAAGAAGAAACAAACTCCTGCATCTATACATCTGTTTTTCCTTGAGGAAAAGCAATTACTTCTAATAAACAGCTTCAAAACTTTAATCAAAATACAGTTCGAAAAAGTTTATCTTTTGTGCAGAATTCTTTTTAAAAACATGCTTAGTCTTTATGGTAAACAGTCATTTTTATCTTCATGCTTTAAATCTGCTTATTTATTTAGCCAGACAATATTTTTAACTTTTTTTCAAGTCACTATTTTTATTCAAAAGTTCATTTCAGAGTCATTTATATATGAAAAAAAATAATAATAATCACAGGACGAGGTCTTTCTCCGGGGAAAATGAACATTTCTGCACCAGTCCACAGGCGCTGCAGTTGTCTGTAATAAAAAGAGAAACCCAGTTTCTCCATGGTTTCCAGGGCCCCAGTCCTGCATACTTACGCACTTACTTCACTCAACTACTGGAAATGAGATCACCCGCAGCACTCGCGTGTGCCGCTGCAGGGCAGGGCAGGGCGGCTGCCGCACGGCTGCTCCCACCACCGAGCCAGCGCCGCCAGCGCTGCCCTGGTCCCCCGTGCCCTTGGCCAGGTGGACGAAGCCCGGAGCAGCATGGGCAAGACTTTCCTTCTGGTTTGTACGGTGTTGCCCCCTTCCCTTTCCCCTTGACTTCTCGGTTTGCTGCAATTCCCCAGGTAAATTTTGGTCTGAAGCACTGATTTTATTCGGCTTACTTGGGTTACGTCTAAGGGCCGGTAACTCTACTCTTCTCCTAAAGGCTTTCTTTCATTTGCCTTGCAAAACTCGGCAGTCTCCCTGCATCTTGCACATACGTACTGGGCAGGCATTCACCGCGTGGTGTGGAAATGCATCCTTGGATTTCAGCCCCCTCAGCACCAGCAGTAGCGGGATCCAGGGGTTTGGTTTGTCCGTATAACGGGGTCTGAATTATTAAATGAAGCAGTACTACTAAAGTCAGTAAAGATCTGGCCCACAGATCCTTTGCCAAATGTAGTCAGACCTGTATGCAGAGTTTCAATATCCCTGGTGTTTGGGTTTCTTTTGATCTTTCTTACCAAGATAAAAAAGAACAGATTAGTGTTGGTCCATCTGAAAATTTGGGAGCCGCGTTGCAGCTCCAGTACGAACTGCAGTAGCACATACAACCCCTACTGACAGCACGCTGCTGCAGGGACGTCAAGGCTCAAATTTCCCCATTGCTGCCATCTTGGAGCCTCCAGTTCACTCCATCAAGAGAAATTTATAATTGTCCAGTCTCCGGCAACTAAGCCTGCGCAGGACAAACAACAATTCCCCGTTTGTTTGTTCCACACTCTCTCTTCCTCCATCCAGGCCATCTGAGTTGCCTGAGAGCACTTCACGTGTTGCCCTTGGATGAGGACAGCTCTGCCTGGAGCATGTCCAACTTGGCGTGGAGACGTTCTCATAAAGCTCCAAATGATGCTCTTTGCCAGTGAGGAGGGAGATGAGGAAGGTGAAGGAAAAGATGGCGCCAAGGTCATCGTGTTTCGGCCTATAGCAACTTGTTTTTGCAGAAAGACACATTTCTCTCCCAATTTTACTCTTGAACGCCGCTCTTAACAATGGTGATGATAATTTCATCAGTGTCACTGATACTTGATATTTCTCATTTACATTGCATGTTTCATCTTCAAGGCTCTTGAAGTAATGAGCTAATCCTCACAACATCCCTGTAAATATTATTCCCCCCTTAAAGAAACTGAAGCAAGGAAGTTAAGTAAATAATGTACGCTATTTATATTATGATGGCTTATAGGGGTTCTGGTGAAGGTCAGGTCCTCCTTGTATGTAGACATTATATAAATAAGAATCTATATAAGTAAATTACTCCCTGACCTGATGATTTCATAATTCAAACATACAAAACAAGCGAAGAATAGAGGAAAGGGAGCTCTATCAAAAACCCAAAATGACAAGGAGATTAAATGATTAAGCAGAAGTAATGTCTGCAGACTTTGGCTGAAGTCAGATCCAAATCCATATATGCTGGGTATATTTATCCTTTCAGAGATGAGGACTGTAAAGCTGAGATTATTAGAAGTTGCTTTTACTAGCAGGTGACACACTTGCCTTTAAATGTTAACAAGACCTTGATTTTAATTAAAACATATTAATATCAAGGTTTATATTCATTAGGAATGCAGAATTACCTGCGGGAGGCACAGTAACAGTAACTCAGTTTTAGCTGTTAAACAGCTTTTTGAAAAGTTTTTAGCTCTCTCTTTTTGGACTTTTAATTTTTTTTTTAATTTTTTTTTTTTTTACTGCTGAAGATCTGTAGTTAAGAGTCAATTAAAGTGAAACTAAGGTTATTGTCTTAATTTCGCTCACAGCATTCCCATACTTCAGTGCCCTGTTCTTGAAACAGAAAGGGTTTTTAGAGGAATGAGGGTGAGCAAGCACATTTTTTCTAGAACGGAGGAGAATTATTTCTTGGTTCTCATTAACTGAGGCTTCAGTTCAGCAAAACACTTAAGCATTTACTGAGCTTTCAACAGGAGTCCCATTGCTTTTAATTTAGAAGAATTTACCTTTGTCACAACCTCTGCTTAGAGTCAGTGGCGTGTAAGCACCGGCTTAGAGTTCGGCATGTGTTAATTGTTTAAATATGTTTAGCCCTTTCCCCAAAGCTGTTGTGAATGTTTAATGCAGTATTTACACTAGTCTTAGCACAAGGACTTGTGCTGTAGGATTGATGCTTAAACATATACTTGCTCTGGAGTATGTGTCAAGTGCTTCACTTAAATTTTCTGCATTTTTACATTTCTACTGGGACTTGACTGTAAGTTTGTGAGAGAAAGCACTTTTCAAAATACAATGTCATTTAACATGTAATAAAGGCAACTCTCTGACTAAAGCTTAGAGTAACTGGGAGAAACCCTGAACATCTGCCGTGGCTTCTGTGTGGTGGCAGCAGCACAGGACACCGCTAACGTGCATCTCAAGTGCCCGACTTTTCAGTGCAAATGCAAGTTATGGTGTGCTAAGAGCTCAATGCTGCAATGAGTACTTACCTCTCAAAAGGAGAATGTGCTGAAAAAGTAGCATGTTTGGTACTTCAGGAGTTAACAAAAGTAAGGGCAGATCTGCTTAGAAAAGGACCAGAGGGGAGGGGGCCACTTTTTTGTGAGAATACGCTAAAAAATACAATTTGTTTATTTAATATAGCTATCTCTTTATTATTTAAAGGAAAAGGTTACATGCAACGTATTTGGGAGAAGCTTTTATTTAACACTTGGATGCATTTTACTCTAAAATGAATGCTTGCTCAAGAGTCTAAGAAGGCTTCATGGGAAGAGCAAAGCAATCTAAGCCATATGTATTGGGCAGTTTGCCAGTTGTTTGCCAATATGCCCAGGCCACCTGGCTATATATGCAGCCAAGTATGCCATTCTGACTAGCCAGCTTTAACCTTCAGGCTGCTTCTTTTTCAGCTCTTAGGAAACTCAAAAGCCCTCTGAAGTGCGCTGCCTTTCCCCCATGCCAGTAGTTTGTGTGCATCCAGACGCAGGCGGCACGGTCGCACTGACCAGACAGCTCGCAGCACCCATTTTCAATGAGTTTCGTCTTTTGTCTAGAGAGCAGTTCAGTAGTGTTGAACCAGGGCCATAAGATGAGTCTGGAGATAGCAGACTGAAACCTTTACCCATATGCCATAGTTAGACACTTTGACTGACAAGCCACAGTTTTTGTTCCCAATACTGTGGAGACACTGTTTGATGGGTGTGGTTTAGGAAGGATTTTGTTTAATGTAGTTCACCACTATAATTTCTTTCCCCCAGTATTTGCATGAATTGTGAAAGAAGTGAAGCATTTAGCATAGCTTAGGCATTAATAGCATATTGTTTCATTATTGGGGTAATTTATTTAAATGTTTATTCATTAAATTTCACTTGCAGCCAAAAATATCTCAGCATTCTATTAATCTTTAGTTACATTTCGGGTTATGGGCAAAGCCTAAAACAAGTACAGTATCCATGGCAGCAATTTAACATTTAGGAGATATCAGATATAATTAAACTATTCTAAATATTGAAATTAAGGTAGGAAGGAAAAAAAAAAGATTATATTCAATTCAGTAAACACAGCATGGGAAGTTTTGGTGTAGCAGCCAGCAAAATCTTAACTCCATCCAAAGTAAAGGGCATGCAGTCTGCATTAATTGTCTTCTGCTTTAATAGAAAGCAGGCCGGGGACAATATAACGGGGGGCCTTTCCCTCGCTTTATAGCTTTTAATAAATACAGCAGTGATGACTGCGTTGGCAGGCTGGGGAAGGCCAGCATGCTTCTTGGAGCCATGTGCAGCGTGTCTGCTTCGCTTTGCAGAGGTACACACAGTTTTCGGCAAATGTGCGCTGCAAAAAACTTTCCGTGATCGGGGCCCGGGGCCCGTGGCTCAGCTCGGCGTGCTGCCTGCCGAGCCTGCTCAAAATGGCCACACTCGCCCCTGCTCACGCACCGACACTGTAAATCCGACACGGCCTCATTTCCAAGGCCTGCGGACCTGAGGGCCTGATATTTGAAACTCGAGTGCTCTGGATGCAGGTGGGATTATTTGTGGAAGTAAATGAGAGCGCTTCGATGTCCTGCGGCCCCAGCGCCTGGTCAGGTGGCAGCAGACTTTTTTTTTTCTTTTTTTGGCAAAGTAGGGCATGGAAAAACTAACCCCCCCCTTTATTTTTTGGCACAAAATTGAAGGTGAAACAAAGGAAGGGAGGTTGTTCCTTTTGAAAAAGTCGTATCCCGGACTGGGGGGAACTTAGTGGAGTTGGTGGTGAAGCCGCACAGGAGCAGCTGTACAAGGGCAAGCGTCGTGCCCACAGCCCTGAGAGGCCCGGCAGCTCCCACACTGCCACCCACACCTGCTGCAGCATGGCACCACGCAGAGCCATGGGCACCACGGGTCCCTCCAGCTGTGCCGAGTTGCCGTGAGGGGTTCGTCGTCCCTTCGGGGAGCCAGGCGTGTTGAACTGCATTAAGTCAGGGCCCACGCCGGACTGCTCGATGAATCCTTTTGGGCAGGCCCGCCCGGGGTTTCCTCTGCTGAGGACCACCTTGCGGGCCTGTCACTTGTGAGCCCTGCATTCTAGCTGCATCCGTGTGGCATCGGTGACACGTTCAATAAAGGCCCGGGGAAAGGCGCTGTTGCAAATGTGGGCAGACAGACATAAAGGGAGCGGGAAAGTGTCCCGGTGGGCTTCGCAGTCTGTCAGGTGAGAGGCAGCTGCAGCCGCCCCATCTGTGCTACCTTGGCCCACGACGGCTGTCAGCCTAGGTAGCCCGGGCTATGATGGGAGAAGCAGAGCAGAAATTGAGACAGAGAATAAAAATTAAGGTTAAAAGGGGGAGTAATGTTCTACGGGCATTCTGGGGATACTCACAGGTCACAAATTTTCACTTTCAGTGTTCCCTGGTCCCATTTTGTGTATGGCACTAATATCTGCCTGGACAAATACACCCGCTACAGTTTGTATCGTTTGTTTACTCAACCTTGTATCAATCTGTGGTGATTTCCATACAATATTTAATCTAAGTGATGGACTTCGGGTACCATATCAATAGTACTTCATCTATCGCTAACTTCACTATTGTGAATCCATTTAACGTTTTTCAGCGTGGGTGTGCACTGCACACACTCACACTCTTTCTACATTGTTACCCTGTTACCGTCCTTTTATTTGGATCCGGTTTTGTATTCAGCTAAAAAAGATTAGTCATAAATAGAAGGCTTGTCATCGAAAAATTTCCAAGACCTTAAATTTTGAAAGGTTATTCATTAAAAGTTGTTTAAATAGCAGCATTATACCACCGTATAGTATTTATAATATTAAGCCTATGCACTTTAGTTTAATCGTTCTTCACCAAATCTTTTCTGCGAAAAGGACTGAGAAAAATGAAGACTATATATACTTAACAGCAATACTAGCCTCTAAGGACCAGATTTTTTCTTCCACCATTTTTCACCATCTTCCTCTTCCAATAAACCTTCATCCCATCCGAACCACATGCTGTATTGCAAATATGCAAAAACACTAAAGGCTTAGTTCCCCTCTGCTTGTAAACACAGCATTCCCATTAGTGGTGAGTCTGCCCATGCATTTCAGGAGGAAAATGGACTCTGAAATGCTTGGGAGAAATAGCAGAGCTCTCATTCATGTGGCTTGGGTTGAAAAATTGAACCCACTCAGCTTATTTACACCTCCATGCCAAAAAAAAAAATACAAAAAAGCACTGATGTGCTGGCCACGAGTGCAGATGAAGCAAACTAATACGGATTTCCGTGGTCTAATAACAAACAGGGACATTTGGACTCTGTTGCCAATTCTGCATGATTGACTGTTAAGTCCAGAGAGACAACCCTGTCCCATTGAAATCAATAGGATTTTTTGCCGTTGGCTTTCCTGGGACAAAGATTTCATTTCCAATAATCCACCACCTGATTTTAGGCATGTCATTTAGTAACTGATTCATTGCCAATTTGCAGGAGAAACTTGCCCTACTGAAGAAAATACTCTCCTTTTTTCTTTTTTTCTCTCTTTTTTTTTTCTTTTTTTCCACCGGCTCTACATCTAGCAATACTTCTCTTGCAAAAGGTATCCAGTCTCCTTTTAGTTGTTTTTTGTTGTTCTTGTAGTTGCTTCATTTTGTTCTGTTGGTTTTGAGTTTGGTTTTGTGTTTGTATTTTACTACATACCACAATATGGGAAATGGTCCCTCCAGGCATGGCTGTTTTCAGACAAGGATGTGGTAAGTTAAGGATGTATGTTGTTGTGTTGAATTTCATCACGCCTCCACACGTCCTCAAAGCCCTGTGACATGCACTGACTTGGAACAGCTAATCCACACCTGGTGACAGGCTACATCACCGTGGCTCAAAATTTCAGCCTCTTCCCTTGTGTATGGGAAGAGGTCATGTTCCCCTTGCCTGCTACAGGATGCTAACAGATATAATAGTCAGGACAGGGAAACAGAAGGATCTGTTAGAGGGAGTTGTCATGATAAACAGGTGTGATATTCAGGTTGCTACTTCAGGGAGTCTCAGAAAAGGAGGCTGGTTAGCTGAACCCAGGCAGATGGTAGGGTATGCCTCTGCACAAGGCACAGACTGAAACAAATTTTAACTTGGTTATACTGGGGCAAACCAGAACTGACTGCACAGACTGGTTTGGGATGACGTAGTGGAGAACAGCATGAGCTCAGTAATTTGTTAGAATTTTATGTTCAACTTTTATTTCATTATAAAGCTGATCACCTTTGTCTGAATGAATGCAAATGACTGCAGTGTGATAGACAGCACTGTTGTGGTTCAACTGTTTTGGGTGCTGAGGTTTTCCACCTCCCGTAGTGGTAGGCTTACTGCTCATTCTCCAGTTTAGCAATACGTGACTGTTCACGGAGATCTTTAAGCAGGATCAAAAGTCAGTCTTTAAAGTTTGGGATTCACATCTCTGCAAGTAAACCTGCAGAGGATCTGGCCCTGAAAAGCAGTGTTTGGCCATCGTGTCCAGCATAGCATTTTCATGAGTTCAACTCTTCTGATTATGGGAAAGAGGATGCTGCTTAAGATCAGAATGCACAAGCAATAATTTGTCATTGGCCTTTACTTCTGGGCCTTTATAAATTTGAGTATGTCGCCTTGATAGTTTTAAAAATTACAAACTTCCAAAAGTCAGTAACTTGTAGAATATTAAAATAATAATAATACAGGAATGAAGAAACTCTCAGCTGTTTAGTTTTCTTAAATATTTGGATTAGTAAATTAAGACAAACCATTGAATTAATAAGAATTGAAGGCAAAAATACATAGTGAGATAAAATAATAGTTTTGTGCACATACATTTTTTTCATTTACAATTGCATTTTTAGAAGTAGGGTTTCTGTTCATAGTTTTCAGTTACTTCAGTACAGGAAAATGTTGATTTCCTCTAAAATTCTGTCAGCATTGATATCACAGTTTTATCACAGTTATTTATAACCAATACACCAACCTGAATATAATTAACTATATATAATTTGCAGGGCTTGCCAAATAATGAACAGTTATTTGCTAAACAAAGTATTTGTGTAATTAAAAAAATGTCAGCTAATGTATTAGAAACATTTCATACAGCTGGCTAAATAGTTCAGAATGTATCAGTGAATAATATATTAATTCACTGATGTATTACGTACCAAATAAAGTATTTTAATGAGTTAAATTGCATTTGGCCCATTAGAGTTGACTCCAACTCCATGAACTGTGGAGAACCACCTTGACTGGAAGGGAGGGGAGGGCACTCCAGAGGAGGCGTTATCAGGCCGTTCAATATTAGAGCCTGTGAGTAAGGCAATTAGGTGTATGCTTAGGACCGGTACTGAATAAAGAAAGTTCTCCGAGTTACTGTTCTCCCAAGGTCTTCCAAATGTGGTAGCTGGAACCTTTCTTAGGCGTAAAAGTATTTTTGTACTTCTGCATTTGCAAAATCAATATGGTGCCGTTAATGCAAAGTTCACTTTTCCAGTCTGTAATTACTAAGGTCAATATTATACAGTCATTATTAAATAAAAAAAAGTTCACACCCTGTATCAAACCAAATTTCAGTTCCTGCGTTCTGTAAGTCCAGGTTATAACTTTGCCATATTAATGAGGGGTAATTTGTGCAGTACCCCCAGCTAGGCTGTGCAGGTGTATTATGTAAGTGTTCTCCCATATGGTGAGCCTTGTCTCCAGCAGCATACAGCACTTTTGTCTGGTGTAACCACTCTCCTTTACCCAGGTTTTATACACCTCATTCAATATCAAGAGAGGTCTAGCGAAAGGGGAAATCCAGCCTGCGCTTTGTGGCTGTCTCTCTGTCCTTTACCTGTGAAGGTCTTAGGGCAAGATGCCTTGGAAATGAATTTTTGTCAATGATGTTTAAGGTCAGTATCAATTCCATGAGATGCTTAAGGGATTTTGTGGCTGTCTGTTGCGCTTTTACACTGTATTCAGGGCAGGGAAGCAGGAAACATAGAGAAATAACAAGATGGGTTTCTGTACACTCAGTATTCTTAATAAATTCAGTAAATGGCACGCTAAACTCATGTAACAGTGTAGTTTTTACAGTGGGGAATGCCCGTCTGAAGGAGTAGTCCCTGTGGCGGAGGGCTCCCGGATCACTGCTGCGATAAGCAGCAGCGCTGTCTGCTGGGTTACTTATCCGCGGCACCAGGATCGTCTGTTGTTCAGATGTGTGAGCTCCGGCCTCCGTTTCCGTTCACGGTTGCCGTGTATCATCGCAAGAGTGATGATAACGCCTCTTCAAGGTGGCATTATAGTGACAGTTTAACATGGCAAACTTCTGCTTGGCAAACAGACAGCGACTGTTAGCCAATATTGGCTGAGACTCGCTGATGATACCGCGTAGCGTATCCTTAAGGAGGATAGTTCTTTGGACTTGATCCCGCTCCGTTTTCTGCCATGTGCCTCTCAGTCCGAGGAGAAAAAAGAGCAAATACATGCATCCACCCTTTTTTTTATAGGTGCATTCACCCTCCTTTTTACAGGGAGGAATGGCTTCCTATTATATATAGCTCGCTATTTTCTTACCTTCTAGGAAATGGTCTGCAGTTTGCAGATCTAGAAAGCACGCTGCTGTGGTGCTAAACAAGGGTTTTAGCATGAAGCTCATCATTTTGAACACAGGGACTTACTTGCTATTCGTGGGAGAGTCAGAAAGCGCGTCCCAGTGAACCCTGCGAGGCAGGATGAAAACCTCCTCTCACGTTTGTTTTTTTTCAGCTAACTGAGTTCAGGTCATCTCTGGCCTGTGCTCAGTAACTCTGCTGCGAAACTCTGCAGCTGCAGACTTCAAACATTCCGGTTCCTCCGTCCAAACATGCTGTTATATCTTCCTTTGCCACTAGAGTACAAAATCAAACAATCTACATGTACTGCTTATTAATCCGTACTATTAACTTCTACTAAATAATGCATTTACTATTATTTCAGATGGCTACTTTGTTACCAGTTTAACTTCCTTATTATGCTCTCAGAATGCCTCTGTCAGTAAAATAACTTTGCACATGTTTACAAGCACACTTAAATATATTGCTTTTATGTATAATGTAAGCGAACATTTTAACAGGAATTCCATTTTAGTATCTATCGTAATGTTTTGATGATCCCTTCTGATATTTTCTGTGTACTGTGAATCTCATTCCACGGGTAACGCTGCCTTGCTGTAAGGTTGTTCTTATTTTACAACCTCATTTTGTGTGCTTGATGACATAGCTGGAAGTGTACAGGCCCCTTCTAGACAGCAGTCTCTACGATAGCACCTGCAGCGTATGTCCTCAAACAACACAGGGCTGCAGATTTGCAGACACAGTTTGCTAGTTACATTGAAATGTCTGGATCTCAGCTTTTGGACTGCCGTTTGGCATCTGGAGAACTTGGTGTGTGCATTTCCATGTGCTTTGGTCACATGCCTCTGGGCATGTGCATGGGTTACGACGTGGGTGGAAGTGGAGTTGCATCTTGCTCGGTTCAGAAAAACATCGCTTCAGAGAAACTTTGTCTTGGTTTGTTTTGGAAGGAACCCTCTCAGATCTTGGCTTGAGGCAAAGCTGTCAGGGTGAGGGTCATGACGAGCTGTACGATAGGCGTCAAGACTGCATGAAAGCCTGTGTCATGAGCCAGAAAAAGTGCCGGCCTGAAGCCGAGTAGATTTATTTTATCCTCGCTGCAGCTCAAGTCAGATCGCCTTCTCTACAGCTTCAATGGGAATTTACTGTCCCTTCTTATGTGTTAGCCCCTGACTTCTCAGGAAGATGCATCTTGCCACGTGCCCTGTGCTAGCAGGAATGAGCAGGGACTAGTCTCTTCTCCAGAAATACATTGTAAATTGTTGGGCCAAAATAGATGTGTAAGTAAAGCTTAGAGGTAATCTCTTCTTAAGTATTGACCCCAGGCCCTAGATTTATAAGCTTATTCCTGCTGTCCCACCAAAAACTAAAATACTCACTCCAACATGCAGCATTTACATAATAGTTTGGTGTCGGTTTATAAATGCATGCACTTGTATTTTCTCTTTGCTGCAAAGAGGAAAAGAAAAAAGAAAAAGAATATCCTCCTGAGGACTCGATTCAGCCTGGCCGTTCAAGTGCAGCGCAATTTGATCCCTGTATCTCAGAAGGTGGATTCATCGCCCGGGGAGAGGCACATCACTTTCTTGGGAATGCCATGAAGAAAGCAGCTGTAAAGTGTCTGCAGGGCTGCCCAGTGAGCAGCTGCTTGCCGGGTGTCCTGGCCGTGGCCCTGCCACGGCCCAGCAGCTCTGCCTCCTCTGCCTCCTCTGCCTCCTCCGAGGAAGCCGGGGTGCCTCGCACTTCTGCAGCACCCCCTTGGGGCAGGACGGCGGCTGCTGGGCACCTCCACTTCTGTCTTTCGGGGACCTGCAGCTGAGCAGAATCGATTCCTCTTGGGCTGGAGGGAAATAAACAGCTGCAAAGTGAGTTTTGAAATAAAAAATGTAAAATATGTAGTATATAAAAAAGAAAGTTATTAAAAACTTTAGATAAGATCAAAACATTCCAGACGTTATGGTCTGTGTTCCTGCAGAGCTGTGTAAAAAACGCTGGAGCCTTACAAAGGGGAGCAAGCAGAACAGTTCATATATGTCAAATACTTTGGACCTTGCAGCCCATTAACGTAACAAATTAAAAATAACAGATGATGGTCTTACTCTGTTACTGTAGCACCATCATATTTTCGAAGGCAGAAAATGTTTCTGATTTTTGACAACAATCTCATCAGGTTTTTACAGGATATCTTCAGAGGTTTCTTTAGTGCTTTGCTAACATTGCGACTTTCAGTATAAAATATGCTCTAGGATTTACACCCCAGCCATACACTTTATAATTGGAAAAGGGTGTTCCTGTGGCTGAGATTCAGCTGCAAAATCCACAGGATCCAGAATCAAGCTTTCATTTTGAAGTAGATATTTAATATCCAAATTAAATATGAAAATAATAGCTGAGATATGAATATAATGAGTGAAACAGATGATCTGAAGCAAACATGAGATATTTCTTTTTAAATTATAAACGATCAAAATCACACCTATAGTTATTATTTTCCCAGTCTCCACATAAGGTCAAAAGTGCCTTCAGCTACGGTGATGCAAATCTGGAATACTTTCAGCAGAGTTACTGAAAAAGCAGACTGAGTTTGTTGATGAAGAAAAAGGAATGAAGAATATATGGCCTTTTAAACACCTTCTTTCCATACTGTGAATTATTTTAAGGTTATTTAATCCTTGCTATATTTCATATCAGCTGCAGAGAGTTTTTGAAAAAAAAAAAATCTCTTTTAAACCTGTTGCTACAGTATGTGATCAAATATTTTAAAGGCCAGGGCCGGGACTTGCCAGTTGCAAAAAGCACCTCTCTTAATTGCCCAAGTATGAAAGTCAGATGTCCTCAAATACCATTTGAAAAGATAACCATATTTTTTTCAGCTGTGCTGTAGCCTCCATATCTTACTGTCAAGAAGCTTCTTTTGGGACTGAGACAGGTCACGTTGGAAGTCAGTGGCTAATCAGCTCCCACTGCACATTGTCTGCTTTCAGCTTGAATTATCTTAGGCAGACATCCTGGCTAGCTGCAACACAAACCTCTGATGGCTTAAGCCTGAGAAGACCCGAGTTTGGCAGCCAGTAAGTTAGAGATGAGGAGAGGAAAAGAAATCCTATCTCTTCTAGTGCTTTTCCCGTCTTGGTTTCCCCACTAGAAATCAATAGGATGGTCGATAGTTGGTTTTGAGTTGTTCACTACATGCTGGAGTTTTCTGATGTAAACCTTGGGTGTCTGGGTTTCAGATGCTCTAATGTGTCAGAGGAGGTTTGATAGCTGCCACAGTCATCCCAAGTTACACTTTATGTCCAGTGACAGCCCTTGTAACATGAGAAGGGAATTAATTCAACAGTTATAAGCACAGATCAATCTTATACATTTACTGCTTTGGGGAAGGGGACAGGTTAAAATTTTTACAGAAATTGGTTATGGTCTTTTTTGAACCAGTGCTGAAAAAATGCTTTGTGAGATGGGGCTGCATTTCAGTAATGTTTTTTTTTTTTTTTTTTTTTTTTCTGCACCAGTATTTCTGGATTCATTCATAACTCCATGAGTATTGGGTTTTTTGCTCACCTCTGTGTAGATATTATTCAGCACGAAGGTATCATGGACTGGCTGAAAAAAAATCTCATTGATTAAAAATCACCTATTCAGGATTCTTTTGTTACCACTTTCAAAACTGGAAGAGCTAAAATAGTAATAATATTAGATACATAGTAATTTACAACATACGTTTTCTGTTCACGTGAAGAACCTGCATCATGAGGGAAGTTTGAGTTGTGAGAAATGTGTAGGTCTTTTTTGCATTTAATGAGACAGTCTTACCAGCATTGATACAAGAGTCTTCTCCTGTGCATCTGTGTAATACAGATTCCTCTTCTGTGACAGTGGTTTTATGTCTCTCTGACTTACCTACTCCCACCTTTGTTCACATCTCCTCTGCAAGAATACATTTCCTCTCTTGCTTCTTGAGCTAACTTGGTTATTTATTCCTAAAGCATTAGGGTTAGGGTGCTTTTTCTTCAGTGGCATACTTTAAAAAGTTTTTAAAAAGGATTACTGTCTGTATGGATGGCATGACTACCCAGAATTATAGTAAGTTGTGCTAAAAGATTATTGGAAGAGAGACCAAATACAGGGGAGTCATGCAGATGCCTCCACATCTTGTTGGTGAGGAATCCATGCGGGTTACTGTTGTCTTTCTTCTACTGCTGGCAGATTTGGAGACGGGATATATGGCTGTGCACTGTATAGCAGTTCCTCTGCAACAATAAGGCATTATTATAACTCATCTTTGTTTACTTCACCTTCTACGTACTCTTATTCATAGAATTGTAGAATGGTTTGGATTGCAAGGGACCTTAATGATCATCTAATTCTAACCCCCCTGCCATGGGCAGGGACACCTTCCGCTAGACCAGGTTGCTCAAAGCCCCATCCAGCCTGGTCTTAAACAACTCCAGGGACAGGGCATCCACACCTTCTCTGGGCATTCATTCCTATGGTCTTAAGAATAGCCATTTGCAGGGCTGGACACAAATCATTCTTTGGGCTGTCCTTATCTCCACATGGACCTCATCAGTTGGCTTCAATGGGAGTTGACTTCAACAGAGAGCAGCTGAAAACTGAAGCTGGATCATATATATTTGAAAAGCGTAATGCAGGCATCCCAGTCTTTCTCCCAACATAACTGTTGGTAGTTTTGGCAGGGACTTCAGTGAGGGTGCTGATCCCTTAAAGCATTATTTAAGTGAGTTCCTTGGATTTCAGGAGGAATGTTAAAGTTGTCCTGGCTTAAATGAATATTAACTGCAAATGTGATTTTTAGATCTAAGAAAATCAAAACACTTAAAACAGGCCCAGAAAAGTCTTTGAAAATTGTGACGATACATCTTTCATATTACCAAAATGACACTGTTATTTAAAGCACTGAAACTGCTCTTTGAATCCTATTTCAATATTTAACCAATAATGTTTAAAGATGTGCACATGAAGCAAGTATCTTACCCCAGTACACTTTTAGATATCAATCATGCTGTATTAATTGAAAGGATTTGGTCTAATCTCATAAAGAAACAGGCAAACTCTTGGCTTTTCTCTAAAGTAAAAATATATCACTCATGTCATCCATTACTGTGCTATAATTATGGTAAGTGAAGCAGAACAGAATCGATGGAGCAATTTATCAATGCATTCCCAACTATTCTAGCATGGCTGACGTCATGCGGCTGCAGATACTGTCCTTCAATATAAAAGATATCCAGCAGTGTCAAGACTTTATTCTGATCTACTCCAGCATAATATTTTCATATTTAATATTGTCATTTCAATTATGGTTTAATTAATTTATTTCATTCACTATGAAATTACACTTAATTAGTTGGCTTTTAAATTTTTTTTCCCCAAATTAAAATTTCAAAAGGGCAAAAAAAGAGGGAGAATAAAAATCCCAGACATTATTTAATTCAGACTTCAAGGTCAAAAAACCCTTATAGTTTAAACTTTATGCTAATAGAGCATAAACTTGATCTTTTCTGTTCCACTGTAAATTATTTCAAGATAAGAAGCAGAATATAATGTGTGTAGTAAGCATTTCCAATAGACATTTGTCTTCAGATATTAAATACTTCCCCAAAATGTCATTTTAATACTTGGATACTGTTTAGTACCTTCAAATATTTGCCTTTTTACACACTTGCTTTTGCAAGTGTTGAATTTTACCCATATATTATCTTTTAAGTTTTATTCAAATAGGTCTGACAGAGTTAAAGCCCGTGTAGACTAAACTTCAGTAAAGCAGTCCTGGTGATAGCACTGTTTGTTCTGTAAAACACTCACCCCGCATTCCTCCTGAAGTTATTAAATATGTTTACACTACATTAAATATGAAAAATGAACTTCTTCAGTGCAGGGATTGTTTAGAACACTGGGAGAAATACCGCTGGAGCACCTTGCCGTACCCCTCACTGTGGCACAGGATGAGGCGCTTCCCCCGCGTGCCTGTCCTGCCCGCGCTCCCGGCCTCCGTCTGTGAAACGGTTTTCCTACTTCGGGGCCAACGTGGTTTCTAACAACCGTGCCTTTCTTCAACTGGCACAAAGTCCTCCTTGGGATTTTGGCACCACCGAAGTGAAAAGCGCTTGGTCCAAAAACACACTGATCTTGTGGGGTGGGGAGGAGAAGGGAAGTGTTTGTTTACAACTTGCACCAGCGTTGGGCTCTCTTAATAAACCAGGCTTCGTTAAGATGTCTGGCTGCTGGAAGGGATTTTTCTCATCAAACTTTTTTTTTTTCTTTTTTTTTTTTTTCTGGGAGAGGAGCACATGGAAAAGTTCATCAGGAAATTAAAGCTGTGAAAGTAGTTTTTCTCACACAACAGCTGCTGGTTTACGTGGTGTTGTGTGTAGTCTCCCTGAAAATCCCTGTCATCCCCCGACGCGGTGTTTCCTTTGCTCCCCGGTGGGGTTTCCAGGGCTCTGTTAAACGGTGGTAACAGGGAACACGTCCTCTATGTCGTGCCGTCCATGGTCTCCCCGTGTCACTGCTGGCCCTGGGGGAGCATGGCCCCCAAAAGGCCTTATGGAGACCTTGGCTTTGGGGGTCTCTGCTGGGCTTCACCAGCCCTGTGCCCGGAAAGGGTTAAGGCACGCGGCGACCGCGCGGCCTCGATGAAAAGCACAATGTCCCCTGCTCTTTAAAGATGTACTTGTAAACCGTCGTGCTGAGTGGATTTATGAAGGGTGAGTTTACCTGATATTACACGGTATTGTTTAATTTGGACTATATTTAACCAGCGCTGTGTTGAAACAGTGTCGGCGAGCTCTGAGAGCTTGCCAGGCACATTCTCAAAATGGTTGCCAAGCTGTAAGATGGCTGCCAAGGTCTGACTGCACTGAACAGGTCCAAAATGGTGACCAACTTCTCAGAATTTTCCTGACGATTTTTTTTTTTTCCCCCAAAATAAGGAAGATGCTGGACTTGGCACCAGCCTCTTGGCACTACGATTTATAGTGTCATCCAGAGATTCAAGTAGTTACTGTGTTCTTGTTTCACAGCACTTGGCAGAAAGCTGCGTAGGGGAGGACGTGAGGTAAAATAGCCGGTGTAAAATAACATTAGCGTTTTCCTTCCTTGGCTAAAAAGTACCAAACACGTTGGGGGGATTAAAAAAAAAAAAAAAAGAAAGAAAAAAAATAAATGGAAGGTAGGATATTTGAAAAGAAATCGGCAGAGAGCAGCTTCGACCAAAGCTTCAGACTTTCCTTTCGGGCTGTGTGTCTAAAGTGGTGCAAACTTTATCTCCAACAGGTTTAAGATTTTTTTTTTTGATTTTTTTTTTTTTTTTTGCATTTGTTTACTGGAGTTTATAGCAGTTTCTTTCTGGCAGTTGTGCTACTTAGCAGATTGAAATAAAATCATAAGGGTGAATTAAAACACACTGCTGTTAGTGCTGATTAGAATTTTAGCTTAGTGTAAATACCGGATGCAGTGTCCAACTTTTCAGGGACTTGGCATAGACTCAACAGGGATCTCCGGGCTGCACAGGAGACAGTGTGTGCTTGCAAGCTTTTTAAATACTTGGATAGGTGAAACTCACTGCTTCTGCTGGCATGCTAGCTAATTTGGGGTCTGTATAATGCATTACGTAGTCCAAAGTGTCTGTAAAAAAAAAAAAAAAAAGGGGGAAAGGATAAGAATAAAAGGCAAATATTTTGATCTAAAAACTTTAAATGTATGGATTTTTATTTGTGTTCTTAGCATCTTGTGCTAAATGCTTGCCCGTGCATACAAGACGTAAATATATTCCTAGCTAATTTTTGGATTGCACTTGTAAATAAACAAATTGCCTGAGGACATGTTACTTCGAAAATATTAAATGGTTCTTTATGCAGCTGGAAAATATTTGTTGTTAAAATAACAGAACAGTGGAGTTTTTCTATGCAAATACTTGCATTCAGGTGGATTGCATTAGTAAATTCTGCATTCTCATAGTCTCACTCTCAGCCCACAACTTGTCAATTTTCATCTGTTAGCAGTTTTTGGTGTCTCGAGTTACCTCTGCGTATTTTCACCCTGTAACGAAACAACGGAAAAGCAAGCATTATCATCTGGGGGTGATGCAGCAGCTTCCCTCAGTCAGTCATTTTGAAGTTATTAAACCAGCCAAATGATCAACACCTAAGTCCAAATGCTTCATCTCCACTACTGAATATCCTCTACTATTGCTGCGTCAATAGGTCACATCATTTCTTCTGCAGGAGTAGCAAGAAATCTCAACTGTACTTTGCCCTTATCCATTTGCTTGAGGGAATTCACAGGGATGCAGATGTTTTTCTCAACCATATCTGCTGTTTATACCCACATTTCTCCCATAACCTATGCCTTTATGTCTTTGTAGAGTTTATAAACATCCTGCTAGTTCAGATTCACCCTCTTTCACTGGCAACCTATATATCCATAGTACTTCCATGGAGCAGGGTATAATTTTAATGATGAAATTTGAACTCTTGGTTCTTTGGTGAAAAGATTAGATTAAAAACTATTGGATAGTGGTCAGGGCACATGGAGTTTAATTGAGCCCCTTGCATATACTGAGTTATATAGCAGATTCTCTGAAATTTGTTTTCCGGATGTTTCAATGTTATGCATTATCAAAATTTAAAGCAGTTCAAATTCAAGAAAAGTGTAAAAGAAAAAAAAATCTATTAGAGTCTTGCTTATCAATGTGATAAAAAAATGTGGAAACTATAAATGGACTCTGACGTCCTTAGTGAATAAAGATTAGAGCAGGATACTGGTGTCATGGTCTCAGTTTCATCTCTCTTCTGCCACTTTAATAAAAAACCTATGAATTTAAAGGACTCTTTCATCTGCTTTAAATTTAAAAAAAAAAATAGTTTTAGGAAATTCTAAACCTAACTACACTCTGCATACCAGCAGAAAAATCGTGCACCACCACTTTTTTGACTGAATTTAGGTGTTTATTTTGCTATATGATTCCTGCCTTTGTGTTAGAGCTCTAGGTAGACAAACCCTCATCATCTGCTGCAAATATAAATTACTAAAGTTGAATTTGTTTTATTCATATAAATATTCAAACATGCCTAGTTTATGAAAACTGAACATAACCCCCGAACGTGAAAAATTTGGGAACCATTAGGACACTTCTGTGTTATAGTTTGTACTAAATGATCGCTGGGCCATTTTATCCCCTCATATCAGTGTGATTCCTTGATGTAAAAATTTTCTTTTGATTTACGCACCAGTAAGTAGGAGGAGAATTAGGTCTGTGGTACTTTGATTTAAGTAGCCATTAGTAGTTCTAGATTCTCATGTCATTATACACTTGTATAATGAAAATAACTCTGTTGAAACTAATGAAAATGTACAGTGAATATTGTGAAACTGGTAGGAGTGAGAAGAGGATCAGGTCTTTAGTTTACAACTTCTCAGACCTGAGAGTTTTTTCTCCATGAACAGAAATGAAATCTTTCAGAAGCTTTTGGCACTTTTGCTTGTTTGTATATTCTTCATGTACACATCATGTGCATCTGTGTGTGTGTGTACATATATATGATATGTGTAAAAGTACTTTTTATATAGTAACTTTCTGCATAGGGCAACCCAAACAGCTGTTATTCCTTTTTATAGCTTCTTTAATCTATGTGCCAACAAGTCAGTTTACAAAATCTGTTTTGTTGATGACTGCTGCGATAATAATTGTGGTGTTTTGTGGCTTGGCAAAAGCCTGGGGTCTCCTCCGAGGACTCTTGCCAAAGCCTTTGAAGGGGTTGAGGTGGATTCACTGCCAAAATGAGTCACCACTCTCTATTTTATTTAGTGTCCTTCTGCCAAGGCCTTAGACACTTTCTGTTTTCATTCTTTTGTAGGCTTTCCTTCCCACATTGTGGTTTCCTTCACAGCCAGAGTAATGTGTTTGCCAGCATAGGTGAGAGAGTGTGGCTGACTCTCCAAATGCCACTGCTAGACTATGCTTAAGGGTTAGTGGTTTAGCTATTGTGCTTTCTCAAAATGAATGTGCAAGATTTAATTATATGTCTATGAATTATAAATAATAAAGACTGCTGCATCTGATACAGCACAGTGCAATAACCTAGATTAAGGTCAAGGGATTTCAGAGGTCTGTCAGTGTTTACTTCTCCAAGGCTCTGTATTACCGCATCCTTTGAATTATTTCACTTGTGATTGGGTTGGTCAAATCAGAGATGAGTTGCTCCTTTAGAGTAAATCATAATATTTTTTTTTGGTCTGAGGCTGGCCTTTCTATTAAGTTTCTTCTCCATCCAGAAGCACATAATCATTCTGTTCACAGCCAAATAACAGATGCATGGTAGTTATCATAACACTTTGCATGTCCCACCCAGATGTCTCAAAAAATTTGAGAAACCAAGATGAATGGATGTGACATTCTGACATCCTTCATGCAGATGTGAAAACTGAGGCACAGAGAAGTGAAGTGATTCAGTCAAAGTTGCATAGGAAGTCTGCGTGAGGCCTGGAAACAGAACCCACATCATCTGACTCATTGGCCTTTGCTTTAACCACAAAAACTTCCTTTTTCCCGCTGTACTTAAAGTGATATGTTTTGGCCTTATTCTAGATAAAATGTTAGATGTAGAGATGGCCTAGATATCCTTACAGTAAAATGTGTAATTCCTACTCGGGTGATGTTGGATGATATGAGTCATGACTTATTACAGTATCTGTGGCTTTCTTAATGCTGTGAGGTTTTGGTATGAATGAGGAAAGCAATATGGGGATTTCAGTTAACTGTTAAATAAAATTAGAATGGAAAAAAACACGTGGTGCTCTGAAGAGTAACGGCAGTATTAGCTTTTCAAACAGATTTTCTCCTCATCAATAAAATGCTATGCAGTGAGGTAGGCAGATGGATAGTTCAGTACTGACGTCTGAACCTTGGTTTTAAAGGGCCTAAAGGAATTAGTCATGTTCCCAAAAATCATGCCCTT
This sequence comes from Cygnus atratus, assembly GCF_013377495.2. Lineage (NCBI taxonomy): Eukaryota > Metazoa > Chordata > Aves > Anseriformes > Anatidae > Cygnus > Cygnus atratus. Next base: position 29,590,271 of record NC_066369.1, read on the forward strand.
AACTGACTCTATATGCACAGAGTGGCGTATATAGGTGATCCTGCAGGATTTTGAGTGGCACACCTGTTTCTCCAGAAGGGATCTATGTGAGAGCTTGCTGTTGCTCCTCAGTGTTTGCTATCAAGCAAAATTTTTCTAAGTGCCTATTTTTGAACATAAAAAAAATACAAATGTTATCAAACAGCGTAGTCCTTTGTGTAGTTATGGCTCAGAGCCAAATCAGGAGAAGTGCTTTCATCTGTCCTTTCTTGTGTCTTTTTGCTGTGTGTTTCACTCTTCCTTGATCGCCTTCTCCCCTTCTTGGGAGATCAGCACAAAGGCCGCGGAGCCCTCTGTCCTGTTCAAGTCTGTAAATGTCTTGGCCTGGCAGTCTGGTTTGGGCTGAACTTTACTCAGAAAACAAGTCCCAGAGATTTTCTGTGTCCTTATCAATGCATAGATCTTATATCCCCTCCATGCAGGGAAACATTCTCGTCTTCATTCTTACACCTCTGCAGCTTCATTGTTTGTTTGTTTGCTTTTTTATTTCATACTGTTTCCCCCCCTCCCTTTGTCTCCTCGTGCATCCCTCCTTTATTTGCTTCATATATCCATTTGCCAGCTGCCTGTTTTTACTTCGTTTTGACTATCCCTATTTGTGCTCTACATTTTAAACCCTTCTTTCTTCCCTCATTTTTGATGTTTTGTTTTCCAGGCACAAGAAAGCGAGTCGTTGTGTCTTGCTCTACCTAAACTGTCTTCAAAGAGAGACAGTGGCAAAAACGATGAGTCCTAGCTAAGTTCACTTAGCAGGAGTCCACACAGACAAAATTCTTCTGCCTGGAAGCACATTATTCACCAAGCCATTTGTCATTGCCAATTAGTAGTGAATGTTCAGGTTGGGTCATTCGCTATCTGCGGTTAGAGAGCGAAGGATAAGGCTGTACATCCTTTGGAGACAGAGCCCAGGTCCCACCTAGGGAAACCTTGATACACCTGTCCAAAGTTCACTTAGGATTGGTTTTCAGATTTCAAACATAGATTTTAATTGGAAAGAAGAGACTGGTCTCTGATCTACAGTACAAATTAAACTAGTAGTAAACTGATTAGGCCATTCTCTTTTTTATGTTACACGACATCAGAAGATAGCTACAGCTCTTTAAATAGTTACCTACTACTAAGATCCAGTGCAAATAATGATGCAGCTATCACAAAACTAATTGAATAAAGGAAGAAAAAAAAAAAGAGAGAGTATCTGTGACTTCGGGAGATTTCCAGAGACAGATTTTATCCCTCTTCTTGGGCACAGTATCAGGAACAGGTTTGCTGCCATTCCCTGTATCAGACGCCTTCTTACTTTTAATGAAGCTTTCTAGTAATTTTAATTTTCTTTTAAGAGCTGTGTCCTTTCTTCTCTAGAAAATATGTGACGTTCTTTACTCAGGTACTCAACTTTACGTGCTGTCTGGCTGATTGTGACTGAAACCAGTTCTGAGTAAAAGTTAGAGATGATTTGTAAAATTCATCAGCTTGCACGGGTAGTCTGTGTGCTGTAGGTTATAGAATTTGCTTCACCAGTGACAGCATTAACAATGCAGGCTTTATTTACAAGAGGTTTATAGTGTTACCACAACTGATAGAAATCTCTGTAGTTCCACTGCTTTTAATGGAATTATTCCAGATCTAGCTGAGGATCTGATCTGTAACACAAAACTCTACATTTTAAATTACCACTGCAGTTTAGAAGAGTTTAAGTAAATTCCGGGATGGAGCACATAGCTATAACTGGGAGAACTTATTATAACTAAAAGGCAAAGCAACTTTGCTGTATAGTTAAATTAGGATTTTTCACTCACTGATCTGTTAGAAGCAGCTAGACTGAATTAGCCTGACCTGGGAAGACTTAAAGACATCATATAAATTTAGTCCCTTCCCCCTGCCCTGCTATTGTTTTTATAGCATTTACAGGGTACAGTAGCTCTAATTCAAAAGGAGAGAAGTTAGGAGACAGGAAAAATCTAAGAGCATGTGGTATATTCTCCATTCTGTAAATACACTAGCTAAAGAAATTATTTCTTTACCTACAGATAAGTAGCAATATGAGTAGAACAGGAAGAAGACTTCAGTTCAGTAAAAACTTATAAAACACAGTAACAGAGCCTGCACTATATCATATTAGAGAATATATTGCTTACCTCACAGAAGTAGATTGAGGGTATTCATGACCACTGGTGAATTCCCTCATGTGTAGTAATCTCTGATTATTTGCACCTGAAATTCTTCACCAGCATAATGCTCTGTAGCTGAGGCTTATATAAAGTTCAGTTTTTATTAATTCAACCTTACAAGCACAGTACTTGGTTCACGTTCATGACTGCAATTATTTATTTAAGTAGAAAGAGATATCTAGGAAACATTTTGTGGATTATTCAGAATCTCAGAGGGCTCTTTTATATACAATATTTAATGAGCAATTTACTTTGGAAAATAACGAGATTTATTGTGGGTAGCTATCGTTTACCCAAGTGATGTGGTATAAATAAAGTGGAAGCCACTTTTGAAACTATTGTAATAATTGGAACACTGAAAGAAATAAAAAAGAAAAGATTTTTTTTTTTTTGGTGTGGCAAGCCATAAAATGTACAATGGTGTATCAGAATGAATGAGTGGCTGTTCAGAAAGGAAACTTTCTGTGCAACAGAAGGCTAACTGCTGAAATAATGGAGCCATTCACAAACATATTTTTCTGTGTAACAAGTAATAAGATAGTTGGACAATAAAGTCTCCTCAAGTACGTAAAAGATTTTTAAAAAATTAACTGAAAAAAAAAATAAAGTAAAATTCCATCTTCAAGACCGCGGTTGGATCAATTAGAAAATATTTGTAAAAGCCGATCTGGAAGTCACTGTGTGCTCTAAAGCCTGCTGATGCTCACAGGATATGTTGCTTTCTGCACTCCTGCAAGAAGCTGATCCCCACAGACACCTCCGGCCTGCGTGGCACGTTTTGGCTCCAAGTCTGTCCCTTCCCTTCACGTCCAGAGCTCTCGGACATGGCGAGGTACCTGCGTGTGGCCGGGGCAGACAGCCACCTGCCCTGGGGGCTGCCGGCACGCGCAGGGAGGCCAGAGCACTGAAACGAGGGACCTGGAGATTGCCAGAGGTACGGCCTGATCCGTCAGGCCTGAGCTTCACTTAGGGGTAGTCTGTGAGAAAGGCTGAGAGGTTCGACCCTGTCAGTCCTGAGCACATAAATATTCAGCCCCCAATGGCTTGTTCTGCTGTTCTTTAAGCTCAGCGTTACTTTTAGGCTCTCTTCAGATGTGCTCCATTATCTATGTCTAAAACAGGGGGGCCAGTAAACTACATTCCTTATCATATTACATTATTGACATTTTCGTTAGAGCTGAGGCAGTATTTTAAGTCTAAATCATATTTTTCTGTGGTTTATATATTTATTAAAGTTACATTTGGGACTTGGATGCATATAATACACTCTTTCCTTCAAGGGTTTGAAATAAACAAAGTGAATAACAGAATTACCTCATACCTGTTCGTATTTACGACTGGTTGAGGCCGGAGCTCTGAAGATTTACACTTGGCGGTAGAGTAAGATACTGTGCTTGTCCTGCTCTCCTGGTAGGCCTAGTAAATCCTAAGCTCTTTGAGCCGAGGGCTCTCTTTGTACCATGTTTATACAGAGTTTAGCAAAGTGGGGATCTCAGGGTGGCAGTCCTTATTACCAGGTGCAGGACTGATAATTAGCAATACTTACACCTGGCAGCAAGGTCCCAGTACAAGGTTAAAGGATAAGAGCCCTCTCCTAGATTATGTGAAGCAGGGGCAGTCTGTAGTTACAGGAAGAGTTTCTGACTGGGTTATGGTACCTCTGTAAGGCTGATAAACCTGCAAAGTCAGACACTTGGTGCATTCACCGCTCCAGTGTCCTTGTGTCTTCAATAGCACATGGCAAATTGTACTGGAATAAATACTGGTTATTGCTTTTGAATAAAGAGTGGAGAAAAATCAGACAAGGCTTTTGCCTAGTGGTGGAGATTAAGACAGCCATAATTTATTGCAAGCTTGCCTGTCATGACTAATGGATTCAGCCCCTATTAACTGCGCTGTGACACTTAAACTGACTATTTTTCTTCAGCTTCTTCCCTCAATTTTGACCAAAATGCATACCTACAAAGAAAAGACATTCATTCTTCTTTTCTCTAAGGCAGATTTTTGATGTGTGAGATTAAGGGGAACTTCGGTGGCAAAGCACACCACAGCACACATACTTGACCCAGCCTTTGTCACACGAATGCTGTCTTTTCAGGTGCTCTGCACAGGGCCAAGGGATCATAACAGAACCAGCTATCACCAAAGACTCTGCTCTCACGCAGTACATGGGCCCCGTTTGACATTTTGAATCTCACCTTAAAAATAGGTGATACAGCAATTACTGGATGCAGTAATTGGGGTGCCATTGCACCATTGCATCTGCCCAGAAGTTTGCATTTCAAGGCAAATATATCAAAATATATATGACTGTGTAAACTTCTGTAATTTCTCTGGCTGTCTTCCCTCTGTCACCTTTCCCCCTCTCCTGCTATTCCTGTTTTATTTATCCTGCCATAATAAAATCCGTCTCTCACAGAGAACAAGCAAACAAGAGACGTGCAATAGTATGCTGACTTAGGACTGAAGATGGCAACAGGATGAGAACTCCCACCTTCCTCTTTGGGGTGAGCGTGGTGCATCCCTAACACCATAGTGATACCAGCACGAAGTGACACGGGGGGAAGTCCAGCTGCTTCCAGCTAGTGCCCAGCGCAGAGCCAGGCAGAGAAACGAGCTCACGTCTAGCAAGCCTGTAGCGCCAGGAGGTGTAGAGGTGGTTGCTTTTGGAGCTACAAGCTCTTTGGAGGAAGGATCTGTATTTTTACAGAGAATTGATGGATTGATTTTATCACAGAGATTATTTTCTAAACTTCTTCAGGGTGAGAAAACTGTTTTAGGAAGATGGGCCAAATTCTTCTAAGCCTTGGAGTGTTGTTGGGCACTGCAGAGCAATGAGGAGTTGGGTTTTATCGCTGACTTTGGACACTTATTTTTAGACTTAAATTTGCTAAATGGAGAAATTCTTTTCTTGGCATAACCACAAAATAACTTATTTCTGAACATGTTAAAATAATTATTTACTTTTGATAGGAATTTGAAGGGGACGGAAGAGCAAACTATTTTAAAGTCTTGCATGTACTTTTCTAACTAGATCATGGCTTCATAGTAATTTGAGAAGGCGAACACAGTTCACAATTGAGGAGTAAGTTAAAAAAACCTGAGTTTGAAATTCATAGGAGGAGAGAGACTTCCTGCTTTGTTCTTATGGTTTGGCATCAAACCAGTCATATGCAAATTTTAAATTGTGCTGCTAAATAGTTAAATAAGCAGATCTAAAGGGTGTAAGGTTCCCAGATCCTTTGTAATATCCACACACAGCCCATTTTATATCTTCTACCAGTACATTCCGAATCACTTTTCTGATTTTATTGAAGAAAATGTCTGGAATTTTGATAGGAAGGACTTGAAAAAGATAGTCGAATCTGGATAAAATATTCATAGATATAAGAAGTTCTAGTACCAGGAAAAGGCTGCTGCGTGCCTTCATGACTGTTCTTCTAATTTCGTAATTTCTGTTTTCCCTGTTTTCTGTGCTGTTTGTTTAAATAAACTCTACTGGTTCTGTCTTTCACACATCATTGCTTTTTGCTTCAAAGGCTCCTTTTAATAACTCATTCTTTGGTTTAATTTTCTTTTGAACATGAATTGGGCTTCACCAAACACTCTGTATACAGCTCACACCCACAGATGCTGAGAGCAGGGTTGATTCAGTGTACATGTAATTGTGTACGGAGTTACTCTTTGCTGGGCTGGCCGATAGAGTTAAGTTTTCAAACTAGTTTCCATCATAGCTCTTTATTTTACCAATCCCATGTTTGGGGCTGCAACTTTTCCTCCCTCTTTGTGAAGAACAGACCACACTCCGATTTTGTACAAAATCTTTTCCACCATATGTTTTTAGTAATTGTATAGTAGGGAAAAATCACTTTTCCCTTGTCAGACATTTCTAGTAACACTTTTTTTGTAAAGGCCTTCGTCAGAAGTCAGAAGTGGCTGAAATTTGAGACTATTCATAGAAATAGTCCTTTGAGGAGGTTAAGTTTGAGAAAGAAAATAGAAAATATGGTTAAACTGTGATTGAAAAATCACTCCTGAGCGTGTTCCTAGGAGCCGTGCCCTGTGCTAACAGCAGTCTTTGTGTTTGTGGCGCTGGGCAGGAGTCCGAGCGCTCACCCAGGAGCAGCGGAGGCCGCGTGCTGCCCGTGCAGGACGGCTTGCAGAGGGTGCTGGGCATCGGCCAGCACAGTGCGAGCCTGGCTTTGGCTGCGTTACGTGTCTGCTGCTGCACCTGCGCCCTTCGGTGGGCCGTGGCTGTGAATAGAGTATAGACAGAGTGGTCACACGGTACTCGGCGTGGCTGTTTCCCAGTTTTTCATTTGCTTTTTAGGTTTTTATACCTTGTATGCCATCAAATACATGTCTCTTGCTGCTGTTCCTCATTTCTTGCACTGGACCTGCACTGTACAAACTACCATTGGTGGCAACTTCGTGGTGGGGAAGACAGAGGAAGAAAATCACGTTAAAAATGCACATTTTGACACTCGGTAGGCAGAGGCAAATCGGGGCATAGAGAGGAGGTGGGGGAACCACAGGCAATCCCAAAAGACCGGGAGCAGTGCTCTGGGATGATGAGGTCATTGCAGCACGTCAGGACTTGGGGCCAGGTAACTGAGGCACCTGGGTGATGATGGGAATTAGTAATAGTCTTTGTGTCATTAATAATTTCTGTTTTCCAAAGGCTTTGCAGGCTATGGGAATAAGTGGTTAAGTAAAAGGTAATGCTGGTTCTTTTCAGTGTTCCCAGGGTCTGTAATGGGACCGGCCCGAGGCCCTATAAATAGCTTAGAACATTTTCATCTGTAACATTTGGTGTAAATTGTAACTTTCAGAAACTTATCTTTTATGTGGCACAGTTTGCTTTTATGTTCCTACTGTCTAATCTTATCTTCCCATGTGCTGAAATATAAAAATTCATTGCAATTATCTTTCCTATAGTAAGATATCAAGGAGTTGGTACATTGTAAGGGGACCGAGTCGAAGTACAATCAACACACATTTTTTGGGTCTAAAAATATCGGTGCTTCAAAGGTCGGCTAAATGATAAATCCTGTCCTGAGTGTATATATAATACATACGAATGCACACTATAAATTTGTTTTATAGATTTTCATTGAAGCGCTTCACAGGCTGATGATAATTTCAAAACGCTGTGAGTTTATCTGAGGTCGCTGGTACAGCGTGCGAGGAGGCAGCGAGGCGTCGGGAAGGGCTGCAGGACAAGCCGCACGTAGGCGGAGGGGTTGCAGCCCTTTCGGCCGAGGGGGAGGCAGCGGCTTGCCAGCATTTGGCTCTTTGAACATGGCAAAAACCCATCAGGCTTTTTCTCTAAGAAGTCAGCCAGACAGCAGCAGCCTTCTCCCGTGGCCAAAGTCACTCCTGTGGGTTTCAATGGGAACGGGCCCTCGTGTCGCGCTATTGACTTCTCCTTTGTTCAGCTGCGGGAGCGCGGGGTGAGCGAGTCGGAGCGCAGCTGCTGGAAGTTGTGCTGCCACGGGGAAGCTGGAACGCAATCCGTGCGGGCAGCGGGATCCGCAGGCACCGGGAGCCAGCAGCGTTTCGAGCAGAGAGCGGGCAGAAATTCTTCCAGAAGGACTCGCCATCGCACGTCCCCCCATGCTCTTTTTCTTTCCATGGGAAAGGAGGGGTTGGACCAAGGCATTGTAAATAATACAACAAACCAGAGGCATTTTTAGATGCTCTAACGCTAAACTGGATTTTCTCTAACATACATCCTGTACTCCTCTCGGGATGGTATAATTTATATAAGTTAGTGCTCTTGGTATGTCTTTATTAGGAGTAGGAGCAACAGTCAAAAAAGAGGTAGCGGTCAAGGAAGCTGAAGGACTCTCATCTCTTTCTCAAAATAATAAGTATTTTTAAGTAGACCCAGTGTTTCTTCTACCGGACTAAATAAAGCATTCCAGAATAAAACAAACACGTCTTCCCATTTAGGCTTTCATTGCACAAGTCCTGTTGAAATTCATACTAAGAGGGCTTGAGAATTTCCCTCCCATAGACGATCCCAGTGTTCGGCATTGTGTCCTGCCCGCCTCGCGCTCGGGGACAAACACAGCTGGGTGCTCAGGTCTGTGCTCGCCGGAGCTACGGGGAGAGCTGCCGGTGGTGGGAGCTCATCAAATGGAAACGTCTCACGTGCATTGTCTGCGTGACTGTGAGAAGCACGTCTGGTTTTAACTACACTTTCTGAAGTGTTACAGGCAATACAGTTGCTCTTTTCACTGGATATTGCTTACTTTTCTTCGGGATCACAAATATTTGAATACAATTATTCAGTCAGCTGGACATCTTTTTCCTCCCATTTCTGCTCAAACAGTAGTAGAATTTGGTGTTGATTTAAAAGACTGTCTGCCTTAAAGCAGATTGCAGAGTTTGCACACTGTGAATTGTAATTAAAGTGTAAGGGGTGCTTATTATGTCAACAACTGGCATGAGAACCCCCGAGCAGCAGGTGACCCCAAACATGTGACGTTTGTGACAGCTAGGATCCTTCTTTCACTGGTTTAGCAATCTGAAAGACCAAATTGAAAGAAGCCCAGAGGCTGTATATTTCATTAAGTCCCAAGGGAAGTGTGGGATACAGCTTCCTTCTGCTTTGCTGGGACGTAGCCAAAAACTTTCTAGAGGCTCTGTTTTTGACAGAGGCTTGCTGAAGGGGGGGGGAAAAACCTTCCACCAATCACCCATAGGACCATAAATTTGACATTTCCCACAGTTTCTTTGAGGCACTGATGTTGCTGTGTCAGCAGTATGTCCCAAATCTTGTGTTGTATTGTTTGAAAAGGAACAGTCAAACTTTCAGGGGAGCTGAAATGTTTTTCTTCATTGTCCAACAGCTCCTCTGCTGCAAAACCACAAAGGATTATAAAACACACCTCTCAAACCGAGGGCTGCTTTTATCCAAAGTAGGTGCCGCGCACATTCACAGAGCCTACATCGTTTTCTGAGGCAGCAGAACACAGACGCTAACATTTCATCCGCGTTACAAAGCAGGCAGTAGAATATCATTTATAGACACATCAGACCCAATTGCAGCATTGATAAGGAAAGGAGCCTTATGAAAATACTGCGCTAAATTTAGCTCCAGCGTAATTCCAGTTGGGTTATGTAAAGAATAAGCTCAGCCCAAAGACTGAATTATGGGTCGTAGCGCAGCCTGTAATTTATTTTAAAATAATCCTAAATTCCGTGTTGGACAAATTCTTCATCCTCAGCCCCTGCGCCGCATCCCTCCGGTCCTCTGTGAGCGGCCTGCGGTGCAGCCAGCAACCCTGGGGGCGGCCGGCCTTCCCTCAGCCGCTGCTCCACGCTGGGAAGACTTCTCATCTGCGTCACTGAGTTCAACTGAGTTCTTTCCAAAAGGTTTTAAGCAGGAAAATGGCGAATACTGTGCTCATTGTGTTGCTGCATGTTTTCTTGCCCTCACACAGGGATCTCTCTGCCTTTCTATCCCACTGTACTGCAGCGTTTCCTCTCAGCTCTTTCACGTGCCTTCTGATTCTAGATACTTCCCTTTCTGTGAAAGCACCTTATCCCATGACAGGAGAGGGCATTTTTGTCCTCCTTGAGTCAGTTTGCATATATATGTTTTCAGTTAGTCTCAGAAGGAAGAAGGGTTTAGGATTCTTGACTCCTGAACACGATCGTCGTCAGTTCTGCCACTGATCTAGTAAGTAGCTCCAGTCAAGTTACTTAACCTATTGAGTCATGCTCCCTCTAGATACTACAGTAGCTAATATTTTATGAAGAAAATAGATCAAGTTAGATAAAGATAAAATAGCTTTAATAGTACTTCTATTTCAAAGGGGTATTTTGAGAATTAATGTTGACGAAATTCTTTGATCTTGGATGAAAGATGCTTTAGAAATGTAAAATATCTTTGTTATTTGTCATCTTTGGCTGTGCAATTTTTCTCAGAAATTAAATTTTCGAAAACGCGCGGAAGGTTTCAGTGTAGCTCTGATTGTTCAATTTTTTTTAGAAGAGTTTCAGAAAAAGTGACAGGGTTGTTTATGATTACACATAGTACAATATGTTAGTTTAGATGCGAGCAATCCGGAGTTGTTAATGTAACTTCCCGTGGCACTCCTGAATTTGGCTCCATAGTTTGATGCTATAAATAATAAAATAACCAAAATGCTGAGATTGTGAAAGTAGTTTCTGAGCCCTTTCTGCATAGTTTCCCTCATATAAAACCGTGTGCTGTTACCAATCGCACAGGATTGCATCATTATTTCTAACCCTACATGCAGCGCGTGGTCAGACTGCCACCGACACAGAGCTGGGTCCCAAGAATTACTTGAGCAGAATCTCAGCTCGGGCCGCAGCAGATGTCTTTGCATTTTCTTTCAGTGCAAAATGGTAAAGACCTGCAAACAACCTCTGCCCTGCCAGAAAACAAATGTACGAAAATACTGTTAAAAATGGCAGAGGAAATAGTTGTAAGTCAATGAGGTGGTTACGTTTGGTCTATTTTTAATTTTTGGACAACTGCTTTATTTCTTTTGAGCGGTCAGCTTCTAAGTGAACCCTTTTCCAAATGTAACATTGTACCTTTAACTTTTTGGAAGGTTTGTTTCTGAGAAAACATTAATAATATTTTTATCTGGGAACAGTTAGCTTTTTAGTCCATCTGAAGTTTTCAGCCTCTATAACGTACTGCTTGCTAAAAGGCACACTCAACAATGCATTAAGTGCAATAGAATATTCCTTTGCAGGATTCCCTTTGTTGCAGACATTATTTATGACATTTTAGTCAATATTTGCATGGCAGACTGTCCAAAATTATTTTGTTTTAGGCACATCACTGATAACTGGACCCATATTCTTTATCATTCTTTTACATTCATTAGTCACTCTGTAGTGTTTTTAACATTTTAAAACACTCATGCAATTCAAAGGAAAATAGATTTCAGCCAAAACGCCTTCAAAATTATCTTTTTTCCTTTGAGTTATTCAGCGATTTTTAACACTTCGTATGTTTGATGTTTTTTTCTTTAGTCTCAGCAAGGCAAAGTTTTTGCAGGCTTTGACTACACTAAAGATAGGATTTTGATAGAAAAAATGTGAGGTAAACTGAACTTAATGTGAAAATGTTATCAGACATGGTGTAAGGTGTAGCCAGCCAAAAAAACTGGCTATTTGCCTTCTGTGTAAAAGGTAATTTAAAAAAAAAAATTACAACAAAACTAATTAGCAGATATTCTAATGCAAGAAAATGTTGCTGTTAGTAAAGTTTCTTCAATATGCCAGAAAGCAGATGGTGGCAATGGAATAGCGTTTTCTTTTGCCAGCTTTTCTATATGCTTTCTAAACCTGCAAGAGCTTTTGCTATTCAGTATTCAAATTTCTGACACTCTATGATCTTTTTCATCTTAAAACAGAAATAGAAACTGAAACTTAAAAATGTAATCAAGTCAAGCTGTCTGTTCATTGGATCATAACCATGGCTTTAAAAGTTTGATTAAAATTTTGTCTACACAGTGTAGTTACAGGTTCTGAGAGCTCTGGGCTTTTCTGTTTTTAATTTTCTCCCTCAAAATTCAGTTTTTCAGCACTGGGACCAAGTGAACAAGGATTTTAGGTGGTATTTTCAGAGTCAACACTTCCATCTTAATCTTTTTCAGTGTGTGTGTGGAGGAGGGAATCCTACCTTTTATATCTATATACCGTATTCTTTCATATATTTGTAATGATCCACCGTCCTTTGAGATGGAGATACAGTTCCATTTCTCCATTATTTATGGCCGTTGTACCTTAGATTTTGCTGTAACTCAGTGTGGTATCAAGCCTGCAGGATGTTACTTCTCTCTGAGTTTTAACTTTATCTTCTACTTGCGTGGCTTACAAATACAGGAGAAACACAGAACAAGTAGGCTGCCTACCAAAAGGCTGCTTTTTTTCTGCCCGAGTCTGTGTTGTTGATGCCAACATGATACTGATGCAACAAAACACGTCCTGATTTTTATGGTAATTCTCTGTTCTTCTTTGCAGTCTGCAATATTGTGAGAGTAGAAACATATCCATGGAGCAGCAATCAGTGGCAATTCTTTGTGGGCAAAATCCTATGACTTTTCAGTTGGAGAAAGGCTTTGGGTTGATGGCAATATTTCTGCAATTATTTTCAGAAACAAGGCAAGAGAGGGCAAGGTGGGTAGGGAGGAAAGGGAGCTATCAAGCAGTTTTTTCTGCTGTATAATTTTATATATACGGATGTTTTTTTGCCAGCAGTTTAATTTTGCATAAAGCTTAAGAAAACCTGAAATGGAAATTTTTCACATGCCACGTTGAACTCCTCAGAGTGCACAAAACAAGGAAAAGACATCTGCCAGAAAAAAATAAAACAATAAAAAATAAAAATTGGCCACTATAACCAAATATGTACTTAGCAGGGGCTGAAATGGGAGCCAAGAGGAAAGGTGTCAGGTACATCAAAATGAAAGAGGGTTGTGAAAACGGAGCAGCTAGTGTAGATCCATAATAAAAAATAAATGCATGAACTCTGTTCAGATTGCCCCTTCTGTAACTTGGTATTCATGCTATTGACAAAAACTCCATGAAATATTAGTTCACCCTTTCATTATTACTTAAATAATCACACATATTTTTATTATCAACATTATTTTTCCTTGCGTGAAACAGAATAATCCTTAATAGGAAAAATGGGCCAATTTCTCCAGGAGTTAGCTTTTTTTAAGTATTTTTTATTCTGTTTGAGGTATGGATTCTTACTTAAATTTTATGGTTAAGAGTAGGAAAACGTTACACCTGTCCTTTAGGAGAACGAGGAGAGGGAGAGGTTGACGGAGGAGGAGGTTGTTGACGGAGGAGGAGGTTGGGGGTTTTGCCCAGTGTGTTTATTTGGTGAGGGTTTTTCTTTGTTTTTGCCGGCTGATGAAGTCTTGGACGGCTCCGGCAGTGGAGAGAACTTAGCAAGAGGCACAGGCTGAAATATGTGAATGCTCTGATGGTCTCCAGAAACAGCTAGTTTATTAGTGTGATGTTGAAAAGGCGAGCCTCGGAAAGCAGGTTCAGAAGGCTCCGCTCATTGTCAGGAGTACTTTTATTTGGCCTTTTGATGGAGGGCAGGTTTGGACAATTCTTTATTCCTGCCCGCTATGGAAAATCTGGACAGCCTCCTTGGTCGTGACCTTGCAGCAGTGCGCGTCGTGGCCCAGGGAGAGGCACCGCACCGCGCTACTGCCCGGGCAGCGAGGATAAAGGATGAGGATGGGCACTGCAGAGAATAGCCTGGGAATATGCATCTCCCTGCCTCGGGTCCCATAAGGATGAGTTTGTCACAATAAATAAATAGCAAGAGGGTGGGGGGGGATAAAGATTAATTGGGTGACTGTACTACAGCCAATGGAGTCTCACCATATGGTGGACATAATCCTGCTTTGCTAATGTTAGTTTACTCACCAGTGTAAAATTGCACAAAAGCAGAGCTGGAGACTTTTACCAAAGCGACCAGATCTGCTCATCACTCAGTTTCATCTTCACTTGCCTTTGTACGTGATGTAAGGCATTGCAAAAACTGCAATTTAGCCACCTTAACTATTGCTGTTGTTATTGAGTTAGAATCTACTCCAGAGAGAAATGCAGAAACAATTTCTTATTCCTCAAAATATCCAGAAAAAAAATGCAAGAGAAAGATAACCCGAGAGTGACTGGAAATATCCCTTCTAGGTGACTTTGGATTCACTCTAGCAAGTAATTTTCTAGATAATGTAGTTGAAGGCTTTCTAAGCCAGCGTTGCCGTTGCCATTGTAATGGCTGTATCGGTGGGAATGATACTTTATTATCAGCAGCGGCGGCTTGATTGCTCGGCTCCTGGCTTTTTACTCCTTTTGGTAACTGTGCTTCTGAAGGTAAATCACTTAACCTCTATGTGCCTCCTTCATCCCTTCGTAAAGCGGGCACAGTAATGCTCACCTTTCCCACAGAGGTATTGTAAAGTTTAGTTTAATGTTAATAAGATGTTTTAATTTCCAGGATAAAAGGATGTTCTATAAATACACATTAGAAGTAATAATACTTTTAATGTATACCATTATTTTATAACAGTGCTTTTCTAGTTTTAGAAATTTTTTATTGGTTTGCAATTATTACAGAATCCGTTTTTGTTAATTAAAGATTGACATTCGGGCAAAATTCGTTGAATTGTTCTATAAATTCCGTTCTGCGTGCGCTGCGCATGCCCAGAGCCGTGCTCACCTGCACTTTGGGATCATCAGTACGGCCCTTCGGCTTTTAAAACAACTCTTCGATGCATGTGCTCAGAAGTTTGATGGCTCCTAAATAGAATGGTTCAAATATTTCAAAGCACTTGAGATTCGTATAGTGTGAAGCAATTTAAAATTATTGTACTGCAATTAATTTTAAATAACTGAGCACTGCATATGTCTAGAAACCCATACAGATCCAAATGGAAGCTCTCTAAAAATTGAAATGATTCAATAAATTTAAATCACTCTGAAGAAATGGATGTAAGTACTGTAAATCATTTTGTGAGGGGGATAGGCAAATTTTGTAGAACTGAATCTGAGGGTAGAGACTCTAATTAGATTTTTTATTTTGGGGTTTATGATGGTGAAATGTAGGTTAATTTATATTTCCTAGGGATATGAGGGCAGCTCTTGTTGATCCATATGGTTCCTTGTAGCTCTTACATAGGCTGCTTTTTTTTTTTTTTCATTTCCCAAGATTACAGAAACTTAGCAATCCAACTTTGCACATATTTTTTTTCCATTACAAATATCTTTCCCTCCAAATCTGTATAAAAAGACATGAGAAAAATATTGGTCCACAGCTAGAAATGCCAAGTGTATTTTTAAATGCAGCTAAAAAAGTACTGCAGAATTAAACGTTGTACAGCATGGAAGCTAACATTTTGTGGAGCTGGGCTGCTCAATGAATATGAATTTCCATCAGCCTAAGCCACCGGCTCAGGTAGGGCCTGTATCTGCAGATACCAACGCGGATTACTGTCTGATGGTGCTCTGTGAGCCTACAGCATGCTCCCGCTCCTTTCCCCACAGGCGTATTAGAAGGATGCTATCTGATGGAGGAAGGCTGGTGAAAATACTGACGCGAGACCTATCGAGAGCGGTGCCGTTGGCTGTAGATCAGCTCCAGGAGAACGGGCGCGTGGGATCCTCCACCCCGGCTCTCGCTGTAGGGCTTCGGTTCCTCCCGAGCACCAGAGCCAGGAAGTGGGGCCGCGCACGGCCCTCGCCAGGCCCTTCCATCCCACCGCTCCCCTGCCACCTGCGGAGGGTCGGGACGACGCGGCCTCGCTCCTGGCACGCGCGCTTTCCCCGGGGACGTTCCCTCGCCATGGCCTGGCCACCGGCCTCACGGGTTGGCCAAGGCCCGTGGCGGCCAGGGGGCCGCTCCGACGGCCCCTGTCACTGCCGGCAGGGAGGAACATTTTGCGTGGGGTTTGCTCCAGGGCTGGTGGGCTCCTCGGGGCCGAGGAAGCACGGAACGCGAGAGGGGCCCCTCTTCAGGGTCTTCCTTAAGGCCTTACCTTACTTTTAGACAGTTGTCATTATCTTTGTCTAAAGGTCATGGCTAAATTGAATAAAAGGAAAGCTGTGTGTTCCTGTCGATGCACAATGGCAGTATTGACTTTCCTAATCCAGTTTGCTGAGGGGTGAGAGAATTAAATTAGATATCTAAGCACAGAAATTGAGAGCCTTTGAAAACAAAGATAAGGAGACAGCCTGTATTTTCCTTTTCCTGGGAGCTCTGGGCTCAAGATTTTGCAGGTGTGTCATCTGATCCATGGCTTGCATCGATCAAAACTGTGCCAATGCATATTTAATTAGCAAGGGGACCCTGGATGCATTATGGCCATCATCCCTATATTGAATGGACTGTCAGACTTTCTGAATGCCTCCCCACCCCCCCGCTTCGTTGTTTGGGGAGCTTCTGCATTTTGTCTGAGCAGCTAAAAGTTTCTTTGTTTTTAGCTGGTGATGCATACAGCACCACTGAGGAGAATACAAACAAGTAAAGTCCTAAAGTGTTTATTTTGTCTAGGAAAAAGGGCTGAACCAATTTGAATCCTCTGGGTAACGGATTTTTGTATCTCTTGGAATTAAAAAAACAGAGTCGCATGATGTTTACTTTAAGAATATTTTATTATAACAAATAAAATCTGTGCTGTGGGATTTCTTAAGGAAGCCTTTGATGACAATTTGAATTAAGTCAAAATTAACGTTTGCTACTGCAAAGGAATAAATAGAAAATGTTCCAGAAATGAATCAGTAAGCAGGAATCAAAGGCTGTAAACTGTTTTAAAAACAAACGTTTAGAAGTGAATCAAATACTTGTTTGTAATATCAAGGAACAAATATGGGAATACACAGATTCCCCGCATTCTAGGCTATCACACGATAGCAGTAAATCATTTATGGGCTAGTGAGAACAAAGAAAGTTGATTTAAAATGAAACCATTCTGATACAGCTCTTGGGTCTCATACCCTTCTGGTTAAGTTGCGTGCTTTTCTTCTTGCCGATGACGAGGGAGGTAACCCGAAATTTTCGCGTCCTGAGAAGTTAGCCCTGGAGTTGGGGAGATCTTTGTTTGCATCCACCTTGTTACAAAGCCGCCCCGGCAGACAGTGTTGCCTGATAAACAGATGTAATACACAAAGTCTGCTCACAATAAAGAGCAACAGACTGTGGGCACATGTTTTGGTCTCATTCAAACTCATCAGCATAGTCTAGCTAGCTGTTTTGTTGCTAGTCTACTTACGGGGTAGCTTAGTAGCGTCTTACTGGTGAAGTAACAAGGAGGTTTTTTGCCACAAAAGTTTTGTGGCAAGGGCTCATGGGAAAATCATTTGCATACATCTTGTTACAAAGGCTGACTACTTCCTGGCTTAGACAAAGTGTTGCCTGATAAACAGACTTAACACACAAATGTCTGTCTGGAATAAACAACAGCAAGCTTCGATTTACATTTCCATTATCAAAGATAATCTCTTTCCCAGTGTACAGGAATTAAGAGTCCTTGCCTGATAAAAAACCAGGCTGGCATGGCGGGGATTTTACCACTGCAGAACCCGTCTTCGTCAGCTGAGGGGCTGTGGCGTACTGTATTGGGGGGTATAAAAGAAAACTGGAAATCTGGTATGGATATATGTACGTGTGACGGTGAGGTGGATGATAATGAAGCACTTTGAACTCCCTATAAAAGTTGACTTGAAAGCGATGGCTAGAGTTAAACAGAGACCCAGGCCTTCCTTAAATGAAATAGTAGTAGCCACCAAAATAGCCATAAATAATAATTGTAGCATATATAGAGCAATGCATATGTGTTTACATTATAATGTGTAATGAAGGGAAAGTGAGTGTAAAAAGCCTCAGTCCTGTTGCTGGTTTCTGTTTGTAAATCCCTTAAGCTCACCACGTAAGGTTGTGTATAAAGGAGCATGATTTAGATTTTTTTAAACATATATAAATCTTTGGTAGAATCCATGCCCAAAATTATAGATGAAAAATTTATTGCATGAACACAACCCAGCCATATAAATATTTTATTACAAATAGGACTCTGAAACTTGAATAAAATATGTCAGTTTATTATACGGTATTTCCCCCCCTAAAACATGATATGAATGGAAAATTTAACTTGTGCACTTCCCCGGTGCGCCGAGGAGGTGCGGGGCTGGCAGAATCGGACAAGGAGCCCGCTCTCCTTGGCCGCAGAGCAGGCTCGGCATGGGCAGCGGCAGCGCCGGCTGTTTGTTTCGGCACGACGTGGCCATCGCCCGCGTGCCCGTCTGCTGGCGAGGGCTCGGCTTCGCTTGGGGCTGCCTCTTCCTGGGTCGGAATAATCTGTCACCCGGTGAGGCGCTTTGTCCAGCAGGCGACGAGGCTGGCCCCGGACTGCCACCCGAGGCTGGAGTCTGCAAAGCGCGGCGTGTCGAGGAAGTGCGAGTGTCCAAGAAAACGTCCCGTTTTTCCCAAGTCGCGTAGCCAAGGAGTAGTTTAACGCTGGGAAGTGCCATGACGCTCGGCGCGGGGTTTTTTTTTGCAGAGGAGCGTAACAGCTCTTCACCGTCTGTGTCGTGGTCTACGAAAAAGAACAACATTGTCAGTCTGTTGACATTGGTCCTGTCCACGGGCCAGACTTTCCTGGGAATGTTTTATTCTCTCCAAACAATGGAGCGCTCCCTTCCAGAGCAGCGAGCCTTGCCTCCACGCAGCCGTCGTGCAGCCGGGCTGTAACCCACTCCTGCTGCAGCCGAAAATTAAAATTACATCCTGAAAAGTCCCGAGCTTTGGCTGGGGCTGAAGGTCCCTGCCTGCGTGTGGCTGGAGGCCGTGCAGACCTAGGGCTCGGGCGCCACTGCCTTGATTGCACTGGGGAGCCAGAGAGGAACGGAAAATAGAGGTAGAGAGTGCTACTTCAGGAAAACTAGCCTGTTTTGTTGCTGTTTTCCTTTTTTTTTTTTTTTTTCCTTTACCCCTTAATCGTAGTTGATTCTTGGAAGTAGAGGGTAGAATTTCTTTGACATTATTTTCATTTCATGGTTGCGGCTGGTGCCAGGTCTGCTCGAGCTTCTCCTGGCCGGTAACCTGGACTCAAGTGTCCGTACTCGTGCTAACTCCAGCAAGTTGAGGGTTAAAAATCCCAACCACTAACTTTTCTTTAACTAAAAAAGCCCCCAAATAAAACCCATTGTGCTATTCAAGGTTAAGCTTCCTTAAATATAAAACTAGATTCCTGGGTGATTTTTTATTTTTTTTTAAATCAGCAATCTTAATAGTGGTTCCTCACTATAATATTTCCAACTCCATCTGAAATCATTTAAATCCTCCCCTTAATAACATGCACTTTATTGTAATATACAGATTCTTTGGCTTCCTACCAGCCTTAGCTTAAGGCACCAATGAAACTCGTTGCCGCAGGGGGCCATGGATTCAAGAGGGGCTCGCATCTACTGTATATTTTGTTTTGTATGTTTTCCAATGGCTCTAATTATTGCAGGTGGTAGAATTTAACTGGCGGTGTTGTTGCTAAAGAAAATAGGCATAAAGTGTATACTGTTTTGCAGAGTGGCTATCAAATATATAGAAAAGAGAAAATCAAATGAATTGTTAAACTGCTCTATAGTAAGTGATTTTATTGATTTAATGCAAATGCTTATGAAAACGATCTTCCATTTATATCAATTATGTATGGGCAAAAATTAATTTATTCCTCCGGTCACCTGTTTGGCTAACTGACTCAGCAGGACACGCTTTCCCCCTCCTGTTGTATCCCAGCCCGCAAAAGAATAAACATTCAGAAAACTGGAATTTTAAAGTTTCCATGTGCAAAACAACAAAAAAGCCCTGACAGGAGTTACTGCCAACTGCTGAAAAAGCAGAGAGCGAGCTGGGGAGGGTGAGCAAGACTCGTCCTAGGCAAGACTGTAAAATACAACGGCTCTGATTTTGCCAATCCCTTAACCATGTGGCGGCACATTTATATGTACCGGATCATCTGCGGCATCTGAATAAAATCAGGGAAGCAAAATTCTGCATATAAACATTTTGGCTAAGTGCCTTAACTCAGTCTTCTTATCTGGGGTTTCCACAAGATGCCACCTTGCATAACAATGCCGAGCGTACGCTTGCCCAGTGCACATTTTCGGTAGCCTTCCGTGCTCTCTGCCGCAGTGCATATTGTTTTTAATTCTGCCTCCTCCTGCTTTTTATTGCCCCATGCCTCTCTGCGAAGAATACTGCTGAAAGCTTTCGTTGTCTTTTTTTTTTAGAAATTAGTATTTAATTTCAGCAGAAGGGGTGGGCTGCAGGAAAACAGAATTTAGCAAAATGTATCACAGTAGCCAGGGTAATAAAAGAAGAAAGTTAAGATTCAGTGTGCAAACAAATGCCCTGTGGTCAGTAGAGGCTCCCTTTTGCGCCTAGTCCTGGTGTTGGAAAAGCAGCCCCGAGTGCAAACAAAAGTACTTTGTGTCTCAAAACCCAGGAGCAGTTCCCGACGTGCGCGCTGCTCACGGGCTGCCGAGCTTTGCTGGGCGAAGGTGCCAGGCAGGGGGCTGGAGAGCGTCAGCTCCAAGCCCGGCTCCGGCGTGTGCCACCGTGCCCTCGTCCCTCGTGCTGCTTCACCGGCTTCGGTACCATTTCGGGAGGAAAACAGGCTTTGAGTCCCATATTTGTGCAGCAACTTTTTCAAATGCATCAGTTGTTGTGGGATTGTAACCCTACTTGGAGCATAAAGCCCAAACGCTGATTGAGCTGGGGCTTCTCGAAGGAAAACAAAATCCTGGAGAGTAAGCGAAAGCCTCGTGCATGCCCTGTAAAATGAAATACATCGGATGTGGGTTTTGAATGTTAACTCAATATTTTACATTTCTGATATGTTACCTTTGTGGCTACCTTTGTGCCATCGGAAACGTGAAACTTCCTGCCAAAATCTAGTGTCCAGAATATAACAGCAGTGTGCCTCTGACCCGGTAGCCTATCTGCTGTCACTGATTTCAGCTTCGTTAAAGATAGCCCCAAAAATGAATATTTAAAACAAAATTGCAGAAGTAAATTATTTCATTGGATTTCATTGTAGAAATTTTTAAAAAATTGTAAAAGAGAGGAAACAGGCTCTGGACACATGGGGAAGCATACAAATTTTTAGCAGAACTTCATTTATTTTAAATAGAAATATCAGGATTTAAGCTTTTTTTGCGAAGTATTCTGAATATTCATATTTTGAAATTTATCAAAATCTGTTTTGCGAGCACATTTTTTTACATGTAGTTTTTAATTTATACAAGATTGTCCTCTAAGCTTCTGAATGATACCTAATGCATACAGTCAGCAGGTAAAAAAAAAATTTGAATATTTAAAATAGGCATTTTCTTTATAGTGCTCTGCGGTAATTAAAATCTTCATTTGCTTAAAAGCAAGGAACCTTTTTAAAGCAATAAATTAGCATTGCTTGACCCAAGGTCACTAGTAGTACTGCTTCTTCCAGCGCTATTAATACCTCAAAGAAAAAGAAGGGGTGGTGTTATCACTCTGTTGCAATAGAAGTAAGATTTTCAATTTAATCACAGTTAAGTGTCATGACCTTTTGATCTTGCATTGACTTCTCACTGAAATGTGGTCAAATTTCAGACAGCTAATTCTAAACTCTGCAAAGTCAAGGTGAAGTCAGAAAATAGGTTCGCCATGAATTGAGGTGTTTTTGATGCAGTAGCTAGCAAGTGGTTTCGTTTCCTAAGTTTTGTTTCACTGCAAAAAACTTTTTTTTATGGGCTCAATAAATTACAAAACAATTTCTGGAGGAAAAAAATGAACTTCTCTGTTTTTATGAATTGAAAAAACAGTAATTTGAATTTGCTGGTTTTATATATATTTTTTAAATTTATATATTTTTTTTCTCCCATAGGTAAAGACTCATTTTTTCCAGTTCTTAGTGTTAGAAATAATTAAGAAGGAAAACAGTATTTGACTAAAGCTTCTACTAAGAATAATTTTCAAAGTGAAGAGCAATCATCTTCACATAGAGTTAATAATGTGTAAAAAAAAGCAAAACATTCATATTTACACACATCCTTTTATAGGTCATTTTATTATTTCAGGCAAATATATTGTGTTCATTGGAGACTGTTAGCTGGGAGTTTGTAGGACCCATTATTTGTACAAGTTCTAAAGCAGTTCGTCGAGTGTCTGATCTCATTTATAGCACTGCAAATCAGGGTAATACCGTTCATTTCAGTGGTCTTGGAGCACCGTAACCACTGCGAAAGTATGGCAAAAATCATCTCTTCTATCAGTTTTGCAGATTTTGTTTCAGAACTGTGTAGACAACAATCTCCACGACTTTGTAGTGTTGCTTAGTTACCTTTATATGCAAGCTTCAAAATCTGTTTTGAGACTTTACTATGTGTTGGATTAAGGCTCTGGCTTGTATACAACATAGAGGCTGCATTATAAAAAACATGTAGGAGAGTAGTTTAAATATGCCTTCTCTAAAAAGAAGGATTCTCAAAGCTTAATTTATGCAAACACACACACCAAGCACTCTGTGTAGTGCCGTAAACAAGATTCCCTTTTTTTTCTAGCAAAAAATCTTACCTAGGCACGGGACTTTTGCATTATCATGTCCTGGTGCAACATTCTTGTCCTTAGTTTGTACTCTCAGCCTTTTGAGGAAGTCTGGCGCCTCTGATCTATTTTCCACAGCAGACCCTGTAATTTTTGGCTGTATTTTATGTTTTTCAGATTCAAGTCAATCTGAAAGTCCCAGCCAGCCAAGTGAAGCTGATATTAAGGACCAGCCAGAAAATGGTAAGTTCTTACCTGCTGCTCCTGCTTTGGGATATTAAAACAGCCCATATTTATTAAGAATTTTTCCTATGTCTAATATAAAAGGACTATTCAGAATAATTGACATGGGTTAGGTGCAGATAGGTTGTATACTCTCCTCATAGTTCAAATGCTGCTTTTTCACTAATCTAAGTAGCATTTGTTTCTCCAGTCCTGGAGAGAGACATTTTTTCCTTTAAAAATCATTTTAATTAGGGAGATGCCATTAAAGAGCCTGCTGTATGCAACCCTTATCCTTATTCCTCCGTAGCAAAGGCTTTCAATCCCTGGGCCGTGAGTCATGACCCCCTAGGGGTGTGTACTTCATCGCTTTCATTTTTATCTATGTGCTTTTAACTTCATTTTGTTTATTGATGCTCTCACATGACACACTGAAGTACCTAACTTTCGGTACGTGGCCAGCCATCATTTTAGAGTGTAGGATCTCAGACAGTCCCGTGAAACAAAATGGTTGCTTTGAAATATGTTTCTGCAGACCCATTCTCTGCTGCAGAAACCTGCTAAGCAAATCTGAGCAGCAACACTCCAAACATTACAGTTTCAGGGCAGGAATGCACACCTATGAACATACCAGCTGCTCAGGCAGGTACCCACTGCAGGAATGATACAGGTGCCACCAGCGTCGTCTGTATTAGCTATGAGTGTGCTTTAAAGGCTGTAGATACTAGGGGTAAGCAGCACCGGGAGGCTCGAGGATAGCTTGTCGCGCCGTTTTCTCTGTGTGTTTGCAGTAGTAGTGCTTCAGGTTGTAGGCGCTCGATCTTATTTGGAGGTAGCAGTGGGACTGTGAATTTGGGGAACACTAATATTCTGTGAATGGGGACAGCTTTAAATTAGAAGCAATAGCTTCTACTGAATCGATGGCTTCCATTGTAAAACAGCATGAAAAAAATAATAATAGCAAATTTATGTAGGGAATGTATGTGAAAGGATAGGCACGTGTGTGAGGGAACAGCTTCTTGTTCTTTTTATGTTTAAATAAGATAGAACTCAACAGGTTCTGTTCACCCATAGGCAACTCAGGTTTTCTTTACTACTACTTATAGTTAGGACTTAGAAGTATCGTCTCCCAAAGTGAAACTGAGCTAAGCAACTATTATTCATAGTTTTTCTTGACATTTTATTTGTAAACAGATTTATTTATTTTTTTATAAGACTTATATGTAGAAGGGAAATCCAGTGTTCTGGAGTGTACTGCTTATACACAGAAAAGAAGAACTTTGCTGAATGATTTGAGTCTCTGAAACCTGTCACCATTTTGGGGACACTTAAATCCACCTATTGTAGAACTATTTTATCTGTAATAATAGAGATGTGACTGCCTTTTCACAGAGCAACTATCTGCTTTTGCCTCAAATCTTCACAGAGCATCCCTACAGCTGTGTGAGTGGTGAGTGTGTGTTTTGAGGACTTTATTAGTAACCGGCCAAGCTGCGAGCTGAAATGAGGTTGAAGGGCTGCGTTCAGATCGGGACTGCATTTGGATCGGGGCTTAAGTGGCAGATAGAATTCACAGAAGAAGAGGTTCAGGTACATGAACACTTAAAAGCACGAGTGTATATTATAGGGCACAGGGCCAGCTGGGCTGGTAAGATTTTGGCTTTGGGGGATTCCTGTATTTTCCTCCCACTGAAATCTGAAAGATTTCGTGTTTTGATGGGTTTCGTACTGCTCATCTCTAAGTATACCATCTTAAAACATTTTTGTTGTTTTTGAAAGACAGTGCCTAATTTCTCTTATCAATCCTGTTCACAGAAATTCTAATTTGTAGCCAAAGGATTGCGAGGTTAAGAGAAGAACTGACTAAACTGTGATTTTTTTTCTGCCAATTCTTGGATTTTTTTGTGTGTGGAATATGTTGCCTATGTTTATTAAATCATATTTTAATTTAGAATGTATTAGGCACCAAGCATGTTATTATTTCATGTTTAGATAATATTCTTTCACAGCTATTAAACCACAGTTCTTCTTACCCTGCAGTTTCTCAGTCTTAAGGAAGCTCGTTACTCAACAACCACCACGAAAAGCAGCAATGTCAGTGTTTAATAATGTAAAATCTGTAAAAGCCTAGTGAAATGAAATGTCTCTGATTTGGAGCCTGAGTCTTCCTTGTAAAACAAGCTTTTAGTGAATTCTTGGAACTTCGCTGGTGACCTGTTAAAGGTACTTTTTTTTAATAAACAGGAAAAAGATTTTTCTTTTTCTCATTTTTACTAAAGGGTATTTTTTCCCACCACAGCAGAATCCTCCTAACTAATTACGCACCTTTTGCAGTGCCTGTGTGGGAGATTTTCTTTACAAATGCATCTAACGCAGGCTGTTGGCCCTAAAGGGGCTGCTCCCCCTGGGCAGACGCTGAGCTCATTCTCAGCACACACAGCCCCCAACTTGCAGTGTACCCAGCCTGTAGATCAACACAGATCTGCAGCTCTTATCTACTGAACGTGAGGATGAAAGCAAAACTGCAGGCTTTAGAAAATGAAAAACTGCACGCACAGAAACGGACACAATAAATCATATTAACTGCGTTGTTCTACACTTGCTGTAGACCCACTTCCACAGGGCCTGATCCAACTCCCTCTGGAGTCGATGGGAGTCTCATAATTGATTTTACCGAGAGTGGGAATGAGCCCACACAGGGAGGATTTTTTTTTTTAAATCAAAGAAAAATAGCATTATGAATAATCTTATTCCCACTGATGCTAACAGCAGAATGACCAGATTGAGGGCAGGTTTGGAATCATTCTGCATGTGTTTCTGTAAGGCACAAAAACGCATATCGATTAAGTACTACCTTTTACATGCATGCATTCCTTCATTTTAAAAAAATAAATCTTTAAAGGCCTTGTGAGGGTTATACAGCCTCTCTACTTGCCTGTTAATATCCTTTCTGTTCCACTCCATAAATTCTAGAGCTATTTATTATACACATATATTTTGCATACCTTGAGTAATGTAGGTTCAAAAGGGTCAACTATACAGCCCTGAAAAAGAAGGCCTCCTACTACAGATTTTAATTTATCATTTTAATTTGTATGTGTTATTTAGAAAAACCTGTATGTCTAACCTTCATTAAAGTGAAGTTCATGGGAAAAAAAGCTTTTATTTTTTAGAGCCACCCCTCTTTTCTAGCGGGCTTTACAGTTGCATTTTATGGAGCAGAATCATCTCGGAGAGAGAAGATGGTGACATCTTCTGCTCTCAGTGGTGGCTCTAACACAAACTTTAACCTGTACTTCGGCCTTCATTAAGCCAGAATCATTTTCAGGCACTTAACTGACCGCTACTGCAAGAATTTACAGAAATACTAAGAATTTTGTTTTTTCAAAAGAGAGAGGGAGAGAGAATTCAGCATGATGGTCATGAAAGGCAAGCATGCAGGCAAGACGAGGCTTATTCCTGCATGCTTGGTCCACGGTCCAGATGTCTTGTCCTGAAACTGGGGAGAAAGCTAACCTGTAAGCAGTGTGCATGGTGCTGCTGTCCCCCAGTCCTTTACCACAGAAAAGAGCTTCTCAGGGAGAGGAAGAAAACCCAGAACGTGTCTGTTTGTTACGTGGGTGAGGAAATTTGCAGGAGGGATGTTGAAAGAAGCACGCAACTTCATTTGAAAGGCAGGAGCGTGTTCAGATGTCCTGATATTTTGCTCAAATGAGTGTTTTTTTTTCTGACCAGCTGGGTGGAACACCCGCGTGGAAAATTCCCCACTTTTGTAGTTGCCTAATGGTATGTAAAAGCTTCATTTCAGTTGGCACCGCAAAGCGATTTTGCAATTCACCCAATCAAAAAAAAAAAAAAAAAAAAAAAGATTATTGATTTTAAGAGCTTGTTAAACGCACTGGTTCGGTGTTGATTTTTATAAACAAACTAGTTTTCAGCGAACTGAGGGTGACAAAATGGCTAGTCTGATGTAGTGAAGGGACTGCGTGCCTGGGGATCAGCAACAACTGAATTCCAGGCTCAGCACTGCCGTGGACTCTCTCTAGGGCTTTTATTCTTTCTTTCAGTCATGGAAACGGCTATCGGATAGGTTTTCTGTTTGTAAATGGGATTATTTTAAACTTTTGCAGGAAAACTTTTCAGTCTTTTTGTCTGCAAAGTGGGGATGGTTGTGATGCTAGCTTTCGGAGATTCACCGAGCATTGAAAGCCAAATCCTGCTCTACTTTGGCAGGAGTTTAACTCCGGAGAAAGGCAGAGCACAACCTGGTTAATAGCGGTGGTGCAGGGCCGTGATAGTGCTGCCAGACCTCCATCGGGCGAGGTGTGTGCTTGATGTGGTAGCACTGGAGGATCACTGACTGCAGCATGAAGGTAGGGGCGAAGCGTGCTGCTTAAAGCCGGGGAACGCCGTGTCACTTCTGCAGACAACTGATGGCTCTCGAGCATGTGTTCCCGCGATTCGATCACTCGAGTCGGTAGCACACCACTTTAATTGTAGATTAGCGAGTTCTTTTTAAAGAAGTTGATAAATTCTCCCGTTTCAAGTGAGCGAGACAGCAGTCATTATTACAGCTGATTACAAACGTGTGCCAAATTCATTGCTCAAACAAATTATATGGAGGGAGAGGCATTTATCTGAAAAATAAAAATGTTTAATGCCCAAACCAAATGCTTTTTGCTTTTAATGTATTCTTGCTGCTTTGAGCTGCAAGTACCTTAACAGCACTGCAGGAAATGAAAGGCACATTGTTCTTTGTAACATTAAAAAAAAAAAAAGAAAAAAGAAAAACAATGATGTACCGTAACTCACAGAACTCGTTTTTCAGCCCCGCAGTAATTACACTGGACTTGTAAATATCATCCGTGAATTCTTCGCTTAAGTAGGGCCGGACTGGGGCATAAAACCTTACCAAAAAAAAAAAAAAAGTTTTAAGTATATGCTTACTTTTTCATGCCTAAAAGCATAAAGGAAGGAATTCTGGTCCTCAAGCTCTGGGGGAAGGCAGGTTCCTCTCTTCCCCTGGCACGGCCAGTTGTGGCAGGCGAAACGCGGCTCGGGCTGCAGGGAAGGAGGGGGCTAGGTGGCTACGTGCAGCCTGGCAAAACGCAAAAGCAACTTGTGGAAGTACCTCTCTGCCTTAACTACCCCTCTGCAGAGTTCAGCCCCTTTCCGTGTGCTCTCTTTCAGGCCCCAGGCCTGGTGTTCTGGTTCTGTGCAGTGAGAGGGCTTCTGCCAGGGCACGTGGAGCCCGTCCGGCCCCTGGGCTGGGCACTCCATGCAAAACCGTGCAAAGTTGCTGTTCAAACCATCCTCTCAAGCTGCCACGGGCAGAAAACACAACTATTCTTTGTGGTTACCCCAACCACTCATCTGCATTATAAGTTAAATGGTAGCTGAGAGACCTCCAATTCCTTCTACAGCCACATTTGTAGCTAGGAGGAGCTTACTGCCTTCCGGGGCCATTCATTCCCTGTTCTCAGGCTATGCATCACCCCGATCCCCTCTAGCCCAGGTGGAGCACAGCTCGCCCTGTCTTCAAGTGCTGCAAAACTCGAGGTTTCTGTAGGTCATTGTGTCAGCCCCCAAATTTCCACCCGGGTAGGGCCGGGGCTTGAGCGGTTTGCTGAGCACAGGATGCTGAAGCCGGTCGTGTTAGAGGTGCCTTGTCTCAGGTGACTAGCATCCCTGAAGCACCTCATTTGCAGCAGGTAGCTCAGCCTCGCAGAGAAAGTTTTCCACCAGCTAGAGCTGCAAACAGGGTAGTGCAGTAATGGCAGCCTTTATTAGCGCTCTCCTTCATGGGATCATTTGCATCCGAATCTTATAAATGCAGGAAGACTCTCCTCTCTTGTTTACAGAGCAACACTGGAGAGTTATCACAGCCTGAGGGACTAATCTAAAATTAACTTCGCTTCAGAAAAAAAAGCTTTAAAAAAAAAGCCCTTAGCATTTTCAATAAGGAATCTCATAGCTGGCGACGAAGTCAGAGCTTCTGGTGATGTCAGCTTGTTTGCACCTTTGTAACATGCCAGGGCCAAATTCTGAGCGGATTTGCACCCTTGGAGATCACAGTGCCTGCCGGGAACAGCGGTGGGGAACTTTGTCCAGGCTCGAAAGCCCTGGCCGAGCAGGGGAGCCTCGGTGGGATTGGTCTCTCCTGCCTTGCCGCGGGCTGGACGGGGTCAGCCGTTCGCTCCGACCACTCACGCCAGCTGACGAAGGTCTGGTTAGGTCCAACCTGTATTTCGTCACCACGGGGAGATACTGCGGGCGGGCAGGCGGTTCTCAGCACCGGCATTTCCCGAGGAAACAAAAGCAGATACGCCTGGTTATAAAACCACCTTACGTGTGATTTAGTCTTGCATTCTTTTCATCCTGTTTCTTTACAGATAGACTCCAACAAGAACTGGAAATACAGTGTTATAATAGCCTAGGACTGAAACTTCGCTGCATTCAGCTGTGTTTTCCAGCTAGTTTCACGACTTTCGGGGACAGGCATCTGAATAATTAGGAAAGAAAACACCGTTTTTTTCGCTGCATTGCCATATTTTCATTGAGATTCACGCTCAAAGTCAAACGATTTTGTGGCCCAGATTGTCAGGCGCTGCTTCACCATTTGCAGGATTCAGCGGGTGCTCGGCTGGGCTCAGGCTTGAGCCTGCTTATCAGTAGCTGGCACTCTCTTGAGGGGACCCTGTGATGGCAACAGCGAAGGGTGTTGACTGTCAATCGGGCGAGATAGGCGGTAGTCAGCCGGGGTCAGTGTTGAAGCCTCTGCTGGGGCCGAGCGGAGAGGCTCCTCGTCGGTGACCCGCAGGGTCTGAGGCTCGGGGATTGACAGAGGACTTCAGTTTTCACTGCTGCTAACCATTAACCTTCGCGAGCAAAGCATTCCCACAAAAAATTCATCCAAGGCGAGTATGACAGGAAATATTCAAAGCATGAAATGAATGCTTATAGCATGACAAAGCAGTGCTTGAAAGACATGAAACGTTCATTACGCTTGGAGTGGCTGAATGCTGCAAAGGAAAGGAGGAATAGAAATGTGGCTAGGGTATATGTTTTTATTTCAACATATGTGTGTACAGGAAAGAGGCAATGAACCTTTCCAGTGGATAAGGTGCATAAATACAGCTGCAATTATTCTAAGTCGTTTCAAAATATATTTATATTCTGTTGCTCTGTTCCATTCCTTTCTGCGTATATTTATCCATGAGATAACAGCAAGGGCCACGGAGAGGGCAGCGTGGAAGTGGGCTGGCCAGGAGCCCCTCCTGGGAAGCTCCGGTGCCTTTCCCCTCCCGGCTCTGCAGGGCCGAGGCGATTTGTGCCAGCGGCAGCACCGGGCTGCTCCGCGCCCCCGGCACCCCGCGCTACGGCTACGCGCGGTCCCACCGCCGAGCGCTGCCCCGGGGCTGGCTTCAGCCAGTCCTCCTGGGGCGGCCGGAGCTGCGAGCAAGCTCCGGTTTTCAGTACAGCTGGCTTTTTCATCCGTCTTCTGGAGAGACTTGCTGTTTAATTAGCAGCTGAGAGTGGCGTTGGGTCGGAGTAATTGCTACCGCCTGAGCGGACCGCAGGCTGAAGGGTGCTTTTGAATTCCACGCTTGCCCACCAAGAAGCCGGGCACTTAGGGGAAGAAGTTTATTTGTGGTGTGGGCCTCGCTTTAATTTTCTGTCCAGTAGAGAGGGGAGTTTATTAGTGGGAAGAGACAGAGCGTGCGATGCCAAGGCCTAACTAGCAAAACAAAACCCCAAACCTATCTATTTGTCTTTCGATGTAAGAATTTCCTAATGCCTGTAATGTAAGACAAAGGGAAAATTTTACTTGCAGGAAAATTGCCTTCCACAATAACCAAGAAAAAAACCATAAAACGCCCACACCAGAGCAGCATGATCCAAAATGTGAACTTTTTACGCCTCCCCAGCCTTCTAGGTTAGGCTTCCAACCAAGTGATCTTTTATTATCAACATGATATACCCTTGACATAATTTGGCGCAGTAAAGCTTCTTCGGCTGAACTCGTGATTTCATTTACTAGATCTGATGAAAGTTCTGTGAACCACGGTAAAATGTGATAATTAGTAGTTTAATTCTTTTAGGGTGTGCGTATTAATTGAAAAGGCTTGAACTATAAATACAGGGCCTGTGGATAAAAGCACACTCTGAAATCAGTCGCTTATCCGAAGTATTCATTACTTGACATCTATTTAGGTAGCGTCTCTTTGCAGCAGTGCCAGTCGGCTGCTGGAGCGAGCGGGAGCCCTGCACGCAGGGATCACAGCCCCAAATCCACCGCTTGCGGCTGCTCTCCCGACATCGGAAGGGCTCCCTGGCCAAAATTTTACCCTCTGTGGTCAAACCGCTGGATGTTAAAAGCGTGTGCTTGGAGCTGTTCGCGAGTTAGCGCGGGGCTGGCTCTTTCTCCTTGAAATTTGCAGAAGGGGCCGAGCGTGGCATCGGGCGGCCAGCTCTCTGTGTCCTCGCCCAAGGGTGGGTGTCTTGCTGGGGCTCGGTGAGGGTCCCAGCTGGCCTGGCACTTGGTGACAAACTGTGCCTTCCTCCCTTCCTACACACTTACCTTAATCATAGCTGGGACCATCAGCACCTCCCGGAGGCCCCTGCTGCTGCAGGCACAGCTGAGTTCATGCAGCCGTGAATGTCAGCGTGGCACGGGGCCGCCAAGAGCTGCGATAAGTGATCGCGCTTTCTCGCTCCGGTGTTCTTTGTTCTGACTTCCTGACCGAAGCAGGAGGTATTCTATTGACTCTAGGCCTTTCCAAATACATATATTCGCTATGAAAATGCACGTCATTATTTCACACCTTCCTCTGGTTTCTGCGTGTGGTGCAATGCCTGGATGAATCATACCTGTTTTTAAGGTAGTGTGATTTTCCCTCATAAGGATCCCGACATTTGTGCTCATATAAGGTTTGTGCACTCACAAAAAAATCTGTATGCATGCACTACAGATTCATGGGTTATTCAGGTGGTTTCCAAGTAGCCTTAATTTTATTAATCTTAAATTGTCTACGCAAGCAAAGACGTCCAGGTGAAGAGCAACACACAGCTACAAAAGTGAAGCTGTAAGTTGTGTTGCTGCAAGCTGGATCGTTGTTTTTGTCATGGGGGGGGGGGGGGGGGGGGCACTTCTGTGCGACCAGGCTCCCAGGAAGGGCCTAGCCTCTTCTGTAGCTAATCAGATACCACTCTTTAATTGCAGATGCTACTTTTTAATTGCAATATTTGCTAGATAGAAAGTGGAGAAAAAGTTTAGGGTGACTCTGACAGAGCTGCGAGAATAAAATCCCCTCCGAAGCCTGGCTGTAGTGCAACTGAAATGGAAAAGTACCAGCTCCGTTTCTTGGAAAGTGAGAAGGAGACTTTTATTTGCAATGGTTCACAAATATTTTCCCAGGAGCAACGTAGCGAGTATGGCAAAAGGGGGGGCAGGAGGAAGGTGAGGTGAGCGAGCCACACTTGTAACCATACTCCTTTAATTCTGCTATTGTGATCTGCACACAAAGGGCACTGCAAGTTGTTTACAGCACTTCGTGTTATTCATTTCTGCTCTGTTTTTTTCCCGTCAGTGCCGTATCTTCAGTTATACAACTTTTTTTTTCTGAGTTGTGATAGTGTCCGGATAGGTTTTGGTGAAGGGGTGGTAGAAAGGTGCCAGCTGATTAAACGTGCTGCTTACTATGTGCATTTCATGTCTGCTCTTACATTTTTTCGTTAACCACTGTTGCAACTGAAGAAAATGCTGAAGTTTGACAGTTGGGAGTTACTGCTGAGTATGTGCTGTAAACTATATCATCCCTCTGCCTTCTCCCCTTCTCCCCCTCCTGCTGAAACCAAATGATTTATAAAATGCCTTCACATTCTTGAGTGAGTTCACACTATCACCTCCAGGCACTGCACTGAGGAGTCTTAGGAGTGGATGGGAAGCACAGATCTGATAGCTGGTATTTTTCTCTGAAAGGGAAAAAAAAAAAAAAAAAGCTGATTAAATTTAAAGGAGAAAAGTTTCCTGCTGTGCCCTGGAGTAAATCTGTAGTCAGCAAAGCACTTTTTAGTAAACAAGAGATGTACATGGTTATAGTGTTTTTTTATTATTGCACACTGCCATTGTTTTCCATTTTCATAATATTCAATTAATGTAATCATTTTAGAGTGTCTCTCATCATTACCTCCCATCCTCCCTCACTCGTACTTGAAGCAAGGGGATCTTCTGCAAGACACGCGCTGGGATGAGGAGCCGGCACCTCGCTCCTGGTGCTGGCAAAAGGAGGCAATAGAAAAAGACAGGGCAGCTAGAGAGGATCCAATTTTTTTTTGTTGGCCTTTGGTCTCTGGACTTTGCAGAGCAGGAGGTCGGCACCCTGCTGGGTCACCCCTGGGCCCTCCTCTCCTCACGCTGCCCCTGGCCCCAGCCCGCTGCAGCGCTGGGTGACAACGGGTGCTGGTGGCACAGCGTCTTGCTGGGTGACCTGGGATATGGGGAGACGGGGATACGGGGATATGGGGGTATGGGCTGGCAGTTTGCTGCCAGCCATAACCAGGCACAGGGGTGGCGACACCATCCTTCAGGCTGCAGAGGGCCAAGCCCTTTGCTGGCATTTCTTCTAAGATCAAAGGGGAGGAAAGCTTCTTACATAGCTTTAATACTCTTTCACAGAGAGTCACGTCCTCTGCCCCTGTTAGTTTTCTACTTCTGTTCCTTACTCTTAAAACTGTAACAGAAGGCTCTTGGACAGCTGCATCCCCATCTGAAAGCCTGCTGGAGTTTGGGGGTGTCCCCACCTGACCAGCTTTGCAGCGCAGACCACCTGCAATTTTCCCACATGTTATACCTCAAAGCCCTCAAAAAGCAGGGGATTTGCTCTTCGGAAATTTCCAATAGCAGAATGCAGAGAGCTAGTCCTGTCCCCACGCCGTACAGAGGGGAGCCAATTTTCCTGTACGGCAGAGCATGCCGTACTTCAAGCCGCAGGAGGAAGGCGAGAGGGAAGAAGCCAGAGAGGACGGGCAGCGTGACGGACTGGGGTGGCTGGTGTTTTGAGGCAGGAAGGGAACCCCACAGATCTTGGTGAGGGAAGACTTACAGCAGCAGGCATGGTAGTGGTCCACAGCTCAGTTTAAAACAATTCCAAAACTGGGAATTAAAGGGGCTGGAGAGGATATGAACCTGAGCAAACAGCTGCGGAATGAGGCAGCCCAGTATTAGTGGATGCAGCTCTGTGTCTGTCAGGGCCATGAATGATGCATTTGCAGCAGGACGGGGAGCCGTCCACTGTTAGAAGGAGACAGAAGTAAAGATCATCCCGTGTACAATATAAATGTAAGTTGTTATTACTACTATTGCTATGTCAGCCGTAAACTGTTCCCACGAGAACAGAGATGCAACATCATTGAGAAAGAATGTCTTACTGTGAAATGGGCAGCAGAAACACTGTGGCATTATCTGCTGGGTAATGAATTTACCTTGGTGACAGATCATTATTCCCTCCTGCAAATGAACCAGATGAAGGACAGGAACACAAGGATAACTCAGCAATACTTGTATTTCACAGCCTTCTGAAATAAAAACAGAAACAAAAAACAAACAAACAAAAAACATCAACAAAACAAACAAACAAAAAAAATAACAGATTTAAATGTAAGGATACAGAAGCATGGCATGTCAAGAGACCCGTGGCAGGAGGTTGGAAATAGATGATCTTTAAGGTCCCTTCCAACCCAAGCCATTCTATGCTTCTCTGATTGCTTGTGGCAAGATATGAGGGGAAAGCAATTTTTTTAGGCCTATGCTGACATTATATATGAACTTCAAAGGCTTGGATTTCACCCCTCCTAATGTTAAGCATTAAAATGAGGCAGCAGCTATGAACCTAAAATCCTAACTCTCCCTCTATAATCAGTGGAGATACCAGGTCTTCTGGGAATTCATCTCTTTCTGTGTTGAACCTCTGGGAGGTTTAGAACAGAGATGTTTCAGGTTAATGCTGTAATTTCTCTGGACTTGAGATTCTGCTGCTAGGGGAAGTCATCCTCCCCTCTCCCACTCATCCTGATAAGCCGGGAGGAGACAAAGAAAGACTTAGGCTGCAAGAGCAAAGGAGGGTCTAACAGGGCATGTTGAATGGTTTCTGCAGGGTAGAAGAGTGGACAGCGTAAATACCACCCACTTGTATTTTCTTCCCATTCTGTTTTTCCCTTCACATCTACAAAATGGGAGTTACTTAGATAAATTATCTTTTTAGAGCAGTGTTTATGTGCTCTGTGGAAGAATGTGTCTAGGGATGGGCATACTGGCAGGAAGAACTTCCTCCTCAACTCTTCCAGTGAAGTTTTGTGCTAAACGGCCCAAATGCAACCATTATTCAAAAGTAAAAATGTTCTGTTCCATTTCTTGTTTTCATTCTTTCGTGTGTCTGGGGACTAAACTGCTGTGAAAAAGAGCCCATTCTCACAGGATGTCTTGCCTAATTTTGCAGACGAGAGAGGTTCAGCTTTTCCAATTACGATGAGATAAGAATCTGAAATGTTGGGATCCCATCCATCCTGAATTGAACTCTGAGTCTTCCAAAATCCATCCATCATTATTTTTTTCCTTTATTTCTGTATTTCAGTAATGCAGGCAAAGAAAGAACGGAGAAGAAATGGATGTTTATGCATTACAAACCATAATTGATGGGTTTCTTTTTACCTGAGTTGCTTTAGTTTAATGTAAAGGTCCCTGTGAGTGGAATTCCTTTTCCATTTTCGTTCTTTCTGCCTGCTTGACTGCCACTCGTCAGCAAAAGATCTGTCTTTCACGTAAAGTCAGTCGTGGTACAAAGTTTACACGTGGAGTACTGTTAAAACACACCTGATGGCTGTCACAGGGAGGATGATCCAGGCTGGTTAGCATGGTCCAGATCTGAAGTTCTAGCCCCTGTGCTGTCTTCAGATTGTCCAAAATACATCCTGATGGGACATTGGACATAGAGACTCCACCCCACTGCCATGTTTCTGCGTTCCTGAACATCACACCACACCACACCACACGAGACTGCTGAGCTAGAGTAAGAGGGTCTAGAGAGACAAGCCTTCTACTGCAGAAAGAGGACAGTGTAGGCTCAGCTGAGCCACGTGACCTCTAGCAGCAGATTCATCTCAGTTTCTCACCTTGATACCTACCAGGATTGTGTCAGAGTTGCTGGAGGCAGCCTCCTGGGGCAAGATGTCCCATCATTGTCACATCAGCTCCTTAAGGCATCTCCCCTGGAACCTCTGTATCTGCCACACATGGGATGAGCACATGAAATCAGATACGGACTGAGAAGGTCCTTTTCCACCCCTTCTGTTTACTGTCTTAGTCTTGAACCTCTCAAAATACACACAGTTAGTGAACTCAGGGGCCCTTTTTGGGCTACAGCCTGAGCATTTTACACAGAGAGACAGAGAAAATAGATTTGGTCCATGTTCTGGCCTGACCTTGGCCTGAACCTGAGAAAGTGAATGCCCCTATCACACCAACATGTGTCTGTAGAAGTACAGTAAACACAGATGGGGGTCACTGGCCCTCTCTGTCGTATAGTCCCAGGCCAGGAGTCTAGAGTTTTGGGCTGTCCGCCCAAGTACTTGTTAATAAATGTCCATTCTTAGCCTGTAAAGGAATGTAGACAGGGCATCCTGCCCTACAAAACACAAACTTAGAATAAAATAGAAAGAGTCTCAGTCATCATGCAGAGACTCCTCATCCACCAGTCTCTTCCCACTGGACTTCAGCAGCTAGTCTGGGACTTGGCTCGGAGTTATCCACTGCTGCCCTGGGCGTTCTCCCCCGCTGTCTGAAAGTGTAGTTGCCTGCCTAAAACCAAGTCCAGGGCTTCATTTTGGAGCCTTGTCTTGGTACCTGAGGTGAGACTGCCCAGGCGCGAGGGGAGAAGTTTGTGAGGTTCCCCCCACTTTCAGCAGGGATCTCTCAGGGCGGCCCTGACAGAAATTCACCTTCCCAGTGATGTGCACAGTCAAGAACACAAAGACTGTACAGGGACTAGGCAACATCTTAGGCTTCCTCGAGTGCCTAGGACTTGACGGTATTTGAGAAGAAGACAGTCAGCCTGCCTCGGACTAAAAGATATCGCAGATAGGAGATCGTTGTTCTGTGTAAGGAACAGAGGAGTAACAGCCTTCTGCAGAGAAAGCTCTGAGCGATAAAAGGGAAAGAACAATAAGTAAATGGAGCAATACGATTTGCATAGGTTTTATTGTGAAGGAAAGTTTGCTCACTGGTGTTGTCAGCAGATAAGGTGCAAGAAGCAGTTCTGAGGGAGAGGAAAGCCCATGCGGAAAGGTGGAGCTGGCTGATCCTGGGACTTAGCTTCCATGCCCCGAGTCCTGATTTTCGAGTGCATTTACGCTATCTAATCTTCAGCAGATATTTCTACAGCTTCCATTATCGTGGTGTCCAGCCGCAGTCTATTCAAAGAGTGTTGGTGTGAAGAGAGAGGGGTGCCAGGAAGGCAGAACGAGAGGAAACAGCTGATGGAGTCACCGGGGTTTGTGCCTGCATCGCCCAGCAGACAGGCAGGAAAGCTGCCGCCCTCGCCTGACCCGGCCCCGCCGGCTCATCCTGGACGCTGGGCTTTTTCTAGAGAATTCTGCCACATACTGTGAATATGTGGATTATTCCTTTAACTAGAAACTGACATGTAAATCTAAAAAAAAAATCACAGGGGTTCGGACTTTGTCGGCGCAGCTCCAAGCCGTGTAAGTCTGTGGAGTGGCCTTGGAGGATACAGTTAGCTTCCCCCAGCCGAGGGAGGGGTTTTATGGCTCCTAAAATAATTACAGCATCACTGAGTCGAGTTGTATAATTTCTTGGCAATATACTAATTAAAACTAGGTATTTACACACACTGCTTATTTAAACTTAAGACTTATTTAAAAGAACCTGCATACTTACACTAACTATATTTCATGGCGTTACTGAGGACCACATTTTTCATGCAGATTGAATTCTCAACGTTGTTATTAACATAAATGAGCCCACGGTTTTATGCTCAGGACTGAATACTTCCAGTGCATCTGAATCATCCTGGTATTTCATTTCACCATCTAATATTGTTTTTAAAATTCTACATTTTTTTCCTCACCGTATTATGGCAATTAGAAATGGCTCTGTGTTTACTAGGAACAGAGAGTCCAGCCGAGCTGAGTGTTTATGTGATGAATAGTGCTAAAAGAAAAGTCAGATGCATGTCGGCACTTATCAAAGCTGTTCTGCTGCTCAGAATGACTGTTCGTGATACTTGTTTCATGATAAACTTCCTCAGAACATGATGTTACTGGAAAAAAAAAAATCCACTCTGAGAAATACGCAGGTGACACAGTTGAGTCAGCAGCTTGCAACAGTGACACAGGCTTACGTTTATAAAAATCCCCACTGAACTTTTGTCTTCTGCATGAGTATATTGCTGCCTTAAAAACTGTCGCCGCAAAAGTGTCCCGTTTCTTGTGTTCACTTGGTAGCTGCTTAACAAAAATCTTCCCACCGCCCTGATGAAGAGATAGATTCCTGGGCTTAAAAGTCTTGATAGTCACAAAACTTTCCTCTCGCACATGTAAATCACCATATAAGTGTTAGTATGTTCAGTGACCACTGATACCGCTGGGGGAAATGATAAACATGGAAAAATAGCAGGCCACTATGGAAACCAGAAAATCCTACCTCCCGGACGAGAGGGTTTAATTATTGAAGTTGCAAGCATTTCCCCATGCCCAAGCATCTCAGCATTCATAGGTGGAAAGTACCTCACGCTGTGTTTGAAATATCAACTGGATTTAAAAGAAGGCTTTGTGCTTTGCTGTGGACCTTTCTTAGCCTCCTGCAGATGGTCCCTATTGCTGAAAAGAGACATGACTTGTGAGACACGTAGACCTCCATGCTGTTTGTCGTGCTGCTCTAATCCTGCTTTCCACCCATAAAGGGCTTCACTCCTTAAGCCCTTACCCTCTTTCTCCTAAATATTAAAATTATTTTCCTGAGTGTCATACCGTATTAAAGCAGAATGAAAATGGGTTTAACAATTGCTGGCATGGGGCTTCTGTACAGCATGTGTGTCACAAATCATGTCACTTTTCAGCAATAGGGCTGCTGCCAGCGGGAGGCTCAGAAATGCTCATGTTAATCAAAAATTTTAATTTCAAATCAAATTGACAGTTTACACATGGTGAGAAATGCTTCTCACCATGTGATATTTCAGTATGCTACACTGGGCAAAATGGGTGCACTTTCCTGTTAAGAATTTTGACTGCAGTATCTGCAAATTTATGGGTTTCAGTGTATTGGGTATGGTGAGTGGTTGATCTAAGGGAGCCCCTTGGAGAATAGGAGACAGAAGGGTTTTCATGCAACCTGGCACTGGTGAGCCGCTGTTGGCACATGCTGCTGGAGAAATGACAGGTATTCAATAAACATCAGTATGGTTAAGAGGAAGATTTAAAGGAGGGAGGGGCTGCAGTGCTATAAACAGGATTTGAAACAAATGTGCTTATTTCAGTCCGTGATTAGTCTGAATACCTAAGTATTCCACACCAGTTTCTAAATATCTTTACATTTATTTTCACACTGATGTTCTACACACAACATCAACAATAATATTTATGGCATTAACACTCTGGGCTAAATTCTAGTTTGAACTGGTGTAAAACTAAGTAGGCTCTGCATGTCGAGGCACACTCCATCGGCGTGAAGACCAGAGCATGGGCTGTGCTGATGGCATGCATGCATTCGCAGTGTCATCTCCTACAAGCCCTTCATTCTGCAAGCAGCTATCTTGAAAGTCCATGGATAAGATCTGGAGGCAAAATTTCAGTTGATCCATGAGTAGGAGTGAGAGGAGTAAGGACAGTTGACAGAGCGTGCGCAGTCTGCCTCAGACAAACTATCCATAGAAACCAACATTTTCAGACTGTACCAGAAATATGATGCTGACATCAAAATATGACCAGCCGAGGAGAAACTATCATTGCATTATTCTCTGTCGGAGGATTTTCTGGTCTCTGGGGGGTCCTGAGGTTAAATGGGATGCCTATCTATCTCATGACATTGGACCTTTCGTTTAAAAAGGGCCTTACAGGGGAAGAGGAACTGGGATGGCAATAACCACCTCCTTGCACCTCCAGTGCCCGCATTACGGCTCACCTGCCAGGGCAGCACGTGCCATCAGTGTCCTCGGGAAGCTCGGGAGCACCGGGTGCTGTCCATGTGCTCCTTTGGACATGGAGTCATGCTTCAAGCTGAGAAGCCGAACTGGCAATATTGCCGCAGACCTTGGAGATCACTGCTGTCATTGCTCTTGTTACCAGGGTTGATATGAAAATATGAAGATAAATAACTCCTTCATATTATTATTTTCAGGGAGGCAGGCTTTTCCTTTTATTACTCTTTTTATTGTTGGATGCCATAAATATTCCATAATGATTATCCCAGTATAGATTTCATCTTTCTTACTCTGAAAGGCTTTTGAGGAGCACATTATTTATAAGCTGCCAAATGAGTATGACCATTTATAATGATTTTTCTTCTTTTCTTTAGTATTTGCTTTTTGGATTGAAGACCTGAAACAGAAATATGCTAATTTAAGACATCTGTTGTTTTTCAAACTATAGGCCCCTATCAGTATTAATGCAGTTAATTTATTTATCTTATTGTGTATATGGTAGAGAGGGAGATTCTTCGTTTTTATCGTTATATCAAAAAATTGCATTTAACTGGTTTCTCACCCACATCAGTATTGAAAAGTACCCTACAATGCTAGAAGTCATCAGAAATGAAAAACCACACCAGATATTGTAGATCTTGGAATGGTTTCCGTTGCACAAGGTCCTTAAACATGAACTTAAAGGGCTTTCAGTGTTTCAAGAAGACCTTTGTCTTCAAGGGAAAGGAGCTATCCATGTGTCCTCTGCTTGGACAAAACCTGACATGATTGATTCCGATCTGTGATCGGTTCATTAAGAGTAATAAGTTGCCATTAATTCCACTGTCTCTGAACTTAGATATAAAATGAGCTGTGTCTCCTAAGAGCTGAAGCTGCTGTGGATCCGTGCAGGTTGTGTTGGTGACACAGCCAGTCTGGTACCACATTTCCTCTGGTCCGCGCTTATTAACTTGCAACCCAGACTCTGGAGCTCCATATGACACATATTGAAATAATAACGAGGCGTTGCTTTTATTAGGGACTCTAAATTGCTGTGAGTGAAAGGCTACGCGCAGGGAGATGTTACCTGCATATTTCTGTTCTGATTCACCTGTGGATAATGCCCGTCATCGTGGGCAGGTGGACTCCCCAGTGAAGGCATCTCCCAGCACCCCCAGGTCTTGGTCCCAGGTGGCCCCGGAGAGAATACAAGCTGTAGGAACAGGACTGAGCTGGAGCACAAGCACCAGAGGTGTGTCCACAAAAGCTAGAAGGGGCTCACAGTTTTACTGTCTGCTACCTACAGACCTTTTAGCTTTAAAAAGGCAAATAATTTAGCAGTGGTTTTGCATATTGTGAAGGGTTAACAAAACTTTCATTATCACACCCTATTAAGCCAGGACCAGGAAACAATTTCTAATCAACACTCTGATCTGGGCAGGGATTGTGCAGTCTTTTGTAGGAGGCCTCAGATCTGTGTTCTCTATTCTCACATGCTCACTTCCAGCTGTTGTCATTGAAATCCCACATAATCTCCCCGGGTCAAAGGGCAGTCATCCATGACTGCCGCTGTTAGGAGGTTATGCTGATTTCTGTTGTCAAATATTGGCCCTTTTCTCTTTCAATCACTCCCATTCTACTTTTTTTAACAAGAAAGATCCAGCCTAGAATTGTATTACATGACTTTAAAGTCTTAAAAGTGTTCCTCTATTGTACTGACACAACATGCCCTGGACGGTCTAATCCATTGCTGTGGGCCACAAAGAAAGTTTGGGTGCTTCTTAAAACCTCTGCCAAAGCCAGGTAGGCGAGCTTGAAAGAATAGCAGCGTATGTGACATGTGGCACGGCATTTATTTCATAAGAAAACGTGTGATTTGTCTAAGGTGAGCTATTGCTGTGGCATTAAAATTAAATTGGAAATAACAAGCCAAAATACAAGTGGGAGCATTTGTCAGGGAAAAAAAAAAAAGAGAGAGGTTTCTATATCACTATTGATGCATAATATCTTGTTTAACTCTTCTATAAAAAGCCCATGAAATAAAAATGTGGTATAATTTACCATTCAAGGTTTATCGTGTACGAATTTGAGGAATGCATTTTGTACAAAGCAATTAAACTGAAGCCATTGTGCCGGCTCTGGAGATCTATATTTGGGGTCTGTTAGTAAATGCAGATTTCATTACAGTTACCCGTAATATCGAAGGAGCCTGTGGCCTGTGTACAACTTCGCGGTGTCTTCCATCTAACTGGAGACACGCTCGCTTGGACAGGGCATTGCAGGCTGGGATCGACAGCCTCCTCAATCCTCACATGGGTTTTAAATACAAAGTGAGCAGGCACAGGCGCTCGGGCAGCGGCTGGTCGCCGCCCGGGGTGTCCCCGGCCACCCACGCTTGCCCTGGAGGAAACAGGGAGGTGGACGCTTCCCAAAAGTGAGGTGCATCTTCCTCCCTGTGCGTGCACATGGCACGCGAGCACCGTGCCAGTTTGCCTGCGGGACGCGGGGTTGGGAAGCGTGCTTCGTCCCGTATGCCCGTCACCACATCCGTGCTGTGCTGCTGGAAGGGAATGCAGCCCCTGTGGCTGCAGGGGCTGGGTCAGCCCAGGCTGGAGAGCCTCACCTTCCAATTAAGCAGAGCGTTAATGTTAGGAAGGTCTTGATTGAAGCATGCATATTCTGTCTTTTTTCCTTTTGCTGGAGAATGCAGATTAGGGCTAACTCTGTCGCTCACGTGCTCCTCCCCAGTGCAGCCGTGGAACAGCTAATCTTTTGGGAGTCCTCGGGGTGATCCGGGTTCCCTCTGATAACGTCCTCTCTCTCAAGGCCTGCGTGTGCTGTGTGATACAGACATTAATTTTCAAATCAATATTATTGCTCCACATTGTTTGTGAAACATGGGATTATCTAGATAGAGGATAAAACCGAAAGGAATCAAGTTGCACTTTGAGCAGAGAGGGCTTTTCTTTTAATCAGGCATTTGGTTAAGATAATAGGCTTGAGACCCTAATTGATTATTACTATTTTAAGGTTTTAAGATGGCTATATATAGTGAGATGCTGAACATGAAAAAGGCTTCAGAAATGGTTTCAGTGCTAGTTTGGGGGACCTGTCCTGTTATTTCAAAAGACTGAAAATTAATCAGTCTCTCCCCCCCCCAAAAAAAAAGTGTTCTCCAAAGCTTAATACTTTGTCACTTGGACTGTAGTGGAAGAGAAATAACTGGATTTGGACTTTTTCATCTTCAAAGGTTTAATTCTTCCCCATTATTATTTAATTTTGGATTTCAGGAAAACAGCTGTATCTCTCTTTAGAAAATACCTTGCATATTTATGGTGCAATCTAATTATATTATCATAAAAATAACACTGCTGGATTACACAAGGAAACCTGCTGATTAAAGAACAATAATACCTTGAGCACCTTGAAAATACCTTCTGATATTCAATTAAAGAACAATAACCCAATGAACTTTAACCTATAGACCATATTCAGACTTTCTACATAAAAGTAATTGCATCAGTCATGATTTTCTCAAGCTACAACACAAGTGGTTGATTGGTAGATCAACGTCTGAGACTCCTTTTTACAGCATTAATTGGGAAAGCAGACAATACTCTCCCTGTAAACTAGATTTTAGGACGAAGGTTAGTTGCCTTTGTACACGTTTACTCATTGAAATAGGAATGTTTGCTTAATAATTCAAAACAAATAGCATTAGACAACAAGTCCTAATCCTGATTTCTCCTCTGCCAGTGTAAATTAGGAGAAAATTAGGTGAAACTTTATTTGATCAGTGTAGAAAGACTTGTTTAAAATTTCTTTGAGATCAGAATTAGGCTCCAGCAATTCAAGCCT
This sequence comes from Cygnus atratus, assembly GCF_013377495.2. NCBI lineage: Eukaryota > Metazoa > Chordata > Aves > Anseriformes > Anatidae > Cygnus > Cygnus atratus. Next base: position 29,633,842 of record NC_066369.1, read on the forward strand.
TTTCTTCTTGTTTCTTTACTGGGATCTAAAAGAAGAATATGTAAATCACATTATGAATTTTCTTCCCAATTAAAGCGGTCATCAAGTTGTAGAAAGACGTTTTTCATGTTTTATGTGTTACGGTAGTATTGCATCATACTTGTACACTATATTAGATGTGTTCTCCAGTAATGGTATGTGTTTATTATTTAGTATCCTGATCTGCTTTATTCCATTTGGTCTTATTAGCTTGTTTTATTTTCCCTCTTGGAGGAAAAAAGGTCATCCTCATGAGGCAAAGTGAGGTCTTGTGTAATGACATGACTCCTAGCGGGACCTAGACTTGGGCTGAAAGCAAAGATTCAACAATATATTTAAATACCTGCTTCACTTTGTCAGCCCATCTTTCTTTGTCAGCCCAAATAAACATGTGCTTTAGTCAAGCACGTGAATAAAATTAAGCACGTGCTGTAGCTGCTTTGCTGAGTCAGGGCCTGCCTTAGCTATCCAGGTGTCTTAATTTATACCCAGAATTTCAGTGAATGGGCTCTGTTAGTTTTTTATAACGCGAGTAAAAATTCTCTCATCCTCATTTTGAACACCTGCTTTACTACCAAAATGTGACTGTCGCACAAAGCTGTAGAGATAACCAGATCATATACAGCAATTTCAATGTCCTATCTTTGGGATATTTAGCAAAACTATCACAGTACACATATTTCAGTAAAGTGCTGTATGAAAAGTAAATCTTGCAAGCTTTCAAGATGTTTAATCATCTTTTCAGTATAGGAGGTTTTTAATGCTAACATCTGCATATGTAATTGCTCAACTTTACCTATTTTCTTCTCATTCGGAATTAAGCGGCACAACCGAATTGATATGTTTTTGCATTTTGCCCCTTGTTAATAGGCATAAAATGTTTACTTTACATATTTTGTCAGTCTTGCTAGTGCCCAGCCATTCTTCTTTTACTTTACCTCTTTATCATGGTTCTCTCATTTTCTTCTGGCACTGTTATCTCTGCTCAGCAAAAACTGCGGTCTTAGGCCTGGATTTTGCAATCTGAGCCATACAGTCAAATCTTTAAACTTTCATGGAGTTCTACTGAACTGCAAATTCGGAGACCAACCATACATCAAAATGAGCTCAAGATGCAAATCTTAGCCAAGGGCACCGCTTTTGTGGGTATCAAGGTATTATTAATGATTGGTGAGACTGGTCCCTGATTTCCTAATGTTTATAAGTAAATAACAAGTGGGAGAATTGTGAAATTCCCCTTTCATTTGTGAAATGTTTATTTTCAGTATTGAAGGATGAAAATCTAATCACTCTAGTTGCGTGCTGTTGTTTAATGATTACTATTACATGAACACACAAAAGAAATGTTCCTACAGAAGTAAGTGGATGTTTCAGGTATACCCAGCAAAATAAGATTTTATGAATAATAAAGTTACCAAGCCCAAGCCAACTTAATCAACTTTTCTCATACATGGGGAGAACCTGAGAGCTAGACTGTATTGAAAATCATTCTACTGCATTTTCATGTCCGGTTTTACGTGGGTTTGCTGGGTTAAGGGAACGTGGTTAGCCATGCTACGATCATGTTTTTATTGCATGATTACAAAGGGCTCTAGACTTTCCCTTTAAAAACAAGCCAAATGTCTTACCGTAGCTGGGATTTATTTTTCACTTACATACTTAAATTTCACCTTCACTCTGAGTGCGGTAGGAACCTGCCTGAGCAATGCAGGTGGAAGTGGACACCGGAGCAGAGCCGGTATGGTGCGCTGTGAAAAAACAGCACGTGACAGATGTTCGTAGTATTGCTGAATGCACTTCTGGAAGTTGCTCAGATACTGTCATGATGAGCACAGTATGAGAAGTTATATAGCATGGACTGGCTTCCCTACGAAGGGCTCTGCGGAGTAGTAAGCATCCTGGCCCCGATCCAGCACGGCACTTAAGCATATGCTTAATTTTAGGCACATGAGTGGTTTCAGTGAAGACCTAAGAGAATTATTTTTAATTCACAGATCATTTAATTCAATAGGCAGGTCTGCTGCAGCATATGAAAAGTAGATCTTCATATTAAAAATACTTGGGAAATTGTCAATGAACAAACATTGTGTATGGCCAGCAACCATTTCTAAAAAGCAGAATGATGTAGTCATCACCTTTATTACGGTAAAATACAAAGCAGATGAGGCAAAAGCGTCTACAATTATCTGAGAGGTATTTCTAACTGGAAAATAAGGAAAAATAAAAGCTTGTAGGAACATTTTTTCATTTGAAGTAGAGAAAAATTTATTCTCTTGCTGTAAATAAAAACCTTGTTTGCAGATTGAGGAATTTGTGTTGAATTTCAGCATCAATTTCAATATTTTATAGTACATTTATCTACAGCTGGAGCATGACAGATTTGTGTATATTTATATGTTTGTGTACATAATACATATGTATATACACATACACAAGGATGCCCAGAGATATACATATACACAGTTTGAAAACTCATCATTATTGCTGAAGTATAAAAACATGCCTGATGCAGAAACTTGTCTCGAGTCTGTTAGCTTAGCAACTGCGTTCATCTGGCACCATCGGATCCTCTCGGAAGCAGGGAACTTTGTCCATGCAGGGTGCAGAGCTTAGCGAGGGCTTGGCTGGAGATGGAGAGCTGACCTCCCTCCAGCCCTCGTCCAGCCCCCTCCCCAAAACCTTCCCTGTCGCCCGCTGCCCCCCAAGATGCGTCTCTTTGACTTCACGTTGTGTGAGCAGAAATGGCAGTGGGCTAAGTTGCTTTTGAAGCAACTCCAAAAGAAAGGCGAGAGGACAAACGGGCAGCTTGTGTTAGTCCTATGGCTCAGTCCGTTGTGGGAAGGTGCGCAGGTATTGCTGGGGTGAGCAGGCTGTACGGTACAATACACCAAACGTAAGGAAATCGTACTGCACCTGACAAACAGTTAACAGCGGAGCAGATGGTGCCCCTGCAAAACATTCAATAATATATGTGCGCGTGCTGGAATCGGTGGCTCTAAGTAGGACAACCTTAAAAGGTACGCCACTTATCCTGCAGGCAAGCAGGACTTTACGGTTCTTTTAATAATCTCTTTATCCCGCGATTTCTCCTTTGACCCTGATTTCAAAAGCGGGAGGTCAGCCTGGCCTAAGTGCAGCCCGCGAATTGAAGGCCAGGCATGTCCCGCGTGAACCGCGACAGCCCACTCTGCGCACTTACACTGGGTGGCAGCCTGAACGCTGCTCCTTTTGTAACTGATCATACCCGTGAAAATTAAATGAACATTTGGTGGTAGACATGTTTTCAGAGAAGAAGGAAAATACTGTTATGCAAAGTGTAATAACATTTTGATGTGTAGAAGTATTCCTTGCACAAGGGAGGCAAGCGTGGAAGTGCACGCCCTGGTTCCTAAAGACAGTCCGAAGCTCAAAGTTAATGCTTTTCCTATGCAGAGATTTATTTTTCTTTTCAAAAGCTTGTTTTAAATGTTAGATTGATTTTTTTTTAGTGGGAATGGCACTAATTTAATTTTTTTAACCGCCATCTATTTTAAGATTTCCCTAGCGTAACCTTAGAAAATGAAGAGTATATCTTTAAATCTTGTTTTGTTTGAATGAATGGGTAGATAATCCTGATCAGATGTTTCTTTAGAGAATAATGTTTAAAACGATTATGGAACTTAGCTGTCCTGTCTGTTTCCTAGGTACAGTATTTTCATTTCAATTGTGAAGTCATTAGGGGTCATCCAAGGTACCCGTTTATTAAAATAGTCCTCTTTTGTTTCAGATTTCCTGTTGAGATGCTTTAACATGTAAAAATCTCCCTGCTGATGTGTCATGTTAGCTTTCCTAACCTCTAGATAGAAACCACAAAGCAGCCTACATAGCTGTATGACTAGTTACCCACCTACATAAACAATAATTACTGCTAAGTGGGAAATTAGACGTCACATTTTAAGTCTAAATGCAAGTAAAGTATTTGAGAATACTGTCATTAAATGCTTAAAGCTAATCGCAGTTCTCTCACTCTGTTTGTTTTGTAGGACATTTGGGCTTCCAGGACAGTTTTGTCACATCAGGTGTTTTCAGTGTGACTGAGCTAGTAAGAGTCTCACAAAGTAAGTATCGTCTTGTGGCTGGTTTATGTGGTTTCTGCAATCCCATTTTTTTTTCTTTGATTCTTATCATGCCCCTTCCCCAATTCAGAAACAGCGTCTTGAAAATTGAGAGTCTCTTCTCCCTGCTTCTCTCCAGGGGACAGTGTTTATGTGCCACATCTTTTACTATGGGAAAATTAAAACATATAATGAAAAAGTAAATTAAAAAAATAATAATAATTCTGCAAACCTGTGTGTGCAAGCTGATAAGCTTATCTGGTACCCTGCTGAAAATGGGCAGACTCTATATCAGAGTGCAGAGATACACCTATACAGGTCAGCTTGCCAGTGGATATCCTACAGGATCCAAGGACTGCAGTTCTACCAGACCTGTAGAAATAACATCATCCGTGTGCTTAAGCCAGGAATTTTCCATGCTGCTTTTGCACACTGTGTTCATCTGTGCCGTGTGTACATGTGCCTGTACAACTGCAATTTGATGAACTTGTAAATAATGCCAACAACTATACCAGCTTCAGCTGTGATACCTCATTGCTCAGGGGCATACATCCTAAACTTCACAAGGCCTATGTTTTCCCTTAACTGGGTGGAATTCTGTCTTGTAGAGGGATTTGTTTTTTGACCTTTAAAGAATGCTAATACCCCAGCATGAATGACACACTGCAGCATGATCATTACAGGCTTGTCAATACTCACTAACAACAGTGAATTAAGAGTACCTGTCACCACCCTGTTCCATTGATCAAAGGTGCATTGATTGTATTTTGCTATGGCATAATCTGGATAGTCCAAGGAGAGAATATGGACATCTCTTGTAGAGAGACTCCTGCTAAAGCAGAGCCCTAGGAACTAGTCCTCTGGGGATCTTCTCTGCAGCCATGCAGTAACATTACATCGTCACCAATTACCACTGCTCCAAGAAAGCTACTCAGCTATGTGTCCCTTTCAAGCCTTAGGTTTGTAACCCATCCATTTAGTACAACCAGTGATAAAAATGGGCATAGCAGGAATGTTTGGTTGTATATTGGCTCTCAGCATCCAGTTAAAGTTCTGGGGCTGGAATCTAACTGGCACAACCCAGCAGAGAAGCTCTGTTTCTGAGTCAGAACACAGTTTCTTGTAAGGATTTTCCTATTTTATTTCCTCTTTGGAAAGGCTGCACTTTATAGTCAAAAATCAGCTGGTAAATTGGCTTTATAGTCAAATATAGGATGCTACAAGAAAAGCATGGACAAGGGAGATGTGGATATCAGGGGTATGTGCACAGGAGAGAGAGACAGAAAAAGCTTGAGGCAGATGTTTCTCCTGAGTTTCCTTCCCTGACGACTGGTGGGAGTTTTGTCAGAAGGACAAAGTCGGGAGGACTCAGAAGCCAAGCAGAGCTGCTAAGCGCGCAGCACATTTGTAAATCAGCTCACTTACTGAAGTGCTCAAATAGGGGCTTTGACATCTAACTCACTGCACTACATATGCTGCCTTGCTGGTACCTGCAGCCATGGTGGGCAAAACCAAGCTATCTCCAGCCTTTGAAAGTCTCCGTGTCATGTCACTTTATTTCGGTGTGACAACAAAAGGCTTTTGAAGCCTAAAGGATTCTCCCTCCCCCTCTGTAAGGCATCCCACTGCACCACAATCTTATCTTCACTGTAGGAGCACTACACAGCAGAACTGCCTCTGGACTTTGTCAGCCGTGGTTCATGTGTGCAGAGAGAGGACAGGGCTGCTAGAAAAGTGCACCGGTTCAGGACTAACAGCCTTCCCAGCCATCCTGGTCCCAGCCTCCCCGCGAGTTTGGCATTGACCTCAGGAGCGTCATGTTTCATGCTTGTTAGTTTTCCATGATATTTTGTTGTAGCTAAACTAAAACGTCATGCAGCAAAAATCCTAGCATTCAACATATTTTGCAAACAAAGTATGAACTGTGTCTGAGACATTCCCTCTGCTTGCCATTGAAATGCACCACCTCCGTCGGTTAGGGTAATTGCACGCAGGAAGAGCAGGACAGACATAAACTTCATCTAAAATAAGCAAGGAGGTGTTGGTAGGCAAAACACAAAGATTCAGCTTTCATCTGTTGTAGACGTGGGGGTTTGCACTCTTTTTCACGGGATCTTTAATAATCCTGGAAGGTCAAGACCTCAGTTTTATATCCTGTCCACAAGCCAGCACCTCTACCAAAAATAGTGTCCCCAAAGCATATCGGGATATCACTTCAGAACTGACTCAGAGGGAAGAGTGCCAGCAACTGATTTAGCTACACTGCTTTTGATAGCACCCTGGATTTTCCTTGGAGATGCCCCAGACATGTACTGACCAGCCGTAACTTTGTTTACTTTGTGAGGTCTGAGAAGTCCGCAGCCTGACATGCCGTGGCTACCCAGTAGGATATGTTTAGTGTAGAGTCTAGCAACAAATTCCCAGCAAAGTCAGTATGAATTTGCACGCTAATATTCAGAGGATAATTTAACATAACAGAGCGACAAAGTAATTGCTGCATATTTGCCTAAATTGGCATGTAAGGGCTTTTAAAGAGTGTGCTTTTCAATATAACCCTTGCTGGGTGGTTTATGTATTCCCGTGTCTTGACTTGAGACCAGTCCATGGGTTGCCTTCGTGCTGGGGATCTCAGCTTATGAGCAGCCATTATCCAGACTCACCGGCAGCTATTAAGTATGCAGTTTGAGCAATCAAAATGTCCTCGGCCCATTCTCTTGTTTTTACTTTTGAAAAAGTCATTGCATCTTTAGAAGCCACCATGGCTGGGGATGCAGCAAACCTGCCTGTCTGTAGTGGCTCTCATGTTTAATCTCTGCTGTCTTCCCGTGTGCTCCCTGTTTGTTTGCTTTACAAAGAGGTTATCTTTGTGTATGCCCACTGCCATTTTTCTTTCCATGCTTGTTTTTGATAATATAATGATAGAAAAATGTGATTTCCCACAGTTTTAACTGGCCTGTGGCTTGCTGCTGTTATCTAAAGTTACGATATGAAATATTGTTTGGAGCAGTTATGTGCCAGGTTTATTTAGTAAAGTTCCCAGAGTTCTGCATGACAAGAAGTCTCAAGTAATAGGCAGTTGTCTCAGTCATGCAAATTTGGGGAATGAATTAATCAAGCAAAAGGTCAGCTGTTACCATTGTCTATCTTATCTATCAGTGCTGATCGTCACAGTTTCTATGAGCTATTGAACCAGTCTAGACTACTGTGGTAATAGAAACCTGTTTTCTTCAGTCCCACAGATGGAGATTTGCTTTCAAAATGCTACCCAGCTACAGAATCTTGCAGAGCCTAGTAAAATAGAAAAAGTAGATCATACGTGTTCATCTGAAAAGCAGCTAGTTCCCTCTCCACCCAGTCTGATGTGGATGTTGCAGACCAAGCTGTCAGTTCTCTTATGTTATTAGCAGACAAAAGGTGTGAGCTTCTTTGTAGCTGCTTGTTCACCCCAGATACTGAGGAGACCCCTTCAGATAATGGAGGCTTCATTCTTCCCTTTCCAGGGAAGTTTGGGCTGATACCAGAGGAAGAAGAGTTGGAGCTGTACAGGTTCTGTGAACTGAACAGCCAGCTGTTGACCAAGCAAAACCTTCTCCCTGACCACCCTTGCTAGGAAAATATTCCACTTGCTGGGTGCAGATACTGCATGGCACTGGGGAATGCCCTCTGCAGGAGGTGCTGGCCTGGGACTCGACTGCTGCTGTTAGCTTACAGCCTGGTTGAGCAAGAGCCCATGCTTGGCACAAGCTGGAGCAGAGAGAGAGGCACGGGGGACATTATTCCCCTGTTAGACTGAGTCTGCACCATGTGCTCTTGTGCAGAGAGCTGCTGGGAAGATCTCCTCCCTTGGAGGTCCTTCAGGCAGCCAGATAAACTGCACTGCCCAGGATGTGAAGAAAGATTTAGGATTTATGAACATTCGCTAAAGCCAAATGAAACATATTTGTTTTGTGCTGTGTTATTTGTCAAAATGACATCATTCTTCATGCTGATAAACAAGGGAATTCTGACTGCACCCTGGACAGAAAATGCCACGCTTTGAGTTTTAAGACGTTAACTGCGTGCAGTAAGGAGCTGTACAGAGCAAGTGGGGTGACTTTTAATCCTTCTAATGAGCCAGTGAAACCACAAGCACACAAGCGTACATGCAGTTGCTTACCACTTCTGTATAAACACAGAAATGGTTCCACTAATTATCCTTGAAAGTTATGCTAATTCCACAGGTAAGAGGTGATTTTGTGGCCAAAGCATTTTGAAAAGCTCGGGATCCTGCAGCACGGAGGATGCTGGCTGCAGCAAGTGCCAGGCTTGCAGGCAGTCTCTCGCTGTGGTTAGCAGCTGCTTTAGCAGCACCCGAGCACTTACCCAGGGCACTGCCAGCCCTGGCACGCAGCAAGGTAGGAGCCAGGTGAGCTCCCGGGCTGCCTTGTGGTCGCAGGGGCCCAAGCTGTCCTTGCTGCCACACAGGCACACAAATGCTAGAAATGAAAGTAACTGCTGCCGCTCCGGGCACAGTGTGGGTGCGATGGAGGAAACATGACTTCCTCACACTTCTCGTCGAGTGGCCAGGCACAGCCAAAACAAATTGCAGGGAAAGTCCTGCCAGCCCCACCGTGCACGGCGTGCCGGCTGCAAGGTGTGGGGGCCTGGGCCAGGCAGTGGCTGCAAGGGGCCGGGAGGACGCTGCTGCCTTCCCGTAGGCTGGCAGAGGAGAAGAGGCTCTCCTCCGCAGACCTTCCCGGTGCAGAGCACGTGTGGGAAAGCTGGGGCATCATAAAACAGCTTTTTCTTAAACAGCAGCCTGTATGTTTTCTGCTATACTAAGCATTACAGTAGTGAAGGTAGTTAAAGTCAGCAGCATGAAAATTAACATTCAAAAAGGTACTCTATATTCCTTAGCAAAGCACTGCTATCCAAAACACTCTGTTTGGGCTTGGTATGAGAGGAAGAAAAAAAGATTATAATAAAAAATAGACTGCAGGCATAGAGTGAACAGTTGCCGTGACCTTGCCTTTTGTATGCCATTACACAATTCAATGGCAGTCCACTCAAACCTTGCTCTCGATCAATATCCTATTAAAGCAGCACAAAAAGTCTCTATAAACTTAGTGGTTAGCTATGTTTATAAATGGAACTCAGCATAATTAGATGGTCAATAGCAGGCTGTACTTGTAATTTTAAAATGAACATCACACATTTCATATCTGTTGTATTCAGCTAAGCCTCTTTGCATCTAACGATACAGTGTGTAGGAGACAAAGGCCTTGCAAAAAAAAAAAAAAGGAAGAAAACAGATCCCCTTTCCTCTCTGCATCAGCAGTGCAGTGTGTTTCCCTTTGTTTATGGAGTCACAACACAGGAAAAAGTTTATTAGTCAAATGTCACGTTTCTCCCGTTTAACCTTAAACACATTATCACTTTGCAGCAATGTTACACATGTAATGATCTTAGTCATATCCCAGCCCCTTTGTAAAAATAAATACATAAAAATGGAAAATGAGAAGCTAAATATTAACATGACTGAAAGAGAGTGCCATATTCCAAGGAAGACAAATGCCAGCCTGACTGGTTTTATTTAGTGGGTTTCCTGTTCTCTAATTCAATAAATTTTTCAAAATAAATATTCCAATTGAGTTAAGTCAGAGGGCTTTTTGTTAATTTCTCTGTTATTTTTCTTGACATTTCGGGTGAAGATCTGGGCTAACGAGCTGGCAACAGGGGAGGCTCTGCCCGCGTCCCCAGGCCTGGAGCTGCTGCTCGGCCTGGTGTGGCCGCTTCCCTCCTGGCTGTGTGGTAGCCCAGGGCGAGGGACATTCTGCCCACACCAGTCACCTCGTCCTGCCCCTTCAGAGCAAGCTACACCCGTCCCCTGCACACGAGGGCTTTTTGAGATGCCCACAGCTGGAGTCAGAACCAGGCCCAGCATCAGTCTGTTTGTGCAGACCCCTGTGCACGTCCCCAGGTGTGAAGAGCAGAGGGGGTCCTTCCTCCGCCAGCCCCCACCCCCCACCACATCGTGGTGTCAGCACATAGGTGGAGACCCTTGTTTTGAGTCAGAACTGAAATTTCTGACATCCTTTCCTGTTCAGGAGATATTCTGGAGCTATCGGAAGGTGGTCACCTTGCTGCAGAGCATTTGTTAGGCGGGAAAACGGCGTGTTTTTAACATCAGCGGCCTGGAGTTTCTGCAGGCTGCAGTGTGTGAACAGCCAGCTGTGCTGGATGGTGAGCTTCCCAGCCGTACTGCTGCTTCGTGTAGGGCCCCAGCACGTTCCCAGGAACAGGACAGTCCTGGTCATAGGCCAAAGGTGGTGTGAAAAGCCATTAGAAGCAGGCCGAGATGCCTCCTGGAGGTGCCTCATACCACAAACCACGGGAGCTACCGGAGCAGCCAGGCAGCCTGCAGCTGAAACCCCTTGCAGAAGGCACAAGGTACGGCTCAGCTCCTCCAAGGCTGAAAGACAGGGATCCAATATGCAGGAGAAGGGATTCTAGAACAGCTTGACCCTGTGCAAAGCTTGTCACGGCACTTCTAGGGTCAGTGGCCTCGAGTTGGTTGTGGCAGGATCGCAGTTCATCTAGGAACTGCCATGGGACTTTCCAACATTCAGCTGCTGTGGGCCATCTAGCCACTTCAGCCACTGCTGGGGACATCTGTTGCTGTTTGGTAGAGGTGGGGTTCATTCTGTAACCGTCTTGTTGCAAACAGGCTCCTGCTGTGGCGAGGTGGTTTGGCCTGTAACAAAGAAAGCATCCTTTGTGTTTGCTGCAGGGGCAGAAATTAGTCTCTGATTAGCACTTGCTACTTTGTGCTGAGTTTATACAGGATTAGCAATACCCATTTCTTCTTCCACCCCTGTTCTGGAGGTACATTTCATTTTCATACAGGGCTAATTCAAATGCTTGAGCAGAAATGTCCTGGATTTGGGGAGAGGGGGAGTAACAGTGAGGCAAGAGGATGAACAGAAGCATTATCCATATATTATTTTTTCTTCCATATCTGTTTGGAATAAAGCTGCTTCATAAATCTTGTGGTGGTTAGGAAATTCATTGTGCCTCAGAAAGAAAAGAAATAGTGCTTTAATTTGGTGCTTGCCTTTTTATGTTCCTGATTGGAAAATAGCGTGCTTAACCTGTAAGTTAGGCTTTGGTAGGTAGAGGGTGCAGAGGAACTGATCAGCAAAGGGTTTGCAGAGCAGAAATCTGTTTGGCAAGGAAGTTGCTGAAAACTGTGGAGTAGATGCTGCAGAGAGTACCTTTATGATTGATTTCCATTCAAGTCAGACTGACTGCAGTGTGGTCATTTTTCTAACCCATAACTGCTCACACTGCAGCAGTCTGCTATCTGCAGGGTGTCTGAATTATAGCAGTCCATGTCCGTGTTACCTTTTACACAAATTACTTACACCGTTTTCTTTTTCCATGCAAATTCATCAGTTTTACAGCCTCTTGTAGTTGCTGTCAGGAAACTGTTGCAGAAAGCACAAATTGATAAAACAAGTTAATTTTACTGTGCTTAATTTTTCTTTCTTTGTGTTAACACACCCTCTCATATACCCAGTGTACAGGAAGCATATGATAGTTAAGGGAAGATAACAAAGGATTTGAGCATTTTTGTCATAAATTACTTCCCAGCTTCGTTCCTTTTAATGATCATTCCAGATTTTCTCAAGTTTTAATAGTGTTGTGTATTTTCCGTCCCATGCTTTTAAAAGTCCATGGCTATCCTGGCTGTTCCCTTTCTGTCTCAATGACGTTCTTAAAAGATCCTTGCCAAACAACAACTAATTGTCTTGTGGGGATGATGAGGCAGCTGCAAAGCTACATTATTCCTCTGTCAGATCTGACACTGTGAGCTCCTTAAGTCTTGGGGTGAAATACTGGCCCCATTACAGTCAATGGCAGCACTCCCAGAAGGCCTGCATTTCAGCCCAGACATGTTAGCTGGGCGATATGAGCTATCCTGTCTTCATTTCCTCACTCCTGCCCCGTTGGAGTGAAAGATTTTTTCGTCTTTGAAAAAGGGCCAGATTCTCAGACCAAAGATTAAACTTGGCTCAGCATCCTTGTGTGGCATTGAGACTGCTTCGCCTTTGTTGCTGTGAATCGGGGCTCTCAGACAATACGTTCCAGGCCAAACTTGTGCTTTTTATTGTGTAGTATGTTCTTTTTCAGATGTCTCTGAAATGTGAGAGAAAATCATGATCTGTAATTGTCAGCTCCCTAAGTTGCTTTGTCCTGCAAATAGCACTGTAACAGCAACAGTGGCTACGGGACCACATGCCATATAGTTGCATGTTTTTGTGAAATGCATTATCTTTTAATGCATTTAACTTTAGCGTTAAGCCGCTCGGTTCCCAGAAGAATACAGCACATGGAGTTCATAGGTTTGTGCCTGAAAACTTTAGGGCGTGCAGGAACTCATAATATTTTAATGTAAAACCAAGGCTTTAGGACATGGAAATTAATGCTATTCATATCCCTTACAATAAAATTTAGGTGTTTGGTAAGGTAGTGAGAGGTGAGCAGTGAAAAGTAATTGCTGGATAACATTTTTTGAGACAAATGTCTCTAGCTGTGATTTAGCTGGAGGAGAGGCCAGAGGAAAATTCAGATGCTTACAGGCAGAAGAGAACTTGGGTTTTTCATCTGTGTTTGTACTTTCTCCAAGGAGCATTTGTAACCTCTGTGCTTGGGGATGTACATCACGTACATACCAGAGGTCCTGAGGTGTGTATTTCCCTGCCTATACTGCTTATAGATTATGCCAAGCACACTACAGGGATGATGCAGCCTATTTGTAGCTATGCCAGTAAATGCAATGTTGTCCTAAAAGCAGACGCAACAAGTTTCATTAAGTGTTAGACTGATATTAATAGAAAAGCAGTGCTTAATTAAATTGAATAAAAGTGTGTCATAATCATTTGATTTTTTAAAGAAAGAATATCTTTGGAGAAATATAAGAGTCTATGGAACACTGTATTCTTGATAAAATTTACATTTGCTTGATTGCAATGCCCGTTTCCATTAGCATTTCTCAATTTCCACATCCCACCTATTCTCATTGTGAAAATAAATACATTATTGAGGAATAAGAAAGTGATTTTGAAGTGCAATTCATGCCTTATTCACTTGAGTTACTGACTTCAATTTTTTTTTTGTTTCCCCAGCACCAATAGCTGCAGGAACAGGCCCTAATTTCTCCCTCTCAGATTTGGAAAGTTCTTCATACTACAGCATGAGCCCAGGAGCAATGAGGAGGTCTTTACCTAGCACATCCTCTACCAGGTAATTTAATCTTTGCCTACTGCCAAGTTACTTGGAAACCCAGGCAAGCATCATTACTCATCTGGGAAAGTAACCACTAAATTATTTGACAAGTTGTTTGGGGGCCTCAGGATGGGGAGCTGTTTCAGATTCACAGAGCTGAATGTTCAACTGGATTGCTGTTAAAGTTCTTTTTATATATACAAACTTTGAAGAAAATCAGTTGCATTGCCTTGTGTAACTTCTGGCTCATGTCTTGGTGTATCAGGAGAAGTTCCACGGGAACTGTTGGAGTTTTAGTGGTGGCAGAAGACAATTGGGAACTTATCGAGATGAGCTACTTTGTCCAGGCAGGAAAATCTTAAAATAGACTTACATGCATTCTTTATCTTAGTAAGTGTTATCTGTGAGACTAATACAGTTTTAGGATCTTAGTCTTTAATGCATTCTGGTGTTCATATAGCATTTAGAAATTTGTGACAACGATTTGAAAACTGTGAGTTGTTAATGCAGATGACTACCCAGTTTCATTTTGATTTTGGCTTAGATACCAACTGCCAGACAAGGATATTTTTTATTTTTTACCCTATCATTTTACTTTAAGCATCCATGAGATTAGATTTATAAACAAGCCCAGTCACTCTGGTAGTTTTGAATGCTATTAAAGAAACGGACTGATTTTTCTTCCCCCACGGCCAAAATAGATCACTTATTTCAAAGACATGACAAGAAAGTCTAACTTCAGCCCAGGGTTGTTTGACATTTTTATCTCAGTCTGCAGTGCCATCAGCTTTGCAGTAAGCAAGTACACATGTAAAAAGACTACAGTTTGAATATGGCTGTGTTTTTTTATTTTCTAAAAAGAAAATCTTTAGAGGGAGGCTCTTAGCCATAGCTTCTCAGAGCTGGCAGTAACTGGAAGAACATTCTACATCTTGCAGTTAGTGTACATTATGAAGTTTGGTGACTACAGTTCCCATTACACATCAGTTATAAACTTTGTCCTCTTTCTTCTTTGCATATAAACTGTGCACCCCATTTACAGTGCCCATCACTAGCACCATTCTCGGGTAGAGTTTGGTTGTGGGTCCAGAAGCAAAAAAGTGAGGTTATCAGTTACTTAAGAGCTCAGTTGTTACTCTTCTGTTCTTCTGCAAATAGCTAGCAGTGATAAGGACACAATTATAAACAGCATGGGTAGTTAATAACTTGGTGATATGTTTGTTTTCCTCTCATTAGGCTGTTCCCAGTCAGAAAAAAAAATATTCCTTAAATACACAGAGTCAGCGGAATTATCAGGCGGTAATTATATTGTATGCACACAATTTCCCCTATTGACACATAACAATTCTCTGAATTACGGAATGGCCAAACCTGCATTCCACACATACCACAAAAATTATTCTTCCTGTTTCTCACAAACTGATTTCGTATACCTGCGCAGAGCTTCGGGTGAAGAGCTGCACAGAGACTGCAAGTTCTAGACCAGCAGAAATTGGAATATTTGATGTCTTTTAAATATGTTCCCCCTGTACAGAGGAGCCTGTTCTTGAATGCCTTAAATCTTAATAGAATACAGATTTGGGGTAAAAAGTGAGCTGACCCAGCCTTGGAAAAGTACTTAAAAGAGAAATTCTCAGTAATGTCCCCACGCAGTCTGTACAACTCATTATAGAAAACAGAGCCAACCTGTGTGTCTTTGGCTTTGGGATCCTCTCCCTACCAAACTGCTGGAGTCTGAGTCACTGACCATCAGAGACCACTGGAAGGGCTCTTCTGTCTCCTGAGCTGTTGGTAATGGAGGTGTGGTAGATTACAAGGGAGTCCTTTAGTACTGACACTGTGCAGAGGTACCTGGTGGGGGCTTTTTTATACAGTTATAGGGTAAAATGTTTGTACTTTTATGATAATGTGAACATTTGAACCACGAATGGATTCTTCCATCTTTTATTTGTCTACGCTTCTTATGGGACTGAAGTCTGGATTAATTTAACAGCTACAGTTAAAAGACTGAAAATACAAGTTTGAACTGATAAATAATATGTCTTTCAGACTAAGCTGTGCAAAAATCTGACAGTTAAAATGTCTTGCATGTTATTACCGTATTCATTCAAATTGCAAAAAAAATGCAACACAAATTAAATTATTTTATTGACCTCTGTGTGCTTTGAAAAATATCCTACTTTTTGCCCAATAAAAGCCTAAATGTTAAACTGTCTTCTAGTTAAATTAAGATGTGTTTAGGGGTTCAGTTTGGACTCCTTGAGAGGCTGTAGTTTCCATAAGCAGGTTAGTTTCAAGCAGTGCTAGCAAGGTATGTCCCAAAAGACGTGCCTTTGTTCCTTTCCATATATATAGTAGTTATTATGTGTTTTTACTTCTTCAGCTCTACAAAACGTCTCAAATCTGTGGAGGATGAAATGGACAGTCCTGGTGAGGAACCGTTTTATACAAGCCAAGGGCGCTCTCCAGGAAGTGGCAGCCAGTCAAGTGGATGGCATGAAGTGGAGCCAGGTAAGCCACGGCTTTCAGGAGCCTGAGAAAATTATCTCCAGTTGCTCATTTTGTTATCAGAGTACACTGAATGCTGTATAGAAAGGTGCTCTATTATAAAAATCTTGTAACTTCTTCTGAGAAAAGGTCAGTCTAATGAAAATACTGTAGAGGTTTTATTGCTCCTGCAGCTGTAAATGTTTCTGTAGTGTGTCACTTCTGTATTTTTGCCAAATATCTTAAGTATTTAAATAATGCAGCAAAAGATACACTGTCTGTTTCTGTCAAAATGTCCAGATTCAGTTCTGGGATAGCAGTGACATTCGCTTAGCAAAAAGCAGTACCTGTTTGGGGTGTTCCCCACAGTTATACTATTTAAATAAATATCCCTAAACTTATGTAAGGTAGAAGGACTTTTCAAGCATTCTACAACACTCGAGATCACTTAGTAATGACTTTTAAGAGACTTACAACGTCATCTGAAGTGTGATTGGAGGTTTCTATCAAAATAGCTATCACTGGGTATTAAACTTCATAAGCTTTAGGAAGCAGCTCTTCTGCCCCTTCTCAGTTAATTTTTATGTGTGATCTTTCTTGCTGATTATCTTTTGGGTTATGTTACGTTATGTATTTAACTGTCCGTTGGTCACTTATCTTGAGATCATCTGGGTGCTTAATACTATTGAAAATATTTTTCTGGGTCAGTGCTACATATAGAGGTAAAGCTAGTGGCTTGATTTTGGTTACAGCTAAATATTCATGTATTTATTGCCAATAAAAATAACAAAAATCGTATTTGTTAGATAAACACAGTCAGTACTTTCATCTCCCAGTGTTTGAGAAGCCTCCCAGTGTTTGGGAAGGCCCTCTAAACAGCCCAAAGGGTCTTTCGCAATACGTGCTTTTTTCCTTTCTTGTTTGTTTGGATTTAAATTAGTATGTTTTTGGTTTGTTCTGAAACAACACATGCTTGTCCAGGGCACTGTGTATAATGAACTGTACAGCATAGAAAAGTAAATTCAACCTGAACAGCATTAAAATCAGTTCTGTGGGCACTTGGCCAGCCACCTATAGCCTTCATCATGTAGGAAACATACCCACAGCTTTCTCTGGAGACCCTGTCAAACAGCTGTCCTTTACAGCATGCCCAGAAAGTCACCAAATTTGGGCTATTCCAGACTGGGAGGGGACTGATTCCCGCGCCTGGGAGCCCTTGGAGGATCCCCTGCCAGCTGCCCTCTCTCCTCTAATGAGGAGGAGCCAGCTTGTGGGCCCTTATTGAGTGCAGATGTGGCACTTTGGCAGGAGGAGAGGGTGGACCTGCAGGCAGACAAGTGCCAGGCTCCCTGTGACTGCCTTGCCACCGTGGTCCCCAGGGCTCTGGTGTTTTCAGCGAGGTGTCCTGCTCCGTAGATGCTGGGGGCTGTTTCCTCCATCCGCTCCAGTCTCCAGATGATGTAAGGCAGAGCTTCACCTTGTACTGAGCTACTCTGCTCATGGAGTGGCAGAAGCACAAACAAAAGCTCAGCGCCCATCGGAAGGAGAGATCACAACCTCCTCTCAGGCACAGATGGCTAAAAGCTGACCGGTTCACTGCTTCGACATCATGATCAGACTGAAGGCTAGCTCCCCACAAAGTTTGGGGTCCTCTTTATTAATGACAAATGTTCTTCATTTATACAGCAGCCAGAGGCTAGCTATTAATTTTGCTGTCACTTCTGGTGATACTCCCCACATGTTTTCATAACCTTGGTCTCATCCAAGTCGTGTCTAGAGAATGGCACTGGAGTGCTAAGCTGGGCAAGAGAAGTACCTAAAGCCCTACGTGGACAAGTGGGATGGGGGATTTAAGCAGAACTGCCCGTGTCAAACTTCCTGAGGTTCTCAGATAGGGAAAGGAGTGAAGAGGAGAGGAGAGGAATGAAGAGGAGAGGAGTGAAGAGCAGAGTGAAGAGAAAAAAAAGAGAAGAGGAAGAGGAAGAGGAAGAGATGAGAGAAGAGAAAGAGAAGAGAAGAGAAGAGAAGAGAAGAGAAGAGAAGAGAGAAGGAGAAGGAGAAGGAGAAGGAGAAGGAGAAGGAGAAGGAGAAGGAGAAGGAGAAGGAGAAGGAGAAGGAGAAGGAGAAGGAGGGTACATCCTTCCTCAAGACCTTGCTCTTTTATTATGAAAAATCCCCGGTTCTGCCTAGGTTTGCCTGTAAAATGGCAGAAAATCACCTTGCAACATGAGGGACTCAAGCCAGGTACCAACTAGATATAGCTCAGATTCATCAAGCTATCTATCACTGTTGCAGTGGAGAAGAAAAAGAGCTTTATCCTGCTTGCGTGGGATGCACTTTCAATCTTCATGCTATAGCCACTCAGCCCCACCCTGAGCCTTCTGCTGTGGCTTTCCAGCAGCCTCTCCTGTGAATTCATTGCCTCAGCTTCTCTGCAAAACCTGCAAGAGCACGGCTGGCAGGAAGATTACCCAAACCCCCAGCTCATCAGTGGTGGTATCTCATCAGTACCTCATCAGGTACTCAAACAGTACTGGTGTCCTTTCATGCCAAGGCGACAGTGGTATGTCACTGGAACAAAGTGCTCCCCCCTGAGTAACAGAGAGGGACACATCCTGCCTGGATGCTGTGCACAGTGCCATGCCTTACCTCGGCAACCACACCCGGGTCGGATGCTAACGTCTGATCCTTTGTATTTGACATGGGTGCTTTATTTCCATAAGTATAAAATGTGTTATGATGTTCAGTGGGGCGTCTGCCTAGAAATACTGGTCATCTGAAAGCCTTACAAACGGTGTTAACATCCTATTACCTGGTGTCTTGCCACAGTGCTCCATTCTGAGAGGGGTGAAGCCCCTGCTCTGTTTCAGATCCGTCCTTTCCAATGTCTCTCCTGTCCAGAGAAAGGCCTTGCCGTTTATTTAATCTACAATCAGGAATGATGGCACAGTTTTAACATACAGTAATCTCCAAGTTTCTTCTGTATCTTGTTTTGTTTTTCTCTCAGTGAAATTCACAGAAGTTTAAAGACTAAAACCATGCTTTTGTTCCACTTGGCATTTCTTCTCTGTGGTTCACTCTATGCTGCGTGGGATAATGCAGGTATCAGCAGCGCAGAAGGATGCTGCTTCTGATGGCAAGCTAGAATTTTTGTCCTGTGCTGGCAGAGCAGCGTAAGCCAGGTTCCTAAACTCCATAATTGAACCCTGTCCTTTGGGTTACCAGCCAAACAACAGGAGGAGGAAATCAGAGCAAGGAAAGGAAGCTTAGACGTGTCTGTGGGCTAGCTGCTCTGGCGGGGAAGGGAAGTTCAGTGCAAGGAGCCAGCAGCCAACCTCCCAGCCCAATAGGATCCACACCAAAGATAATAATATATCCTTTGGCTTTATTACCTCTGAGTAGATTGCTTCCTCGCAGGAGATTTAGATTTATGCAGAGATAGCTTCTTGGCCTATGTGCCTTGACAGGTTTATGGGAGTGAGAGGATGAATATTCTGTCGATGTGTCTTGCATTTGCTTAATTCTGAGGTGTGCACGTGAGAAAAAGTGGGGACTGTAATGCAGGAGCAGGGGTGGAGACCTCTCTACGTTGGTGCACGTATAGAGGAAGAGGGCAGTGCTCAAGGCACAGAGGGTAGGAGAGGTTTATAGCAGAAAATGTTGCCTGGGACAGTGCAGGGAAATGAGGTCTGCATGAGAGGGTGGCTGGAGAAATGTCACACTTGAAAGAGAACGCAGCATAGAAACGAGACGGAAAAGGAGAAAACAATTTCACACTGTACAGCAGGGAAAAATATATAGGGAAAGAAAAAAAGGAACAAATGCCAGGAAAACAAAGATTTGACTTCCTAGAAAGGAAATATGAAATGGAATATGTGAACTCCTCTTAGAGAGCACTCCAGGCAGAGGGTTATTTACCGCCAGCCGTGACTAGTCACTCTACATCTGTCTCCATTTTTTTCTCTTGAACAAATTCCCTTTTTGGATACTTTCTTCCTGCTTTGCTTCCCTGTGATTGCCCCTGTAAGTGGTCTTTGGAGGGCAGGCTGTATACTCAGAACATATGTGCAAACTGGCAGGAGAACAGAAGAGGACAAAACCACTCTGTGTGCTATTTAGATTAGGCAGTGGATGCTTCCCCTGTGCCTACTCTCGGGGTCTCCGCTGCGTGCAGAATACAAGCTGCACCTATTGTCCAGCCACAGCCCTTCCTCTGAGCTCTTACTTGGTAGGGCCCCGGGCTCAGGGCACCCTGACATCTGCCTCATGTGGAGACTTTACGGGGCATAAGTCCTCTATGCTTCACCCACCAGCAACATGACCTTTCCATTCTTGGCATTTCAGACCCATGGTAATGAGCAGAGGACTCAGCCTTGTGTTTTTTACATCTAGATACTTCTTGCAAGCGATCTAGCACTCTCCTTGTACGTCAGACGTGACAGCCAAAGCAAAAACCAACATTAATTCCATGTTCTTGTACTGTACTCCTTGAGTCTCACATCCATTTACCTGCACTCGAAAGCTCCTGG
The DNA here is from genome assembly GCF_013377495.2 of Cygnus atratus. Lineage (NCBI taxonomy): Eukaryota > Metazoa > Chordata > Aves > Anseriformes > Anatidae > Cygnus > Cygnus atratus. The sequence continues at coordinate 29,654,237 of NC_066369.1, forward strand.
GGAGCTCTCAGGCCTAAAAAGGCTGGAGTCTGCCAGAAAAGATGAATTTCCTCTCACAACAGGAAGGCTTAGGAAGTAAAACAAAGCAGACATGTAGTAAATTACTTCTGCTTTTCAAATACCTTTTGCGGTATCCTCCTTACCATTACTTTATCTCAGCACTTTCAGTACATAACTCTTGTTAACTGAGAAGAAGTGCAAGAGAGGATAAAGATGATGTTAGTAAGAAAATAAGGCAACATCATACTGGCTTTGAACTCTGGTATAAAGCTGGCCTCTGTTCAGTTCTGTGGCAGGTCTGCTGGTAAAGGGGGTAAGCCATAATTACAGGTATAAGCTTTTTAATTCCATAATAAGATTGAGTTAATATATATCAGTATCCTACTTATGCATTTTTTAATGCATTCTCTGATTCAGTCCAGGAGTAATATTCACATTGTGCTCTGTCAGTCCTTTTGTAGGGTAGCATATGGATGGTATTTGCCAATTTCACTGCCGTTGTATTTCTACAGTGTGGCATGGAAAAAATGTTTAAAATGTAAATTCAGAGTATCCTCTTAGTTTCTTTACTTAGATCTTCCTGGTACTTGTATTTCCTCAAGTTAGTTTGGTCTCTGCAGGACAGTAATCCCAAGAGAGGTAGGTGTTCGTACTCCTTGAGACTTCTGAGGGGACAATTAGCTCTGCTTCAGTTGTGGTCTTGACCAGCTTACAGCACTGCACCCATCTTCAGAATGGGCTGAGCTCTGTGGTCCTTCCACAGAAGGATGGATGTGGCTTTTCGTGCCGTGGGAACCCACCTTCTCCCACCCCAGCTGCACCCTGCTGCTCTGCCCTGAGCTCTTGCATGTCTTCGCCTTGAAAACCCCAGGAACCAAATGAGTCTTTCAGTGCAAAAAACCTTAAGGAGTTAATAATCACACTTGCACTGCATGCCTGAAAGACATATTTACAGTTCCAGGGTCTCATGGAGTTGATAATATTATATGAACCTACAGTAAGCTAGAGAGTTCCCTGTTAGACTGCTGGACACGTCTTTGATAGTAAAGATGCTATTAAAGTCAGCCTCATGATTGCTTACTACACCACTCAGGCTAGCACTGTTCATTCTCATGCCACTATCTATGGGACTGTCTGCAAATAATTTCTGAGCAATTTCTATGCAGCTGTGGAGCTGAGATCCTATTCTGGAGCCTTCTCCTTGCAGTGGCAGTGACCTCTAACTTACTAGTACCACGTCTCTCCCCAGTGCTGGTTAGGAAAGGACCATATGCAGGCAACTGGTCCAAGCTGTTTCAATAACTGCCTTAGTAAATCTGGAATGGGCTGTTTTTTTAAAAGATTCTCAACATGCAAGAAAACTTCTCCATATTCACTAACCTTTTCTTTATGCCTTGCAAGTCAGAAAGACTCATTCAGGCATAGATCAGATGAGTTTAATTTCAGAGTCTGTTCAGAATTGTATCTTGGAAATGCCAGAGAAGCGGTATAGGGGAGATCCTAGACTGTGTTCTTTATGTGTTCTTCATGCCCTGAACACTGTTGCTGTCTGGCACTACCTAGAAAAGAAAATCTGTGCAGTATGTCCCAGCATCAGTGATGCAGAGTACATCCGATCTGTCCTCAGGCAAAAGGTCTATGGGCTCATCAAATTCAACATCACACACTAAGCCAGAGCGCAGAGAAGTTTGCAATGACTGTGCTACATTACTGCCAACGATTCAAAGTATTGACTGTAGAAAATATGAAAAACATGAGAACCATGTTTCATACAAAATAAAGAAAAAAAAATCATTTTTTTCTGGGAAAACATTCAATTTCAGACCTGGAGTAATCAATATCAAATAAAACTCCAGCATTACTTTTCTGTGACTTGCTGTAGTGGGCAGCTTTCACTGACTGGATCGTAAGTAGGCACAGGAGTTTCATGATCTTTGTTAACTTCCTTAAGCTGAATTGGTTGGATACTCATATACCCACTTACGAAAGACAAAAACAAGGAAACGTCTCAATTTCTTAGAACTAGAGGAGGTCTGCATCCAGGATCCCTGCCAATTATATTTACTCAGTATTTCCCAGATGTGACATTGTGTTGCCCTCCAATTCTCAGTGTGTAAAGAAAAAAACAGACAGCCCACTCACATAGCCATGAAGATTGTACCTGCCTTGTGTGGCAGCTTCATTACATACCTTGACACTTCTATCAGCAGGCACCAGTGCCTTTTTTTCCTCCATTGAACTTAATATCTGCAGACAGCAGGAACATTGCACAAGCAGACAAACCTCCAGCCACGGCATAGTTTGGCTTTTCTAACAGGAGGTCAGAAGCGGATCCAGTTTCTCTGATGGCCAGAACATGTTGGTTTACAGCACAGAGAACTTCAGCAGGCTGATTTGTGCCGTTCAGCTGAAGACATACCACGAGCAGTACAGCAGACAGAACCTCTTGCCTCCCAGGTCCATGCTAACGTCCACTGCTTATTTTCTCTAAAGAACTCTTTCTGAGCTGTGTTAGACCATGCACTGTGCCTAGGATTCCTGCTCCCATGCACCTCGTTTCCCCATCCCTGTTCAGACACGTCTCATCTCCAAGGCATTATACACAGCTCCCCACATTTCTCCCACTCATACAGAGTCTACAACAACCTCGTTCTGCCACAGGTGAGAAGCAGAGCATGTCTGGCCTGTGCTGCCTTTCTTGCTTCCATCAGTGGTACATGGAGTTAAACGTGCCCTGTGTGGGTGCTGCTGGTTTCAGGTGAACAGGCAGATGCCCAAAGTCAAATGCAGAATCAGAGCATACTTAAGGAACTTCAGCTCCAGTAAAATATGGAACTGTCCTTAAATGTTTCTTACTTCCATAGAATCCACGTGTTCCCTTATTCCTGCTCTCTGAATTGCAGTATCCCATCAAAACACAAGCTGCCCAGTGGTTTTTAAGAACGTAAGAGTTTTCTTTTCTTCTTAGAGAAATAACAGTTATCAACTTTTACTGAAATACCGTATCAGCTCCTTGTCACTGGCAGTCTACAGTTCCTGCCGCTAAAAGTTTAATGCATTTACAGGAGCACTTAGGCATCAAGACTTTGATATCACAATCTGTTAGTCACAGGTGCTACATGATAGGTTTGTGTTAGCACATTATAGATCTTCTATCAGATACAGCACAAAATGTGTGTGTTTCTCTGCCAGGCACTCAGAATCAGCCTGCCGCATAGTTGATGAGTTACTCACCAATATAAGTTGTTGTTTATTTTAAACAGAACTTTTCCAGAGCTGCACCTTAATGGATAACTTAAACGCTAATTGGTAGGCCAGCAAAGATCAAGAACGTAACGTGAGCCAGGAGAAATGCAGGAGGTCAGCTGTGGTGCTTTGAGCATTGTCACTTCTTCCCAATAATATTCATCAAGTCAAATGATTAACACTACTCATTTGCTATAATAGGCATCGTCATTTTGACAGCAAATTACTACTGGATCAATAGCTCAGCTTTTCTTTGGCAATTCACACAGTGGCATGAGGCCTGTGACAACATGCCATGCTGCTGGCGTTACTGTTTCAACAACAAGGAAGGAAGTGAGAGATGGGAAAAGAAGTACTGATTGAAAAGTCCATTCAGATTGAAAAGTTCTAGATGTTTTCACACCTCTCAAAGGCTCTTTTTTTTTTTTTTTTTTTTTTTTTTCCCCCAGAAACCAGGCAATACAACAGATTGGGCCCCGAGATTCACCCTAAACTGTACGTTTCATTTTTACTAAAATCAGTGGTCCCATGCAAGTGTTGGAGCACATACCTCAGCTGTGCTGTAATCCCCTGAGAAAGACACCCCTTCATTACGGTCCCAGAGAAGTCAGTCACTCAGTGTCACAGCCCTGCTCTTTGCACCTAATTCCAGACGTCAGGAAATCCATCATTTGAGAAGGGGTACAGACCTGTAGGAGTTCTGAGTTAGAAACTGCAGAAAGTGCTTCACTTCAGGTATCAAATTAAAGCTGTGTTTTCAGCTGCCCTAGTGCTGCCATCATGCACACATACCGTTTTCACTGACTTTAATGACCAACTTAAAAGCAGATCTTCTGCGTGCCGTGACCACCATAAGACCACCTGAGCTGATCTTCGGCTCCACACACAGGTGGCCTCATCTGAGTCATTTTTCAGATTGATAAGAAAGATTTAGTGCATAGAAAATTGTTCCCTGACAAAGACTGGAGAAATGCTTCCTGGAGATAAAGGGATTGCTGGGACAGGAGTGCTGCATCAATAGTCCATGTACCTAATGTTCTTCAGATGTCCTTGCGGGCTGAGCCGTATTCCGCCACCTATCCTCTTTAACATATACAAATGAAGCAAAGAGATGATTTATGCTTCACCGTTGTCACCAAGTGAAACCTGTAAGCTTCTTCATTACTGGGACACTTTCTACACTTTCTACATGCTTTCAGCAGTAATCGCTGAAAGCTCAAGTACAAAGCTGCTGAAGGACAGAAGCACCCTCTGTCTGAACATCGCTGCGCATTGCTTGCTGTCAGACATGAATCTCTGAGAGCTCCAGACGGGTCTGCTCTGATGCAGTTATCCTTGAAGATCATCTGATAGTGCAGCATGGGACTGTTTAATTGCAAAATGGGATTAAACACATTGAGAGTATTGTACCTGTCTTCCAAAAGTTGAACTAGTTTCTTTTTTTTTTATTTGCTTCTGGGACCAATTCAGGATGTTGACTTGGATCTATAAACTCTTCTATAGATTAGATCTTGGTTAGGAAATGGACTGCATTCCTTTCATGTGCTGTCTTAGCAGTTGAGATCAGCAGACTTGCTTTTTCTAATGTGTTTGGGAAGCAGGAGCAATATTTTATCTTCTAGTATGCTGGTACAGAAATGTTCAGGTTTATTAATTCTTCAGGACACAGGAAAAGTCTTCATCACCTGTGTAGGCAGTCATGGGAAAGGACCCACTGCAAAGACTGCACTGAACTCTGGTTTTGGAGGCAGCTGGAAAATATTAGTAGTCTTCAGAGCCAATATACAGTACACATTGAGAGCCAGTAAATGATGCATATTATTGCAAATTCCTGTGCACTTCTGCATTTTATAAAACAGATAACTAAAATACTCACCTAGCCAGATCAGTCCCCAAGGGATGTGCATTTCTAAGCAGAGGACAAACCAAAAACACAGAACAGGACACAAATTAGCCAAACAGAATGGCTAAGTGGTTGAAACAAATGGTTTTAGGATCACTGAGCAAGGACCATGACCTCCTTTTGCATCAGTCAAGGCAACTGTGAAACTTTGTGAAAGAAGCTCACCACAAAACAGATGCTGGGCTATCTTAGGTAAATAAATTACCAAAAAATAATAACAAAAAACTCCCCTACACATTTTACAAAGCACAGCTGTGTAAATACTGCATGAAACGGGGGAGAGGAGGAGAGATGTAACATACACCCTTTTTTATGCAGAAGTTCTGCTCTCGGCACTGTTTATTAACATTCCCAGTACAACCATCACTACGCTGCATAACACAGTGCAGCTACTGTACACATTTTGATCTTTGTTTTAAAGGAGAAAACAGGCTTCGTTTTAAAGCAAACATTCTCACCCGAGTTGAAATGTGCAAGGAGAGGTGTTAGGGGACAGAGAGATGATGGTGCAGGAACGGGAAGGGGAAGCAGACTGTGTTACATTTCTCTCTTTTTTTTTTTTTTTTTTTGTTTCCTTTCCCACACTGTGATTGTTGCGCTGACTCTAGATGTTCCTCATCCACTGCTTCTGCACAAAACCAGGAGCATTCCTGAGCTCTTAACTTCACTGAGCTGGATACCTACTGCAGTTTTCCTGCTTCTCAGCTGCTAAGTGCAGCACATGCCAGCCTCCAAATGCTCACATCAAAAACTGTGGATCTGCCCACAGAGAGGAGGAAAATGGTTCTTCCCAACTGGGCTGAAGGCTCACTTCGTCCAATATGCTACCTCTGACAAGGTACCAACTTCTTCAGAGTTAGTTGCTGCCCCAACACTTTGACCACAGCAGTCAGCATAGGAAAGCAGAGAAATCTGTCTAGTGGCCTTTTAGCTCAGGTAATGATTTGGCTCAGTGGCTGCAGAGCCATCCTATACCCCCAGGAACATATATGTGCTATTATGGCAGCTGTGTTATTTCCCTGGAGTGGGTAGTCTGTAACCTTGACCCATAACTCCACAGCTTATGGCATGAATGTAGTGCTACCCCTCAGCTCATCCCCATACAGCCAAGCCCCACTGGAGTGACAGTAATGAGGACATTGCAGCCCAAGTAAGGGATACTGTTTAAATAATCCTATTTTTCTTATGTTTTCCGGCTCCACGAAGACTTAAAGTACATCAGTGTCTTCCTCTAGCACGTACACTGGCTGTAGCTTCATTCTGAGTTCATTGGTGTCTTGCTTGGAGGCGAGCAGGTAATCCACAGCATCTTCCACCTCGGCTTGCCCACGCTGCTCTTGCACGGCTGGCAGCCCTAGTGAGCTCATTCCTTCTGCTCTTCTCTTACATCACTGGTTGCAGCTATTATTAGTGCGATATACACCAAAAAGCATAACATATCCTGTAGCTAAAATTAGCTGGAAAATTATAGGCTGTGTTTTGCTGTTTTGTGCACAGTCTTCATTTCCCTCGCTGATTTGCCTGAAGATCTTTGATCCCTCAAAAGCCAGCAAAATGAAATGGTCCCTCCAGTCCTCGTGTCCAAGAGCAGTGCTCTCAAAAAGAGGGGGGCCATTTTATCAGCAAAAGTCTTAGGTTCCACCTAAGTAGGAAGGAAATAGCTTTTATTTTAAAAGTAAGGATTTATAGTCAATGAGATTGGAAAAAAATATAAACGTATGGATTATCTTTCTTTGTACTTAGTGTAACATCCCATTTTATTACAGCAGCCCACGTTTGTCTCCAGGAGTTTTATCTGTGATGTAGTACGCTAATGCACTACTGTGCTCTGAACAGGAGAAAGCACTTTGGACGTAGTCCAGATTTAACCCTGTCTTAGGGCTCGCCGTTACTCTTTGCTGAAATAGCGACAAATGAAAGTAAGGCATCATCTTCACTCTTCCTCTGAACTTCTCCAATGCTCGATGTGAGGGGTATGTTTGAAGCAAAGTGTGGTGGTCATTGCCACTTCCTTCACAACTTGTCTGTCTCTCCCTGCTCTTTCAGTCCTTACAACCTATGTCCCTTTGCCGTTTCTTGAGTGAAAACCACTTGGCCACACCTAGTCTGAACGTGCTGTGCAAGAAACTGCTTCGGACTCTCGAAAGCTCAACGTTTGACATCAAAATGAGTCCCGAAAGCAGTCCTGTAATCCAGGCAGAATTGCCAGTTTGGGCCAGTTAGAGCTTTTAAAAATTAAAAGGTCCCCAAAACAGCTGTATTTCTTATGCAAATCCTTAGCCAAATGGGAACTTGTAGGTATTAAATAAATTGTTTGCCTTCTGTTAAAAAATGATCTAGAAACCCAGTAATTTTGGGGGGCCAGGTTGTAAGAGGGCAAAGCAGTCTTGCAAAGAGCATTTCTCCCATGTTGTGAGAACTGTAGTGCTGTTGTGATTTTACAGTACTCTTTCTCTACTGTTACAGAATTTTTCTCTTTAATGTTATTGTGGAAAACCCTGAACAAAAACTGGCACTTAATTCAGAGTAAACAGTGGCAGTGACTGAATAGAAACCTGATGTCAAATATACAACTACCGCGGGAAAGTGAGAATCCATTGCTTTCTCATCTCTGCCAGTTGTTGCCTTCTTAAGTGTGTTATTCATAAAATTAGCAATTTAAAAATGCATAGAAACATTATTTTTTATATTCATAGCGTCACTCTAAAAAAAAAAAAAAAGGTTAAAAATCGATTTGCTGGCCTCTTGGGGAAATGCTGTAATGTTTTTGGCTGTCTCCTACTTTCTGCTGCCAGCTAAAAGTACCATCTGGCTTGTTTAGGGCCCTTTTCCATATCAGGTGCTTCCAAAATTCTCCCCAACCAGAGGATTGTTTCATTGGGTTGCTTTGCCTGCTGAGGCATGTGTCCTGGGCTGGGAATCCTACTGCTTCTGTTCTCTGCCATCTTGCTGACGGTGGTGTGTGTATGTTTGGGCACAGATCTTGCTGCCTCTCTCCCGAGGACATTTGCATCATTGTCAGCTGCACATATTAAATTGATATGCAGAGCTCAGAAACACGTATCCCGTCTTTTGTCCCTTTGTTTGTGCAATTGTTGTGGTTTTAATTCTTCTTTGACACCTGGAATATCACAAAGCTGCTGATAATCTGTTGGCTACTAAGGGAAATGACATTGATAGAAGCATAATGTGTGTCAGACTTATATCTAGATAATTGCAGACACACCCCAAACCCTCGCAGCTCAGGGAACTAAATCCTAAATCCATTATTAATTTGGAGAGTCATATGTGGCAGTTGGCTGCGGTGTCATCCTCTCGCTGCAAGAGTCACTTGTACGGGATTTGAAAGCCGGCGCTGGTTAATTCTGCCTCGCCGTACCGAGTCCTGCCGAATGGGAGTCACTTGGGGTACACGCTTGCTGCCATTTTGTGGCACCGTGAGGAGCTGTAACAAAATGGTGTTGACGTCCTTACTCCTCATGGAACGAAGCTTCCCACGTGCCTTCCTCTGCACACACATAAAACCCCAAGGTGGGAACCTGGGGACTGCACATGGCACCATTCGACTGTGGCACCTCCTCCTTGGGGTTATTTGTTTTCTCAAATTCACCCTTTTACTTATAAATAGAAATCTACCCATCGGAAGATTTACGAGTAGATTTGAAGTATTGTAGTTGCTAAGTATAGACTTTTGATGTGATCTTATGGAAAGATGGAGCACGTTTTGAAATAGATACTGCAGTAAGCTGTCTTGTCCTATTTCTAAAATGATCTGTGCCATACACTGCTGACTTTTCCTGTCCATCCATTAAAAAGTGAATTATGAAGAGTGCTGAGACAAACAGATAGTAGTTTAACCTTGTTAGTAAATATCAGGTAGCTGATATATACTGCTAGGATGTTACATCACAGCCTTTCTTTTCAATATAGGTTTATGAAATTATCTTGTTACTATATAAACTGCCTTTGCTGTGTACATTCTTCCAGAGGTTTATTGTTCTTTGTATGTTGGCACAGTAGCATGACTACGAAGAGTCAGTTCATGATGTGGTGAATTTTAAATACTTGGGAGATGGCCATATCTATTCTTCAGCAAAGGAATGAAACCGTTTTTTTTTTCGTCTAAGGTTCTAAAAGTTTCAAAAGATGTGCTAAAATGAAAAGGAAGTAGTAACTAAAGACTGGATGGAAAGTAGTACATCAGAGCACCTATTTTGTTTGTTTCCTTGTTTCCCTCCGAATCCTAATGTGTTAAGTACAAGTTAGCATTTTAAATTAAATAAACCCGTTCTGTGAACTAGTAAGATACTTGAAGTATATCACACATTATTCATTTATTTTTGTGAGTGCAATAAAAATTTTACAAGCTGTAATCTTGTTCTTTTAATAGAGAGAAAACTATGCAGAATATGTTGCTTAGAGTATTAGATAAGCTACAGTGTGTTAATCAAATATTTTCGTGATATGAGGGCAGTTGAGAAAACAGTACAATTTTTGCTAATGGCACTGGTAAGTAAACGGATCTATCATTACATTGTCATGAAAAGTGACATTGAGCAGAAACACCCTGCCAATCCCTAGAAGATAAGTATTTAATGTAATTAGACAGACACTGTCTCCTTTGTTGAACGTAGCATTAATCACCCAGAGAAGTCCAACTTTATATGAAATGGCTTTTTCTGATATGTCTTTGTATTAGAAAGCTTCTTGCATGGTTTTGTCATGATGATATATTTGAAGAAATGACTGCTATACGGTTTTCCTCATGACCTATCTTGTTGTTCTGTGTTCCATATGATATATATATATATATATTTTTTATTTAGCAATGTTGCAGTGAGTAGCCATGACTTGTTTCTAAGTCCAGAAAAGTACACACATTTGGAGCTGAACCTCCTTGAAATAGCTACTGCATTCAACTTCTGCAATATAAAAGAAACACAAATAGCTTCCATTATATTCTTTAATTCTTCATATGTGGTGTTAGCATAGGTTCATTGTTATGGCATAAGCAAAATGTTTCTTGCTCCAAATGCTAGTTCATAATATCACACACAAAAAGTACTTCTTTCTATGAAAATCTCATTGTTAAAATGATGAAAAATGTTGCCCCCTTCCAGAATTCATTGGCACTACATTTTTTTTTCTCCTCCGTTGCTTGTAATTTGTACTGTGAAATGCTGTCTGGTTATGAACTGGTATCCACTTGAATCAGCGCACAGCTGCATCTTCCCACCTTCTCAGTGGTGCAGAGGGCTTTGAAGGGGAAGAAAAGGGTTTAGTCAAAGATGACAGCAGACTTCGCCAAGTAACAGGTGGAGGTCAAGCCGGTTTATTTGTTGGGCTGAACAGAGTGCAGAGATGAAAAATCTTCGTCATAATAAGGTTTAGGAAGAAAATGCTGACTAGTCTAAGCTTTGATTCCAGCTGACAGATCCTTTTCTAGTGTTCATTACTTGATTTCACAGTTCAGGCAATTTTAAGAGGCTTAAAATTATATTTCTGCTCTCCTCTATAAAACTTTTCGATCACTTTCTAATTTTTGCTTTAAGTAAAGTTATAGGGACTCCCTAATATATCACTCATGCCTTTACAATCTTATAAAGTCAATATGCCATCAAAAAATGAAAGGATGAACCTTTTTAAAGGGCCTTACTTTTACTCATTATTTTTATAAATGAAGTAAAAAATTGACACGTAGGTGCCAATTTGATTAGAAAATTAATACCAACTTCAGAAAACTCCCCTGAAAAGTGGGTAGTAAAATAAGCATGATGTTCAAGAAGTCACTTTTCCTGCCCAGGCATATGGAATTTTTATAAGCAACTGGTGACAACGTGAATGAGGCTGTGCCATGCCAGAGCGTTAAGTTTCAGTCCCCAAGTGCCATCATGAAAGGGAGTCACAGCAAGACCCGGGCAATCAGAGCAGAACATCCTGACATTGTGTGGCAGTGCTGGGACTGCGATGACCTGGCGGCATCACTGCATGTCAATGCAGCACCACAAAGGGATTTTAGAGGGCTGAACTGCAAGTGTGTGAGTCTCTCCTAGTTTAGTCTCCTGCCCTTTCCCTCTGCTAACTGCTGGGAGGAGAAGGTAGGCGTTTCTCCTCTCCCACCCTTTTTTCTTCCACCACCACCTGCTTCCTACCTGCTGAAGTTAGCAGAATAGGAGTATCTTTAGCCATTTGCTAAAATCTTCCCCCCTCAGACTTTCTATTACTTCTGCATTCATTCTTTGCAGGAAGAGGAAACTCACTGGTCAAACCCTTGGACACCAGAATAGTTGCATGCAGTTTCCCAGGGAGCCAGATAGCTCTAAAGCTTCCCAGTGAGTGACAGTTTCTCTCTTCTATTCTTCTGAAACATGTGTTTTACACATATACTGGAAAATGTTAATATCAATTTACAGCCAGATTCTTGCTTTTTGAAAAAAAAATCTCCTGAAGTATATATACACTTAGAGCACCTCAGTACACATATCACTTTTTTATGTAGGAGAAAGTGTTGGATGCTCTTATTCACATAACATCATTGGGCTTGAAAGCTGTGAGCTCATTCAGAGTTAGTGGCAAGAACACTGGACTTGCCAGCACCAAACTGTGAAACCTTTTCTATGTGACTAGTAGAAATCTCATGGGGGTTGAAATCCAAAAAGGGGAGGAGGGGGGGGGGTGTAAATTTGTGCATTTGGATTCGAGTACCTTCAATACTATGATTTCAACTTTGTCTTAGAAGTCCTTGAATCACAAATCATTGGAGGCTGGGAGAGTATTTTGGAGAATTACCACTGTGTATGCTTTCCCTGGTCTTTTACTCTTTTCTAGGCATCCATTACTTACCACTGTCAGAGAGAGGATACTGGGCTAGGTGGATCCCTGTAATCTGATTTGGCATGGCTATTTTTCTGTGTTCCTAAGCTCATGAGATCAAGTTTTGTAGGATTATTTCATAATGCCAGAGCAGCAGTTTCTGAGGTTCGACAAAGCTATCTAGCAAAGTGTCTAATAAAAGAAAAATCCTGTCCCATACTGTAGCTTTCTTGGTCCAGTGAAGCAACATCCCCATGCATACAAATCTTGTAAAGTTACTTTTGATAGCTCCCTCTGTCCCTTCACTTTTTGTAAGCTAAAGTGCCATTTTCCTTTTTACAGCTTAATTGAACCTAAATGCACCCATTTTCTGCAATGTGGTATTTTGGTAATTTTACTATTTCCTCGTAAGTTTTCCGTTAAGCAAACTGAAAGCTTCCCCTTTATCACTTCACTGGGCCAAGATTTCACACAGTATCCTGCTTGCTACAAAATATGATAGTGTTCTCTCTCACCTTGTTTCTTTTTTCTTCTTTTACTTTCTTTTATAAAATTAGGATATCTAAGAAACCCCGAACACCGCGGAGCACTACATGGTGGGTGTGCTTATTCAAACAATGCCAATGCTCTTGTTCTCGGTGCATAGACATTTTGTGGTGGTTGGGGGGATGTACCAGCTGTCCCTCTTGTGTGGGTTCTCCAGTGTCTAGTAGGAGGGCTCATGCTAAGCACTTTGCCAGAGTGACAGCCCTGGAGGGAGCACTTACATGTTACCTCTGCCCTTTCCATGCCTGTTTTCATGAAACTTAGGGACTTTTTCCCTGCGAGCCCTCTGCCTCCCTGTCTGATGTGTTTAAAATTGCACAGGAGATGAGAGAGGTGTTGGGCAGACCACACAGGCAGACAGAGCTCCTCTGGAAATGAAGCCAAAGCCAAACTGCTGCGCTCTTGCCTGCTCTGCAATGGGAACATTTTATTTTTTCCAGGAGGATTCTTTGTTCCTCCAGAAAACTACAGCTATTGGGAATGCCGAAAAATGAGGCTGATTTCGCCTGTCTGATATCACCTCTCTGAGAGGCGATCTGTTGGAAAGCCATTAAAGTTCTCGCTGACTGGGAGCTGCCAAGACTTGCTCAGGAGTTGCTGGTGGCAGGTCCACAGTGCCATTGCAGCAGCCGCTCACCAGCGTACAACTAGCAATGGACACTTTCCAGGAAAAGAGCACAGCAGCTGTAGATCAGCTACAAATGATTTTTTGTGTTACGGAGAAATGAGATGACTGTTCAGTCCTGTGACTGTCAAACCGAGGCAGTCATATCATAAAAATACCAAGAACCACTGGATAGCAATACATAACAGTTCCATGAGTACACTCTTGACCTGTCAAATTATAAATCCATTTCAGTTTGGTACGATGCACATGAATTCAGCTTGCAACTCTTTCTTTCTTTGGAATAATGTATAAACTCTTCACCTCAAATTGTGTAGAAATCAGGTGACTTTACAGTACATGTTAAATTACCTGAGTTATTTTCACTCCTGTCTACAGTCATTTTATTAATTAAAGCATATGTTCAATGGCTGTGTATACCGATTAAGTCTTCAAAACCAATATTAGCACCAAACTTAGTCTTGTCATCATAAAAGTAATTTAAAAACATTACCATGCAGTAACTGAGGTCACAAGTCTAAAAAATTTGCATATTTACCCATCTCCATCTCATGCCTTTGGCATTTAACAGCCATCTTTGTTATATATAGCTTGGATAGCCAGTGGTTTTTGATGGCATGCAAATAATGAGCAAATGATTTTTGAGAAAAAAAATAAAAAATAAAAAAATAAAACAGAAAATTTGACTCCATCCTCTTCAGTTACTAAAATTCCCTTTAGTATTACTTGCAATTTAGCATCCATATGCATCTCAGGAAGATATAGTTGAAACATAAATCTATTCTGGGTCTTTTACTTGCAAAAATATCATACCTCAGCTATAATCATATGCAAAGACTTTTTAGAGGGCTTTGTAAATGCCATCCAAATTTATGATGGCATTTTTTGCCTAACAGCTATAGATGTTCCATCCCCAAAGCACCCACATAAAGGTATATTCTCCTATGGATGGCTGCAGCTTGTTCCTGCTGCTATATCTAATCTGCCAAGTATGCCGAAAAACTCTCAGATAACATTTGAAATGAAACAAATGTAATAATGAATTTTAAATGACTGGATGTTTAAAGACGTCATTAGAAAAAAATATTCTTATTAAAATATATATTTATACAATGCAAAATGACACTGAAACTAACATTAGATCAGAGAGAAAATTGAACTATCTTGCTGTTTATTACACCTCTCATTAAAGTTTTCAAATATAAAATTCTAATTATATTTTAAAGAAATTGCCAATATGTTGGTTACCACTTTATTAGTTATTGAAAGAATCACTTGGACAACAGAGCAGGGATGAAGGCTAATTTACAAGGCTAAAACAATCCAGATGATGCTGTAAACATAGATATTAGCAGACGAGATAATACGCTGTATAGAAACATCACACCAAAATATTTAAGGTAGATTTTAATGGGGTAGAGTTTTAAAATAATAATGAAGATTGTGTCATGCAGTTTTAAGAACCTGTAGAGAAGATTTTCCTCTGGTAAAACTGATACTTCTCTTTTGTAAATGGAGCAGTACTCATTTACAAAGCAGAAATTTCAACCGTCTCTATCCTAAGTGGCATCAGAATCCTGATTCTAACCCGAATGATCATTTTTGGCTAAAAATTGCTGAGGAGTCCAAAAGCATTTAAAACCTAAAGCCATTGAATCCATTTAATGCACCTTTGGCACCTCTCTCTCTTAGTCCTTTTTGAACATTCTGGTCCTCATTTTAATCAATCTCTTTTTATTAAGTTCTTTGGCTCATTTACTTGTACGTGCATTTGCTTTATTTTATTTGGAACATTTCTTTTGTAGTGTCTTGAAAAAGAGTTGTGACATTTCTTTTGGATAGCTTCTTAAGTATCTGGCAGTCACCTATGATACGATGTTGATGGGTATGGATAGATTAGCTCTGTTTTCCTGATGATCCGTCAGATGTCGAGTTCTGAGGAAACTGGTTGTGTGTGTTGGTGATGCATATGCAGTAGTTTGATAAGTGGATAGATGGGGAGCTTTCATTTTACTTCTGTAAAATCACTGTTCATTAAGCTGGATTTTGTTTTGTGAAGTGAGGTGCTCACTGGCAGGTAGTTAATCAGTGATCATGGTAAATCAGAACGTGATCAGAGGAGCGAGCACACATCCAAAACGCAGAAACTAAAGAGCGCTTCATTAGGATGAGTGAATTTCCATCTGCATTGTATTTTGCGCATACTGGAGCAACTAGTACAGTAAGCTGACGGATGGCAGCTAGTGTGATCATATCTCAGCAGAAGATAAATAAAGTTTGCTCAGCAATAAGTAGAGCAGACTTACTATGACTGACAGTAGCGTAGCCATCAAAACTTCAAGAAACTTGAAATTAAGGCTTCCCCAGAAAAAAAAGCAGCTGATCAGCATTTCTGTTGATATTGATTTCAGTGATATTGCTGGAATAATTTTCACATAAGGATGAAAAATCCTTGGAAAAAGTCATCCCACATACCAGTTTTTTATTCAACAGCCAACTTGTTTTTATGCATCATCTATTTGTTTTGCATGTTGTTGAGTTCATGGTCCACCTGGTAATATCTGAGCTTCCGTGATTCCTTTTTATAGTGTCCCTTGGGAATGAAGACCTAAACCATATTTCATTCATAGCTTTTGTTATTTACAAAATCTTCATCAAGAGCCTAGTGACAGAGAGCGACCGGGAATATTGGGGTGATTATCCAAAAGTCATCTTTGGAGATGAATATAAGCTGGTCTACCAATGTGACTGACTTGATATGGAGTTACTGTGTAAGATGTGTGTAGTCAGAATAATGTTAGTAATTAACAAGTGAAATTGGATGAACATATAGATATGGATATAGCTGTAAATTTGGAGAAGAGGGGAATTGTTCTCCTCTTATACTGCTGTGACTGCATTCGCTTCATCAAAGTTAATCATAATTTTAGTAAGGTGCATAGCTATGGAAGTTGGTTAATAGATATTTATTTGCTCTGGGAAGGATTGGTGCATTCAATTCTCACACATCATTTTCTGGTCCATTTAAATATATATCAGCCTCATACATGAAAATTTGAAGATCTTTAGCTGTACTCAAGGAAGACTCTTATGTGGTGCGTTTCTAGTACTAGCAGACATAAGGAGGTAGAGGAATTAAAAACGTCACAATGCTCCAGTGCCCCTTAGAAGATGAGGAACATGAAGTATCCCTGTGCATTCACTGGTTAAACTTGGGCTGGAGGTTTGCGAAGTGCAGAGTTTTGGAAAGTCTTACTGCGGGACTTCAACATCCGTGCAATGGCTCCAGTAACCAGAGTCTCTCAAGGACAAGGATCCCATTTACGCTTGCATTATGCATTGAGCAAAAGGGTGTGATGCATGATGTGGAATGAACAAAATAACGTGTGTGTTTAGGGAAATGCCAAATTAATGAAAATTCAGAAAGCTCTAATGTTGAAAAAAGCACTCAAATTCCTTGATAGAAATATAACGCTGCTAACAGTTTCAAGATTATTGTTGTCTGAATTTTCTGCTTATTGTGTACTGCAATTAAAATTCTTTTCAACTGAAAAACCAATGTCAAATTAATATTTCCTTTTGGAAAAAAATACGAAAGTATACATCTTGTTCCATTTAGCACCATCAGGATCTTTGATCTGGTTCCCTCTGTCCAGTGAAAAAAAACTGATTCATGTTAATGGGAGCAGGCGAAGACCATATATGTTTGGCATATATATACTTATACAGACACATGAATACAAGTACAGTAAATTAAACTAACACACCCACTCAGACTTCCATCTGTGTTTTATGCCACAAGTCCCTTTATTTTCTTTTTTATTTAGCAATTAACTTTTCCACTTATTCTGTATTTAAAAGCTGCCATAAGATGAAAATAGATGAAGTCTGATTTTCTTCTGTTGCGCTCTAAATAACATTTAGAGGAGAATCAGACCTGGATTATGAAATCTGTGTTTCCTAAAAACGCCAGGTATGACTGTGATTTGGGCCACAGTCCGACGCGCAGAATAGTAAGGAACACTTTAAAACCCCACCTGGGTTACCCAGCCGTTGTGTTCTGGCTGTTCTTGTTTATTCCTTGCTCGGAGCAGATGGATAGAAAGAGGCAGGGAACGGGGAGGATCCTTGGCTCCATTCCCTATTCACCGGCCAGCACAGCTGAGACAGGCTGGGGGACAGAGTAATTTGTTGCTGCCCTGCACCACGGAGGAAGCAGAGGAGAGCTGGGACTCCGAGGTGTCCTTAAAGGTTGGCACTGCCACACAAAGTGCTGAAATCTGGTGCTCAGTGCAGCGGTCCCCGATATTCATTCCCTCATGGGAGCAATGCTGAGGAAAGCCGTGCAAGGCAGCAGCATCCTCCCTGGGCTCTGCCCGTGGTAGCTTCAGCTTTAACTTTTTAATTTCCTGCATCCCTGAGCAACACAGGAGGGGAAGCTGAGGACTGGGGACCACTAAATGTGTTAAAACTCATTAGGTATGAAACAGAAGACCTTTAAAACTAGCCAAGAGCCTCAAACATGGGTGCCAAAAATTAAACACCTAATTCTATACTTAGTCATTTAGTTCCTGCCTCACAGTAGTGCATATACAACATGCTATCTCATAGGTGGCCTGATTTTCGCAGGCACCGGGCACCTACAATGCTAACTGAAGTGTTGAGATTGCTTACCTAAGAGTGAGAGCTGTAGAGTCGGATGTAAATTTTTCTGGGTGATTAAACCCGAGTTCCTTTGCTTTCACTCTCGGCTCCTGAAAGGAACTTCAATAGAATGACCAGCGTTGTAACATATGGCTTAGCGAGGGGGAAAAAAGAAAAATGAGTATTAGAAATGGATGGACTAAAGAATACGCAGGATATATCAGGCACATTAACCAAACATATGGTGCTAAATGAGATATTTTTTTTTTTAAATTGCAAAAAAATTGACATTCCTGGCAGTCTCAAGGATAATGTGACATGGCTGTGATAAATTTAGAAGAATGGGACATATTTTGGCTTGTTCTTGGAAACCTTTCTCTTGCATGCTGACTGTATTTCTTCTTTTATTAACCCATTCAAAGAATGTTTGAATTTTGCTGCTAGAGCACCATGCTAGCGCAACATAAAATGTGAATGATGCTAATTGCTTTGCACTGCCTAACTTTCTGTCATACCCTCCCCTCTTAAAGGACAAAACATGCTTTGGAAATGAGCTGGCAAGCTCATCTCATTCTTTCTCTTGGTCAATATTAAGTGATGTAATTAAGCTCCTGTTTGCATATTCTTCTGAACTAGGAGGCAGCCATTTTTTTCTTGAGATCTGATGGATATGATCACTCACGATAAAATGTGTCATTACAAACCTCAAACAAAATAAAAACATGGTAGAGTTGGACTGTTCCAAACCAACACATTTCAGAATATACTGAAATAAAAAAATTAGCAGTAGTAATAATGATGGTAATCAGAACAATAACAAACGAATATAATAAAAGTAGCAACCAATTATCAGTGCTTCGATTTGGCTTTCCACTCAATTCTACACATAGCGTTACGTCAAAATCTCTACTTTAACATGCCAACAGCTGTCTCAACTTCACAAAATCCATCCCCGTGCAAGCGTGGCACTGCTCAGCACTGCCGCAGTTCAAGGTCATGCACCAGTTTTGTTGCAGCACCTCGAGTTTCAGTGCTTAGACACAACCACACGAACTCGCTGCAGCTTTAAACCACATCCCACTGGTCTCTCTACCCCTTCCCCAAGCCCTACATCCATGAGCTCCATTCGGGTCCTCCTGTGCCCTGCTGGCACCCTGCTGGCAGGCTCTGCAGTCCTCCCCGTCAGCCTCATGCCGCCATGCAGGAGCGCTGCACGACGTCGCCGCTCGAGCAGCTAGCAGCAGGCATCTTTTACTGGGGTAATCCCTCCGCACAAACGGCGGCTTGTTCTGTCCGTGATATTTCGCACTCAGAGGGATGGAGCGTGCTACATTAAAACTGCCCTGGAGGCATCCCTAGCCTTCCACAACCCAACTCATCAGAGATGTATCCATGGCCTTGCTGCCAGCAACATAGCTCCTCCACCACCAGGAACACAAATGGTGGCACTGGCCCTTGATTTCGTGCCTAGGGCTGGGGGTCACACTCATTTGGTGTTTCCCTCCCCAGTTCCTCCATCATAAGGACATCTGGGGCAACAGCACCTTTACTTCTGAGTATCCTTGTTCTGGTATGGCCACTGGAACAAAGAGCAGTAATAAAATTACATCCCAGCAAGCTGTTGAGCAGAAATACAGCAGGCTGTATTGGAGTATTTCATTGAAATACCTTAGTTCAACCTCAACCCTCATGCTTTTGTCTGTACCCCAAAATCTTTCAGAGCAATACAGAAAAAAAACAAACAAACAAACATTTTTCTTATGCAATATTATGTCAGTTCCAAACTATTATTTTTAAAAGATTATGTATGTAGCTTTTCTGGGTATTAGGAAACAACCATCACAACAGCAAACCCGTGTAGCCAACAATTTCAAGACAGAAAGCTGTAACTACAGCACTGTACCTCTAACCATTCTCTTACTTTATTTAACTTTCTGAAATATAAACTGCAAAACCTCACTGAAACCATTAAGACCCCAGCAGTATAGTGTATAAAGTACAAGAAGGCTCCTGCTTATTGCAATCAACATCCCAGGGACTATAAAACTAGTGTTATTAAATATAAAGTTAATAATATTGTCTAGAGATAATATTGTCCAGACCCTTCTCTTCCATTTTTAACAATTAAATTCTATAAAATACAGAGTTGGAAATAAGATTGAATGACTTTGCTGGTGGAAGTTTAACTTCCACATTATCTTAGTTTTTGCTTTCTCACCTGAAACCTCAGCAATTCTGCAACTTTGTTTTGCTATATCCCTACGGATATGCAAAATGTGTGATGTACTGTATATATTGGAAATTACATATTTTCCGGGTATGTGCAGATAATCAGAACATCCATATGCCTCTACATCTATAAAAATATAGTTAATAATACAGGCACATACATCATCATCTATGTGCTGCAGTATCCTTTTATCTAAGCATAAATCATACATAATAAAAACTCTGATTTTAAGAGCCTATGTATTCATTCCTTTAATTTCTTTGATACCACGTAGAAGCTCAAAGGACCACGGGCTTGATAGGATATCAACAAGAGTTATTCGCTTAGAATGTAACAAAATGGCCATATCGGCATTACACCATTTCTGCCTGTCCATGGGAGAGGTTTCACCCAATGGCAACTTAACTCTGATTTTCATTGGAAGCCTTTGATATAGTTCAAGGGCATAATAACAACTCTGAAATAATTCCACTGTGGCTTCTAATATAAAGACAAAAATACCATTCACCCTTTAAAAATTTTTGAAAGCAAAAGGGAACCACATAAATGTATTACTTTCAAATACCTTTGAAGTCAAGAGAGTAAGGAAGGGCAGAGTTTGGACTCTGCAAACTTCATTCTCTAGTTGTGCCTTGAGTCTTGCAGCACATTTAAAAGATCCATTTTCAACAATCTACTGAACCAGTAAGTGAAAGACAGAATTCATAAAAAGCCTGTAAAAATCCAAATGCTCCAGCTATTACACATTCCTAAAAATAAAGCAGAGTAGGTTTCAGTAGCAATAATAAGCTGCATCTTATCCATATTTCAGATTTAAAAGAAAAATATGGCTGCCTTCTAGTACTCATTGCTCACAGCAAACCATGGCCACTTCTGCCTCAAAAAAGACCGTAAATAAAAGTGAGCTTTCAGCTTGCTGTTGTATTCAATTTCATTTGTCCTTTAAGTTTATCTAGCTGCTTCTGCACCCACTTTCACAATGCATAGGCTGTCGTTCCATGACCTAGCATTATTAAATTGCACTTATCAATCATTCTTGCCAGGAATGCCATCGCCAACTACATTAAAGAAGTCAGAGAAGTCTGGTTTCAGCAGTCCCTCGCCTTCGCAGACCTCCTCCCTTGGAACGGCTTTCACACAGCACCATCGACCTGTCATTACAGGACCCAGAGGTGAGGCTTAACCCAAGAGCCCCCAGGCAGCTTAAACGTTAGCTCCAGCACCCACTGCCCCAGCGCTTTTCCACGGAAAGTCATCACCACGTGTGACACATCCCGTGAGAGGCCGTGCTTCAAAAGCTCAATAACCTGGAGGTTTTAGTTGTCAAGACCTGTGTTTGGTTTTGCGAGGCTGGGCTGTTTGGTAAAACTCCTGATGACAATTCAGCAGTTGCTAAGGTGGAAATGCTGGTTTTTGGGGGCTTGGGGTTTTATTTGAAGAGGGTTGGGAAAGGGACAGAATATATTACATAGAGTGTCATAGAGTGCTTGTATCAATGCATAACATAGATTCAGTCTAACTGCTTGAGACAGGGACTCATCATTCACTTCTGAACCATGCCTGTCTTTCAACACTGTTGCTTTGTTTCTGCGAGTCATTTAGTGCTCGTGTTGTTGGTATTGGTGTGCTGAAGAACCACCTTGTTATTGGACTCCTTTGAAGTTGGTTCCTGCAATGCTTTGGCTGGTTTTCTTCACAGTACTCTTCCAACTGGCTTTCCAAGTAACAGAGATGTTCTTTGGGTCTAGATGTGCTTATAAATTTTTGTTAGAAAAAATGCACTTGCATTAACCTAGAAAACTAAATGCAGTACTCAGTTCTCATTTGAAAAGGAACACACTTGGGCATAGTAACATACAACAACGAATGAATCATCTTACAAACCTCTTTGGAAGACATAAAGATAAGGATGAATCTTTGTGACATGTTTCTGCTATGAAATTTTGTTTTATTTAAAGAAGATTGTTAAGAAATTTGTCAAATGGTGAAGAATAAAAAGACATTAGCAATTTACGCTAGAAATTATTTTGAAATATCTGCTTGGCATAAGTGTGGTTTTACTGAGAGCAACATAAACCACGAGTAGCCTCTTCACACAGTGCCAGGTGATGTGGTGTGAAGTAGTGGGATTGCACTAAGTTGAAGTGAGGTCAGAATTGGACTTCATGGTTATTTGAGCTTTGTTAAATCTACTAAATGTATTTTGATTTGTTGTGGTTAATCCCATAAAAATTATTTATTACCTTGAGAGAGACACACCTAGATCCTCAGAAGATATTTAGGCATCTAAGTTCTGTGCTTATTTCCATTGGATTTTGGATCTGAGCTATCTGGCAAATATATCATCTTTTAAAAGCCTTGATAATTGATGATATAAGTAGGAATAATATGAATGTTCCATTAACATTATATGCAGGGCACATCAGCTGACACTGAATTCCTCTCTTTTAGAAGTTTAGCCTTTCAGATTTGAATTGTCGATTGATTAGTTAATAGGTCCTTTCTTTATTTAGCTGTTTTACCTCACATCATTTTTAAGACCATTAAACACCTTTGTCTGCCCCTATTTAGACCCTCTTTATTTTGGATTTTTGTGTGATTTAGACAGGAAATGTGTCACTATTGAGATCTTGTTTAAATCCCATCTACAGTCTGTTTTCACAAGACTTTTTCTGTGCACCTGGAGTTACCAATCATCCGTGTGAGAAGAACATTCAAAGACTGACAGAATTTGAAAGAGCAAATACAACGATTCCTTTTCCCAAATTTTGTTTGTTTGGATGTCTCCATAAAAAAGTAACATATTTTCTAATTGTCATGGTATCTAATAGGTTAAGCAAAAACTGTTCTTCTGCAACATCTGTTAGGAGTGTCTTCTCTTTTATACTTGTTCACAAACAAAGTCTTAAAGACTTTCACGAAAAATCCCTCTGAATCCATCCGTGGATTCTTAAGTGTCATCATCCTTGAAAAATTTTGTTCCAGACTTCATTCTTTGTTCTTTGCTGGACATGCCTCTTCAGTATTCTTATTCCACAGCACATTGGCTGTGTTTATTTCTCTTCTACAACACTCATTGTGTTAGTAAAGGGTAATATGCTGAGACAGATTATTTTCTGCAAATCCAGCTTTGTTCTATTCTGTTGTCCTATTCCCTTCAGTGTACTATAGGAGAGTAAGCAGAAGAGAGAAGCTTTTCAGGTACGTGGCAAAGTAAAGAGCATAATGCAATCATATAAGAAGATACAACCTTTGAGCAATTCATATACACCCTTAGTTATTGGAACTTGTAGCTTTTTGCAGAAATAACGGATATAATGTAGTACACACATGTTGCATTCTCTTTGGATACATATGCATTATGTAAATGGTTGATGGCAGGTCATTCTGAATGGTCTTCAGAAAGGTAAAAGCTGGATTTGATCCTCATTCTGCAGAGATTCTCTGCATTTTGGAGAAAGGAAAGTCATGAATAAGTAGGTCACCATCAGAGTAAGCTCCTGAGCCAACTGAATGATTACAAGAAAGTTCAGTCTCCTTCTGATGTTCGTATGTGCAAGTTTATCACTTGGATGTGTACATGGAATGCATTTGTAAAGCATGATCAAAATAGACAGTAGAGAAGAAGCTGTAGACTATTCATGGCAGGTGTTGTCATTGACAACCAGTGATTTATAACTTCTGAGGAATACTCCTGAATCTTTCCCACACTTCCAAACATTCTTTAGAACACGGTACATGTCTTAAACTGGGGATATCCCATGATACTGAATGCTCTTCCCAATGATACCCACATTGAGTCGCTTTGGAAACAAAACTTTCTTGGAGAAGGAGTAGATCCTTAAGAGGATTTCTTTGCTATAAGGTGCTCCATTCAATGAACCAGTTGGAAAACCTCTGTTCTCATGAAATTGTCTGTGCTGTACTATGTTGTGGAGGGCTGTGCACTAGTTTCCTATCTGCGTTGGTGCTGCTGCCAGTACCCAACCCAGCTGGGCAGTAGCCAGCAGAGAGGATCTGAGCTGGCTGACCAAAGCACCAGATGTGCAGTGAGTGCTGGCACATGGATGCCAATGCTTCAGTGACTCCTCAGTAGTTCCAACAGATGGTGGTAAGATCCAAGTTTCTTTGGTTTTAAGCTAGCAAAGTGATTCATGGAGCCTCACTTGATGATGGCAGTTTTTTTGGGCATGACTCTATGAATGCACCATATGTCTTCTCTGGACCAGTGTGGTTAGGATTCAGCGCCTGGCAGATGGTAAATTGATCACCTATAGGGTGGCTTTAGCACTACTATCAGTTTTAGAATGTATTTCAAAGCCTTGAAAATTCAAGCAGTTAGATCTCTGTCTCCTACACAGCATACTTTTGATACCTTCAAGACAGATTACTTGGTGGTCAGTTTCTCACCACAGTATTCTAGTATTGCAAAGCCATCATGTATTGCTGGCACCTTACAAAGTTTCCCAGACATTAGCTTGCTTGAACTCTTTACCAGACAGTGAAGGATTTAAATACTATGGGTGACAGCAGTATTTACATAAGTGGTTTTAGGTTTCCATGTATTGCTACTTACACTCTAGTGACTTTATATCTGGAGCTGGCTGAAACGTTAAATTGACCACGATCTTGTAAACCCAGGATATACAGCAGCCTGTGCTGCAGAGCATTCATGCATTTCCACAGAATATGACAACATAGATCCTGCAAGCCAAAAAGCAAGGAAGAAAAGGCAAGGAAAGAAAAAAAAAAAAGAATGAGATGGTATGTTAGGAAGATAAATGAAGGAGAAACACTATTACAAAGCACAGAAATAAAGCACAAAGTGAAGAACCCGAGGAACTGAGAGTATCAGCAGAATGAGAAGGGATGAAAGTCAACTAGTAGACTAGTTCCCATTATATTAATTTCCTCCATAATAAGCATTGCTGTTGAGATTTTTATCAAGATGAGGCCTACCTGGGAAATTGGACAGGATGGTTCTCTCTGTTAGTGCTTAAGTGGCAAAAACTTGATGCCACATATCTGGGAAGACATTGTGCCCTTCGAAATTCTCCTAGGGTCACCAAAATATCAGTGTCTGTTAGCTGTCCTGTCGGGCAACTTCAGGTGAATAAAAGTGATAATTCCTGCTAATTCCAGAGCTAGACAGTGTGAAAGGATGTTTTGTAACATACTATTCTGTTCAACTATCCATGGTTGCACCTCGAAGCTGTCAGCTGTCAAACCACATAACATACATAACCTCCTACTTCCCTTTGAATTTTGACAAAAACAAAGCGGTGGAAGTTCATTCTGAGACAGACACCTCAGATCAAGGGATGTTAATGTTAATATAAGACAGCCAAGAGAGGGAGAGCCACACCACAAGGGTAGGAATGTATATGACAGTTGGGTAGAAACCAAAATAGCATCACACTGACCAACAGATGAGGCAACCCAGCCACAGTGCAAAGCAACACTCCCGATTTACAGTGTCAGGAGGGAGGGCTCACCTGTCACCTAGCTGACTGCGTAGGTGAAGATTTTGATTTTTTCCTTTCATTTGCTTTGAAATGATATGAATCTTAAGGAACAGCAGTTTCCTAACAGATGGCCTCAAGGTCAGGGTTAGTAATTACCAGATGCCCTACCCAAACTTCCATCTACTCCCATATCCTACGCAGGGGAGGACAGAGAGGAAGGCTTGCAAATGGTTAAAGCTTCAGCTAAACAAAAGTCAGGAACCGTGTAATTAAAACTCTACCTTTGTTGTATTGTAAAGAGTTAGCCTGTGACATAGGAAATATTTAAAGGAGCAGGCTGTTCAGCTAATTTGTGTGTGAGTGAACTGCTTAGACAGTCCTATCCTAAATTAACTGTAAGGCCACCCACTGAGATTGCCTCATAAAGGGCCATGATTGCTCAGCTTCGTTTTGTATAACCGTTCAATAATTACTAGATAAATGCATAACTAAAAGCTCTATTACACTAATAATTTGTACTGAGATAGATGTGTGGGACACCATGCTGGGTTAATTTGTCATCCCTGCAGCAAACTTCTAAAGAGGGCTCTTTTGCAGAGGAATTGTGTTAATATGTTGCTCCAGTGAGGACATGTTAGAGCAACAAGATGACTTGGTCGCTTAATCTCCTAAAGAGGCAAAATGCCTGGAGGGTAAGTGCCAGAAAGAAGAATGGGGGGTGATTAACACAGTGGACCCAGATTTAAACTCATCCTGACAAAAGGAGCTGATCTAACTGAGCAAAAGAATGAGAAAAGGGGAGTGTTAAAAATACTAATAGGATTTCATGCATCCCTAAAAAATAATATAAAAATAAAGTGCTGCGGGACCAAAGTATTTTACCCATGCTTTTACTGATTCAGTGTTCAGTTTCTTTGCTCTCTTTGATGTTATCCATGAAGTTAAACTATATGCTTTAAACAGTGCAGTGAACTATAATATTTTTATCTCTGCTTTATGCTGAATTCTTTTAGCTTCAGACACACACAAAAAGCACATTATTGCTTTAAATATGGAACCCATGTTTAAGCATGAGAGCTCTGGATTTTCAACCTCCTCTATTGACAGAACCATAAATCATGTTAAAGTTAAGTGAATTACTGTAGCGTGGAACTATAGCTTTAACAATGTTTATGTAGTATCAGCTTACCATCTACAGAATGAAAGGGGAAAAAAACACTGATATTAGAAATGGGAATGTGGAGTCCTATTAACTTAACAGCAATATATCACTCCAAAGTCACAGATTCTATTACCATGCCCTTTTTAGTATCAAAGCAGAATTATATCATCACACACATAAAGGTTGTGGTTTTTAACAGAATTTACATTTCTATTGTAAACTTATCAACTGCATTTCATTATAAGAGAGACATGATATATTCTCCTAGCAGTAGTTTTTATCATATATATGTGAATACATCGTATGTATTAAAAACAATAACAATATGCAAAAGTTGCCAGAATTTGATGTGAAATAGGAATTCTACAAATAGGTTAAATATATATTTTTTTCACCTCAACCTTCCATATTGGAAGAGAGGAATGCTTTCTATAGGTACGATTTTTATTTCTATACCTGTGATCAGTTCTGCAGTACTGTGATCACCCAAAGGTAGAAGAATTTTAACATGTTTTAAAAGAATCTGCTCAAAATAGCAAAGTTAACAGGCCCTCTTCCTGTGCCAGAATCTGAAACCAGCACTCAGTTCAGCTCTACAGGTTTTCGAAAGCAGCTTATAATACTCACAATCCAGAGTAATACTCACAATAAACCCCGAGCCCAAACACAGTTTTAAGCATATTTTCCTTTTGCTAGGAACTCCGTGGGCAAAATGTCCTTCTGCTTCCCACTTGCTACTGCAAAATCTCTTACAGAGAGAGTATTTCCTGAGCAACAGGCCCAGGTGCCTTACACCATTCTGGTCTTCAGAGCAACAAAAAGGGGCTGACAGCCAGCCCTGACTTGGAGTTACCATGGATCTGTTTTTTCAGCAGTGCTTAGCCGCCCACCTGCACTTGACTTCAGGAGCTGAGAGATGAACATTCTGCAATTCAGTCCCTCTTCTTGATGTCCATGGGCAGGAACAGATCCTCCATCCATCACATTTAGGGTATTTGAATCTCTCTTGCGTTGGTCAGCTAATTATATTTTGAATATTTCAGCTATGTCTACCGACACAACGTGGAAGTAATTGTCAGTGATACCTCAATCTTACCCATGCTCAGAGGGTAAGGCCTATTTTCATCCTCATTCCTCATGATTTCTGAGTGTTGTCACTGCAAATATGGGCATGCAAGACAGGATCTGTTTGAATTTAGCTTACCCATTGTCCTGATAGACATGTTACTAAAAAGCCACTTTGCAGTATTACAGGACTTAAGTCATACATAAGTTTTCCACTGATCTGAATTCCCTTCGAAGGTCTGGTCCTAGACTGGTCAGTCTTACCCTCAGCATCTCAGTATGTAAGTAGAGGCAAGTCCTTGCTACACTGAATACAAGATTGCTCTACATTTATCACCCTAAAGTCTATTCCTAATGGGCAGTAAGAAAAATGGGGACTTTCAGAAACCTTTGAAAGAGTTACGGGGACACAGCTCCCATTGAAATTGAAAAGCAGTTAATGAATTCTCCCAGGACCTCTGCAAATCCCAGCCCAAGTTTCTTAATTATTTTTTACTTGTTTGGGTAACTGCTTTCATCACAAAAATCTCTGGGCTTAAAGCTATTGTTTTAGGCTTCCATTCTTTACCTCTTGTATTGTATTATACACAGAAGTGTAAGTTCCTTTCAACAAATTTGGATTATTGCCAGATCTCCTTATTAAAAAGTCACTCTTCATATTTCCGATAAACACAGCTGTTTCATGGTGTTTGAAAGCATTTCACATCAGCCAGCATGGTGGCTTAGCCAATTAGTACTCTAATATGGTCAATTTTGAGAATAAGTACCTTTGGGGTACAAAGGGTGGGATACATCTTGCATAATTTGAACTGGCACTTGCATCACTTAAATGCTAGGAGAAGGCTTACAGCATGCAGGGAGTTAAAGCAACCTAGAAGCCTGAAGTAGAAATCTCTAGCAGAACAAACTGTTCTATAACATTTCCAGGGAAATGACTTTTAAAAAAATACTTTCTTAATTGTAATGAAGCCAATTATAATGGACTCAAAAACAACCTGATAAAAATGATCCTGTTTCATTATGATTATAATGTTACTATTTCTAGGAAGATTGATCAATGTTTAATGAGCTATTAGTAAACTTAATTATCACTTTATGCAGGAGGTATCAGAGCATTGTGCCCTAGCGAAGCCAATCCACTGTCAGTCTGATCTGATGGACTAGCCCTTGTGCCTGGGAAGGAGCAGTGGTTTTGCTTCCCCAGACCACTAATTCCTTGGACAGGTGAGGAGTGCAGGGTCTTTTCCTGAGTGAGAAAAGAGCGACACGAAATGACCCTTTTAAAGACTTCAAACAACTTTATGAAGAAAGAAATTTCATCCAATCATCTGGGCTTGAAGGGGCTGGCAAGGCTTTTTGGAAGAGGAGCTGGAAGGCGGATGGATTGATACCTCTCTCCCATATGTTGGGCTGGTGGGGAAATCTGAGCACTGCAGGTGTGACCACAAAGTCCCTTTACCACATCAGTGAGTGCTCCCAGGAAGAAAGGATCACTTGTGTCTTTACTAGAACTGCTCTTTTGTTCCAGGGGAAGGGCCTGAGTACTGTATATCTGAAGAAAACTACAAGCTGTTTAAAATCAGCTGATTCTTTATTACCTGATCATTCA
The DNA here is from genome assembly GCF_013377495.2 of Cygnus atratus. Lineage (NCBI taxonomy): Eukaryota > Metazoa > Chordata > Aves > Anseriformes > Anatidae > Cygnus > Cygnus atratus. The sequence continues at coordinate 29,683,545 of NC_066369.1, forward strand.
CTTGAATACAATATATAACTTTGTCTCTTATTCTTTTGCTTTATACACATGAAGAACTAGCCTAATCAATGAATGTGACTTAATTTATAAGTTAGTTAGTTTGTTATTGGCTACTACAAGAAGGGGAAAGACAAGACTGGCCTTCATAATCAAATGTTAGAATTCAGCTTTCTGAAAAATCCTCTTACTTCTATGCTGCACAGCACCACAAACTCATAAAACACCCAGAAATCCAGTATAGCATGCAACAGCTGTACTGCATAATTACTTGGCCCAATAGCAGTAGTTTTAAAATACTGGTATATCTGTTGCAGGCCACCATACATTATCATCTCATTTCCAATAAAAGGTCTGGGATGTTTCAGATGAGCTTCAATGGAATTAGAATCATGTGTGCTCTGAAATATTTATTCTTGCCTTGAGATGGAAGGATAATTCCTGCCACCTCGCCCTCCCCCTCCAATAACAGATTTAATAACACCCGGTAGTCTGACTCCTCCATACCTACAGCAGGTAGAAGTGAACTTGTGATTTGGAATAGGCATATTTTCATAGGCAGTAGAACTTGTATTTTATGTCATTTAGTGAGGTCAATAATAAAATATAAATGTCACAGGCTGAAAGACGCCATGAGAAATATGGTTTGGCAGCATGGAGCTGCTTAGCAACACATAAATAATAAGTCAATAAGTAAATAAATAATGGACAAAGACCCGTTTTATCTTCCATTTGAAGATCTCAAAGAATTTACAGTCACTGATTGAGACTTGTAATATCCCATCAGAAACACATAAAGTAGCTGTAGCCCCTTCCTACATGCAGAAAAACTTGCATCACTCCAGGCATGATTATCAGAAGCACTTTATAATGTTTATTACACATTCCTGTATTTGTGACTAAAGTGTCTTGACTATGATCACTTGCCCCTTTTAGAGGTAAATACACTTCAACAAAGAGATGACGCTGTAGTTAAGAAGTGGGTCTGTCAGTTGAACCAGTCTGATATGTTTGGGTAAAGTTCTGAGAAATGTTAGATAGGTAAAATGTTCCCAGGAAATGAGGATTTTTTGAGACTTTACATGTAGTCCTTTACTTCTTTGGGATCACATTAGTAAATGTCAAACTTCTCTTCTGAAAACTAAGCATAAGATATAGGAATTTCGAATTTACCACTGATTAATAGGCATCATTTAAATGAACCCCTGATGTTTCAGGATGTAGGGATGTTTCTTTAACACTAACTCTGAGCAAGCCCTACCTGAAAGCAGATCAGGTTTTGGTTTTCTGCTTTCTCATTTCTTGGGATCCTCTCACAGAATTAGATGAAAGCTGATGCCAATAGCCACAATCATATGCTTTCATGAAATCTCTGATGGGGTTGTGTGAGCCATGGCAATTAAATTAAGATTGCAAAGCCAAATACCTGGCAAATACAGAAGGGCTGGAAAAAAAAAAAAGGCATATAGAAATGACTTACGAAGAGTCAGATGGTATAATGGGGACAGTAGGAAACGAGAGAAAAATGTGGACTTCTGGAGAACGCTTTAAGAGGAGCAGGGGAAATAGCAACCTGAATGTGAAGTCTCCACTACCTCACATTGTTTAACTGATTAAAAATATTTGTGAGGATCCATGCATTTGGAAACATAGTTTTCTTATGCACCCAGAACTTGTTTGAAAGGCTGTTTTTACATACATTGCAGTTAGTGACAACAACCCAGCTATCAGAGTAATGGTGTATATAAAGACCAGCAGTTCCTAGACTTCAGCATTTAATTCCCTTTCTCTAGTATAAGGCAGGCCCACTTGCAGCGTTGATCAGTTTAATAGTAGTACATTCTTCCTCTTACCAAGCATCCCTTCCTATGGCCACTTGAGAAACTTGGTATTTCCCAGTCAGAGACTGCAAAAATGAACCTGTTGGAGATCCTTGTTCCATTAGTCACTTATGTCAATCCATCTATGTTGAGAAAATGAACCCTAGATGTCATTACATGGCACATGCTGATGCCTATTCAGTCTTGTTTCCTTCCCCTAGTCTTTCCTATGATCATCAGGAAGCCCTTTGAGGCTGTGCTGAGGAGCTGGCCAAGACTCAGAAGAGGAACTACTTTCTCCTTCTTGCGGCACCTTACCTTCCTGAATTATTGTTAATATTTCTGCATTCATTTTGCTTCTCTCTGTCTTTGGGAATATCACTGAAAAATGCTTTCCACTCTGTTTTCTACCCTGACATGCTGAACAGGTCAAAGGCACCAAATACTCACTACTTATATGCCTACAAAGACTTCTACTTTCTAAATTATCTTGTGCAAAACCATACCTTGGAAAAGTTAGATACAGTGTAGTCTCAGGCCTAGTTTTGAATTTCCACATATTCCCTGGTACAATTTTTTAATCCTTCTTGTTTGATAGAACATAGTACTTCTATCTCCTTTTCACCCAGCAGAAGAAAGGGAATGAGTTTGTTCCCAGATGTGTACAAAGTACAGGGCAGTTACTTAACAATTTTATGTAGTATTGACAGACCTGATGCTAAAATGATTTTTCTTTTTAATAAATGGTAAAAAAACCTGATATATTTTTTACTTAATTATATGTTCTCCACAGAAACCTTCCCTCCTCACTTTTATCTTCATCCTTCATCTTTCATTTGGCACAGAAGAAAAGGGGAAATATGAAAGGAGATATGAGGGAAGAGAAGAAAATTTTGTTTTGTATCAAACAAAGAGCAGAAATGTACACTCATGAAAATGTTGTTGTAATCATCAAAATGCTTACCACCAACTTCTGTTGGATAAATATTCATGGCAAAATATTTTGACAAGCTCTAAAATTACAGTTGCTACTGGGAGAAGATGATGATGCATTCATATCTGTAAAATGGTTATGACATAAGTGTCATTAAAGCAGTTACGCCTCAGGGGGGTGGTGTGAGTGAGATCAGAGGCTGGCACTTCGGGTGGAAACCATCTTATTGAAGGGAAGCACTTGGCCTGGAGATACCTACCTCCGAGGCAGCTCCAGTGAGCTCCCATACCACTGGAGAGCCAGGCAGGATGGGCACTGAAGTCTAGGAGCAGCTCCTCTAACCAAAGGCAGTGGTCTACCTCTGGTTGAGAAGAACGGCTCCTTAGAGTCCATTACTTCTGCTTAGTTCTGCACTGGTCCTAAGATAATTAGCTTAGATTAGCCCCATGGTAGATACCTATATTTAATAAGGTGAATCCCACGTTGTTTTTACCCTTAACAGAAAAATTCAAAGTTACAGCATCTCTGGGGCTTGGGGAGAGGAAAATAACCTTCATTTCTTCCTTTGAGGGTTTGGATTCTTTTTCTGAAGAGTTGTTAAATACACTATAATTTAAGGTGCGAACTCTTAACAAAACATGTTTGTCTTAAAGTGAGTAAGAAGTAATTCATTGTGTTTGCAAAAAAAAAAAAAAGAGAGAGATAGAGATAAGCACAGATGTGCAGACAGACTGAGCAGGCTGGGCACACAGGTGTTTGCCTTGGCCATGGAGCAGCTCTGAACATTTCCCTAGCGAGGAGCACAGGATGTGCTTCTTCACGTTGCCTTCTCCTGAGTGCAGCACTGCAGCGCTACGGCGGCTGTGGGAAGATGCTTCCAGCCCGCACGCCGCAGAACCTAGCTGTTGCAGGACAGGTACGGCCCATGCTATCAGCGAGTTTCACTGGGCACACATCTTCTGTGGTCAGCCAGCTGGAGGCTGTGTGCTTACTTTCAGTTCCTCATCTTTACGCCTTCTCTTAGCGACATTTTCCTGTTGCACGAGACGCGGCTCACACCGCTCGTTCCTGTGTTTCTCTTTCTGTTTTAAACAGTCTTCAGGGGAGCAGGCTGGGAGGGCTCATGGGGCTAACAGTGTTACAGGGGGGCTTTCCACGGCAGGGATGAGAGCTTCGCATTCATCCCATATCAGCATCCCAGGCATGAGAGAAGCTCTTTTTGGTGGTCGTGTCAAAGCAATCATTCCTGTGCAGTTGGGGATAAAGAAGTACAGAGAAGTGCTGCCCAGCCAACCCTTAATGAATGTTTATAGGATAATGCAGCAGGATTCCTTGCTGCTGTCTCTGAGGACGTGTTTTATCCACATCTTCAGGCTCTGATTTTGCTAATGGTTTAATAATGCTTAGAGCAAAATTATAGTAAAGTGTCATGTTATTAAACTGGTGATGAGCAAGACTAAGAAGCAGATTTCAGTTTTTATTTATCTGAGGCTTTTTCATAACATTCATTGTGAAATGAGTGTTTGCTTGTTTATATTTGATTTTGGTTAACTTTCCTGCATCTCTCCAATTTTTCCAGAAGTGCCAAAGGCTTTTGTTTTCCACTTGTATATTTAACTTACTTCAAAGCCAACAAAAGAGTTTCTATAGGATATTACATGCCTTGCTTAGCCTTTATCTAATCAGGTGTGTGTGGTGTACAAGTATAGTAAATGCACGTGGACACCCCTGAAAGACTACTAGGATAGCATGCAAGGGAGCAACAGGGATACAATGATCGCTGTTTGGTGAGAAATAAGCAGTGATTTACAGATGAGCTTGTGCTCAGCCAGATCAATTGGCCATTCTAAAGAAAAAGCAAATTCTCATTTTAGAGGCTAGAGGGAGAGCAGTTGCTACCTCACAGTGACAACTAACAGTGGAAAGTACTGTGAGCTAACAAGGGTCCAGCCCAATCTATCTTGAATGGCAAAGGTGTCACGTAAGGTAGGAGAGCATAAGTCTGTCTTCAGCTGCACTTACAGTACTGCTGGAATCGACTGAAGTAAAATTTGTCATTGCCAATGAGCTTGTATGCATTACACCTTTACACCTTCACTCCAGTACATTTCCAGCTATCTTTTTCACAGCCGGCTCGTTGGCCTATAAATTCACCAAATTAAACACCATCCGTGAATGCAAGCAGGAGGCTTGTTGAAGATTTGAGCCTAACATTATTCAGGAGAAATGTAAATGTAATTTTCAAAACGATCTTGCCACTTTGTGCATGTTCATTAGATGAAAACAGATTACTTAAAATAAATGTTCCTAAACTGAGGTAGAAAAAAACCAACAACAAGAAGTGTTAGTGCATCTTTAAATTACCAGCCATTTATAGTACAATATAAAATGGATTCATATGTGCAAATCCAAGCTACACAAAATGTCAATTAAATCAACCCTAATTTCCCAAATACATTTTTTATTGCCTGATTGATCAGGGCTGCTCCTAAGGTGATGAATAGTTTTCGCTTCACAAAGGACTGCTGATTCCTCTATACACGTCCACTGAAAACAGAGAAAATCCTTTAAAATGTCTAGCTTCATTTGCTTTCATGATCTAGATGAAGTGAGTGTAGGACACAATGTGGTCTAATATATTAATTGTGAAGATCAGATGTATAAACAATACTGTACATTTAAAAAAAGACTAAAAGTAAAACTACAGTAGATTTAAACTGTTTTCTTTTCCAAAGGCAAAACTCTATATAACTTCTTTGTTTTCTTTCTTATAGCAAGTCCACATGCAACACCATCGACTCTTCATTTTCCAACATCACCCATTATTCAACAGCCTGGGCCATACTTCTCACACCCAGCAATCCGCTATCATCCTCAGGAGACTCTGAAAGAGTTTGTCCAACTTGTCTGCCCCGACGCTGGTCAGCAGGCTGGACAGGTGGGGTTCCTAAATGTAAGGAAGCTGTTTTTATTTCTTCAGAAGTGTTTGTCCTATGTAAAATTAACCATGGGCTTATGGGATTATTTTAACAGCATGTTGCTCACAGGAACACACCTTGAATAGCGGTTGGAAGAAAAAAAAATGCTGCTTTTGCAAAAATATTTAAAAAACCAACAAAAACCTCCCCAAAAAACCACTCAACCGCATTGTGGTGAAATCAACTTAAACTGTCAGAGAAGGCAGTGATACAGTGACCTTTTGGGTCCCTCCACAAATGACTTTGCTGCATGCATTGTAACCCTAGTAGAACGAGGGTTAACAAAATATGAAGGCAGAATAATTTTTATTAATTATTTTTGAAGTTCAGGGGAGAGCGGGGGGGAAGGAGCAGGAAAAGGGAGGGTGAGAAACAGATGTTTCAGATCAGCTAAGTTCATTAAAAAAAAAAATACTGCCTTATAGCACTTTAGATCAAGTTGACCAGTACTTGAACTCAAGATGTTAAAAGTACAGTTTATTATGGTTTGTTATTTCTGTAAGCAGTTATCTTTTCCCCTTATCTCTATGAAAAATTAAGCAGAGTTCCAAAGCTTCAAATAACCATTTTCATTTTTTTAATCAAATAAAGTGAATCATCTTGCTATTATTGAAATAGCATTCCGGTCAAATACAGAATTTATAAATTTTATGTAAATCATATCTAAAATAATGCTCTGAATATTTCATGAAATGTAATGCCTGTAACTTCTTCCAGCCAATGAAGTAATAACTGGCAAAATTACTGTTTCCTTCCTGACATACATACGATTGAAAGTGTTAATGAGAATTAGTTTAATTATTAGCATCTAATTTATTACACTTATTTAATAAGCTATATTGTCCTCAGTGCTTTCCTTTCCCTAGCAGAAAAACTGGCTCTACTTATTCCAGCCAGTACTGGCTTTGAATAATGTCTGCAATATGTTAGCAGATACATTTATGTCTAGACAACAAATCAATATAGTGCTTTTCTTTTTCCTTGAGTATTCATTTGCTTAATTTATCCCAAACCATTCAGCATTATGAACTGTTAGCACACTCACAATGAACATACAGCAGGGGTCTTCTTGGCAGGAAAGGGACCTAATTGTGAGACAAGATAGTGTTTGAGAGATGTCACTAATATATTAGTTTATTAATGGTACTGGATGTTGGAAAAATAAATATCCCTGAAGGATTGCTTCTTACTGCAAACACTAGTAACTGCAGTCTTTGAAGTCGGTGGGAGTGCTGTTAAGTTAAATGCAGATGAAGTTGAGTCTTATTTATGCCCTAAACCATTTTTGCTCTAGCACGAGTGTGATTTGCACCTACACGACTTTAAGGCTTTTTGTCAGTGCCAAAGCAGGTGAAATGAAAGTAAGGTCCCAAGTGTTTGCCAGTATGAGTATTTTGTCCCCAGTAATTCAGGCTAATGGAAACCCTAACAGGAATTAAAATATTATTTTCTTTAGCAGTACTTAGAATATGGATCTCTATTTAAAGCTGAGCTTTTATCATCAATGGAAAAGCAAATGCTCAGTGCCAGAAGAACTGCAGTGAGATCAATTTGTAGAGTGCTGTCGAAAGTGATCTCATCATTTTTGTCACTAAAATGGAACACCTGATTCACAGGCTGTCCTATTTTCTCTTTATGATGGCATTTGGCATCTCTCTGTATGGTTTTCAAGTGTCCAGGCTGTATTAAAATGTAAACTTAACAAGTTGGAAGGGGGAAGGGGGGCATTGTTTTTTAAGCCTGTTTCTTGATTTTGTGATACTTGAAAATGTTTTTACATATGGACAGTTTTTTCTGGTGATGAATTGAAAGACAACACCTGTGTAGCTAGGCCTCTTCCACCTGTGACTGACCACATCCCAGACTAAATACCTGGAGGGATTTTTCCTAATATGCAAAATGAAGCAGCTCTAAGTTCAGCTGCTTCTCCACAGAATTGTAATGGCAACTAAACTGAGCTACACCATTGCTAACTCAAAAGGGATGTGGGAGTGCAGTTACTTTAATATATACTCATTCATTTTTCCTGTAATAAGATATCAGCATGACTTTTAAGACCACCAGAAATGCTTATTTTTTCTTTTAATGAGCAGTATCTTTAAGAAATTTACACTCAAGTCCTAGGCACTGATATCCTAAGGGTATAGCAGAGTCACGAATCTGGGACATGCAAGGGATTGAAAATACTGCTTAAATCCTCACTGAGCATGAGTTAGTGGCTGCAGGAAATGTAAAGAATGGTAGAATTTAATCCAGAACAACCCAGACCAGTTGCAGGAGGATAAATGTTTAAAAATGAAAATTTCCTTAGTTTCACAAGATTCACAGGGCTTGAAACAAAATTCCTTGAAACCAACGGAAAATTAGACACAGCACTTTCTTTGCCATCTCTTTTCTTAAGTAATTGTAAATATAGTGCACATAGTGTGAAACTGGACTGTTATTACCAGAGGTTCCTAATAGCTGGTTTTTAGTATAATTTTTGTCTGTTTGCTTGTTTTTTGGCAGCCCAATGGTAGCAGCCAAGGCAAGGTGCACAATCCATTCCTTCCTACCCCAATGTTGCCACCACCACCTCCGCCACCAATGGCTAGGCCTGTGCCTCTGCCAGTGCCAGACACAAAACCTCCAACTACATCAACAGAAGGAGGGGCCACCTCTCCCACTTCTCCAAGTAAGTATAGATGCAGCGGGAACCAAGGGTTACCAGCAGTGCACAATGTGCTGCTTCATCGTGTATTTCCTGGTCAGAGATGAGGACTGGACTAGTGCTGAGGACATAGGAGAGCTCTGATCTGTATAGGATTGACAAAATTCTTAGCGTGTTTTATATTAATGAGAGTTAGCCGAAGGTTATAGCTTTATTTCTTATTTTCTTGGCATTTCACATAACTACATATACGAGAAATCAAGGCCAGTAGCTAGGTTTTGACACAGACCTGGGACCTTTGGGATCTTCTCTGCTGTCATGAGGAGGCAATTTGGTATCTCAAGACAGCCTTTTGAGGATAGATTCTGCATGGACGTCAGACAGATAGCCTCACAGAAAGCAACGCTGCTTATACATACTGGGCTAAACTAACAACTCTTTTGAGTTCTCTTCATTTATAGTTCTTTTGGGAATAAGTCTTCTTAGATTAACCCAGACGTCTTTCCCGTATTACTTGGTTCCCGAGCCCTGCATTTTGGGCAAGAAGCTATGGTATTTCTTAGGCCCAGGGAGAAAGCTTTCATCCTCTCTCCACCACCCACACGGCTCCCATATGTATTTTGTGTAGCCACAAGTCAAATATACAAATTCCTGGATACACACTTGGGGATACCACTTTGGACTCACTCTGCTGGGAAACAAATGTGATTCAGCTGGGTTTGATGCTTTAAAAAAGTCTGGATGTTCAGGGAGTTAATTGTGAAATGATTTAATGAAGCTATGCTCAAACTGACATTTAAAAACAAAAGGGAAGCTTTCAATGCTTTAATGGCAACTGTAGGGGACTTGTTCCACAGTGAAGGGAGTCCAAATAACATCCACAAACAAAAATCAATCTAATCGAAAGAGCAAATCCCTTTGTGTGCTTTTCAAGCTTATTATTTAAATGCTATATGCAACCGCTGCTTGATGTGCAAAGAGGTATTGGCTATTCAGACCATGTGAAGCCAAAAACTTCTAAATCTTTATATACTATTCAGGAGATTTGCACAGGTTCCATGGGGCATTTTTAAAATCTGGTAGTTCTTAGAGTTTTGCATTTCCTTCTGCTATGTGAAAGTACACAATTGCAAACTAAGCAAGATGCTTCAGCTTGCTTAGATATTAAACGGGGTTTTAGTATGAGACAGTCTGGTAAGATTGTGAATGTGATCTTCTAGAATTAGGACTTCTAGAATTGATCAGCAAATTTTTGTTGAACCAAGAAGTTGATTCATTCCCTCCCCTCCACTTCTCTTTCTGACCTAAGCCCAACACTTGTGCTATCAGGAAGTTTTGACGCTTTCTGATGGGAGATATCATCTTTTAAGTCCTATCAATAAGATTCAGCAGTGGAATCTAAAAGGTTAATGTTTAGTCATAGTTATCAGTGAATATAGTCAGCAATGCCTTACTATTTCCTGGTCTTCAGAACTGGGAAAAACGAAACTAGGTCAATGTATATGTGTCATCACAGTTGTGACTCAGTTTACTGGCAGCGTGTGGTGTCTAAACGAAAAAAATTCCCAACATCATTTCAGCAGTAATCTTAATACTTATATTTTGTGGTACTGTGATCATGTAAACAAGCTAAATACGTGTTTGGCCTGATTTTCAGCTGGCATCGCACTTGGCATTTGTCCACAGAAGTTAGCAGAACACCACCGATCGGTATCGGCTCCGGCTGGTCACTGTGGCTGAGTGTTCAGCAGACAGCTGCCACATTAATTGGGAATCAAGGTTTCTCAAGAGCAGCTAGTTAATGGTATTTAAACAAAAGATTAGGAAAATAATTACTGTTTGTTAATTAGCTATGCTGATATCTAAACATATAGCTCTGTACATATTCAAGCGTGCATCTTCCTTTTGGTAAGAAACAAGGGTTTTGAATAACAGTGAATTGAGTTGTAAAGAAGCATATAATTTAATTTAGGGACAAATTTTACAGAAAAGTAGATTGCAGGGAATGCTTTCTAAGAAAGGAATCGCATATATACTAAAGCCAGTGGAAGTGGCTGGCCACATAAAGAGTAAGACAAAGTGAAGTTCCTAGCATTTCAGTGAAAGTTTACCAGAAGGGTCCACTGGACATCGCTTAGTATGTCAGTCAGTACCAACCTCCCGTTTGTGTCAGTGTTTATTTTTTTCTTAACTAAATATTAGTCTACAAATAGCAAGTGCAGATTCACCAGAGTTTCATAAAAGCTGCACAAAAAGGTACCTTCCATGGTGACGAACTGCTTGAGTGCACTGTTTCGGGGAGTGTCGCTGGGTTATGGCTGACTGCCCTGCAGAGCTTTAGGATATTGGAAAGTCACTTATGCAACAAAGACAGGAGTGATGTTAGATTTTGGCCAGACTCTTTCCTTAGCTGTGTGGAGGCGAATGAACCCCCCCACACCCCCCAAGGAAATGGAGTTAAAGGGGTTGGCATTTGCTCCATGCTCCTTCCCTTTTTTGGTCGAGCAGAAAGCCCTTTGCAGAAACAAAATGCAGTTACGGCCCTACCAAAAATTGGAATATGGCCCTCCTGAGGGGTGCAGGAGCCAGGAGCAGCTGTTCAATACAGCGTGGCCTCCTGGGAACGAGAGCTAAAAATCACAACAAGGTGGTTAATGATTCTCAGAGCAATAGTGAAACTCTCCAGCTGTGACATTAACCAAAACATGAACATTAGTGCTGTCCAAGGAAGGAAGAGCCCCTGGAGATGCACCCCGGGGATTTGCCACTACTGGGTGGCCAGGCATGCTCTGGGAGTTGAAAATTTCAGCTGCAGATCCTATCCCTTTGGAAAGCCAGCATTTTGCTCAGTGAGATGACACAATGGAGATGGGATTCATGAAGTCTAGGAGGGTTCGGTTTTCCTCCATAAAAAGACTTTTCAATAGAATACATCCTTGATATCAGACACAGCCCCAAAATTGCTATCTTATTTCAGATCTTGTCTCAATTTTGTTCTGTTGGTAACCCATAACAAAAACAAAACAATATTTTTCTCAAACTAGACAGTTTTCTGGGCTTAATATCTCATTGCCCAAAGAAAACACCACCTCCACTATATGCCAGTTGGACTTTATCATAACTGAATCTGAATGTTAGAATCTGTGGCCTTCATTCAGATGCAGAGTCTAAGATATTGTCATCCTGTACACCATCATTTCTAAAAAGCATTTTCTGACTAAATGTTATTTTCTCAGGTTTACAGCTCAGCATGGGGGAAAACTTTGCTATTTTCCCTTGTTGGGCAAGATTGTTATCGGTTAATGTCCCTTTGCACAAAGGAGTTTTCATGTTAAACAGCATTTGTGTCAGGATGAGAAGGATGATCTGGTGGCTGCAATGCTGGATTCATAATCAGATTGGATTTCTCTCCCCTTCTCTGCTATGCATTGACTAAGCACCCTCTGGGCAAGCCATTTCAGCTTTCTGTTCGCTCCTTTCCCCTTCCATAAAAAAGAGGGTGATGACTATATCATTTAATTTGTTAGAATTTGCAGTTCTCTCTAAGATACTCAGCTGCAGAGTGCATTGCGGTAGGCACTGCTGTATTGCACCGTGTTCCTCCAGTTAATTCTCTTGCTAAACTGACTTCTAGTCCTCTGAAAAAAAAGTACAGCTTTTCGTATCAAGCACATGTACCTGTTGATTTGGTCTGTAAAAGAGAGAACTAGTGGTACATTAGATTATTGCTCATCCAGATTATCTTTATCAACCAAAAGTTTTTCTTTTTCAATCCAGAACTGGTAACTAAAACACTCCTATACTTAATAGATATTATTTCAGGAAAGTATATTTTAAATTAGCATTCTGCTACTGCTGACAATTTTAAAATACATGACATTGCAAAACTGTTTGTTTGTCTTGTCTTTCATACAATTTCTTGCCATTTTGGCTAAATATCAAAGCTGTCTGTGTGAGCAAATGTTCTTTCCCTGCCAGCTCCTGTTTCGCTTGTTCCTGAAGTGAAGCATCATAGCAAATTTGTGGCATCACATTCGTTTCCTTGGCTATGGGCTATGATGTTGCAAACAACCCTTAGTGAATTCCAGTAGCATAAAGACTAGGCTGGGCAGGAAGATGTTCCTGTGCAAGCCCAGCAGGCCAGCTGTCAGCTAGTGTAAAGTACCCTAGTTCTATGCAATTCCCATAGAGCAAAGCTGATAAAGATCAGATCTGCCTCAGAGACCTAGCTTCTGTTCCCTTCCATGCTTTGGCTTTTCCCTTTCATAAAAAGAAGTGTGAAGATCCCATGGCAGGCCTAGCATACATATGTATACTAAAACTTAATGCAAGTAAACTTTAAATTAACATTGTGAGTGGTTTGCACCATCCTAATCTCAGGACAGAGTGCAGAGATCATAAGTGGTAGGACTTCCAGGAATCCCACCCTGATGTCAGACAAGGATGTATACATGAGGACACTAAGAATTGGCAAGAAACCACATTGGTGATCGCCTAAGCAGTACTTGGTATTGCTCTGTTTTCTGAACAAAGTTTCCTGTGCTGTAACAGGAGTCACTACTAATATGTATCCCATATCAATTTAATACTCTGAGTCAAAATGGCCGGTTACAATCCTCAAACATCTCATGACATTTTACAGCAAAGTGGGATTAGCATCTTGGGAGAGTCCGGTGTAAAGCCTGCTCTGCATACACATTCCCTGTAGTTTTGGTACTCTTCACTTCTTGGCTGTAGCAATGTAGTTATATGCCCTTAAGGAAATACCAAGCTGACATCCGAATATTTTCAGAAAGTAAGTTAAACATAGTTTGGAGCATTACGGAAGAAAGGTATACATAGTAATTCACCCAGAAAGGTTTGAGGGGACTTTTGTGCAGATTACACAGTTTTTGAAATGCTTCAAAATCTGTTTGAACGCAGAAGACATTTAAGACAGTGTTCTGATGGTTTCCCTTTGATTTTCTACCAAATATAACAGCATAAGTATCTGCCAACAGGGAACTGTAAACAAGATCTTGAGTTCCTTCCCCTCTGAGTGGAACTTACCTTCTCCAAGGGATTAAATGGCCTCTCCACTCATTTTGTTCCCTAAAAGTAGACCAGAAGAACCAAACAACAAATGTTTGGTTTTTGAGCTTTTAGTTAATTTTCCCAACTGTAGAAGGAATTTTTATTCTTGTAGGCTCAGTAGTTAAATTAAAAAAAAAATAAATCTCACTATAAAACAGTGCAGAAAAAATCTTTATACATGATACCAGCAACGGAGATGTATCCTTTGCAAAGCTGTGGCTTGTTTGAATTATTAAGCAAATGAACACAGAAAAAAGGCAAGGAGAACATCTCACTAAATCTACTCAGTTCACTTCTTCCTTGATTTGCAGATAGGAATAACAACCAACGTAGCTGTTTGTACTCTACTATGCACGCTGCATTGCAATTTGTAAAATCATCTTGGAAAGATGAATTCATGCACTTAAAAATTCCTTTAAATCTTTGTGATGGAAAGGTGTTCCTTGCATGATTTTTGCAAGTACTAGCAAAGTGTTTTTGAAAGAAAAGCTCACCTCACCAGAAACAACTGGGAAAATTTCATACTTAGATGTTAGGAGTGCCTTATCTCCCCTCAGATCAGAAAGAAATGAAGATATGCAGTTCCTGGGGTGACTTCAGGGGAATGCTGTGTGAGAAAGAGAAGCTGTCTCACTTAATTGTACGAAAGAGGCATCAGGAATGTTTGTCAGATTCAGGTAGAGAGCAAAGGGAAGGATGCACTTCTGCATTCCTGTAGACTTGGGAACTCCTCACCAAAGGGTTTTGTGGGATGCAAAAAGTTTGCACAGGCAGGAAAAAAAGTTTGCACCAGTGAGAAATCCCTTGCAGGCTGTTAAGTACAGGGCTATCCCTCAGCTGAGAATACTCAGAGAGTAGGAAAGACTGTGGGAAAGTAAGTTATGTGATTATGCATCTGCTTACGGTCCCTGCAAGAGAGAGGACACTGGATGAGATGGACCATTGGTTTGTTTCCATACAGTCTTAAGCCAGACTCCTCCGATGTAATGCCTCCTCACCAAACATTTTGCCTTAAGAAAGGCAACAGGCTTCATCTACTCAGACAACTCAGTGTCTTCTCTGACTCTAACTCACTTTATTTTTCTGTAACGTTGAGGCCTGAACATTATATTTAGCCTGACTGGAATTTGGCAAGTAACTTTCCTTCTAACATTGTTTTTTGTCTCTTCATTGGATAGTTAGATTGTCTGGGGATTTTATTCAGCAGAATGCATTCCCATAAATATATTTAAAATAGACAGAATCACTGTTTGTATTAAGGCATCTATTCAGGTTATTTGAATTTAGATCTGAATGTGCAAAAACTGCACAAAGGTGAAGATTGCAGGGGGGATTCTCAAATGAGAGGAAGACTGAAAATGCATTGAAAGCTTTTGAATTTGGAAGTACGTGGCATTGTGTATGGTTTCAGTGGAGAATATAATGCAACAACAAAATCATTAAAGTACTTCAAGTTTGGAAGTAATCTGGGTTCTTGGCTTGCATTGCATTTAATAGCTTTACATTTATGGGAGCCATTCCAGTTTTTAAAGGCAGCTTCAGCCTTCAGACTGATTGCACTTACCACCCCAGTGAAACTGCAACCCATTAATTTTTTACCGAAAGGATCTTCCTAGTTTGTCAAACACATCAAGTGAACATTTTAGAGAGTGCAGACCACAGCAGTATGAAAAACAAAACTTTATATTGAGAGGGAATGCTGGATTAGCATGAACTAGGGGTCCGATTCTGTTAATAAGCACTTCAGTAAGCTCGCTGCTGTACAAACCCCGTTAAAGCCAGCGATACCACATGTCCAGGTGAAAATAGTCAGGGACACGTGCACTACCAGGAGCTATACAGGTCTCTTGTACTGTCTGTTGTAGCACCCAGAGGCCTGCAGCAGGTCTCTGAGATGGGGAACGGCACAGAGCAGCTGAGCACCTTTCTCCCAATGCATGGCATTGCCTTGTTGTGCCAGCGGCCAGCTCCCAGCAGCCCAGCTCCCTACACGTCTATACCCCACCACTAGGACCAAGCCTCTCCAGTGTCTAAAACCAAACTCTCGCTCTCTAAAACGTTTTGCACATTTCTATGTTAAACATCTGCTTAGGTGGCTCTGAGACGGTGTGTTTTGGTGTTGTTCGTGTGCAATCTAGTGCCGCTTCCTCAACGCATGTGTCCCTTCCCTTCACAGCCTACTCGACACCCAGCACCTCCCCCGCAAACCGATTCGTCAGTGTTGGACCACGGGATCCAAGCTTTGTAAATATCCCTCAACAGACTCAGGTGGGCCGCTTTCGACTTCTCTGTATGCCTGCAGCCTCTTCTTCTTCAGTGTACTCTAACGTGTCCCTCCGGAGCCAGCTGCATTGCCGCTGTCACTTCACCCACATGGTCTCAGTAACTACAGTGAAATGTCACTTGCAGTTTGTTTGTCTGTTGTGTTTTTTTGGGCTTATGTAGTAATAACGCTGCTTTCGTAACTGGAAAGATCTCTCTTGCTTTCTAAGATATTGCTTCTAGTGCACATTTTGTTCCCCTGGGACTGAGTTTTCAGACTTTGACTCCAAGCTGTACCCTAGGCAGTTGCATTTAATTGCAAATGCAAAAGGAGCTGAGAGAGACCCATCAGGTAACAGTGCACCTTAGTCCCCCGCCGAATCCAACGGGAGATTTTGCCAAGGACTTCCACATAAAAAAAATAGACTCGAATTCCTGGCTGGCTGTTTGCATGGTGGGTTTTGAGCGAGCAGGCGATTTTGTAATTGCAAGCACATCTGTTTCCCTACACAAAGAGAAAAAAGTCCAGTTGAGGCAGGCCTATAAAGCTGGGTTAACTGAATTCATAGACCTGCTATGGTCGAATCAGAAGCTCAAGTAAACATTTGTGTTTCTTTAGGAGAAGGACAAGGTTTAAATGTGCTTTTTCCAAGCTGTATCAAATTCCCAGGGTCGATTAAGAAAATAGTCGTTGGCAGTTTTGTTAGCAGCTAATTTGAGCCAGATGTTGAAAAAATTAAGTCTGTGCTTAATATCACGTTATCATGGGGGAGAAGGTATAAAAAAAGTGAGTAGAAGTAGTGTTTTAGGACAACTTTGGTTAGTAGTTTTAAGTGATTGCTTAACTATGTTACAATTCTTTCAAAGGCTAACATCAAGAAATATTTGTAGTTTTGTTCTTAGCTGTCTGTGATGACTAAAAAGTAGTAATTTAAGTAACTAACAAACTGCGGGGTACTACTTCTAGCTCTTAAAAGTTCTTTCAAATCAGTTATATACATCTGCATAATTAGTGTGGAGATTCCTGGCTAGCACTTGCCACAGTCCAGTGTATCCATGAAGACAGACTCTTCCTCGTGACAGCTCCAGCACCTATGCTGTCGATGAAACACACACGTCACTCATTACCAAAGATTTTCAGGCTGCAGCCAAATGCCTGTGAACACAATGTGTTTTCTTGCTATCTGTTCTTTGTGTACAATTTGTTAGGGGCTTTAGTTTATAGCTCTGTCGACAGCACAGGTTAAACTGCATTGGATCTCAAACCTCTACATGAAATAGGGTCACAGAAAGTACACCAGCAGCGCAGAGCAGGGTTTTAACTCATCAGGTTCTGATTTTTTCACACATTACCAAAACGCAACCTGCACCCCCACTTTTCAGGCCTCTTCCTTTATTTGGTTCATTTACATGACAAGTTTTAATGTGCCTTCACATTTAAATCATATTTCTCCAGTCATGGTGGAAACACACAAATACACTGAAAGCAGGAAACGGGAATGTTAAGGTATACTGTTAAAGTCCTTAAGCATTTGGTCTTTTTCTTCATAGCTCAGGAAACTTGAAACCCTTTGGAGAATGCTACATTACCTTTTCTAAAAGACTTGCAAAACAGCTAGTTGGTAAATTGATTATGTAGTAAGACGCAACAGTATTGAGTCTCCAAAATATTTTAAACTTATTTGCATCCTGCAGCCTAGGTTTCCCAGATAAGTTTGTTGACTGTAAACTTTTATCCTCCTTATTTATGACTTAAATCATTTTAAAGTGCTCTAGCCTTACTTTAAGTGCTTCTATGTAATGCAGTGTAGTGAATAACAATGCTGTACAGTGAAAAACAATACTCGAGCATGGCTTTCAATTAAAGTCAAACATGCTGCAGTGGGTAAGGAGACTGACTTCTAGTCTCTGGCTCCAGCTGCATCTCCATGCTTCTATACATCATTACACCACCACAACCCACTTGATACTAAATATATAATTTATCAGTAAAGCTCACTACTTATTCATGAAACAACTCTGAAGTTGACCATGTTTTAAATCATAGGAGTGAGGTAAAAATACGAACTGCAATGATTTGGGATTTACTTAGCATTCCTCTAAACAAAGACGTGCTTTTGTAATTTTTTTGCAGGACATTAGTGTATAAATTAGGAGGATCACTTAGGATATTTTCAAAATGAAAATATAAAAACAAATAGGACTGTGTTATTAAAAGCAGCTGGGATGGCTGCTTTCCATCAGGATTTTTATAGCACATTCAGACTCAGGCTAAGATATGGGTCCTGAGGACCACTAACAGTCAGGACACACGGCTCCCTTAGACAAGAGGAAGCAGGGAACACTGAAGGCTTCTGAAAATCAAGCTGGTAGCTAAAATATAAGGGTTAAACAACTCCTTACTGCTGCAACAACAAAAAAAAATAAAATGAAGACCATATCTGAATGTTTTTTTTTTATGATCAGCGATTTGGTTGCTCTGATTTTCTCTTTCAGTTGGTGGGTCATTTGACTACAGGCACCAGTTATAGATTGTGGTTATTAGACTTAAAATGCTGCAAAGGCGTGTCTGTGCACAGGGATGTGACAGTGGCGTTGTGCAGAAGTCACATTTCCCATACATGGGCATTCGCGGGCTTTCACAGAACATTGGAATAAAATCACAGATGAATGTACAACAGCATGGCTGGGTTTGAGCAAGGATCGTTCTGTCCTGTGCTGTTTTTAAACAACCAAAACCAGTACATGCCTTTCTTAATGGGCATTATAAAAATTAGCAGTAGACATTTCCATTAGTAGCGTGTTCTAATTTATGTCAGATTGCTTCAAACATAATCCCTTAAAGGAATTTTTTTACTATTTATATAATATTTTACTTAGAGAAAGGCTGTATCAACAAATGTTGTAGCCAGACTACATCTCCGTGACACAAGAGACCAGGAAATAAACTGATTTAAGTCAGTACTTCTGATTCAGTAATGAAAGCCCCAAAAGGGCTGTCGGGTTTGCCTGTTCTTAGCCACTTCAAAACTTTTCAGTTGGTTTGCTTTTTCAGATGCTGCCTTTGCTTACCCTCTCCGTCACTCTGCCACTCCAGTGGCTCACCACATAATTGTCCTATCTGGGGGGTTATTTGAATCTAAATTTCTGTTTGAGCTATTAGAAGAAACACTTGACTTGGCATCCTCCGTGTATGTTGACATAAAGGCACAGGTGTTGTAACCTTTGCTTGATAAATCATTTACTTTTGCTACTTGACTTGCAAGCAATATGGGGGCATCAGCTTTTTAACTGTCTTTTCCATATGCAAATCAGAAATACAGTATGCCTGGGGTACACAGGCTTTAGTTTCAAAAGCAAGCTGGTCTAGATACCTCATGACTAAGTAATAGATCCGCCTCTCATATTGCCAGGGACTTGTAATAAGGAGAGCGCTAGAGGAATGGGAAAGTACCATCACATTAATTAGGGACTAACCTATCAGTATCAACAATACTAATAGAGAATAAAGGGGTCTGAGTTTGTTGTTTTTCTTTTTTCTTTTTTCCCTAACCAAGCGATAAAAGCAATTGTGTAACACAGGATATGTGCTCACAGCTTGCGCAGCAAGTAACACTAAACTAGAAACCTGCTCTTCGTAACCGGTTTGCGTTGTCACTCGCTGCTCTAAACGGCCCTGGTCAATCTCTAATGCCCTCACTTTGCTCTGTAGTATGAAATTCCTCTAGGGATTATAAGTACTCTGTGTGCTGCAGCTCCACTTCCACTAAACATCGTTTACTAGACTGAGTCCTGTTTGCCACCTACTTACTCTGCATCTTCCTGGAAATTGTACTTTGGATGCTAAAAACAGCTCCCGAGCAACACATGCCTATTCCATCCAATCCCTCCTACCTGACGGGAGCTGTGTGCCCTGCAGGGTAAGGTTACTGGGATGCACAGAACAAAAACTGCCTCCCACTGCAGCCACCTAGGCAGAGGATCAACTGTTTTACCACCTGTAAGAAACTGAATGCTTTTCTTCTCTGCTTAAGAAAGAAAATGCATCGTATACCCTCTTGATCAGCTGCTTCAGGAAAAATCCCTCTCTAATATAAACATACTTTATATCAGATTCATCTCAGATGGTTTCTAGAACTTAGTTAAGCACCAAAACAAAAAAAAAAATCCCATACATTTCTCTAGGAAAGGATAAAACCATTTGCTAGAAGAACAGAAGTAGCAGCTCTTCCTAATTCTGCCTTTGCAGGATCTCAGAGTTAGAGCCAAGGAAACCAAGGTCTTGTCTGTTCAGACTTCCCCTGATGGGGCCCTACAGCCACCCAGCCACAGTAGCGCTCTAGACAGAACTAATCCTTTCTAATGGAAACAATTAAAACAAAAAGCCCATAACTTTACCTAGCACACCACAATAAAGTATAAGAAAAGAAAAAAAAAAAGAAAAAAAAACAAGCTTTGCTGTTTGGACAACAGCAAGCTCGGAAGAACAGCCCCACTTTTGCCTTATAGCCTTAAAATGACCAGGTACTGAAACACTTCTCTGAAGAGTAATGCTGCTTTATTAAGTTAGGGGGGAAATCACTGAAGTTCAGCAAAAGGGGTACTATGGTGATAGTGTAAGGAAATTGCTAACTTATCCAGATCTGCTCCTGTTCTCTGCATTTCCTGAATTAGACAGTGGTATCTTTGTAGCTTCTTTTTTCAAGCTTTTATTTATCTCTAAAAAAGCCACCTTATGCCTCAGGTGCATATACAAATCTAATTGTGCAATTACTTTCTTTTCTAGTGACAAGGGAAAGACTGTTTTACTTCCCCATAATCCTTTTAGAAAACAAACTGCAACCTGCAATTTTTCACTGGCAGCACTTTAAAACAAAGGGCACGCGAAAAAAAATGAGCTTTATGCTGTGTCCTGTAGGTTAGCAGATGTGAGCTCTGTCAGGCAAGGGAGGGAGGCAAATTCCAGAGTAGATGGTCCTTCTGTGATAACAGCCAGTCCGCGCTGCCTAGACACTTAATTCGGAGGAATGCGGTGCAGGTGATGCCCCTTGCTGCGGCTGGAGGCGGCGTGGGCAGGGGGGAGGCAGGGAGGCAGCCTCGCAGGTAGCAAGGGCCGAAACGGTATAGGATTCATAGATCAAAGTCAGCACCTCGAGTGGGAAGCTAATGCAGCTCCTCCAGAGCTACCGCTCCTGCGGCTGAAACTGCACGGCTGTTCTGTGCCCAGGTTCCATTGCCACCCTATGGAAGAAAGAAACCAGTGCACACATTTTTCTTCTGACAAATAAAACGTGCTTTGCTTCGCGGGGATTTTCCTTTTTTTGCTTCTCACTGAACCTCTGCCACGGCGCCCTGCCCTTTGCACTGTCAGAAAGGGATGCCGAGCTGCCAGCCTCGTGCACAGCTCGTGTTGATGGGCTTTATTAATGAGTACCACAAGCTGCCTGTCCTTTTCTGCCTCTGCACCCTTCCCTCTGTCTCCCGTTTCCCAGAGCCCAGGAATTGCGCTGGGCAGACACGTAGCACCTGCTGGCCCGCGGGGAGGAAGGGCAAGGTCAGGATTTCGTGGTATTGCTGCAGTGTGCTAACAGCTGAGCCACCGCTTCGCTGCACCAAGCAGTTCGTGTCCAGAAGTGTAAGGGGTGTGTGTGGTTCGTACATGGCAGCGGACGTGCAGAGAACATGAGAGGCCGCAGGAACAAGATCAGGCCTTTTATTTTGGGGGTTCTGAGCAGAACTATTTATAAGCCAGGCCAGCGCTACTTGTTGCTCAGGTGACTGTTCCTCCCCTGGATAGGAACACTTATCCCGAGGGCTGAAAGCACCACTTGTGTTTGAGCATGAATGAAGATGAAGAACACTAATTTAGAAGCATTTGTTTTAATCAGCTCAGTCCCCCGAGGACTACATATTCCATAGGGTAACCTCACTAGGCAAACACGTGTGGCTTTGGAGGAAACTTAAAGTACAAAGCACTTTAAGCAGGGCCTCGACTACCCCTCACCTTTTCTTGGCCCGTAGCAGCAAATGTAGTGGCAGCTTCACAACGTGATTGGAGCACAGGAATAACGTTTGTCCTGGGTGGAGAACAGAAATTTGAAGAGACCAGCTCTAACCACATTTGCGGTGTGTGGGACTGCTTCTTTCCAGAGCTGCTGAAGTTAGAAGGGTCGCTATCCTCCCAAAGCTAGCAGAGATCTGTAACTTTCCGTATCGGAGTGGGAAGCACGGGCTGCTCTCCTCTGGCTCTCCCAGCAGAGCTGCAGTGTCCGAAGCAGCAGCTGAGTTTTAGATTGCTCCGGGACGTCTGTGGGCCCTATGCCCTTGTGGATTGCTTACCTACTGGAGATTTGTCGTACATATGAAATGAGAGACCCAAAATGGAGATCAGAGGCAGAAACATTATAACGAACAGTTGGGTGTGTGAAGAGAAAGCTGTATGTGTGACCACTTAACTTACACCAATTGCCTGGGCTGAAGGGCACTGAAAGAGGATGGGTTCTTGTGGGTTTAAGCCCTACCGTGGCCACTGGAAGTTACAGTGCCTGATCAAAAACTGTCCTGCTGCAGAACCAATGGCACCAAGCTACTGATACATGACCTGAATGCTGTTGATGTCTTTGACTTTCCACCCTCCAAGCAGCTGTAGAGGCCTGACCCTGAGGGTGGTCTGGAGATGGCTTTAAAAATGTGACACAGGTCTACAGAGCGCGAGCACAGCAAAACCAGTGTCAGTCTCTGCCAAGCACCAACAGGTCTCAGACCCTGGGAAGCTGAAAGAAGATTTCAGATTCTGCCTTTGCTTTGTGCTTAGCCGTATTAAACTCGCTCTTCTCTTTTGTGGAAATTAGTCAAGGAATTGTGGGCTGACTCCTTTGCTGAGTTAAAATTGAGATGGTTCCACCATGATGGGAGCAAAGAGCCTGCATGCAGTCATGGTGCTCTTGATGTGCCCCTGATCACATAATAGCTCTGTAGCCACAAGTCCCCAGCGCTGCACAAGTGTGAACGTGCTGCTCTGATCACAGCTGCTAATGACAGTCCAGTGTGTGCTCCACAGAGAGGAGATACAAAGGTGACCAGAAATCAGGGTCACTTCCCAATTCCCATTCCCTTCAGTGTCTGTTCAGCTCAGTGCACAAAGCCCATTTAATTGAGCTCTCGCGCAGAGGGGCAGTATGAAATTTCACTCTCAAATCAGTTCTTAAAAAGCAGCAGAGAACAGTATGCCTCAGGAAGAAAGCACGTGTTGCACTATAAAGGTAAAGGTTCGTAGAAGACTTAGTACCGTCATGTGGCCTTATCTTCAAAGTGGGTTGGAGCCCAATCAGTTCAGAAATGCCTGGGTTACTCCTCGGCAGGGGTGATCCTTTTTCCCCTGCTTTTTCTTCCTCCTCCTTGCAGGCTCCAGTGAGCAGTTCAGACTTTTTTTTTAGAAACTAACACTAAGCATCCTATTTCCAATAGATATAGCATGCAATTATTTACAATGGACATAGACGAATTTCCCAAACTAAGCTATTAAACTTACTGCATTTTTCCCCTCTTTACAATAAACAGGAAGCCTGTGCGTAAGGCACCCTTTCTGTGGGTTTTATGGCCATTACTTATGCTCCACAGTAGGGGAGAAGAGAGAGAAGAAGTAAGTGTGGGCCTGGTGGGAAGAGTTGGCAAATGCAGAAATATGATGAATGAGCTGGAGAGATTTAATTTCTTACTAAATTCTCTACAAGCTGTGTAACCTTTCTTTAGCTAAACAATTACTCTAAAAGGCAATGATTTTCTGCATTTTCATTGAAAAGTCTTCATAATAACAATGGCCTATGTTCTCCTTCTTGAAGAACTTCTGCCAAAAAAACAGTTTTCTTTTTTCCATTCAGCAGGAAACTGTCTTATTTTTTCAGTCTCCTATTCCCCACTAACATGTATTTACAAGGCCTACCGCTTACTGCATGGGGTGGGAAGAAGCTTCCCCTCTGGCCAAATCATTTTGGCCTGTCTCCTCCACAGGGACTCTTGCATCTTGTTTGGAAGAGGAGTGTAGCCACTGTCAGAGACACAATACCAGACCCCAGTGACCATTTAGTCTGACAAAAAGTGACAGTTCCTCTGCTCACAGGTACGGAGTGCATGGCAGGGGACTCCCAGATTTGTTTGTCAGTGGCCAAGTGGCAGTGCTCGCTGCTGTAGTGGAGGTCACGCTCCAAGACGGGAGCAGGTTTTGACCTTTGTGTGGTGGGGCAGACACACATCGGTTCTTTCAAATCCAGGATGCTCAAACCGTGGCCAGGTTGTACACCTTGTGGCTGCGTGCCATCAGCCACACTGCCCCAATCAGTAACTCAGATGGGGTGCTGGTCCTAGCTGAACCACACGCTCCTGTGACCACGCGCTTTCCTCCTGCAGAGTTACACATTTCCTCAGATACCCACATGCAAATGTACACACACAGACCAAACATACAAGTATAAAGCCAGATTATAGTTACGTACCTCTTACTGCTTTTACTTGACGTAGCTGATTTCCTGCCACCCCATGCCCGCCCCCAGCCTCCATTGCAGATAATGCTGTATTGGATTAGTCTGCCTCAGTGCTGCATCAGGTCCCGGGTCGATTTATTGACTCTGTCAGAGTGGCTAGTACAGTAATTGTTACAAGAGCAGAACGGAAAGCAAGAATGTGTCCACATAAAATATAAAAATGACGTTTTGTTCTTTCTTTCCTCTTTTGCCCTATAGATCTTTATGTGTTTACACAGCGGAGGGCACTTTACTTAAGTTAATCAGTTCCTTCTACATTATTAATTGCGACAGTTAGGGTGCTACATGGCGGCAAACGTATTATTGAAAACATTGATCTCACACTCACAGTGTGGACTTGAGTAGGTTTTGTATTCCTTCCCTTCTTTTGCAACTGCTTTAGGGTACTATCAAATCATATTTCTTTGACTGACAATACACCATCAATACAATTGATTTCAGGGAGGGGTGGAGAGGTGCTCGTGAGAAAGAAAGAAAGAAGTGTGCAGACCTTTAGGGTATTCTGCAGGCTTGGAGAAGGTCTGATGGAAGTTGGTAATCACAGTAATTACATGCCTGGCCTGATCTCTCTATTTTGTAAAGAGTATTAATTTAAGAGCTGAAGTTTCATGAGTGTTGAAGATTTGCAGAGATGGCATGATGAGACCTTTTAAAATCCATGTAGAAAGTATACACTTAAAAAAAGACATACTGACTTTTTACAAGGGTTTTGGAAGTGCCTTTGAAAGACATTTCATGAAAGTTCAGCTTTCGCAGCTGATACCTATATGAGCTCTATAAATTCCACACAGCCTGACAAACTCCAGTAGGTGTCACATGTGACCTGGATGGAAAAGGTCAGCAGCTGAATTTATGGCTTTTGCATTTACTGGAACATTAAGATTTTTGCCAACTGCCATATATACTTTTTAACAATTCTGCAGTCAAAGGATTAGGACCACAATGTACAGTGAAGGTCAAAAATTAAAGGCCACAATCCCTACAAGCTTCCAGTGAGTAGGCATTAAGTTTCCTCTGTTCTAAGAACCACCTTTGCTTAATGGTCTTAACAGAGAGGTCAAGGAATAAACAAGCTTCAGAAGTGAACACCTTACAAAGTAGACTATCTTGCTCTGAAATTAATAGGAAGTTCCATAAGAAGGGACCAAAAGATGAGAAGCAGTTTCTTAATGGAGAAGGACTCTCCAGTTTGCAGCAGATTCATGTTTGCAAGACAGCGAGCATCACTTCTCCTAGTGCTGGACCATCCTAGACAAATGTGAATAGCATGCAGAGAAAGATTTGGGCTTCAAAAGGAGTAGAACAAAATGATATGGCAAAGTTACTGTAATTTTATTAAAACTTGTTTATATTTTAAATTTAACAAAGATGTCTGTTCTTAGTGAGGATTACTAACAGTGTGCCAAGATTTAGCTTTCAAGTTTTACCTGGTTTTAGTGTGACCAGTTCAGAACAGCTAAGTGTATTGGTTTTTTAGGTAGTTTTTTTTTTTTATAACATATTCTACTTGAACAGAGGTGGAACTGGAAAAGTTTAATCCAATAAAAAAGATCTTCTTAAAAAAAATCTAATATTAAGAAATCAAGAGGCTAAACCTGAACATATCTTGTTGACTTAACTATGTAGCCTTTAGTTGCTTTGATTATTAATATCCAGTCTTGAAAACAGTATTGACATTGTAATCATAATATTTTTAGGCATCTTCACTCACATGAACCAACTCTCACATTGTCTATACAAATACTAGTTATTACACATGAAGAGATGCAGATAAATATATTTCAGAAGTCAATCAAATGTAATTTTAGTTATGAGATAAAACTAACAAAAATCACTACCAATAAAATGCAGACTGAACACAAAAATTTCTGCATTGCTTGGAGCATCTTTATACAACTTTAGATACCCTTTTGTGCATTTGCTATAACTCCATCTTTTTAAGTGTGGCAATAGAGAAGGTATCTTCCTAAAAAAAAAAAAAAAAAGATACCAAATTTGCATGTGGGATTTGTTTTCTGTTCATCCTTGCATGTGCTAAACAATGAGTTTTGAGATCTTTCAAGAACATTTTTACATATAACATTTATTGTTTGGCTCTCTTTCCTTTTTTTTTAAACAAAAACAAACAAAAAAAAAGTACTTTCTTGTAGTCTTTTGGGTTAAAGATCACATCTGTAAATCTATGGTATTGGACCTGACTGTACATTCGTTGAAGTTGATGAGAGCAGGAGATGGAAGATTTGCTATTGGCAAGAGTTTGTTTTAGAAGTACAATAATCTTTTTGTTTGATTGTATTTATATTTTGCTTATAGCTATGCACAATAGAGTAAATCTAGTCTTTTTCAAGTAAATGAGATAAGGGTTAAAATTCACAATCACTTTATAGGGGGAAAGCTTGCACTGTGGTAATCATGTATCTCTAAAATTTTCATTTTGTGGCTGCAGGGTAGTATCTCTCAGTGATTCCAAAGCAATATTCCTTGATGTAGAGATGGGTTTAGTTTGGGTATTTCCCCAATTTATTGGTCTCATCAGCTCTATCTGAAAGTATACGACAGGTTACATTTTGCCCGGTTCGTTCCTGGTAAGAGGGGAGGCTCCACAGGCACTTGATAAACTCTTTGTGCTGGTAACAGCAGTGACGAGGGCAGAATCTGTCCCAGGAACTGTAGCTGCTTTATCACTTCGGATGATGTTGTGTGAGTCAAAACAGAGCTCACATCCTCCTGCAGTGGCTGGAGACTTTTCAGGAATATGAGGAGTAAAAGTAGTAACATTTAAGAAAATATATGGGGGGAGAGCTGCAGTTCTCAGTACAATGGAGCAGCTTACTTACTGAGCACAAAGAGCCACTTCTACACAGTCTGTTTTCAGAGAAAAGCCCCAGATTCAGTGACTCATAAAAGCGAAGAGCCACCTTTTGATTTTAAGTTCAAGGTTTACATTAGTAATTTTGTCTGTTTTCTCTGTTAGTATTAATTAAATTGAGATAGTTTAATTAGTATTACTAAATTTGATCATTAGTAGCAATCCATTCTGCCCGCCATACTGCACAAATATGATGAAGCAGAAATAACTAAATTGTTTAATTTCATCTCACTTAATGACTTTACACTCCACCAGGACTTTCACTGGCATCTCACAGTATGTGTGAAAATCAATCCCCGCGAGGCCAAGACCCAACTCCCTTTCGCCAGCCACGTCTCATACGTCCCCCCCTCGGTTGGAGGCAGATAACGGAGTTATCTGCGTCCTTTCTGAGCCCCGGTCACCCAGATCTTGTGTCATCCCCACCCCGCCGGCTCACATGGAGCTGGACGGGGCTGCTGGGCTACCACGTCCTGTCCCTGGCCACCGGGTCACCGCCGTGTAATGTGAGAAGCCCCGGCATCGCCGCCGCCGCGCACCCGGGCCCGAGGATTGTGCACGGCCTTGAACTTTCCTCAGAGCAGTTTGTTGAGTTTAGCGAGGTACAAAGCATCAGGAGAAATGCAGACATCAAAAGTTCTCGCATTCAGGAGGCTTTTTTTTGTTGTTGTTCGGCTCAATGCCCTCTCAGTTTTCTTTTTTTTAAGGGGAGATTTGGGAAGGGGGGGGGTTCACTGCTGAATTGATTCGTTATTCCTCCAGCTCAGTGTCTAATTTTAAGGTCAATGTGGCAAAAACTCCAGACTTTCCCTCATGCCCCGATTCCTGGCCATGTTAATTTGGGGATGGTTTGGGTCTCCTTGCCTAGTACACCTAGGACTGCAGAAATCCTGGTCCCTCTTCCCTTCCTGAGGTCTCTCCAATTCAGCCTTTCTCTGCCCACCTCAGACAACACCCTGTCGCCTCGACCCCCTTGTCCCCAGCTCCCAGGCTGTCCGTCTGTCAGTCCGCACAGCCCCATCCCTCCTGCCCTGCTGCCCCTTGCCCGGGTGTCCCCCCCGTTCCTGCCCTGCCTTTATCGGCTCGCTCGTGCTGCCTTTGCCTTCCCGGCGGCGCGGCGTGACTGCTCATTTGTCTGCTTCACCCATAGCCATTCGGTGCCGGGCAGAGACCAGGCACCAAAGCCTTTTGGGAGGATTTCGGAGCCTGGTGCGGAGCACTCTCTCTCTCCCTCCAGTTCAGGTTATTAGTTCCCCTCCCCGCATTTTCCTCTTTCTCTAATAGGACTCTCAGGGCAAGCCAGAAAAACAGCTCAAAACTCCCCTTTGTGCCCCAAAACTATCCCAAGAGCGGAGCTTTCGCTGCAGCTCAGCCCTGTCCCCTGGGCCACCCCATGCAGGCAGCTCCCTGCAGCAGGCAGGGGCTGGGGGCAGTGTGTCTGTGTGTCTGTGTCCGTGTGTCTGTGTCCGTGTGTCTGTGTCCGTGTCTGCGTGTCTGTCTGTGTGTCTGTGTGTGTGCGTGCGCGCGCTCAGGCTGTCTCGCTGCAAATGGAGCTTGGGAGGCCCAGGCCGGGGGTTGATTTTTTTTGGATGACTTTCCCTGATTGTCTAAAGCAATAAAAGTAAAGAAATTTTCGGGGGAAATGGTGGTTGTGGGGAGATTATTTTTGCAGTCCTGATGCAGGCAAAACTCCTGAGGCTTCGGGAGAGTTTCGCTTGCCTGAGGACTGCAGGAACTGGCTTAAATTGAATAAAACTGTAAGTACAGTATGGGGGACTCGGTAACAAGGAGTTCTGCAAAAGCAACAAAACCAGAGAGCACAATGAAGAATGGAGCGGGTTACGCCGCGGTGAAAGTATGTACTGGTTGTTATAACACCGTGCCGCTAGAATAAATTATGTCCCTTTAAAAAGTAATACTTTAACTGTGGAGCTATATAGAGACAATTAAGACGATATTGTTCTCCTCATTTCCCTGCCCCCCTCCTTCCTCCCTCTCTCTGCAGTAGCTCTGTGGAAACTTTTAATGCTGCAGCTTGAAACTTGGGCCTCTGGGTCTAAAATGCCTGAGAAAGCACTGCGGGCTCTAACTGTAAAACATTCCTTCGGCGGGCCCTGGAAACAGGGCGCGCTGGCGCAGGCGAAGTTCAGAGGGATCACATGTAAATGAGGGCTGGCTATAGACTCCCGAGGAGCGTTTTATTTCGCTTAAACCTGAACTTGAACTTGCGAACGCGCTGCCGGAGCGGGGCCGGGCAGCAGGCGGCCGTGAGGGGCCGGGAGCTGCGGGGCTGGGGGCTCCAGGCTTTGTGCCGCGTCCGGAGGCGCTGGGCAAGGAGGGGGCCCCGGCCACCACAGCGTGGGGACGGGGGAACGGCGGGCGAGGGTGTTGGGGAACGGGCTCCCTGAGGCTCCCGAGCGGCTCGTTTCTCCACGCAGAAGGGTGGAAAGTGGCAGCGGGGCACGTTTGCCGTCCCAGCCTGCGCCGAGGGCTCTGGTGGGAGCCCCTTGCGTGAAGTTATAAGCGGATCTCAATCCGGATGTGCACTTTATTTCACGGAGGGAAAGAAATGTGAGATTTAACTGTTGAACTGTTGGCACTTCTGAGTAAATTTAACCGTGCTTCTAGAGGATAAAATACAGGGCGGTCTCAAAAGTGTGGCAGAAGGAGTGCAGAAATTAAAACCCCTTTGCAGCGTATTTACTTTTAAATCACAATAGCAAATGCAAACCACAGAGCAGCTTTTAAGGCCTTTTTTTGCTCCTTCGATAAAACGTGCACTGATATTTCCTCTTCCCCTTGCACAAGACCGGGGAGGCGAGGAGCAGCTCACGGCCCCGCCAGCAGCCCCAGGTGAGGTGGGGACAGTGCGGCCACCACCAGGCTCTGCCCGCAGCTGGCACGGCCGCTGGGCACGGGGGCACCTTCCCCCCAGCTGCTTTTGGCCGGTGGGACATATTTGGGTCATTTCTGGTGACTCCCAAACAATTTTGGCTGTGTCTGTAGCAAAACTTTGAAAGGATGAATGGGTGAAAAAAAAAAATCTTTTTGGCAGTTACTCAGGAAATATCTACAAAGATGTCCTTTCTGGAGCAAGATATTATTTCAGGGTTTGTGTTAGGATCATTTTTATTCTGTGACAGCGCATAAAGAGACTGGGACAGAGCAATGAGGTCTGGCATAGCTAAAATCCCTTCTGTGTGTGTGAGGTTATATAGTTTATCAATGCAGAAACCACCACGGGCTTTGCAAAGTAAACAGCTGGCTTGATTCTGTGTGCTGCACTTTGGAGTCATCTGTGGGATTTAAATGGCTAGCCTGCGATTTTTGGAGTAGGGCAAATATATATTTTTTTTCTTTTAAACATGTCAAAAGGGTTTTGCAGCCATTTGTTTTCTTAGTTCCTTTATTTGTTAGGATTTTCCTTTCTGTTTCATTTTGGTTTATTTTGCTTTTGCAAACGTCTTCGCTGCCACCAGCGAGACTCCAAATAAAATTAAAAAAGTTTCTATCCCAGTCAGAAAACCTTATGGCAGCGACAAATATCACAGAAAGCCATCGTCTCTCTCAAAGATTTCATCTCACCATCCACTTAATCCGCTTGCTGTACCTCAGATCTCAAGTAACTTTCATACTGTGGGCTCACTTTAATGGATAGAATCTATTTTTCATGAAAAAGCAGGAAATAAGCTGTCTTTCGTACAAAGATTTACAAAATGTAATCATTGTTGAAATATTCTCTTTGAACTGCCTTGTCCGCAGGGGTGTCTGGCTCCCAATACCCCCGTTTCTTTAGAACACCCTTACAAGTTCTTCTGGTAGATCAGGTACACTGGTGGTTCTGGTCTTTGATGTCTTGAATGAATGAAAGAAAAGCATAATAAAAGAGAGCTGTTGATCAAGCATAAAATACTCTTTAAGCTGACAGAATGGCAGAGTTAACACATTCTAAGCTGCTTTTAGGTTTTTCCTTTTTTCCTCACATTTTCCTGTGCTTTGTGTACAGTGGGGGTTTTTATTTTTTGAAAAGTCTCTGATCTATGTAGTATGCCGTCCTCTAACAAAAAACCGAAATGGGATTGTTTCTCTCTCTTTCTCCCCTTCTTTTTTTTTTCCTCGCTCTTTCACTCAACTATCTTTTTTTTTTTTTTTAACAGCAAGGGTTACGGTTTAGCATTACTGCAGTGAGCTTTCAGAGTATGACGAAGTTTAGCAGTTATTTTGAAGATTTCAAAGTCAATTTACTAATAAACAAACTTGTTCACTTAACTGTTTAGAAAAGCGGGGGCAAAACTTTAACTCGCAAATTGTTTCCAAAGTAAAATGAAGATCCTCTGTCCAAAAGCACAATTGTAAACTGAAAGAGCGACATAAAAAATGACCTCACTGTGAGAGAACTTTCTTTTAGAGTCAGAGAAAAGGGAAAGTTTTCTTCCTGTAGATCTAATTTAGATCTTAAGTTCCCATACATTATTTATACATCATATTCAAAGTGCCAGCCTACTCTGCTTGCTGGATTACATTTCAAACATTTGCCATTGATAAGTCTTTGCTGTATTATATTCAGACTAAATGTGAATATGTCATAGCGCAGTCAATCTTTAATCCGCTGAGCTTCAGGTTCAGGCGGCAGGGGGTCCAGCACTCAGAGCATTGCTTTATACTTGAGAAACATCTGGGGCCAGCTGGGACACTTTACTGGAACATTCAGATGTCTGGAACAACAGCAGGAGTTGCTGTATGAGTATGTTTTCATAGGTTTGGGAGGGTTTGGGGTGACTTAGTTAAAAACACGAGCTATTCCCAACTTGAGGTTTGAACCCAAGCAGAAATCTTGCCTGAAGTGAGCTTGTTGGTCCCAGGAGAGAAGTGGTTTGGACTACTATACATTTTTAATAGTCAGCAGGCAGAAGTCCATATTACAGAATTATTGCACATAATTTAATGCAGTTTGCCACAATTGGCATTCTCGCAAAAGCTATTGGATGCAGAGCTACTGTACACATCGCCTGGAGACTAGTGTCCCTCCCGGGACAGGTTTTATCTTCCTCGAGACAGTATAAATATGCTCGTAGTGGGGCGTGTGACTCTCCTGGGTTTGGATTTTGGACAACCAGAAGATTCACTCACTGTTTTATGTCCCTTTGGGGATGACCAACATGCTACTTATGTCCCTTTTGGTATTCCATTTTGGAAAATATAATTACTAAATAATTAATCCCAGCTCTAAGAAAATAACTTGCATAGGCACAAAGGTGACCTTGTCTTCAATATTCACCTTTCGGTTTACACAGTAGGATCAAATTTCATGCCTGGAGAAACTCTGGAGAAACCAATAGAAAAGTGGGACGAGTGCAGGCACGGGTGAAGTGGATGTGGTTGCTCTAAGGGCAGGAGCCCTTGCTCCAGTTGCACCAGAAGCCGAATTACCACAAACTTCACTCACCCTGGCAGCCTTTTTGAAACCATATCAAAGCCCAAGTTCTGGCCTCTTACTTTCAAATGACCTGTCATAGGGAATAGCCTTGCCGGCACCTTCCACAAGGTGATGTCTAACGGACCAGCTTGCTACCTAGCTGTTTACATTCTCACTTTATCTTTAAAACCAGAAGGGCTCGTTACCCCGATGCGCCATCCCAGGGTTAATGTTTCTGATTGCCTTGAAGTTCTTGCAATGACCGAAATGTCATCCCCAAACAAAACAAATGAACTGATGCGCCGTGATGAATCCTTGCAGGTGCCTGGCGGTCGTGGTTCAGGTTCAGCTCTGCTGCTCAAACAGCCTCTTTGCCGGCAAGCTCTAAAGCTGCAAGGTTGTTGTTTTTTTTAATTCAGGCTCTTATCAAAGGTGGATTTCCCCGCCCAGGACGGAGCAGTGATAACTTGCTGCAGCCGTGCCAGGGGCAGCAACGGCCGTGGTGCAGCGGCAGACGTGTTTGAAGTCCCGACAGCTGCCAGCGCTCTGCCGGCACCGCGCACCAACCCGGCCAAACCAGGCTAAATCGTAAAGAAAATGGCCGGAGCGGAGCAGGTCTTAGCCCTAAATGGATGAGGTGAAGAAAAATCTCCTGTGTGTGGAGTTTGTCAGAGTTTCAAATGTGTGAATGTCCTTAAATAACCTACATCGCCCGGAGAAATAAGCCAACTGTCACACCCAGTTCTGGATTCCACATTAACAACCTCCTTCCGCAGCGTTAAACTTTGCCCTTGAGGACTTTTGTTTAACTTCTTAATTTGAAAAACAGATAGGGCTGCTTTACAACCTTCACTTTTTGCGCGAACTGAAAGGCCTCATTGTTAGCACAGGGGATGTGCAGGTAGAAGTAAATTTAACAAGTTTTCGTTTGATTGTCTTTCTGTTTGAAAACGCATGAGCCGTGTTCATGGCTAGGCCTGGGAGCCGGGGATAAAACATGTCGCACAGGAAGGCTGTTTTAAGAAGGTTTTTATAAACAATGGGCCAGTTTCTGCGTTCCTGACACAGGCAGAAACTGCTACCGAAGTCAATGAGGCACTTTCAGCCTTTCTCCTTTTAAATATCCTGAATCGCGGAGCGCTTCCTCGCTGTTCTTCCAATACAAAGGACCCGATTGTCAGAAGTTGCTGAAGGATTTTTGTGTGTCTGTGCTGTCTTCAGAACAGCATAAGAAATAAATAGACTCCCGCTATCAAAGACACATAATTGCCATTTCAGACTTCCTGTTTAGGATTCAGTCAAGTAGATATTGTTTATGGTTCATAAAACCTTACTACTGTGAGGATTCTCAGATACTGGCAGTATAGAGTTTCAACTTTCATGGTGCTGTAAATTAGAAAAAAAAAAGTGTGATAATACTCCTCCGAGAACAGTAAAATAGAGCTCTGCAATGGTTAAATGGAATTTTATAAGCACATTCGGTGTGGAACTGTTTTGCATTACATGAGTTGAATACCTTAGAGATGACACACATCTGCAGGCACTTTATTAAATCCTTAGTCAGCACTTTTCGACCTGATGAGATTACTTCTTCATTTGACTGGAGAAAGGGAAGCGAAGATCTCGTGCCGGACTGCAGAATTCTTTCTGATGTTTCACCTTGAGCGCCAGGGAAGGACAGCAGGATGCTCCGCAGGACAATACAGACCTGTGGTGGCACTGACAGCGGTGCGGCAGTAATTGCACTGAGTAGGACCTTTAGCTCCAGTGGATTCATTTAGCTCTAAACTTGCTGGTAGAATAGTACTGCAAAGTAAATAGAGAGGAAATAAAATACTGGCTCTTTTATGAAAACGCAAGGAGATCATATCGGCCTGACTGTACTGTGATAGTGCACATGATTTAAATGGAGATTTTAAATTAAGAAAGGCAATACACTGTTCTCCAGCTGGGTGTAGTTGGATAGATTACAGGACGTGAAGGGATAAAACGCATGAGGGGGTTCGACAGGAAAGCCCCGCTCGCACCATGTTGTGCAGCACCCTGAAAGAAAGCAAAAAATAAGTCAGCAGTCCCAAGGTACAGACCTGGGCTTCTCCTCCCCCTGCCCCGAGCCCCCTAACCGTGCAAAACACTCGGCAGATCACAACTATCAGAGCTCCCGACACTTAATATGCTTCCCGGACGTGTTCATTTGAGGCGCTGAGGTCTCCTCTCCCCTTGCAGGAAAGTTTCACAGGTGCTTCAGAAGGACAATGGAGTTCTTCAGACATAATCCGGGAAGACTTAGACATGTATAGGAGGCTTGAGGGGGATATGAGATCTTAATATTAGAATGATTAGTAGAAAAGGAGGATCATTCTGTGTGTGCATTTCAGCTGTAAGACGCTCTAAATTAAAACGGTATCCTGAGAGCAGTGCTGGTGGGATCTGATGAGTAAATGCACTCTCTGTCTTGCTGTTCTGCTGCCTCAGCCCATAAAACATTTCATCAAAGCCGGGCTGCAGGAACAGCCAGCGCGCGGTGCAGCTGTTTGCGAGGTACTTGGAGTTTGGCTCCTTTAAAAGCAGCTTTTCAGTAAAGTCAGTCCGGAGCCCCTGCACGGGAGTTTAAAAAATATCCGTGCAGTTCGGTTTGATCCCGTAAGGGTTAATTAAGTTTTGCATCGGTATTAAGGCTGAGCAGTGTCTGCAGGAGTCATATTGACACCCTGGTGCATGGTAACTCTACTCCTTTATTGACATGTTGCTAGTCAAGAGCACAATAGCACTCTGTGTCTGCAAATCATTGCTAAAATCATCTCAAGAAAAAAAAAGTTTGAAAGCCTAACGCTAGACAAAGGCCCCAGAGCTGCACTGCGCAGCGAAAAACTCCAGAGTCAGCAACTTCTATTGATTAAAAACTAACCTTTAAAGTAACTCTCAGAGTGTGTGGTTAGCATTTAAATTTAAACATGTCATGAGTTGATTTGTGTTACTGAATACCAACTCAGAAGGAGTTACATTCACATCAGATTTTTTTTTCTAATTCCCTTAAGCAGCTAAAGTATTTCATGAAATGTCAATAGGGCAGGGGAGAAAAAAAAGGTGTTTTGGAGGGAGGGGACTCGCGCGGAGCCTCGCCGCTTCTTTTCCCATGCAAATAGTCACCCCAAAAAGAAAAGTGTGGGGAGCGAAACACAATAATTAGACCTTTGTCTAACTTTCCCAAGTGCCAGAGAAAGACAGATTAATTAAATACACAACAGTGTTGGTTTTTGGAGTGGGGGTCTCTCTCGCTGTGTAGGTCATAAATTAGGCAGAATAAATACTTCAATGTGTTTGCAGCGGGCTGCTACGTCAGAGCGGCTGGCGGGCGGTGGGAGGGCGCAGCGCGGCTCTTGCTAATGACAGTCACGTCTGGGGCTGTCTGGTTGCTCGTAGCAACGAGACATGATGTAACACCGGGATGAACTTGAACTTGGGGGACTTGAAAAGGGAACAATAGACCAGAGCAATCAATAAAGCCTATTTCAGTGAAGGATTACAGAGCCGCTCTGGGGTAACCTTGTCTGCGAGGCGCAGGCTGAATAGCAAGACGCGTGAAGGAGCGCCGGGCCGTGGGGGAGCGCGGCCGCGCGGGACGGACGGGGCGGATGGACGGACGGACGGACGGGCGGATGGACAGACGGACGGACGGGCCCAGGGCATCCCCAAGGCGGGGGCCAGCAGCGGGAAGGCAGCCTTCGTCCCACCCGGAGCTGGTGGGGAGCAGCCGGCCTCCGCAGCGCGGCAGCTCCCTTCCCGTCCTCCTCTCTATTATTTTTTTTTGAGTAATCTGCTGCGAAGTCAGAGGGGCCTTGCGAGGCCAGGGCAGCTCCCGCTGCCGTCACCCGGCTGCCGAGCCATGTGGCCGAGCCGGCGGTGACGGGAGCCAATTGGACATCTGCGATATAGATTTGAAATGATCAGCGCTGAATTTTTAACCCCTTTGCTCCCCGCTGCGGCCTTTCCACGGCTGCAGGCCTGGCCAAAGGCTGCTGGAGACGCTCCTGCCAGGCCCGGGAGGGCCCGCGGCCCCCGCTCCGCTCCCCCGCAAAACCAGGGGGCCGGGACTCGGCACCGCCTCCTGAATCCTGCAGGAACTCCTCTCTGTTTATGAACTTTACATATGAGAGCTATTTCGCTTAATTACAGCCCGCTTAAGTCTAAATAGAAAATCTGTAGGCAATAGATGGAGCCGATATGGGAATGGCAATGGCGTGTTTGTATTCAGAAGGGTGAGTGAAGGAAGAGTTCGTTAATGAGGTGTATTGGAAGTGGGACAACTCCTGCGATCGTGCTATTTATTTTACCGGTTCCTACCTCCATGGCAAGACCACATAATCTTGAAGTCCCACACAAAACTTGCCTCAGAGTTTTCTGTAAATGTTCATAAATCCTCCCTGGGTTGATTGTACTATCAATCAAGTCAGACGCTGAAAAGGAATAGAGGAAAAAGTTGGTAAAACTTGTCGTCAGTTTATACCTGCACACGTATGCACCTCATACATTACAGGGCCCAGACTAAAAACACGGGGTGTCAGCAGCAGCTCTCTAATACCTGGGCCTTTCTGCTCGTTTTGTTTTACTTTGGGCTAAATCGCTGCTGCTCGTTGGCGTGCTCCCACCGCGACGTGTCGCTGCCCCTGCGCATGGTCCCCGGGCCTTACACTGCCCTCATTCATCTGGGGTTCGGGTTGGCACGGCCCATCGGGGTCTCCCCGGCACTGTCCCAGCCTCTCAGCCCCACGTGTTGTCCTGCCAGGGAGTGGAACTGCTTTCTGTGCCCCGGCATCTGCGCCTTTGGGTTAAGGACGGTATTGTTGTGTGCTCCGCAGAGCTAAAATCCCAGGCAATTTCCTCTCTTTGGAAAGGAAAAAAAAAAAATTTCCCCCAGAAAAAAGCTATTAGTTGAGGTTTGCATTTTGTTTTGAAACACAAGTATGCCCAGAGATACGGGACATTTTCGCTGATCCACTTTCCCCCAGATTTGCTTTATCCTTGCTTTTCTCTAGCGATCCACTTTCTCCTAAGAAAACAGCCCTGTTGTTGAATTTCTGTGCATCTGTTCCAGTGAGACAGTTGAAGCAGGGCAGTATAAAGCAACAGATGCTTATGCTGGCACATGCCTAAATACCCAAGAAAACCCCGACTGCAGGGTGATAAATGGCACCGAGACGCGAATGTGTATCGCCTTTTCAGAGGATTAGACAAAAGTGAGCTAGAGGGATCTTCAAGCCATAATCTATTAAAAAGATTGATAACTTGTAACATGACATGACCCCCGTGTTCGTCTGTAGCTATGTCCAGCGACTGTCGCTGAAAAAAAATATATTGATTTGTACAGTATTTTTAATTAAGCTTTGTAATTAGGTCGATTCGTCACAGCCTCAATTAGCCCCCCTCTTGGCGGCTGAGGATCGCCGCAGCGCTCGGAGCCCTTCCCGCGGCAGCGAAAGCGAGCAGCCGGGCTGACGAAGTCTCCTCTTCTCTTTTGCAGTCCTGGTACCTGGGATAAAAGTCTCCGCTTCCCACCACCCACCGGACAGACCACCTGACCCCTTCCCACCTCTGTAACACGAAGCAGCAGCAACGCAGCGCAGCGACTTCACATCGGCGGAAGGGGAGGCGAGCAGACACCGACAGCAAACTCGTACATGGAAATGGCAAACGTTATGGTTGAATGGCAAAGGCCGTAACTTTTTCGAGATTTTTTTTTTTTTAGACAACTTTAGGACTGTTGTAATTTCTCCTATGGTGCTGGAAATGGTTGGGCTTCATAACTTTTGAAGTGTTTCATTGGTAGTGTAAGCATTAGGTGACACTGAGTAGAACTAGCCTCTGCTGCTGCTTACCAACTCGCTGTTGTAACACACTTTCCATATGGAGCCTAACTGTTTTACAGTATCCTCATCGATTTTTTCCCATACAGGTGTGAGACTTCTTGAGAAATCATGAAACACACTTAAACTATAACTTTTGTAGTAGCTGAATTCTGCAATATATAACTTACCGGACAGACATAGAGCATGTTTTTCTGTAACATATCGGAAAAAAAATGCAGGTTTTTTTTGTTGTTCTTTTTTTTTTTTTTTACAGTCGGCACTTAGATACGTAACATGAACCATAAGAGCATTGTCAACAATTTTTTTCCACTCAATTGCAGAGCGATTTAAAACATCGAACTACTACTATTCACTAAAAAAAAAAAAAAAGAAAAAAAAGAAAAAAAAGTTTGAAATGCTGCACTTACATTAAAAAAAACATTTTTCAACAATTTTCAACAATTACACAAAAATTCACGCAGAAATGGGGAAGTTGGTCTGTTTTGACAGAAACTGACAGGAATCAATCAAAACAATCGAATTTTGAATTGAGTAAAGTGCAATTTCATTGGATAGCTAAATATCTTTGTAAGATAGAGATTGTTGAAAATTCTATTTTTGTTTTCCAAGTCCTTCCACCCCAGGACTCTAAATTATTGGGGTAAAAAACAGCCTTGCAAGAAAAAGGGGAGCTATTTTTGCTTTTTATGTTTTTTATTGTTGAACTTGTATCCCTTTAAAACTGAAGGAAAATTAAAAAAAAAAAAAAAAACAAATCTAATGGTGCTTTTACCACAATATGTTAACTACATTAAATGCTAATTAATCATTTTCTGTTATCAAAGCACATAACTAAAATTAAATCATAATATCTGTTAATTTTATAAGCTAAAAGTCACTATAATGGATTATGCCAATTCTGACAAATTTTACGTGTTTCCGGCAATATAGGGTTTATCAGTTCTCAAACACCTTGGGAATAATATAGAACGGTCCAGAAATTAAAACACCTTTGTGTCCCTGAACTGGTACATTTTCTGGACTGCGAAGAAAACAATACAGAAACAAATGCTGATATTACAACTTATGCCAGTTCAAAGCAAGGGCACTTGCTGAAGAAGAAAAAAAAAAAAAAAGTTTGGACCCCAAACGTCCTGTATCTTATGTACAAAAAAAAGGAAAAAAAAAGAAAAAAAAAAAGAGTGCAAGTGATTTTTTCTATCAGACAGCGGAGCACCCCTTTGCTTCACATGCAACTTTAAGAAGGTTTCCTATACTATACATATATATACGTTCTGGTTGGCAAGTCCAGCTAATCAGAGAAAGTCTCTGCATGTTCTAGTGTTAGTAACTAATTTTTATATAGTTAATGTAGGGTAAAGTAGAGTGCATTAAGACACAATATTGTAATCCCTATTCCAGGCACTTGCCTTTAAACTATGTTTGTTCGACCCTTCAGAAGGGTTTCTACTACTGTCCTATACAATCAAGTAACTGAAATTCTTGGGAAGACACTTTGCTCCTCATCTTTTCCCTGAAACAATGTTTTGTTTTGTTTTCTTAATTTGCACGAAACAAAAAAAAAATTCCATATCAATGTGCCTTGCCCTGGATAGCGATTATTTGTGGAATTGTTGCACATGTTCCTATATTGAAAGGGGTTTTTCCCTAGTCAAGCATTTGGAGACACTTTTTGTAAATGTGACTTTTATGTCAGCC
Source organism: Cygnus atratus (assembly GCF_013377495.2). Classification (NCBI taxonomy): domain Eukaryota; kingdom Metazoa; phylum Chordata; class Aves; order Anseriformes; family Anatidae; genus Cygnus; species Cygnus atratus. The sequence goes on from NC_066369.1 coordinate 29,723,649, forward strand.
ATTGTCAGTTTCAACATCTAGAATTAAATAGGATGTTAGTTGTTCCGCAGATAGGAGTAGTGTTTATTGTCCTGTATGGTCAGTGGCAGTGCTATTCTGAGATCTGTAGATGCTAGATTATCAGTATTTTTGGATGTTGCTGCATTTTACATTTTATTTGGAGTCTTCCTTTTGTTTTGTTTTTTTTTCCCAGATATATGAAAATATGCAATACCTGCTTATATCATGTAGAAAAGCTTAGCAATTATTAATTTTTCTTTTAATTTTTTTTTATTTGACCAAAGTTGGTGCTGCACTTGACGCAGTGTGTTTTAGGTGTTTGTCTTTGTACTTTTGTGATTTTGAATGCACATGCAGGAAGGGCTCTTCTTAGAGAAGCAGTCAAACTGTGAAGCACTAAGCTGAACCCTGCTTCAAGCAATTTTTGTTTTACAACTGTTCCTTTCACAAGCAAGCCTTAAAAAAAAAAAAAAAACTTCCTTTTTCTTCAGATCCCACACCCATTTTTATTAGCAGACTGCAATCAATCCACATTCAATAAAAGTATATAATGCCCATTTTTATATGCACGTTTTTAAACTTCCAAGTTCTGAAAATTGTTTACTGGTTATTCTCTATTTAAGGAAAAAATAAAATGTTTTGGATTTTCATATGTGTCTGATAAGTGGTTGAGTAGTCATTTTGCTCTATTGTATTGTGTGATTGTTAGTATATGGTATCACATCCTCTAGCCAGCATCCTTTGCCTTCCCTATAGCACTTAGCTGGGCATTACTTTATTAAGACATATGTGCACTAAAAAAAATAGCAGCTTTCAGTGCTTCACAGTGAAGGGAAAAAAGCCTAGACAAACATTTTGTCAGAACCTTGCTATGAGACAAGGTATTACCAGTAAATTGGTTGTATATACAATAAAATTGCACCCTTTTTTAAACAAAACAAACTAAGCAATAGTTTGGGCAGTTAGTTGTTTTTAGTGAGCATGTTGTAGTCATGGCTGCAAAGAGAGAGAATTAAACTGCCCACTCAGAAGATATGTAATTTGTATGTTGTATAGTTTTATTGATTACACTGATTTATTCTACCCTATTTTATAATGCAGGACTTTTGTAATGTTGTTTAAATGAGGAAAAATTTCTGTCAAATTAGCTTAGTGGAATTTCTGATTGTTCGTTATAAAGGCAGCGTTCATAGAATTGCTTTTTTTTTTTTTTTTTCCTTTGGGAACTGGATTTAAGTTAAAAACTTTCCTGTTTCCTTTTTGTATGTATTTAAATACAGTTATTTTTCTTCTCTCAATGGTATAGCATATTCCTATGCTTGAGAAGTATAGGCTACTGAAGAACCATTGTAAATGGACATTACAGGTATGCTGTATTTTTGAAGGTATTTTGTCATATTAAGTTTGATGACGCTAAAGTTAGGGAATTCTGAGCAGAATTGCGAGAAAAAAAAAATGTTTTAAAGGCTTTAAAACATTAGGTAGGCGGTCGAGGGTGTTAACCAACAGGGGTTATAAAGCATTACACACTAAATCCAGTTTTTTGTTCACCTTGCTGTCACACAGCCACCGCGGCAGCAGGGCGAGGAGCGGAGGCCTGGCAGGGCAGCGCCGTGCCCGCGCCCCGGCCCTGGCTCAGCAGCAGGTTTCGGGCCCTCTTCCCTCCAGGTTGCTCTAGCAGTTATTTTTTTCGTCACGCGAACGACTTTTTTCTCCCCTCCCCGTCTCCTTCTCTCCAGAAGTTGTCAGACGCACAAATTCTCTGACCTGCAGTCACCCACCCACCCATCCAAATTGAAAGGCCTAGAAAAGTGCTTAGCGCGAACTGACTTTGCCAGTTAATTCCTTTCTTTTTCCTCTTTTTGAACTAGGGCACTTGCTTTTATCATGCCGCACACCCCAGCAATGCCATTATTTATTCCTCTTCCTTTATAATAAAAACTTACGGGCTTAAAGTTAGGCAGCCATGGTACACTTTGTCTCTGCTGTTTTTTCCCCCTCCCCCTTAAGGCCGAAGGGGAACAGAAACACAAAGTTTTCTCAACTCCACAGTATTCAGTCAGCCCACAGGAATATGCAAAATCCCTCTAACATTTTTTTTTTCTTTCTCTATTCCTCTTTGTTCCGTATATTTGCAGCTTTGTAGTAACAGTGTTATAAAATATTTACTGTACAAAAATACAAAAAACCCAGATACATAGCCTAAAACAGTTTTTTTTTCCTTGTGGTGAATTTTTTTTAAGAATGTCAGTTAATATTGTACTTTGCATTGTGTCTCTGGAAATATCTTTTTTTTTTTTTTTTTGGTAGAAGGCCTCCATCGAACAAAATTAAAACCATAACCGGCATGACAATGTAAGGAGAGCTTCAATGGCACCTAAACAATAAATAAATAACAAAATAAACCTCATGAGGTCTGTTGGAGGCAGGTCTTGTGAAGTTAACACTGCCTGCTAGGCAGGATTTTCATTAAATCAAGCTTACAATGCCAATTTTGTCTTGAAGTCAATGCATGTATTACTGTTTGACAGTAAACCCAGCTATGCCATCATCAAGTCCAAGGCTGCGCAATAGTCTAATTAGTATCGAGTACATTTTCCTTTTATTTTTTCCAATAAAAAAGCAGTGGGATGAAAATTGCTTTGATATATAGCAGGTAACATTGAAGCTATTCCATAGCACTTAACTGTAGTGAATACTGTGTCACCAATTCTGAAATCAATTTAATGTTTAATGCAAATCCATTACATGGTGCTATTACAGGCTGGCAAAATGATTTACAAAAATGTGACAACTTGGGCTCAATTCACTCTGCTTTCCAACAATGTAAATGCATAGCAGTGTTTATCTGCATGAAAACTATGCACTAATCTATCTGAAAAAAAAAAAAAAAAAAAAAGAAAAGAATATATCAACTTTGGTATCTACTTTCCGTTTACTTCAATCCTTGCCTTTTTGGCCATTGTTATAATGCCAGCTTTAGGACAGAAAGAGTTATAAGAAAACCAGCATAATACCTGATATATTAAAATGTAGTGCCTGTGAAATCTGTATTATATTGCTCTTCTGAAGTAAGATTTTTCTACACCGGTAGCCTTCGCTGTCTGTCAGAACCTTCTGATATAGGTGATGTAAAATAACCGTACAATATTAATGCATGCTATTCCATAATGCTTAGTAGCTGTATGAATATTACTCAAAGTTATGTTAGTCTTTTTTTCTGACTTGGTTCTTGTCAGATAGGTTTAAAGATATTTCACTGAGAACGCAAATTCTGTCTTTTCTTGATTTGGGGTGTTTTCAGTATTTTGGAGGTATACATTTACTTAAATTCAGTATTACTTGTGTTTTGGGTTTTTTTTTCTTTTTTTTCTTTTTTTTTTTCCTTTTTTTTTTCCTTTTTTTTTTTTTTTTTTTCTAGAGGGCAGGACATGGTGTTTGAGACCAGAAATCCGTGCCTGGTAAGATTTTTGTCTCAAAAAGCTACCCTAAGAATTCAAAGAGCTTGCTCTGAAGAACATACCATAAAGTTCAAATTTTAAGGGACAGTCCTTTAAACCCATAAACGAGATTGAGCTCGTCTTGCAAGAGATTTCTTAATGGGCAGCGGTTAACCAGGTACCCATGCTTGACCCTTCTTCACACCAGACTTCCTCATATAGAAGAAAAACCCTTAAAAAAAAAAAAAAAAAAGAAAAAAAGAAAAAAAAAACCTCATGTGGTTGTTTAGTTTCATGCACAGTTGCAATATTTTTCTTCAGACAAACTCTGTACAAACTTTGGGCCCGATTCATAAAAGCTCATTTGCTATTAACACGGGACTCTGGTGGGCTTTTCTCATCCAAATTTCGGATCACTTTCTGTCCAAGGACACGCTCTGGCCGGTCCTTCTTTCCCCAGCACGCGCGCCTGCTCGCTTTCCTCTCCCTCCCCTTCCTCTCCCCACCTCCCCTAACTCCAAACGAGAACAAAAATCGATGGGACGCGGGGCCGCGGAGGCAGGAGGGGAGGAAGCGCAGGCCCATGCTCCGACACCTCGAACGCACAGGCGTGCGAGAGAAAAGGGGGAGGCAGCGGACGGGGACGACCCCGAGCCGCGCTCCGGCCCTTGCGAGGTTTTGTAACGTTGAGGTACACGCTGCTCGATTACAAAAGAGATTCTGTTTGTACCAGAAAAACGCGCTAGATTGCTACCTCTGAGCTCTAGAGAAAACCTTCGTAAAGGAGAACACCTGTATACAATGTGAACTTTTGTACTTTGTACGCTTTTTTTTAGGGAAGACTATTTTCCACTTAGTTAATCTTCTATGCTCGAGCATGAACAAAAACAATTGTGTTCAGTGAAATCCCCCCCTTTTATCTACATCCACAAATTAATATGAGGGAAAAAAAAAAGAAGATGCGTTTGTAGACGGAGCATGGTAGGAAGAGATTCCCCGGCTTGGCATCTCTGCCTTGGCCGCTGCTTGCTCTCGCTGCGGGCGTCCCTTGGGGGAAAGGGCTGCAAAATTCCTTGCTTTGGAAACACAATCAAGGAGAAAGCCCCGCTTTGGATGGCTCAGCGGTTTCTCTGCACAGTTGAGCTTTGACCTAGCCCTGGCCTGCTTTCCGAGACTGGTCCAGCCAAGTCCCTCGGTGTTGCTTTTAAATCCGGGGCACTAAAATTTCCACTGGCCGCGTGAAAGATCTGCTGCAAATTCACTTGACACCCGTGTTAATACCATGTCGTGTTCATTTTTTTATGAGTCAGGCCCCTCGTGCCTCTAGTATACTTGTATTGACTCTCATAGTTACCATTTTAGTTTTACTGTGTTCTGTGAAAAAAATTGTAATTGGTTGAGAATCACTGTGGGCATCCATTCTTATTCAACTAAGTCTCCGCAGGTTTTTTGAGCTGGTGTGGATTAGTTTAACTCTTGTATTCAACCATTAGTGCTACCACCTTCTCACATTACAATACAATTACTGGAAGCAAGTACTGCATTTCCTATGCAACAAAAAAGGAAAATAAAAAATTGCTAATGCTAACGGGCCGTGTTGTTATTTACTTGCACAGGGTATCTGCGCGCTCGCGGCACCGCGGGACTCGCTGCGAGGCCGAGTGCTCCGGGTACGATACACGGGGCCGGCACCAGCCCGCCCGCCTCGCTGCTCCGGGGTCCCCAAACTGCAGGAATTTGGTTAAATCGAACCGCAGCCGGCGCATCAGCTGTGCTGTCGGTGTCCCCTGCACACAAAATCGCTCCTGCCGTGGTAACCAGCTGCATCCCAGCGAACCTCTGAAGGTTAAATCGCTCACAGTCGAGACATGAAGCACGTCGAGTAAAAATTAAACGAGATTAATTAATTCTGCAAATGCCACGATGTATCTTTAAAGGGAGCTAAGCGCTAAAAACGCCACCACGTTGGCCAAGCGCCGCGGTGCCGGCTGCGTTTCAGCCGCTGATGATGATGGAGACCTCGCAGCCAGCCCGGGCCGTGCTGTCCTGCACCTCCCTGCGGGGCTTCTGGGGTGCGGGGCAGAAAGCGCAGCTTTCTTCACTGCACTTTGAGGTTTTTCCTCATGTGATGCCTTTTTCCCAAAAGAAACACGCAGAAGTTAAGATCTGCAGAAGGCAATTTTTTGCATTTAAGCAATTCTGCCTGCTTTCCACATAAAAGCTGGCACAAGGCTGGGGCAGCTGTGCTGGTGGCCCTGCAGGGACAGGAGGTGGGGACCCTTGGGTGCACACCCCTTCCCTGGGCAGCACCAGCTGTGAAACAGCTCTTCCTTTTTCTTTTGGGGAAAATTAGTGTTTTCCAATAACTAAGTGCCCGAAGCTCACAAAGCGCGGGTATTTCTTTTCTGACACCCCCCCACACCTGTTTCATTTCGGGCTTCGAGGCCAGGATGGGAGGTTTGGGCCGTGCACAGATCTAATGTCACTGTCCTCTGGTGCCTCCTCCATGCCCCTCACCATGCCTCTGGCCTCATCTGGCCAGTGGCAGCTCTGTGCCTGGTCACTACTCCAGACACGGCACCAGCATTTGGGAAGAAAACTCGTCCCGGGGCTGCAGGAGAGAGCCCGAACACTGGCGGTGCTCAAAGGGAACCAGGAGGGGCTCCAGGAGGTCGGCCGGGTCCTGCCCCACACAGGGCAAAAGCTGTAGGGGAGCAGCCACCCATAGGGCCTGGCCTTGGTCACCCTCTCCCTCTTGCTTGCTGCTTGTCTTGCACTCTTTCCTTCTCGCTTTCTCCTTCTTTCTTCCTGCAGGAAAAAAAAGGTCTCCATCAGCACCTAAGGAAATAAATCCCATTCATTATTTATCGCTATGAAAAAGTGTCAGCTGGGATCGGAGTGCAAGAAGAATACACAATAGCCCGACAATAAAAAAATAAAAATTTTGGGTGGGAGAATCACCGAGTGGTGTTCAGGCAGAGAAAAATTTCGCTGCCCTGACCTGGGGGGAGAAGCAACGGAGGTGTTGAGGGGCCTGCGGGGCACAAAGCCCATCGGCGCAGGCACATTGCAGGGCACAGGCGACACGTGCACACACCCCGGCTTATCCCGCGCGTGCACATGCACGCGGGTGGGATTGCACATGCACACACACGCACACACATGAGGTTTCATTTATCACCATTTGATCACGCCTCTCCCCTCCCGCGCAGCCAGGCAGCGGCACCTCGGGTGGAGCAGTGGTGGTTATCACGCCGAGTTTCGACCTTTGGCTTTTTCACCTTTCCTTCGCCAAATCCGGGCCGTGCCCAGTTGCGTTTGCGTCAATGCTATATAACATTCAGAAATGCTCACACTTCTCTCAAGCTTATTGTTATTACAAAGATATCCCGAAGGTATTACTTACACGTCACGAAGCAACGGCCCTTTAAACTCATATTAGTGGCGGATCTGGCTACTTAATCTCTTCCTTAAAAGTAAAAGTTCCCGATGATATGGAAAGGAAGAGGCTCGGGAGCGTGAGCGAGGCAGCGGGTTCGTCTGATGTCTTTTATCTGCCGCAGACAAGCTGAGCCTGGAAATATTTATTGGTTCAGTCCTTCAGCAACATGGTATTAATTGCCGCCGAGTGTTTTGATAGGTAGTTAGCACAAGGGTATTAATGAAAATAGCACCACTTCATTTTAAAATTAACAACTTGGCCATTCAGCAACATGAGCTGATAAATTATGGCAATAAATTCGCGACTGAGATTTATGCAATGGCACCACACACTCCCACGGCACGGGGGGCCAGGGGCCCTCATCGCCCCCATGCCTCCACGCAGCTTTGTGGGTGCCTTAAATCCCAGCAGACGCTCGGGCCCAGGAGTTTCACGACCTCTCGGGTCAGTTCTGGTGCTCTTTAAAACCGACGGTGCTGGGGGCAGCTACACCAGAGCCCCCAGCAGAGTGGGGAGCCCCGCAGGACTGAAACCACCACATGCCCCACGTTGTTGGTTTGATTACACCAGGTCCCCGACCTGCCCATGCCACAGCACCCAAATAAATCCTCCCATGCTCCCCAAAACCTTAGAAACGGGGAGCTAGGCTGCTGTTGCTGCAGACCTGCAGGATCTGTTGTTGTTGTTGTTGTTGTTGGCTGGTGAATGGCCTCTCACTTGCCAACGACAGACCAGCGTCTGCTGATTCCCATCCCTCTCTTCCCTTCCAAGAGGCAGAAGCAAACCAGGGCTGTGATCGAGGTCAAACCCAAGCCCACCCCTTTCTCTGGGCTATTTTCCAACATTTTCTTTCGCTCAGGTGGGGTTTTTCTGCATCCCATCTCTCAGAGGCCAGAGGATGTGCCAGGTTTTGGCTGCACGCGGCCATCAATGCACAAGCCGAGAGCAAACCCGCTCTGCCTGCGGCACCTGCGGCACCAAAGCAGCCCTGGCCCTGGCACAAACCCTGCTCGCCCAGGACATAAAGCCTCTCGTGAGCGCCGTCCATAACCCGCCTTTTTGACAAAGAAATATTAATCTGTGAAAAATGAATGGCAACTCCCTGCCTTAGGCAGAGAAGAAATTGGAAAATGTTCCTATAAATGTGATTCATATGACATAATACCTGCCCCCATATTGCATTAGCCAAACCTATTAGAATGGAGATGCAGCCAACTATTTTGTTATATGGGGTTTAATCTTTTTCCCCATTGTTCATTATTACCCTACAGAAATTTCATAACCTGGCATCTTTTTTTTTTTTTTTTTCCCCTTCTAGTTGTGGCTTTTCCCTTGTGCCATCCCAGTGGGTTGAAATGAGTGCAAAACACCCCAAAAAGTGCCCAACATCTGCGTGCTGTGGGCAGAGGGCACAAACCTGCTGGGGGGGTGTCAGCAGCAGGGTGCTGAACGGGGGCATGGGGGGGGGGGGGGGGGGGGGGGCTGGCCTCAGGGTGGCACCCCCAGCTCTGGAGCAGCCACATGGGCAGCGGGCTGGGGGGGGGCACTGCAGGTCCCCCGGGATGTCTCCGCTCTTTAGACAAACACAAGCGATGTGCTCTCCTTCCAAAATAGTGCATTTTGTTACCAGGCGGGAGATGCACCCGTTTCATAGAAAATTCAGCTAAATGTTGCATTTATTTATAAATGTGACAAATTTAATAGGGTAGGAAAGGTATTTGAATTATTGATTGTTAAATATTTAAGCTCCGAGTACCCATCCATCAGCATGTGTGAGAAAGCTTGGGACAGATTTATGATGTTGGAGTTTTCCTGGTTAGCTGGCACTTGGCATTTCTATTAATTATATCCCACACACTCCTTTTTTTTGTATGTGTGTGTGTGTTTTTTTTTTTTCCCTGGGATTTGTTAGAAGTATTTATAAAAGATGTCCCTATTATACCATTTAAATATTGTTTGTGCAACTGGAACATGTTTTCTATCGGGGTTTAATACACTGTTTGATTTAGGAGAAAATTAAATTAGAAGGTGTAAGTCTCAGGAGACGAGTGCTTTATTTGAAAAGGGTTTCCACCACTGGAAAGCACAAAGTTTTTCTTTTACATATAAATATTTTGCTCCCGGTGTCCCCGGTGTGTGGGTGGGAAGGAAGCAGAAGACTCAGCCTGTTTCTCTGCAGCCCGATGCTGGGGCAGGTGGGAGGCTTTTGGCAAAGGTTTCTTTGACGTTAAATCACTCAGAGTCTAAAAAGTGCCTCGGTTTTGCCCAGCGTGGTGCCAAAACTCCTGTTGCAGTGTGAGTAAAAGCTCCTGGTTCCCAGTCCGGGGGTGAAGCCTCTGCCATCACATGGGGATGGGGCGCCAGGAGGTGGCACCTCCTGTGCCCAACTGTGGTCCGGCAGGGAAGTGCTGATGATGCTTGTCCTCGCTCATCCCCAAACTGCGTTTGTGGCAGCGGGAGGGGATTTTGTCCTGTCATGAGCCTGGCTCTGTCACCACCAAGCGTCCTCCCTGCTTGCTCTGCTCCCGAGTGCACACTTGGCTTGGGGTCGGTCCTTTCTTTCCTGGGGGCATGGAGGCTTTGGGGAGGAAAAGGCTCAGGGTTGGCCGCAGGGCGAGGCTGTGCCCTGGTCCCCAGCTGGACCCTGTGCACTATCCAAAAAGTGTCCCAAAGTCCTACTCGTACCAAGACTTCGTCTTCACCCTGTAACCACACTGATGATGGGGAGGGGGCATGATGCGTTGCATGATGTTTGTTATGTTCATTAATAACCCCCCTCCAGCCCCTGTTACTTCCCTGGGCGGGGGAAGGATGCGAATGCCCGCGTCGCGGCCCCAGCGCCACGGAAGGGTTCGTGCAATGGGAGGAAACCGCCGAGGAGCAGCGGGTCAATAATGCACCTCCTAAAAACCAGCTCCCTGAGTGTGTATTGCTATGATAGATTGTAATTGCTCAAGAAGAGCCATTATGGCCTGTTAGGTCAATACTCTGCATTTCCAAAGTGCTTTAATTAATACATATTTACATCAGGTAATAGCAAGGATTTCTCTGAGCCGTGGTATGAGGCCAAGAGAGGCTCCTAACTTTCATAATTTGGGGGGGTGGGCATGATTTAGTCTCTCCGTGCTTTGTTGCAAATTACAGAAATGCATCTGTTGTCACGAGCAGCGAGAAAATCTCCGTCCTCCTCCAGGCGGCCCTGTGCTTCGGGAACAGGCACGGGGGCACACAGGGAGCAACCCCCAGCACTTTGCCAGCCGCAGCCCCTCGTCCTTCCCCTCGCTGTTCAGGGCCATAAATAAGGTAACGGCAGATATATTGCTGCTGCTGTTACTTGCACGGGCAGGCACCATCAGGAGAAAGGCTGCGGGTGCTGGGGAGGCAAGCTCCCAGCTCCGCCACGTTCCTGGGCCCCACCACACAGCAAAGCCCTCATTTTGCCAGGTTTTCACCCGTTTCCTTGCCCTGGGAGCATGCAGCCCTCCAGGAGGGGCCAAGGCTGAGTTCGAGGTGCTCAGCCCACACCAGGCACAGAGGTGAGCGCTGGGACCACCTGGTGCCCCAGGTAACACTGAAACACAAACAGGGCAAGGTTATTGATTTTTTTCTCCTTCTTCTTTCCCCGAGACCACAAATTAGAAACGGCGCTGCTAAAACTCACTGGCCTCTCCGCAAATTTTAATTAAAGCATAAATAAATCATTTTGGGTGCTGCACTTGCCTATAAACAATGAGGGAGATGGCACCCTTACAACTGCTTGTCAACATTTGGTGACTAATGAGTCACTGTGAAAATACAATCTGAAGCGACCGAATTGAAACCAGACCCCGGCGCTAACGAACGGCACATGCCCGCCCGCCGCAGCACGGCGGCCGAGGGCCCCCAAACCGCCCCTGGGGGCGGGGGGTGCTCAGCCGCGCAGCCCCGGCCTTTATTGAATAAAGCGCAGCGCTGTAATGCGATATTGCAGCTGCAGCCTTTTTGCCACGTTGTGGAGTAATGTTTTCCCCTGTCCTTGCAGCAAACAATAACCATATGCTGCGTGTGTTACCAAATGTTTATTTTATTTCTTCGTCAGGACTGGAGGCGGGCTCTGAAGAAGGGCTCGCGCTGTTCCAAGTGGTTTCCAGCCAGCTCTGCACGGACCGCGGCATCCCACGCCACGCCTCACCGCACGGCCCCGCGTGGCCCTGGATGCTGACCTGAAGGGTGTCCCCATGCAGCATATCACCCCACACACCACATCTCACCCCCCCACACCATATCGCAGCCCACCACACCGTATCACACCCCATCACACCGCACCATGCCATGCCACACCAGCCTGCAGCAACACAGCCCCAGATGTCCTCCCAAGGCCACGAGTCGCGCTCGCACCAGGCAGCTTCCACCACAGTCTTCAGTTCAACAAGACACCAAGCTGGTTTGGTTTTCTCCACCAAACATGTAAAGCAGGCCTAATTTTCAAGGTTTTTATCCCCCACAAGGGACCAAGGGGCTTTACCCAGACAAGGGCTGCACGTCCCATGCACACACACAGCCCTGCATTTCTCTGATACACCCATAAGCGCCATGCTTGCTGCGGCTCCATGACTGCCGGCACTCCACAAGCTGCAGCCAAGTGTCTCCACACTGTCTTGCTCCTAAAACACCCCAGGACCTATGCCATTTCCACCCCAGCACCCTGCTGAGCCCACCCGACCCCACAACGCTTTGCTCTTCGTCTTAATTAATGAGTGAAATGTTCAGGATCCTGTGGGCGTAGCAGTCATTCAGGCCCGAGGAGCCTGAGCAAGGAGCTGTGCCCTCAGGCGCAGGCAAGTGGCTGCTTTTCTCTCACACCCCTGTCATTCAGCTGAAACAGCAGCAGCAGACGGACAGACAGACAGACGGACAGACAGCCTGCGTCCAGCACGTCCAATATATGCCAATATCCACAGCCCGATTCCCAGCGGTTCTCCTCTGGGGTCAGAGCCCAGCCCCTGGTGCCATGGCAATGGGAATTAGGCCTGCTTAGCTTGCCTTTTTTTCATTATTATTCCCCTGAACGCAGGCTCGTGAAAAGAAAGAAAAATATTATGTTCCGTGTGTCACTTCTGCGAGTCAGAAACCAGTCTTGACAGGGGAAAAAAAGAAGGGGGGAAAAAAAAAATCCAAAAGCTCCCAACTGCAGCACATGCTCATGGAAACAAGATGTGGAGCACATGAGGCTGTCCCAGGGAGAAAGTTTTCTAAAAATAACATATGCAGATTATGTACATAAAATGTCATGAAATATCAGCACATAAAAACGTGTGGTAGTTCAGGCTGTTGCAATTACAGCTAAAATGTGCCAGATGAACGACACGCAGCATTTGGTGCTGTCTGCAGCGAAAGCCAGGCACGGGGCCAGCGGCCGCGGGTGCTCAGCCCCACGGCACCGCCACGCCACGACCCACGAGTTGCCCAGCCCGCCCCAAAGCCGCCGCTGAACACTTCCTAGCTGCCCGTTTTCATAAAACATCCATCTCTGGATTTCATTTCTGGGCCTGCTTTGCTCCTCGTTGGGTGACGGCTCTCGGCCTTGTCAGCAGGAACACAGCGGGGAAGGGGGGGGGGGGTCCCCGGCCACGTAGCTGTGTGTACACACGAACACGATTTGGTTCACGATTTGTCCTCATGCAATGATGATCAGAAAGTGCCTCGCACACAAGGGGACCCCCACACACCCCAAGGGTCACCTCTTTCCCCTGGGCTTTGTGCTCGCTGCAGGGCACTCTCAACAGAGCAGCGCAAATGGAACAGTGTCAGCTCTTTGGCTTCACTAAACCACATTTCTCAGGTAACGTCGCTGCTTAGGGCAGGGCAAAATTCACCTCAGTGGGCCCAGGCTGGATTTTGGGCAGCACCAAGCACAGGCGGCTGTGGGGACTGGCCCCACTGGCAGCTCTGAGGCCTGCAGCACTGTGCTGAGGGGCCCTGCCTCACGGGGTGTGATAGCCTGTTAGGTTGCACTTTTTAACCGCTTTTCTAGCAAACAGGGGCTTTGTCCGTCGAGTCGGCCAGAATTAAATTACTTCGCAAGAGATTTCTTTTTTTCCCCCAAGGATACTTTTTATTTCGTGCCACAAAACGCACGCTGCTGGCGGCTCTTGGGGAGAACAAGGCCTTTTGTATCAAAGTCCAGAAAAGCAACATGATTCATTGCTTTCTCATTATTTTGTCCTCTTGCTGGATATTGCCGGGGAAATTCCGCCCCCCACCCCCCCTTTCTTTCTTTCTTTCCAGCCCGTTTGAAAGCAGCTGATGGAAGGAGAGGAATATTCATCTCCCCGCTTCGCTCACGTGGCCGGCGGAGCCTCGGCAAACTTCGATGGCCGGCATCCCGGTGCTGAGAAGCCCGAGCGCAGGGAGGGCAGAGGGAAGGCTCGCGCCCTCGGCTCGCCTCGAGAGCCTTCCTGCACCGTGGCTCGTTCCCCTGCAGTGCGGGGAAGGCTGTCTGCGGGAGCGAATTGTGTACTGCGGCAGACGGGGCTCTTTTTATTTCCATTGATTTCCGGTTAATCGCTTTTGCCCTCCCGAGCCGACGCGCCAGCTCGCACGCTGGGCTGTGCCGCGGCCGCCGGGGCTGGGGGTGGCAGCAGGACCCCCGTGAGGGCCGGTAGAGGTCCAGAGACAGTGGGGAGGTTTGAGGATGGAGGTGTCTGCTTGGGAAATGAGCCACAGCATAGTGCATGTTCATGGGGAAAACTTGTGCCAGCCCTGGTGGGTGCTGAGCAGCCTCAGTTTCTCCAGGCAGGGAAATGGGTTGATTTTCCTCATTGCTAAAGGACAGGAGGGATAACACCAAGATCCTGCGTAAATCTTCCTGAGGGGCCCCTCCTGCCTCAGCACCATGGTTCTGAGCCCTCCCAAGCGCCGCCTGCCCCAAGGAAAAGCCCTTCTCCCAGCATTTTCCCATCTGGGATGCTCCACTGGTAGAGATCCCAACTCACTGCACTGCGCCCCCTCCTTTACAGCCTCCCTGTTGGTTTTTGGGAGGATATTCTTCTCATTTTTAAATAACATCTTTGCACTACTTGGGAGTAGGCAGGGTGTTCTCGTTTTCTTTCCCAAGAGGATCTGGAAGGGGGGCAGATGCTTGGCCTGCACCCACACACCTGTCCTGTCGTGGTGTCAGGCCCCTGCAATGCTCTCCTCCATGCTGCTGTCTCACGAAACCGGGCCTTCTGTCTCACCACAAGACATGGTGAACAGCAAAATTCAGCATGACGACATTCATGGGGAGGTGGCACGCGGTCCCACTGAGTGGGGTCAGCCCAGACGAAGGGAAAGAAAAGGGCTGAGGTAGTTGTTGTCTGACACAATGGAGGAGAAAATGGCCGGGGCAGCGTGGAGTGGACAGCTCTCCTCCCAGCACAGACAGGATCCGGACAGGGAATGTCCCACCAGAGCAGCTGTGGAAGCAAGGCTGGAAAATGAAAGCTCCGGAGCCAGGAGGAAGAGGAAGAAGCAGATAAAATACACTTCTGAAAAGGATTTTGAGGTGAGACTCGTGACTTTTTAGTGCACAGGACTGACTTCACACCCTCTGTGGCAGGACATAGCCCGGCCTCGGCTCAGCCAAACGCCAGTGGGAAGGGAAGGGAAGGGAAGGGATGGGAAGGGAAGGGAAGGGAAGGGAAGGGAAGGGACACATCTGGACATGTGAAACATGACAGAGGGCAGCCCGGCCCACTCCAAGCCCTTGAGGCAGCAGTTCAGCACTGCGCTGCTACACCCGTCTCAGAGAATTTCAACTCCTGCACACTGAGGCAGAAGGCAGAGGGACGGCTGCCCCACGACATGGGGGTGTCTGGTCACAAGAAACTGCTGGAGAAGGGAATGTAAAGGCTGCCAGGTCACCGTGCTGGCAGAGGGTTTTGCTGGGCTGGGCTCGGTTTGCTCACCCCGTGAGGGCCGGCATGCACATGGGAGTCTGAACAGCACTGGTGGGAGCAGCAGCTCAGGCCACCCCCAGCACTCCCTCAAAGTCAGCTTCTTAAAACAAACACCGCCCTGGGACAGCAGCTGCTGGAGATAACCAGTGGGTTTGGGTGCTGGAGGCGTTTGGCCTTCATGTTTTTCTCACTCCGGGCACAAAATGTGCCGTTATCTGCCGTCCAGCACACCACTGTGGTGCCGTGGGCACAATGGCTTCTGAGCGTAGTCTCAGTTTTGTTCACCTCAAAGTCATTGGTCAAATTTAATTCAAACAGGGATCAATTAGAAAAGGTTGTGACAGACAGTTAAAGTCACCAGCAACTCCTATAAATTGTGGGTAGAATTTCCTCCTTTGCCATATACTGGTTTAACGTAGGAAATGGCTCATTTGCAAGCTAAAGGTTTAATTAGGAGAAAATAAAAGGTCAGCAGAGATCAGATGTGAATTGCAAAGTGCCAAAGAAGTTTACTGCAGCATCATATTTATTGAGAGGCATGCTATAGATCTGCTCTCTCTCTGCCCAGAATGCTAATAGCATCCCTTTGAATTCTTAATATCAACAGAAAAATCATCGATGATACATGGGATGCTTTAAAACTATTTGGCACCCGCTTTCCCTTTATGATAATCAGAGGGCTCTGCTAAGACCCAGAGACTCCTTTACCCATCTTGTTAATTGTGGATCGCTCTTTCCAGGTCAGGTTTCCAGAACGTGACACCTTTCAGCTTGCTGTTTCCTCTCCCAGCCATCGCAATATGAGCTTTGCACAAGATATTTATTGCTCCTACTGATCAGGGACACAGTCACGAAAGCAGCGTAATTTGTGCCAGAAATACCAGTGTGATGAAAATTCACGGGGATTCTTCCTCACCTCACTGTATTCCGAGTGGTTCTTGGGGGCGTACGAGCTGCAGAAATAACGAGTGCTGTAAAACCTCTCTCCAAAGCCCCGGCAGCAGCAGAAGTGTGAATGCAGGAGGGCTTGGTCAGGGGGGAGGCAGCACAAGCCTCCTCCAGCCACCTTTTGGGCCAGTGATGGGTGAGCAGAGCCACGGCTGGCCCCGTGGAATTGCACCTGGCACACCGCTGCTCCAGCAGACAGAGGAGAAGCGCCGGCGTCTCACCCTGAGACCTGAGGAGCTGCCCCCCAGCCACCACACCTTTGGGGATGCTCCCACCAGGATTCATTTCGGTGCTGCAGCAACTTCCCTCCTGCTGGGACCTTGCCAGCAGGCACAGGTGCTGTTTCCAGACCAGTCTGCGCCGCAGCTGGGGCTGGGCGGCTTCCACACCGCGAGGCCAGGGCTGAGTGGGGCTCTGAGCGCGCTGCATCACCACTGAGTGCGATGAACACTGCAAAGGTGCAGAGACTGCGAGCTAGGTGGAGTGAAATCAAAATGGCAGCTGGACCTGGCCAGGAGAACAATGGCAATTTTTACAGTCACTTTCATTTGTTCCAGTATCACTCAGCCCAAATCCAGTTTGATTTGATGCTGCGATTTTGCTTTAAGTAGCGCTGTATGAAACAGGACAAACAGCAGAGCAGATTGCAAACCGATGTCAGTAATTTCAGCAGGCGATGCTAATTCCCAGCACCTGAGACTCACGTCCTCCGTGCAGCGTTGATAACACTGATTTCAATAATTTCGGCAAAGCAAACTTTCTGACCAGCAGGCTGAGGATGGAGAAGGCTCTTCACTCTTGTGGTGCATCAGGAACACAGCAATTATTGGCTGGCAGTTCCAACTGCCTGGTAAAGTATGAAGAGTAAAATAAACATGTTGTGGCTCTAAGCTCAGAACAGAAGAGCTGTAATTGTTTTGAAGTTTGACTACTGCCTCATCTCACCGCACGGGGGGAACGACGCAGACCTCAGCGCATCTCTCTTATGGCAAAGGTGCATGGCGCTCTGTGATTCCAGCACGTGTAAGATTCAGCTGTGATCCATGTAAAGCATCGACCATTTTCCCTCGACACCACCCAAAAGCAGCACTACCTTGGGCAAACCCCACTGCTGTTACAAAGCTGGCTTCTGTAAACGTCTGAAGAGGTGCAAGAGCCTCGCTCGTCTTTGCTGGGTGCACAGGGGCAATTCGGCAGCTCCGACAGCCACATCGTGTCTGGGATCATCTAAGCTGACTCGATAGAGATGTCAAGTTTGAAAAGATAGCAGAAGTCTGCCTTGCAATTTAATTGGCTTACACTTCTGTATATCCTATTTTAAAAGTAAGGCCTTTAAAATGCGATTTGGACGAGAAACTTGTGCAGGGCTTTACCCTGGGCAGTCTCACAGACCTCTCAGCGACAAAAACAGAATGGCTCTTAATACGAGCTGCATATACGGCTGGATTTATGGACTATTCATTATTTTAATAGCACTTATTGACTTAGGGTCAAATATCTTTTTCCAACATTTTTTTATTTAAGGAAAGAGCCCGTATGTCACAATCTCATGCCTCATCTAATTGGATAAGTGTTTCCTTTGTCCTTGAAACCGAAAAGTAGAATGCGTATCCAGGAGCTACAGAATGAAAAAGCATCTGCCTTTGGTATTTGGCATGCCTCAATTAAAAAACCCGCTGCCTGCGCTATAATTTTTTGAATTCTGACCAGCGCACTTCTGCTCAGATTCAAACAGACAGTCCTGAAGGTCGAGCTAGGGGTATTTAAAACGAAATCCTTTGGAACAATGCTTAGAACATTAATGTTTTACATACAACAGAAAAGAGGCCCGGAACCAGCAGAGCTAAGCTCGTGGTCATGCCGAAATCCAGGGACCGATTCACATGCTCGTTCGTCTTGGAGTGTTTCTGCAGGCTCCTGCTGGACTGCAGTTTAAGTCTGTTTTCACAACGTGGCTCCCCTCCCTCCCATTCCCACGAAGCCAGTGCTCAATATGCACAAAACACTTCCATCTTTAAAAAATAATTGAAAAGGTGCACCCTGAAGTTCACTGGATCGATCCCTCTGAATTATTTTATTTAGAAGACACTTCATTGTGTCAAAGATTTAATGGAGAGGTTACGATGCCCAGCCTTCGGAATGTCAATGCATTAAACTGGAGCATTGCAGGGAATGTTAAAATCCCCGTAACGTACGCCCAAGCAAAACTGTCAGATTTTTGAAATATGAAAATTCTTACACAGTTTAGATAAGATCCAGACTGCTGAGGAAAAGGAATACAGCGGCCAGAATCCTTCTGTGTGTGTCTTACAAGTACAGGGGTGAAATTTAGCAGCCTCTCCCCAGACTCCTTTGCCTTTCCCTTACATCCCTTCGAGTGCTCACTTCCCCGCCTGTACCTTTGGAAACGCATGCATTTTTACACGAGCACTATTTCCCGGCATACTTGATTAAATACCTTCCCCTGATATTTATTGCCTATTAAACAACATATCTTCGGCATGTACCTTCACCAGACAAAGATCTTCGCTATCAAATGCAGACCTCAGCATGTCTTAGGCCAGAGCAGTTTACTGCAATGGTCTCTGCGTGGGGCTGCAGCTGAGAGCACTGAGAGAACTCCAGCACTGCAGAGCAGGGTTATCTGCTTAGTAAGCGGCACCGCCGGTGTCTGAGAATTACCCGGCTTTGCCCCATTTTACATTTCTTGGTACATGTGATAAGGCCATAATACAGAAGATGTCCAACGGATTTTTATTTCTCTCCTTAGGGAATGTCTCTCTTCGGTGCTGCTGGAACAACTGCGATCCACCAAAGTACTTCGAGGCTGTAAAGTTTCAAGTGAAACGGAAGGGCGGGGGAAGGAATGACAAGTCCTTTTTACTGAAATTCTCTCCCCAAATGGATTTGGCAGAGCCCGACTCTGCTGATCTTAAAGCAAGGTTTATCATTTGTGCAGGCTGCTGCCTGAAGGGGGAAAAGATCTTTGAAGTTTCTGAATGATGGAAGGGGGTCTCCCCCTGCTCTCGCTCACACACATTTTTTAAGGGTGGAGACTGGGAGATGCTCAACTGCCCTGAGTCAGGAAATTACACGACAAATTAAACAATTATGTGTTTTAGTGCTGAGCGTCTATTTAGACACTCAGCGCCAAACATGCATTTAACATGAGTTCCACGGGCATTTACAGCTCCCCATTACCTGTAGCTCTGCATTGCATGGTTTTCCTGCACGTTAAGAGCCCCCCACCACAGCATCTACACCTTGGAGAGATTTCTTTATCATTTATTACAGAAGGCACTGCCTGGACACTGTTGGAGTGACAAGGACTATTTCCTTAATTACTGTACATTGATAATAGCATTTACTCTGGCAGCTCCAGTGCTATTCAATCAAGCAAGATTCAATACAAAAAAGCTGATTTGCCAAAAAAGAGATTAGCATAAGTGCCTACAGTCACATTCTATTTTTGAAGGTAACACTACTGTGTCTGTGAGCTTGCTTGTGGGAACTTTATAAAGACAGATTAATCTAGTTTATCTCCTTCAAAAGATATTTGGGGAAATGACAGAATCAGTGTTTAGGTTCGTGATAATATTTTTTTTATAAACACATAAAATAAAGAACTGCACAGAAAGTGCTTATCAGGAGCAGGAAGGTGTATTTTTTCTCTTAGGCGAATGTAGATACTTGTTGTGAAAAATTCCGTGTTCCCTGGTTTGCCGTTGCTGTTCTTTGTCATTTGATCAAGTGGTGACTGTAGCTGTTGCACTTTAAAATTAAATGCTATTATTTATGGTAGAACTTGTGCTAGTTAAAAATGCAGACCTCAGCACTATGTACGTTTGTAAGCAGAAGGTTAAGCAGGACATTTTAAATGGTAAAGCAAAGGGCTTAATCAAGGCTGAAGAGCAAAATGCAGTGGGATAACAGATACAGTAAACAGGCATTAATCACCATACAGGCTTAATCCAGGTATTAGGCAGTCTTGGGGCTAATATGAAGACTCACTTGCATAAGGACTCATTCTATCAACTCTTAAATATGTGGATAACTTTATTCTTGGGAGAAATTTCGTCAAAGTTAAAGGCACTTGCAAGACCAGGCCCATAGTGTGCCTTTGTAAAATGGTCATCACACAATTATTTTGCCCGCAGGGGATTTCTGAATTAGAAGACACGTGTAGGGGTGTGGCTCAAGAAAGGAAAAAATTGACCAGCCGCAGCATCGGGAGCCACTTTTCCAGGCTTTTTCCCTCGACACTGTCTGTTACTGTGACATCAAAATCCAAGCTAAGCACTTCTTGCCAAGGATGGACCAAATAACACCATGGAGCCAGTATCATCTCAGGGGAGACAGCTCACTGTCTTATTGACAAATTTAGTCACTACAAATCCAGGCTTAGAACACAGTCCTTCCCTAGCCATAATCCAGCGCTTGCAAACTGTGTTTAACCACTGATGAACTAAAACTTCAGTTTCCAGAAGATAATAGCACATCCATAAGCATGAAATTCACTTTTATTAGATGTTTAGAAAGATTCAAGTGCTTCCACATTTAACTTAACATCAGAAATTCCCAATCTTTGTATGAACATACACAGCACGTGCATTGACACCCTGGCACGCAAACCCCATCCTCCAGCCCAAGGTGGGTTTTGGCGTCCTGGTCAAGTTCCCCTTACCCCTGAAACAGAACCTGTAGGCTCATGGCAAGCCCAACATGAGCTAACCTGAGGAAAGGGGAAGGAGATGGAAGTGGGGAACGGGGTAGATGGCCACAGTTTATCTATTCAAGGAACAGCAAGATGAAAAAAAAATCCACAAACCTTTAATTGTGAATGTAGAAGAGGGACAGTGATGTAACTGTTCCCAGGGAACACTATTCTTATTTTGTAGAGGGAGGTGAGCCAAGATACTTAAGCTCTAGAGAACCTTTAACACAGGAAGCTATTTATCATAACAAGCTTGGTTGATACTGCTCCCATACTGAACCAATTAGATTAGCCTATTTCGTCATACTTCATAACTTGGGATGATAGGTTTCCAAGCATGGTACAGTGCAGTAATTGAATTTTGATCAAACACACATGGCCCATAACCCAGTATGTGAAACTTTCAGAACAGTTCACAGCTTTTAAATATCCAGTCAACATGTTGCCAAAAGTACAGGATGTACTTGATGCAAGTGGGAGAGGAGGGGGGAGCACGAGTCCACGCCGTAACTTGGTACAGCTGTAAAACAAACATTTTTTTGTTCCGATTCTGTTCCTACTTTAGCAAAGGAGCTGGGAGGAAGACAGTGAATGTCAAGTAAGTCGTTTTTCTCCCCAACCCCCACGCCCCCCAGGCACACATTTCCCTTTTAACATTCTTAGATTACCACAACCTTTTAAATTCACTATACTGTACTTTCATACTGTATTAGACACACCAGCAATTATGTTTGTTAGCATGACACATCCATTGCTTACACTTAGTTAACAAAATAACTTAAAAGTCGCATGCATCATCCTCTTAATAGGGTTATAATCAATGGGACCATGGAATGAAAGCCCTAAAAATTACCCCCCACCTCTGCATTCCCCAGGCTTCTGCCTCTGCCAACACAATCCATATGTTGGGCAGTCTCTTCGGGCTCAAGGCGAACACCCAGTCAGTTCTTTGCAGTCAGCGGTCTCCTCTTACACGTTCTTGCTGTTTTCCCCACAGTAAATCCAAGGAACTTTGAAGAAGGTTCTGTGTAAAGGAAACAGAACGCATTAATAATTTCATTCCCACCACTCTCCTGACTCGGGGGCAAAGCACCCACTGCAGAACAGGTTCAAGACAAGGAGCCTTGTGCTAGGCTTTATTCTGAGCGAGTCGTGGCCAGCCGTACCAGAGCTGCTCTCTGGCCCACACCTGGCAGCCTGGCACACTTGAGCAGTGGGGCAGGATAACCCCAGCCGCTGCATGGGGCGCTGCCAACTTCCGTGTCTTTCGAATGCTTCGACCTGAAAGGCAGTCGGAGGCTGTGCAGCTCTCCCAGCACCTCGGGCATCTCAGCTCCCCAAAAGGGAAGCACCAGGGCAGCCAGCACCTTGGCTTTAGCTGAGGTGGTGCAAATGACATAAAAGCTGGCAATTACTGCGACAGCCCTCCGAAGAACGTAGGTTTACCCGAGTGCTTCTGGTTGCACTCCGTGGATCAGCTGCCTCCAAGACGTCTCACACACCTGCTCTGGAGTACAGCTGTGTAAGAGAAGCAGCCACAGGTTCCAAGGGGAGAAATGGTGCTTTCCAGAGGTAACAAAACGTGCATCTTGCTCAGTCCTGCCACTGGTTGGGGACAGGTACATTGCACAATTACAGCCCCCCCATCTGAGACAGAGTGCAGGAGGATGCACTGGAATCCTTCTCCCTCCCCGCCCCATGCCTGACTAAGTTATGATGCTGCAGAGAAAATAAAAAGAAAAGAAGAAAAAGAATTCAGTGTTAAACTTATCAAACTTGGTCCAAGTTTCAGCTCAAACCAAGGTTAAATAGGCCTGTTCTAAGCCTCTTAGAGATAGGATTTATATAGTAATTACAGTAATGGAAACTGATCTTTATAATTTTTATACTGCCTAAAATTCTGCTGTGTCATATACATCTGCAGAGCCCGAGAACTGTGCTTCTCGGAGAGAAGCACTGCAGTCTTGAAAGCAGCCATTCAAATGTATAATGGAGAATTATCAGAGCATGAGGACGTCTGAGATATAATGAACCACGAAGAAGCTGCAATCCTGGAAAAGCAAGGAGCACATAGTTGAGAAAAGCAGCATTTTTAAACAGTTCATTTTGTTGAAAGTTTACAGAACTAGATCTTCATCGCCCATACTACAAACAGTTTTGGGAATGCCCCTTTTATTTTTATATTTCCTTTATTTTCCTTTGGTACAGTTTCGGGTCTAGAGTGAGACCACAGTGCAAAATGCACCTTGGTCAGACACAATCCCCATGCTCTTTCCAGTTTTCTCTGTCGTGCAAGGAAAAATGCAGGAGTGCTAAGTCTTTGCTGTGCGGTAAAGAACAACTTCAGGAGATTTGGAGATCTGATAGGGGGTTTGGCTCCACCTTCAGGAAGCAGAAGGCAAAGAGACAACATAGTTTTAAGTTTCAGACATACTTTCTGCTGAAACTAAAGCCTACAACCCCCTCTTATAAACATCTATTCCTCCCCAACGTGTTTTTGTTTCATACATATAAAAGATTCCCTGATCTGATGCCCTGACATTTCCACACATCTGATTCAGCTCTGAAGAGCCCAGCTCCTCCTACAGCTTCTTGAGAACTTGTGGAAGGATGTCCAAAAACAGCCAATACGTGAACAAATAGAGCTGAGATATGAACAAAGGACAAAGAAAAGCTGCTTTGAGGTGAAAAAAAAGTTGCCACACACAGGATGTTGTAGTCCTGTTTCAAATATTATCAGCCATTTACACTCTCGGTGCTAAGGTTTCCATGGAGCATGAAGTTTTCTCTGAGAATTCACAGAGATTGGAAAGGTTCTCTGGGTAACACAGACGGACTGAGAGGAAGAAAGCTGGAAGAGTTGATCACATTTCAGTCTAGCAAAACACATAAGCATATGCCTAAAGTTAAGCTTTTTTCTCCCCAGATTCTGGCAGCAATTGCAGAAGATGCAAACAGACTAATCTCTTGTATTTCACCATCAGCAGACTGATGCAGCTTGAAATAACAAACACCCAGAACACAGTAGCTGGTTAAAAAGTGTGATTTAAATGAATTAAAATGCCACATTTTTTTAAAAAGCCACATAGTGACCATTTATAATGACGAAAATGGCAAAGTAGTTAGAGATGAGGCTACACTGAGTTTGAAAGACTATGATGTTATCAGTGAAATAACAAGAAATCACCCAATTAGTGACAGGCAATGGAAATGTACAGTTGCTTGCAAAATCTTGCCTTTGGCATTTCCCCAAAGGGGTGCGCAAGTACCCAACCCAACCTTATTGTAGCCAACATCATTTTCTGGAGGAAACACGTTCCAAAACTGCAGAGCAAGCAACAGGAATGGCTCTCAAATGGAATAAACACCTAATGAATCTAAAAATAATAATAATAAAAAACAAAAACACTGAGAAGAGATGGGAGAAGACTGAATAGACAGAGCCGTGTAAGCAAATACAACTGAATATACTCCTGAGGAACAAAGGAAACAATTCTTGATGGGGTGACAACAGATGTTCTCCAAAAAAATTCTAACGGAGCATTTCAAACACAAAGACCTTCCTGTGGAGCTGAGAAGTTTTACTGGCAGACATGCAGCAATACATCTTCGGAAACATAACAAACCCTACCATTTGAGGTGCTATCAGGTCCTGAAAGCAGCAGTGACATCTTCATGTAGTAAGTGGTGGGCGGTGGTAGAGAGGGAAACAGTTAAGATAACAAAATACTGTCACGGGAAGTTGCTATAGCAGAGTCTTGATTTAAACGGCTGTAGGAAGAGCTAATCAGAGAACTTGGTCTAGAATAGCCTTTTGAAAATGCGCTCTGTACTCAAGTGAAAGATACACAGATCGACCTAATGGAATAA
Organism: Cygnus atratus; assembly: GCF_013377495.2. NCBI lineage: Eukaryota > Metazoa > Chordata > Aves > Anseriformes > Anatidae > Cygnus > Cygnus atratus. Next base: position 29,747,982 of record NC_066369.1, read on the forward strand.
CTACAATGCAGCGTAATTTATGAATCATGTAGTTTCACCTAAGTACAACCACTTGTACTGTGTGAGTGTAGTACACAAAGTGCCCAAGGCCAAACGTTCCTACTAGCTGCTGCCTCTCCACATCATGGTTAAGCATATTGCAGAAAATCCTAAAACTTAGACTGAGTAAAAAAAAAAAAAAAAGGTTTATGGAGCCATTTTTGCAATGACTGAACTGCACTGGTACTTTGGGAAGATTTGGATTTAATTCCTAGCTTGGATCTGCAGCATCTTCACTGAATGGCTTTATATAGGTTTTTAAATGTGAGGCACTTCAAAATTCTTTTTTTAAACTCTGGCCTTTACTTTTTATCTTAAAAAAAAAAGAAAAAGAGCATAAAGAATAATACTTCTTTGTCTTGTTGGAATGTTGAAAAGATTCCTGAATATCTGCAAGGCAAGCAGATACCATTTTATCTGGGAACAAGGCAGGAGGATGACATAGTACATTGTCTAATTGCTTTCAGTGCTTTGCAACTGTTTTTAAGGAAAAGCTACAAAAGAGAGATTATTCCAGTGCAGTAAGAGCAATCGGAACCACAGAAACACTAAGATGGACAACTTGATTGACAGGTGAACACTAAAGCAGGCAGCAACACAGGAAATCATCATAGGACAGACATTTTGATAAATATTACTGTAGCCAATTTATTATTAACACAGTGGGACAGCTTTACATCTTGCATCACACTTTTCACAGTCCTTATGGTAAACATGCCATATCTGACAATTACAAGATGAAAACAAAAACCTCACTAACTCTCTACTGGCCCTGCAGCACTATCTACTCGCTCAGTTAACCCTCTCTAAACTTCAGCTGTGCAACGAAACGAGGGTGTTCAGATACACAACATAATTCGTATCGGATCCAATCCAAGTTGCAAAGCTCGTGCCATCTGTGACACTGATTTCTAAGACTTCACATAAAATGGAGATGGTTGTGAAAGAAGTGGAAAGGTGTTAGTACAGGACGGAGGACCAAGTGGAATGCCATCTAAAGGGAATTAAAATAAAATCTTGCTAAGGCTTAAAATACTGTTCTGTCTGGTCACCCTTGGCTCCATTCTTACTGCTATGACCAAACAGGGCAGTCCGGAGCAGAACGGGCACTGGTAGCTCTAGCAAAGGATTGGGATGAAAGAAGCCCACAGTTTTTTATTCCCTAGATTGGTTGTGGATACATGTTCTGTTTCTACAGAAACACTGTAAATTAACTTGGAATAACCACTCCTCTCTCTGCTGGTCACTTTGTTTCTGGAATTAACAAACTATCCAATGGACCTCCTAACTAATCATATTTTCATCTGATTCTCACAAAATAGCCCCCACATTCTTTTACGGATAACGAAGCACAAGATGGACTGCTGCAGTCACTAAGTCAAGCCCTCTACTACTTGTACACATGGAGATGCATTTTAAAATGAAATCTTGTGTGACGAGTTCCCCAAGGGTTGTTTTTTTTGTTGTTGTTTGTTTTTTAATTGAATTGCATAGTGTCTTCCTATTTTCAGAGCTATATTATCAGCTTCAGGGTTAAAAAACAAAAAGCAGACGAGTCACAGGATGATCTGTGCCATGGGATTTTATTTGATTCAAACATTTATTTTCCATCCATTTCCTGTCTGTTTTTGCAAGTGCATATTTCAGGAAACAAATCTGACATGCACAAAGAGCATTCAGTGAAAGACAAAAAGGGAGATGTGACAAATATCAGGCAAGCGAACAAAGCTAACAGAGTATTCTTGTCTCTCTGAGTCCACAAGCAGAATTCACGTTAGCAAGTGTTCCAAAACTATGTCTGAGTGAAGGAAAGAATTAATGTTAAGCAGAAAGTACTGCAAGTGGTTGATTCTCATTATGTGATGTGTCAGATTACACTGATTTGCAAAAAAAACTTGATTTCTTTACAAAGCTTTCAATGCACCAAGTCTTAATGTAGGTTTAAAAGAGATTGAGAACATGAACTGCACTTTAAAAAAAAAAACGATTTAGCAATCTGATTTTTGTATTCCCTCAGAAATACTTGTTGTGGACACATTAACATTTCATCAGAAAACCAAAAGAATAGCCCAAATTATTGAAAAAAATCAACACTAAAGTTTATATAACATGGATTTCTCGTTCAGTTACTGCCAGTTTCCGTAAGAAGATGAAGGCAATGTTTAAAGTTGGTCAAATAGCATCAAGATTCTGTTGACATACTTCCTGTCGCTTTTATTTGAAGGAACATTCATGTAAACCTTAGTTGTCCTAAAGAATTTAGTTTAAATGCTTTAAGAATTTATTCTTTATTAAGAAATTACTTAAGAATAACAAAGTTTATTTCACTGGAACACAACCGATTAAAAAGAAGAATATTTTAAGGACTTTATTAACACAAAGAACTCATTTTTTGACATTCCGTAAACCATACATACCAATTTCTTTTCAAGAAAAAGAAGGTATGTCTTTCACTGCGGATGGTTGCAAGGGAGTAGAACAAACAAATCAAAATAATCAGAGCATTTATGTCCTATTCTAACCTCTGTGCAGCCCAACATTCATTCACCTTCCTATTTTGAGATGTGTGACCCATGGTTCTATTTTTTACGTCCACTTATTCGTACTGGTCATCAGCATTGACCAGATTTTTCAGCTTCACCAAAATTTATCTTCAAGCTTTACAGAAAGAATACTTTCAATTAATAGGATTTCACTGGATGTGCTGGCGCAAATTTTAGGGCCACTTGGATTTTAACTAACAGGGTACAAAGAAAGGCAGTTTCTGTGGTTTGGGATATTTCGGTTCACTTCCAAACCGCTACACACAGTTCCAAAAACAACCCCCAAGTGTAATCCTGGCCCGTCCATGCTAAAACTCTCATCAGTTTCAATGGAGTAAAGATCAGCATAGTTGTTCTGAACAATCTTTTGCCTCACTATAACCCTCTAAATTATACTGACTGAGACACAGAACAACACTAGCGCAAATTGCCCAAGTCTGCGCATTTCCCAGTGGTACAACTTCGCAACCTCGTACACGCTCACAGAAATAGAGCGGTCAAAGAAACTTGGCGCCTTTGTGGTAAACTCATTCACTTGATGAATTTTCATCTTTTGTCATCTTTGTTCAATGGACATTTAATATTCAGTTCTGATGAAGTGTAATTAATAAGTCATCAGCGACTTCAGTGGACGACTGGATCCATCTGTAAAATAAAATGTACTTATGCATACACGAGACACTTACTGCCGGGGTTAAGGGTAGCTCTGCATTTTCCTGAATGTTGCGTTGGTAATCGTGAGCCGCGTGAGCCTTGCTCCGTAGTAGTCTATAATGTAACTAGAGCCATCAGAAGGTCCAACAATCTATAAGAGAAAAAGAACCAAGACTTTTCAATATAAAGTAAAATATACACTTTGTGCTAATGTCTCAATTACTGCTAATTTTCCCATCATAAAATTAGTCATGCTTAATTAGTCAAACAGAAACTAGATTTATTTTGAAGTTATGCTGTAGTTTAACTATTTTAGAGAGCGCTGTCTCAGACTGAGCATTTCCCTGGGGCTTCTAATCAACCAAATTACACAGCCAGGCGCTGGTACTAGGTTAAGCTGATGAGGATTTGAGTCACAAAATCAGGCTTACAAATGAATGGGCTCCAAACCGCTTTTCTTGAACAAAGAAGGTAGGTAGGAGATAATTAGGTTGATGACAAGTATCTTTGAAGTACTGCACAGGTAAGAAAGAGAGACGGAGAGAAGATCATGGCTTTTTTGTTCTAGGAATGTTAAATTGATATAGAGTCACTAGGGAGATGAATAAGGGGAGATGAACGATACTCTCAATTGTGTCTGTAAGCGACATGAGGCAAAATCACAATGATAGTGTAAAAGGGAACTTGTGGATACATTTATTTTAAAAGTTAAATATTTTTCTGTAAACCCATATAAACAATTTCTATATCCTCAATGCATTTTGAGTTCATCATGGGAAATGCATCGTTTGTGCTATATGGATGCATTGTAAAGCAAGACAATTTGGCAATTTCATGATGTCACAAGAGGTCACCCCAGCCAGGGATTTAGCCTCCAAAAATCCTACAGTAACAGCTCTTGGGTGACACAGGACTTATATTTGAAGAGGCAGGGGGAAAAAAGTGGCAATGTCTTCTTTCCTGCACACTGTCTTGAAACCCCAACAACGGGCTCCATCAGCCCATGCAAACGCAGAACTTCAGGATTCTCGGAACACCAGGACACCTCTCCTGAGAAGTCTAACACTGTCTCTCACAAAAAGAGCCCACAGGCTCTGACAAAGTCAATTTACGGTGAAACAGCTTCCAAACTATTCGTTATAAGTATTGAGAGATAGCTAATCTATCTAATTTTTAATACAAACAACAAATATATTTTGTATCTGTATTTTACAACATCAGTCTATAACCACAGCTAAAATAAACACCTTGATTTTTCAAGGCACAAAAGTTCTTAAGGCTAAAATGCTAACAAAGAATTAGTAATCAATCAAAACTTTAGCAAACGCAGATTTGTATCTTGCTTTGAAAGCACTGACTTACCTGCATTGAAATAAGTATGAAATCAATTAGGCTACCAATTCCACAAAATCCTACTGTGCAGAACTTTAACAAACCTAAAAAAAAAAAAATGAAGTCTGTATGTCGCTGGTTGCAACCACCTTCCAACCCTCCATTATATATACAGGTCTAGAAATAGAACTGAAGTTAAAGATCATTAATTATCAGGGAATTATGAATATACTTTTTTTTTTTTATTTCTGTATCCTGAATACACTTGAAAGATTTTAAACTAACAACAATTCCTAAAACAGATAAATATTCTTAAACAAGGCAAGAGTTGATAACCAAGTTACTGGAAAATTTCCCTTCTTTGATCAAACAGAAAGAGAGAAAAGAATCTCAACTTGAGCCACAAAATTTACTTATGAATAGAGGGAGACTTTTTATCACCTCATGAGTTGCTGTACACAGTGATTTGATTTCAGAACATGCTACTCTGGCAAACCATTTTAGTATCACTTTCATATTTTTGCTGAAATAGGAATTTATTTTGAATTTATTTATACACATATATACAGAAACACTTTTTAAGCAGTATTCAAAAAAGTTTGTTTTTTTTGTGCAAATAAATGAAAGATTCATAGAAAATATAAGGGAATAGCAACTAACAGATAAATGTTTCATGGGAAGTTGCAATGAAAGGCAGACTACTTTTGGTGTTTTCAGAAGACAACTGATTTAACTTTTTTTTTTATTTAGTATCAGTAGTTTCTTGTACACTGAGTATAACACATTGAGTACTGTATATATTACAAGATAACACTTAGCTGAGCTAGGCAAACATTGATGTTACTTAGAGATTAAAAGGCATTCGTCTCTGTACCTAGGAACAGCCAGTATGAAGAGGAATGCCTATCTGTTGCACTTCAGTCAGTTCTAGGCTACACTATTCAGGGGAAACACAGTTCCCTACTAAAAAGGGTATCCTTACTGTGCTTATAGGGACCAGCACACTTCTGAGGCAAGAAAGAAGCATGTTGGTACCATCGGCCAGCATAGCATCTCATGGCACCTCTTCCCCAAGGGAGCTGGCACAGCAACAAGTTGTGTTGTGCTGCATAGTGCCTGACAATGAAAAAGCACAGCAGTTTTCCAAAGGATGAGCCTGCTGTTGCTCAAATACCCGAAGGTCTCCTGACTTCTGTCTCTTCTTCTTGGTTCCCCCTCTCTCAGAAGCAGCAATCTGCCCAGCACACCACCTCCGCTCCCCGGTGCCCTGTCTGCGTGGCTGCATGTGGAGGAGAGGGGTGGGGTAGCTGCTTGCACACTGTGGGAAGAGCATCCTGCTGTCTGGAGATAGCTCCCATATTTGACAAGATGAAGCTGGCTGATTTATAAACTCTAAGGAGGCCATTTACCATCATTCCATGGACCGACGGTACAGTCAGAACAGTGAACATACATCTAATGACCAAGAGGATGAAGGAGTAATAGCAGGATGGTCTTCCAGCTGATTAAAAGAAAAGCCTACGTGCTTTTTTTCATATTACAACTGAAGTCATGTCACTTAACTGTGCAAAACCTCAGTGTATCAATGTTTAAAATACCTCATTCCCAGAGGCTGACGTGTGAGACTTGCAGCAGCCAGACACGGTTTGCCTGGCTATCAGTACTGGCATAGCGTAACAAAACAGAAGGGAAACAGCCAGCTAAATAAATACTAGCCTTAGGAAACGGCAGTTAAGACAATTAAATAATATCAAATCTTTGGTGAACACGTTTACTTTGTTGTTATTATCTCTGAATCAAGCGCAGTCAGCATTTAAAATACTTATTTGTGATGCTTATTCTGCCACCTCCTCTCAAGCTTCGGTCCTGGACCTCACCCTCAGCTGGCACTTTAGGAACCCAGCAGACCTCCCTCCACTGCTGGTCCCAGCTGCTCCAGTTTACTTGAGGAACTGGCTGCATCCCGCGGAGCCATTCTGCAGTACGTTACTGGATGCAGAACTGTTTCTGAACTTGGCATACATTTCTGGAGTGCAGGGTAAAGTTGATTTTTTTCTTCCTCCTCACCTTCCTCCCCACAAGCAGATCACACTGTGAAAATAAACTGCTCTAAAGCACGGAGGGAAAAAGTAGTGCTCTTAGGCAGTAATAACTTCTGGTTTAGTTCACAGTGTGTGGGAGAGGAAGAGGTTGCCTTCCTGGCTTCTTCACGCTCAGTATTTTTGTATTGTGTTTGTATTTGTGCTCTCTTTAACCAGAAGAGAAGGAAAAAAAAAATGAAGGAGCATTTACAGTCTTCATTATTCTTGCACAAAATATTTCAATGTTATTCCCTTTCTTCATCATTTTTGCCAAAGTATGGACGACCTACAGAAATATTTACTACAGTCAAGGAATCCAATCTACTGATTTTATTTCTCTTTTCTGCTCTGACCTATTTGCTTTTTTCTTCTTTGGCTTTCAAAAGCTTGAAAACTTTTCTTTAGAGGAGTTTAATTTTATGTCTATTAACTCTGGTTACTGGTTACAGTGTATGCCAGCGGAGTTAGCAAACATGAGCCATACAGAACTTCTATATAGGAACAGAGTATTTATAAATCTACAGTACCGGAGTATATTACAAAAATAATTACTGCTAATTATTATTCCAAATCCAGTGATATAACAAAAGGTGCACCTGAGTGACTGATTCCCAAAATATACCTCTTTGTGAAACAGACGGACAAAATAAGTGCTAATTATAGAATTTCAAGGAAAAAAAGACACAGGTGTTAACACAAGATTAACTGGAAAGACAGATAATGGTATTAAAAAACACAAGGGTTTCTATTGGACGGGCAGAAACTCAAATCTCCCAGCTGACAGTAACATGTATAGTTTTGTCCAATTCACTGCTCCACGCTATCTAGACTTTAAATTTACTCCATTTGTCAGGCTCAGAAACAAAGAAAATCCAAGACAGTAAAAGTAGTTCTAACATACTAAGATATTTGCATTATTTAAAAGCTATTGGCACCATCACCCTGAGAATCAGGTCCTAAAAGCAGTAAGCAGAGGTAGTTCTTATTAAAGGTCCCAGCTTCTGCAGAACTATTATTAATACTATGAGCTACCTTGAAGGTATGCATTTGCCAGAACAAATTCCATATCCCAAAACACTAGCTTTACTGTAAAGTTCGTCCTCTATTTTCCTGTTAAAATCAAGCACCATTAAGTAGCTGACACATCAGTCAAAACCACTACCGTTGCAGTGGCTCACAGAGAATGCAGCGCTGAACATCAGTGTCAAGCAAACGTAAAGCAAAATGAATGACAATAATCATGTTTGCTTGTGAGGCAACTCTATATCCATTTGTCACCACTCACTCCAACAGCACGGGAGGCAGAGGTATATAATCCAGGACTTCATCTTATTTGCAATGAACTAAGGATTCTAGTTGTAAATACAAAAACTATGTCAGTCAGCACTTTTTATTCAAAATGTAAGTATACACAAATAACTCAGTCATTACAATACGCTTTAACTCAAAGAAAAAAACAAGAAATAAACTTACCTAAGGCAGGATAGCCTAGATAAAATCTATCTGCTCCCAACCATCCAAGAAATAAGGACAGAGCCACTGCCACTTTGTAGGAGTATCCATTTCTGCCAAAAGAAACAAGGAATGTAGACAGTAACTGCAAGATATATTCACTCATAGTTTTGAGAATTAAAGCAGTGACTCACTTGCCTGCTGCTTCAGTTAAAAAAACCAGATTTGTTATTTATCTTTAATTAACAGAGGCAGAATTGATAATGTTACGCTTTCAAACTTGCTAGGCATCCTCCATAAAGCAACCTCAGCTGTCACAACTCAAGTACGCTCTTGCAGAATACCGATTCTTATGACTCTTATTCTGAAATTAAATCATCATTTCTTGTCAAGAAAGACATAATTCAGTTGCTGATCCATTCCCAGTTTTACAGAGCACTTCCCAATCATTCAGCCCTGGAAAGCTGAGAGATGCGCGCGTACTGTCTGTAGGCATTAGTCCCACACCCAGCCAAATAGAGAGGAACAGGGTAGACAGGTGAGATGTCAGCAGAGACAGTAATTGCAATGAGATTTGAAGGAGAAATGAACCATGGCCACCGGCTGAAGAAGCCAGAAGGATTCAACAAAGAGGGTAAGACATGTAACTATCCCTGTGCTACACACTGAGGGCAGTAAATGGCACGCACTCGTGAATGAAAAGAACTGCGAACTGCTCAGAGATGCACGGTAGTAGACAGACACCTTGAAGTTAAACGTCCCGTGGTTAGCCATCCACAACACACAGACACAACAGGCTTCCTGAGATTTGTACTGACTGGCACCATTCTTGCCACCGGTTGGAGGGACGTGGCCACCTAACCATTAGTAATCTTCAGTCGCTACTGATCGGGGCTTTGCACTAATAAGCAAGCTAGGAACATCGAGCTACCAATTCCAGAGCCATCCTTTGCTGCACTGGTGAAAAGCTAGCTTGTGAAAAGAACAGAAACCCAAATCTAATTAGAACTTAAAAAAAATAATCAATAATTCACTGCTCTGATATGTGCACTAATATGTGCCAGCAATTACTTAATAAGCCCAAATTAAACTCTCAGTTGACAGCTGAATAAAACAGTTTCACAAAAGACAGTAGCTGAGAACGCTCCAAGCACCTTTATTAAGCACTTTCAATGCCAAATAAAGATCTACATTTTTGCTTATTATCTAGATTTACTGACTTTAAAACTTAATGGCAACATTAAGTGATTAAACCGTGACTCTTACCTCAATATTTGTTACTTACTGCTTATTAGCAACACAGAACATACCAGGCATTTCTGGAACCTGATGTAATGCAAATTATCAGCTTTAGAACTGCCATGTTTCCACTGTAAAGAACACTAATTGTTTTATGTAGAAGTTGAGGTAAACTGTTGGGAAATGTTTATCAACCAAAAAGTGTCAACAAACCTTTCAAGGACACTAAAGCCTAGAAACAGCTTTTGCATAAAAGGTGGGAACGCAATTTAATCTGAGAAGCTTCTGCTCAAAAACAGTCAGAAAGTAAACTTAGCACTTGCGTCTGCATTGAGATGCTGTTAGAGGGAGAGCAGTCTGCAACTCCAACAACACCAACCTGAGGGGCAGAAGAGATCTAGTGTGAAGTGGAAGCACGTTAACACTGTAACAAGGCTGCCTCCACTCTCGTCCTTTGTCTTACTCATTCTTTCAGATAAAAATATGTTCTGAAGAACTAACCAGCAAGCAGGAAAATAACGCTTCCTGCTAATCTAAAGGGATTTCTACAACTGGGTAAAAGGTGCAATTTCTTTTCAGTTGCTCCTTGATTTTTCTCTTGCTTACCAGCCTCATCCAGCCTTTTTCTGTACATTTCTCGCATTTGACACGTAAACACCTTTTCCTCCTGCTCGCTATGCCAGTTGAAACTACGCGTAGTACTGCTACACGTGCCAGTGGCCTCTGTGCTCTCTCAGGGTCTCAGCACTGCTCAAAGACCTGTCCACACAGAACTTCAGGGCTTCCGCAGACTGCCATTTTATGGACTCCTTGCTTGGAATAATGCTGCTGGAACAGGGGACATTTCAAGCCTGCAGAATCAGGGCCTGTGCATATTAAGCAAAATGCACGACAGAGTGACAATTTGGGAAATTCTAGAACCTGGCAAAAATCTACCTCCAAAACACTAAATTAAAACCCAACGAATCCCAAACCCCAGTCCTTTGCTGTTGCAACCTCAGTAGTAATTACAAGCTTTTCCTTGAACAAATACCAGGAGCAACTGAGGAGCAAATAAACTTGAACACATCCTCATACACAGACAGAGCAGGATCCTAGACCTGCAACCTAGACTGCTGCTAAATTAGCTTGTTGGCTAAGGACAACATGCTGATTTGCCCCTTCCTAAAGCTAGGGATAGAAATTAACCTGCTGTCCCTACACATGGGCAATCCTGCTGCAGGAAAATGCCTACTTAAACCAATTTTCTGGTTAAATGACGTGCAGTCATTTTTGACAGAAGACTGATAGTTTTCATCAAAACCCAGATGTTGGAAAAATCTCCAAAATGCAAAAGCGCAGGCTTATTGGTGTAATATCAGGGTAGATATTCTTGCTTTAAATAACATTTCTGAGACTTAGGTAACATTCAAAATACTTTATAAAATGCTGTTATATTGAACAGTGATTAGACTTTTTAAACACAAATACATATGAAAGGTGGTAATATTAAAATATTAATCTTGCTGCCACTTTTACCTGGCTTTGGTGGTTTATCAACAGCATGCCTGCATAACTCCTCCTACGTTCTCAGCTGAACTTTACTAGAGGTTTCAGCGAGCCCACAAAGGGTCCTCTTACCCCTGTGCCACACAAACAGTCATGGGACTGGAAAAGCCATGGCAAGTTATTTTGGTAGTTTAACCACTGGTGATTTCATCACAAATAATAGCCACCATAAAGTAATAGACAACACAAGAATAACATTTTTCTGCCTACATAGATCTGTGTGTTGTTTTTTTCTTTTACTTCATAAAGAAAACACAAATTTTAAAATGTTTCTAAAAAGTACGTTAAACCAAAAATATATACAAAAAAATCCAAACACAAGAATAACTTTCTATTTTAAAGAGGAGGCAATTTTATTAAACTAGTGTAGCTCATCTTATTCTCAGTCCCCATCACAGATGGGACTGAAACGCAATTGTTTCTGGACAAAAATGTGACTGAAGTCTAGTTTGCTAGCATTTAAATTTGATTAGATGTAATAATATGTTTTCTTCAATTTGCTGAGCTTTGACTGTAGAGAAGACAAAATACAAAGAAAATATTTATGAAACTAAGAGGCAGAGCTGCACTTCTGAGCTAGGCAAATTATTGAGCAGTAAGTACCGCATCACTAGGGTGATAAGGAATACTCAGCAAACATTACAACTAGAGCTGTAATTTCCAAAGATTCCTCAGTTGGACAAAAGGAAAAGGCTCCTGTGTGAATGCCACAATAAGCAGAGACAAATGGTACTGACAGGTGTTCATTGATCATTAGCACTGGCCAGTTGGAACATCTATTGGTGTCCAGAGCTTTCCATCGCTCACAACATGCTCAGAAAAAACAGGTCCATCATTTTCAAGTTACAGAAACAGGCTCTTAAAAGACATGCTGGACTTGATTAAATACAAAAGTTATTTAAAAATAGAGAACAATTCCTGTAAAAGAGATTTTCAGGGTACTGAAGAGAGACTTATGCTCCCCCAGTATTTATGCATACTACAGCTTAGGGTGCAGCTACAGGCACACTTTAATTGGCGTGAACCAGTGCTGCTGCTGAGCAGTGCAGCCCCTTCCAGCCCTCCTCCATCCATCTCTTATCCTTGAGTCGCCCTCATCCCTGTGCTGGCACAAGCACGTGAAGGGACTGTACTGTGACTCAACCTGGGGAACCGATCCAATCTAGTTCAAACCCACATCAGTTCTCTGATTTGGTGTACAGGAGGGGATGTCAGGGAGAGGGATGGAGAGGAGTCCCCCTGCTGATCTTAAGCATGTGTGAAGTGTGGCCTTAGAATTTGGGGCAAATCTTTGCTGGGGTACACACTAAGGTAAAGTGAAGACAGAAACATAACTAAACAAACAAAAGTTTCCAGCACAGAGACAGATTTACTTACAAACATGCATGCTGTATCTTTATAATATTTATTTGAGGATGAAGTAACACACGTACGGAACTCTATCTTCCTCCTTCAGCCAACACACCGTACCATTTTAGAAAAAATTCAATGTGAAAACAAAGATAAATTATTACAAAAAATAACAGTGTACTTACACATTGCGGCATGCAATAGGCTTGTAAAATCCAACTTCATGTCCAGTAAAGACTTTTTCTACGCCAAGGTGATCTTTACAGGTTATATTTGGTGCTGGCAGACACTGAACTGAGGACAAAAAAAATTATTTGCAATTAAGCAGTAGCCGACCGGATATTGTGGCATTTTCCCGACAACACAGGTAAAATAAACAAATGAAGTTATACTGTGCAACAGTCTTGAGACACAGCACAGTGCACACAGGAATGATACTTTAAGTATATTACTAAATACATCTAGTAAAAGCCTGCGATGTATTACCACAATATTAGTCACTCTCTACTGTTTTAGTGAGTTGTTTTAAAGGGGAGAATTCCAGTCCTTTATACACTTTGTAGTAGCTTTCAGTACTTGTGAGACCTGTTGATTAGTTCTAACTGAACTGCTAGATGGGCTCAACATTTCTTTCCTGATTTTCCAGTAATACCCAAAGGAAAGAAGATGAGGATTTGGATTTATTTATTTTTTAAAATATCTATCCACATTGCGTAGGACCATCCCAAAAATTAAGTTAAAAATTAAGTTCAGATGGTCAGTATCTGTAACAGGGGGAAAAAAAAAAAAAAAAAAAAAGCTATGTCTGGACTTAATTGTCATAAAGTCATACATGGATGTTACTGATCAACATGCCTCATCTAACACAACTACAGAAAGCAACATTCTTTCTCTTCCAAAAATTAAGCAAAGAAAGCAGTGCTTTCTATTTAGAAGAAGCCCACAGCAGTTAAAATATTGACACAGGGAAGGACACTGTTTTCTTGTCAAAGTCATGCCAGTACGGCTCCAAACCCGCTACTCTATGAGACTACTTGGATGCTTTGAATTAAACCCTTACTTGTTTGGATGATGAAATCCAGAAAGATGTTTAGAGACTGTAGTGCTTCAAGCATGAGCTTTAAGACCAACTTTTTATTACTTAGATAATACTGATAGAGGAAATGACTCATACTGTGAGGACAATCTAAAGACTGCTGTATGTGTAAAAATTCTATACAGATATAGAAATGAACACGTTAATAAATTCAGCAACCTCCCCCACTCTGAAGCAAACGTATGGTATATTAAATACAATCATATGGTTAGACGCAACTACCAATGTGAGTTGTGATCAAACTACAGAATATTCTTTGGCTCACTGACTGCCTGTCTATAATCAGGGACACTATATCAAAGATGATGTAAAGGACTGAATAACTTACAGGGGGATGTATTTTGGAAAGTACTTTCATCCAGTCTCTGAAAAGTACTTGGAAAACCTCCACTATCCCTAAGCATCCCAATAAAGAAAATTATTTAGTGTTTATACACAGTAAAATCTGAAAGACAACAAGCATACGCGTGCATTTTAAACGAGTGTACATAAAGCAAATTAGCTAACAAAGAGACCATTTACTTCAATGCCTGCGAACACCAGAAAAACTAAACGTATGTAATAAAGCAAGCGACCAATTTAACTGCGTTTCTGTTGTACTCCAAAGAAAATCTGAATTTAACATCAAAATAAGCGTAACTGCTTTCAAAAGAGACCCTCACGTCACCAAAAACTCTTGATGATGGAAGGCACCATCCTTCCTTAAAAGAATTTTTAAGATTTTGAAGGTTTTGAGGTTGCTCTGCCATATGTCAATTCTTCTAAGTATATGCAAAACTGAGTAGGACAGGAATGGTTTGCTCTAATCACAGTAGTGAAGGACAGGGCCTAGAAGATAACATACTTTGAAGAGGTTTACCAGAAACCTCACTTAAAAAGGTACTAATGAGAAACAACGTATTTATTCATTTTCAGTGAAGTATCCAATGTACGCAAATGTTTCAGGCTTTCACACTAATGACATTACTAATCCCATGTTTTAAAAGCTCATCTAGCAGATACATAAATGCATGAATTAAATACTTCCTTGGAAAATGTAATTACTGTCAATATATGTTAGAAATTAGAAATCCTTACCATACGCCGTGTGATTTGTACAATTCATTGGTTCTTGTGTACTATTGTCTATTTTAGGCTCATCACACATATATGTTCAGGTAATTGAGGAAAACATTTTTCATATCAAACACTACAACACGTTTAACATTAATTTATTCCACCCTCTTTAACCTCTGAGGATTAAAGATGTACCTTGATGTCAGTTTTCCTCCCTCCCCATCCCCCAAAATAGGAACAGCACATTACCATAGAGCAAATCTGCTAATCCAATTTAATACATCAATATATTGCATAAGCTCCACGTTTAATTAGTGCTGCAGTCAGCACTACCTAAGGGAACTACAATATTTATCAGTCACAGTCTCTGTATTTGAAGGCGACAAGGTAGAACCCCAGCCTATGCTTCCTTCCTTATTTTGATACCGGAGTACCTTTAAACCAAGGCATTTGGTTGAGAAGATTAAAGCTACAATAACAAACAAAATTCAAAGAACACCTAAAAACGAACATCGGAAATGCCAGGAATTTGGACTAAAGAAAACGTGAGCAGGAACAAATTTTCTGAGGTCTGAACTCCCACGCTCAAGTAATGCAGGAGATGAAGTTTGCTTTTTTTCCAAGCTTTGCTTTCCTGACATTTTTGATCTGCAGCCACATCACCAACGGCCAGCTGCCCTCACCAGCCATTTCCTCGGGAAGGCCTGACGCGCCTCTGGAAACAACTTGCAGCTTGGGCTAACACCTGAGACCTTCTCGCTTGGCTGGGGGAGGCAGACCCGATATTTTGGGAAGCCACTGGCTCTCACTTGAGTGTCCTGAAAACGAACACAAGAAGGCGAAGGGGCAGGAGGGTCTCCCATCCCACGGGATCTTCTCGTTGAAAACCAGGCGCACCCCGACCTGCACACAGCCACACGCTACGCCAGCCCCAAATAAACCTGTGCCACCACACACATCCTCCCTGCCGCTCCTTCCAGCTCGGGACCCGAGGGTGTCCCTGCCCCCGGTGCCCCACAGCCGCCAGCCCCATCATCCCCACAGCCTCTGTCCCCCCGCCGCGGCCGCGCTCAGGATATTGCCCCAGCCGCAGCTCGTCGCACTTGAGCGGCGGCTCCGAGCTCGCTGCTGCCCTCACGGCTGCGAACCAGAGGAAGAGGAGGAAAGGGAACGGGGCCTCGGCCACCCCTCGCCACCGGCGCCCCATTCCCACCGGCCACCGCCCCGGCCGGGCGGCCATCTTGGGAGCCGCGGCTGCCGTCAGTGACGCCGCGGGGAGGAGCGGCCCCGCCGCCCTGCCTCCGGGGGAGCCGGCTCTGCGAGCAGCCCTCAGGATGCCGCAGGTGCCGCTTTTATTTATTTATTTATTTATTTATTTGGCTCTTTCAGGGGTTGACCTCAGCAAATATGGCTCCTGAGGCAGCTCGGGGCGGCGGTGAGGGCACAGCGTGCCCCTACCCAAGATGGCGCCCGTGCAGGCCTGCTGGGCTCGTACCCTGAACAAAGATGGCCGCCGGCGAGGACGGTGCCTACCTGCCCTTACCCAAGATGTCGGCCCCGCCTCAGCGGGGCGGTGCGGGGCGACATGGGGCGGTGAAGGGCCGTGAAGGGCCGTGAGGGGAGCCGGGGCTACTCTCTGGGGGCGTCTTCCACTCCGGGAGTCGCCTGGAAAAGGCTGGCGAGGGCTGGGCTCGGCCGGGTGAGAGCGGCGTGGGCAGGCGGCTGGAGGACAAGTACGGGGCCGGGGTGCGATCACCGGCGTGAGGGCCGGGTATGGCAGGCCTAACCTCCCGCCTGGTGCCCGGGAGCGTCCCGGACGCTGTCCTGGGAGCTGTGGGTGCTTCGAGAGTGTCAGAGAAAATTCCTCAAGGTGTGAGGTAAAGCGGCTGGCCTGTGCCCGCCTGTCTCTGCCAGGCCCGGCTAGGAGAGCCCTTGAGCCAGCCTGTGTTTTCATGTGAAATTGTGATTGTATACTGTTAGAGTACTTTCACTTTCTTCTTTTTTCTTTTTCTCTACTCTTTCTTTCTCTCTCTTTTTTTTTTTTTTTTTTGAAATATGTGCAAAATACCTGGAGCAGGTGAGCTTTATCTTCATCAGTGTTTGCTCCTTGTAAGGTATTTTGTGGTGATTACCAACCTTTGTTTTTTCTCACTTTTTTAAAGGTTATTCCATATTTTTCTAGTGCTTGTTTCTGAAAGCATCAGTTTTCAGCTGTGAGCTGCTGGGGATCGCAGACTGTTTGAGATGAAGAGACCATTCAGTGGTGAACGAACTTGGGAAAGGCAGCACTACTGTCAGAAGTTTTCATCTGCTCTAGAAGCATTTCCTGAAAACCAAATGGGGACCTAGAAACTTTAAAAGATTGGAAACAACTCCCAGGTGGTATTTAAGAGAATGTCATTATTAACCAGCCTTTCCTAAAGTCTTCTGGTTTCACCAGTGATTATTTTTGTGGATGAATGGTGACTTATGTATGAGTCTGTCAGTACCAATGAAAGGTCTGTTATGGCCCCAGGTGCTCAAAGAATCAGTAAAAATGTTGATTTAAAATATATGGATGTCTGACAAAGATCTCAGCAATATTTCACATCACTGGCTGTCTAACAGCTTTTGGGAGATTTGTGTAAACTAAATTGGCAGTCTAGAATTCAGCAGATAAAGTATGCAAATGAAAATTGACATTCCTTTCAGCAATTGGAAAAGAAAGGCCAGGGACAGAGTGCACTCTGTAATGAACCCAGCCCTCCGAGAGATCGAGACTGAGGTGCACTGATGAGAAAAGTGCTTAGCTCTTTTGTCTACGTTGTATATCTTGGATGGATAAATACCCCACTTGCTGTTCATCACTGTCAAAAACATTGTCACTTCTCACAAGCACTACATTAATTAAAATTGAGAGTAAGGACTGGGAAGTTAGGCATTTGGAATCTTTTTTTTTTTAAGGATGAAATGATATGTCCTTAGCATGTTATATGCTTTAGTGCAACTGCTATTGTTTTTTTGTTTTTTTTTTTTGGGGGGGGGCATTAGGAAGAAGGGAAGTTGATTCCTAGTTAGGAGGTGAAAATTAATTTCAGTACCTTTTGTACTGCCTATCCTATGCAACCAGCAGGGTTGTGTGAGATTTGTTCCACGTGAGCTACTGGAAGTGGGTAGCAAAATAAAAAGTTTTTTGGGGGGTATTTCTTTTGATATTTTTGGTGTTTATATGTGTGTATATAAAACAAATATTACATAAAATAACTGAAACAGACTAACGTACACTAGTCAGAGGTGGAGAGCAGCCGCAGTCCCCTTTAACTTCAGTGAGTGGTGCACGTTCAGGATTTTGAGACTGGCGGTACAAAAACCTCTTTTGCTTTTATCGCCTTCCATCTTACTGCCTCTGCAGGGACTCAAGCCGCTGCTGCCACACACAAAGCCATTGCCACCACCTCTCCGTAGCCACAGGTAACAGTGTGGCTCGGAGCGCTGTTGGAGCAGTTCTGGTTGTGGTGAATGTGGTGATAGGCAGTTGTGTTCTGCTGCTTTGGTGCTCCCCAGGGGAAGTGTCACAACTGCTAAACTCCATCCAAGTCCTGGTCCTCCCGAGGCTTTTGCCTTCTCTGTCAGCGGAAGTGGCAGTGCCCGTACTGCTGAGGCCGAGCAGAGCTCGCTTCCTCTCTGCAGGAGATAACAGATAACGGCTCAGAACAACTCTGGTGCACAGCAGACAGCCTGAATTCATGTTTGGATGCTGATTTACTGCAAAGAAGCACAAATAAAGTTGTTTTTTTTTTACAAGTTTCACAGCTACATTTTACTCTCATTGGGGAGTTTGGTGGCTGGGTTGACAGCTGTGCCACACAGGCTGTGACACAAACACTGCCAGGTCAGGATTACCTGAAAGCTTTCTTGCCTCTTAAGCCGTGCGTGTCACAGGGTGGCCACCTCTAATCTCCGCGACCAGACCGAAGGTCACATCTCCATGAGTAACACCCCAGCCCAGGGCCTTTCCCCTCAGGCCCCGATCCTGCACTCCACGTCCCCGCTGCCAGCGCTGCGAAATCAGCCCCTCAGCGCCGTGTCCCCCCCGCTGGATGCCCCCAGGTGCCCGCAGCTCGACGACACCCGCTCAGCCCCACAACCCCCAGGGTTCACCCCCGAGCTGAGGGAGGCTGCGGGCTGAGGGGACGCCAGCGAAGCTTCTCCACCCCCCACCCCACGGCCGCCGGCTCCGGGCCACCCCCGGCGCGGCGCGGCCCGTCCGTCCCCCGGGAGGCCGGCTCTCCCGCCGCGCCGCCCCGGCTTCCTTTGCCGCAGGTGAGCCGCCTTCGTCCCCCCCGCTTCCCTTTTCCGCCCAGGTGAGAGCCGGCGGCAGCCATCATCGCTCCGGCCCCGGCCGCAGGTACCGGCGGGCGGCGGGGCCCCGGCGCTGAGCGGCTGCGGGGGGCTGAGGGGAGGCCCCGAGGGGTGGGAGGGAAGGGGGGCGCCTCCCCGAGCGGCGACAGCCGGCTTTGGGGGCGCAGCCGCCGCCCCACAGCCGCCCTGTGCGGGTGTCGTCTTCAAGGGGAGCGTGTGGAGCCCCCTCTGGGTGTTGTTCCTTAGGGGCTGGTTGATGGGCAAGCGGCTCTTTGGCGTGCCTCGCAGGGTTGGAAGCTCAGGAATCGAGCTGCTGCCAGGTTTAGGAGCGCTCCTCCACCATGAAGGGGGCTGCTGGGCGGGTGTGCTGTCGTCATCATAACTTTAGGACTTGGTGGCTAACGTGAGCAGGGCAGGACGCCGTGCGTGTCTCGGAAGCAAGTCTCCCACAGGTTTTGTGAGAAGAGGTTTCCGAGTGGAGACCACCTGCTGCTCCTCTGAGAGAGGCTTCGGTGTGAGCACAACATCAGAGAGCCCACAGCGCTCCCCTCCAGGCTCCAGCCCACAGGAATTCAGGTTCTGCTTGTTGGAAGTTAGCATGCCTTCAGAGTGAGTAAGGCTGCTCTCGATCAGTGTGGAGACTGGTAATCACAGGTAAATGGGGTTCTTCTGCTTTCCTCATCTCGCAGACACTAATGGTATGCTGCAGCACACTCAGTTGGTCCCCGGAGTAGATTTTTGGATGTTTAACAATGTTTAGCTTTGACCTGGTTTCCCCTGGAGATGTATGGTGCATTTTTATTTAGGTACTCACAGCGCTGTTCAATTGTTTCCTTCTTACAAGTGCCTGGAGCAGTCAGCACGCACGCTACAGCACTTTTGTAAAAACTGTAACACGACGCAGAACAGCAGTTTTTGGTGGTCTCGTCTGAAAGGCGTGTACACGCTAGGCTTGGTTGGACTGAATTTTTCTGTGCGTTACTAGGGTGGAAAACCAAGTAGAACAGCAAAGTACATGCAAAATACTGTTGTTTTTAACAGTACATAGCTGCTCAATGTCTTGTAAATTGTATTATTTTTAATACCACAAGTCAGAAGTGATGCTGCATTAGGACCGTTTTAGGATTAAGATCACACTAACAAATGCTGTTTTCTTTTGCTTTCGCCTTTTAATAAATTTTAAGTGGTTTGGACTGAAGTTTTCCAAGTCAGAGAACTCTCCTGGAGTGATGAAGGAAAAACATGTGCCGTACCAGTCGCTCCTGGTAACAGGGCTAGGGGAAATTACAACTGCAGTAGTGCAGAAAGGTGACTTTGGATGGGGAAGTACCCTTGGCTGTTCCCACAGCAGCCGGCTCAGCTGGCCCTGTTAGCAGCCTTTGGAAAACAGCAGCAGTTAGCAGTTGCACAGTGAGGACTTGCAGCATTTAATGTCCCAAATGGCTGTACCACCACTGAGCGGGGAGAGCCACGGTCGAGGCAGGGCTTTCCCTACGAGCATGGCTCTTGGAAGGGTACAGGTTTTTGGAGGTCGAGTTGAAGGACGCAGGGCACAAGCAGTTGTAGTTAGGGCAAGGGGGCGCATGTGCAGAAGAAACTGCTGGCTAAACCATGCCCTCTTCCCAATCCCGGCAGAAACCCCCTTATTTTTGTCTTTCAGCAGCTCTTCGCGGAGGGTGAGTGCTTGTCAAGGCCGCTGCCAGAGGTGTCGTGTTCCTCCCTGGGTCTGGGACGTGCTGGGGATGAGCACCCCGTGTCTCATGCAAGTGGCAGGCAGCTGGGGGGCCATGGCAATAGAAGACTTAAACCTTTCAGCTCTTCTGATGACCTCTGCTGGCATCAGCATGGGGGAATTCCTGTTTTCTTAGTCTGCTTTTGAAGAAGATCCAAGTCTTAGGATCTCATACAAAACCTTATGAAACTTTCCCGCTCCCTATGATGCGTTGAGTTCAGCTCTTCAAAAGTGAAGACAGTAAAAACCCAGATGCATGCTGTGCTGAAGTGTTTTGTTTGTTTTGTTTTTTCCTGGTATTGGAAAACATTACGCTTCCTGAAATTCATGATTTTCACAATGATTTTACGATTATATTGAGAGTTGGGACATGAATTTTGAACTTTGAGGTTTGCAGTTTTGTCTACCAGTAGGATAATTAAGTGGCTGTAGAAATCGGAGAATGGAGCTAAGGAAATTGAACGCAGAGTGGGGGAACTGCTTCTAACGAGACAAGCCGTAGTGTTTTGGGATCGCCCTTCAAAATTATCGTCTAAGAATGGACCTCCTAATTTAGCAACAGTCTGCTGACACCCTGCTCAGACTCGAGCATCAGTGTTTGGAAATGGATTAAGGATAACCTATTTGGGTCCCCAAACATAAACAGATTGCTGGTATATGGAGTTGTGTGTTTCCCCGGAGTCCAAAAGCCAGTCATAGGGACTTGTCCTCAATTATATGATACTTGAAAACTTGAAGTTAGTTTACGTTCTCAGGGGTGCCCTCACACCAGAAGGAGCTGTCTACTTTAAAATAAAACACAGTTTTTTTCTCCTACTCTTTTTGTGAAAGATCGGAGAACAAAGAAACACTGGGGGTGGTTTTAATGTACTGCACAAAAATTAAATCATTAAAACCATTGCAAGCTGGCTGGAAGCCAGGTGTGATCACGAGGAATCCCGAAGTGCTGTGTAAACTTTCACTTTTATACGAACTGTACCTGAGGTCCACTCCAGCATCTGCTGGAGCAGAGAGGTCTCCAGTGGCTCTTGGCAGCACTTTGGAACAGCTCGAGCAGGAAGCTGAGGCTTTCTTTAATTTATTTATTTTTTCTTCACCTCCTTCTCCAGGGGACTTCTGCATGTTAGATGGAGCCTAGATGTCCTACCTACATTTTTCTGCTCTTAATTTTTCTTTCTTGGATCTGTACCCATTGTCATAATTGCTATTGTTACAGCCGCCGTAATGGAAAAAAGATTCATCTTGGAGACTGTCAGCGCGGCTCTTTGAGGCTGCTTTTGAGTGACGCAGGCTATTGCTCGCGGTGCGGTTTGCCAGTGCAGCTGAGCTGCTGCAGCCGCTAGCTGCTGCTGCAAGGTGTGGTCCCGGCCCCATCCCGCGTGCTGCTGCTGGCACTCGAGCCCTAACTGGGCAGAAAGCTCACCCCACCAAAACGGGAAGGGGTTTTTGTGTGCTCAGCTCCCCGTTCCAGTTCGCTGTGGGATCAGATGAATGAGTGAGTGCAAGCCCAGATGGAAGGGAAGAGGAACAAAACGCGTGAAAGATGGCTGGAGAGCTGGACCAGCCTCTTGGCTCCAGCTCTTAGACGTGCAGAGTGCTGTCAGGTTGTCATTATTTCCTGCCATACTGGATTTCTTTTCTGGGTTTAATCTTTCCTTCACCCTACTGCTGGTTTTAAGGTGTTTCAAGTCACTTTTCCTCGTAGGAGTTAATTTGCATCTCGTTCTGTCGAGGGTTTGCTTTGTTGTTTTAACTGCTGATGTGAAGTGGGAAAACAGGGAAGTTAAAGTGGGAAGAAAGAAAACATTTCTGTATTCCTGTTTTGTTAAGGCTCATGCCATATTTTTAGTCGAGGAGGTGAAGTTTTGTCTTTTCGGTTTAGATGAAGACTCAGGAATGTGCAAGGAAATGGTATTTTCGTCTGTTCTTCGGAATCAGATCTCAGCCCAGAATCAAAGGCTGCTGTGCTCTTAGAAGTGTTTTATTTCAAATGGAAAAGAAAATAAAGTTGCAGCCCTTACACGAGTTCAGATGCATTCCTGAAAATCTTTCAGGGGTCGGACGCTGCCTCAACCCTTGCTATGGGTTTGATTTTAAAATGACCTCCTAAATGTGTTAATAGTCTTGCAGAGCTGCTCATTTTGCTTGGCCCTGGGTGGAAACCATGCTAACCCACCGGGTTCTGCAGGAATTCCTACAGGAGCCAAAACTGTTTAGATACAGAGAAGTGTGCATAAATCAGACATTGTGGTTTCTGACATACTTCCTCTTTTTTCCCTTTTTTTGCATTAGGTAAATTGGCTTAACCTGACTCTTCAGGAGAAGAGAAGCTATAATACTGCTGCGTTTTCACCCGCTTAATTAATATTCTCTTAAACATTGCAGTGTCCTCCCAGAACTCGAGACGTTTTCAGTTGGAGCGCAGACGGCGTCAGAGGCAGAGCTGAAAGGAGCAGAGGTTCTGCTAGGAGGGGGCCCCGGGATGCGCTTACCCTGGTGCTGCATTCAGGAGCATACGACCATTCCTGCCCTTGCATTGCAAGATTAACAAAGTAAATAGACCTTATTTTTTTTTTTTACATATGGCTATTTTTGTTCCAGAGTATTTCCAAATTTATATTATTCTGAAGCTACGCAGTTATATACAGGGCAGAGCTGAAATTGTGTAAATTGAGCTTTTAAATGGCTGACTTCTTTCAGAGGAGCTTGTACAAAGCGAGGAAATCTCGTTTCTCGTGTGTGTTTTGGTATAACTGCCTTGGTAGATTTCAGAATGACAAGTTCCACATCAATGTAATAACACACAAGTGACAGCATGAATTTATCATCGCTGTTAATTGCAAGTCTGTTGTTTTTATACTGCCATCTAGGCCTCAGCCTCAGTTGGAGACCTGTTCTCTTTGGCACTGTAGTGAGGGTGATAAAGGATGTTGTGTTCCTTCAAAGCCTGTCTTGTACGCAGGAAAGAGAAAGGCAAGCACGTGTAGGAGAAGGGAGCAGGTTTCTTTCACCTGTTTGGCACCAGAGCTGTGATTAAGCTGTTGGACAAGGGATTGATTTGGCCAGTTTGGGACCTTAATGCTGTGCTGTCTTGTGAGGGGGGTGAACCTCATCACTGTTTTATAGGAAGATACAAGGTTTCACCTATATTGCCATATGGCAGGGCTGAGCTCTTGTGATAAGAACACCATCTACAAATAATTAAAGTAATTGGGGGAAAAGTACATATTAAATAACAGGAAGATTTTAAGTATATGTGTGTTTGAAAAGATTATCACAACTTTAATGCCCACATTCAAAGTAATTTGGTTGAACGCAGCTGCCTTTCAGTTTCCGTGGCAAATATGTGTTTTTATAACCTGCATTATTCCTCATATTTGGAAGAGTTGTTCTTCTTGTGTGTGAAAGAAAAAACACACAGAACAAGGACAATTTTCTGGATGTGATGGGGCTGCTGTGCAACAGGCTATATTGAGAAGGGAATATTAGTGGTTTTTTATTGATTTAGTTATAGTTAACTTAGCATTTTATTAGCGCATTTATTGATGGTGTACCTTTTAGCATCCTGCTCAAAGATATAATTTATTCCTTTGTTTTTTAAAACCTCATCCAGGTCTTTCTGAGTAATTCCAAAAATACTATCCAACATGCCTGAAAATCCGGCTGCAGGTACGTAGTCTGAAAGTGATTACTTCTGTTAAGCAGTGAGAAATGAAGCTCCATTCCTGACTTGTACTACTTTGTGGTGCAGATAAACAGCAGGTGCTGCAGATCCTTGATCGTCTGCAAGCAAAACTGCGTGAGAAACGAGATGCCCAGCATAATGAAAACCTGACTGTTTTGCGTAACACACTCAGGAGCCCTTTGTTTAACCAGATACTGACCCTCCAGCAATCCATCAAGCAACTGAAGGAGCAAGTGAGTGTAAAATTACAATTGTTGATGTGATGATAACAATGCTGCGCTTGGAACTTAGAACAGGGTATGTAGGCATGTGTTAATGAGGACGCTCATTAATAAGCTGTGACTTGGTATGAGTGAATGTTGGCCTTTTTCTTTTCTTGTCAAGCTGGTATCTGCGCAGTCACTACTGAAATGATAAGTGGTCTTGCAACAAACCAGTCATGGGGCAGAACACTTTGAAAGGGATGCAGAAGAGTCAGGCACTGAGAACGACATCAGTCTGAGAAAAGCTTCTGCAAAAGACATCAGCTCTAGTACTTTGATATCTGAACACAGTTGGAACTAGGACTCACTGCTTTTCCCAGAAGCTAAATGCTGTTTATGAGCTGACTGGCAGCATCTTTTCTCCCTTAAAAGACACCATCACTTAGCTCCTGCTGACTTGCACAACAATGGTTACCCTACACTGGGAAATAAAATCTAGAAAATCACCCTGAAGATTTGCCAAGCTCCGATACAGACGAACCCAAGCTAGATTTGAAGTGAGTTAGCTCCGGCAGTGAAATGGACTTGTGTGGATTGGTTTATAATGCCAGTTGACACTTAGATTTTGGACGTGGGTGTCGATGACACCTGTACACAAAGAGTTTTCATCCCATAGCTTGCTAAGCCATTATATGTCAAGACTAGAAATTGAACTGCAAATTCTAGCAATGGTAGCACGTTAAACTGTAGGTAGCTTGTGCCCTAGGACAACAAAGCACAGACTAGACATTTGGCTCCTCTGTGGCTAAGTGACTCTTAAAATTTTGGATACTTCTGCGAAAATTGTCCAGGTTTGTCCTGACAGTTGCACCAGTGTTTGAGCGCCTCTTTAATATTTGGTGCTTTTGTGTGTCTTGTCTCTGGAATGTCATGGTGAAGAGAGAAACTTGATATGGTAGCTTGCTTCTTTGGCAGTCTTCATACAAGAGGGAAGTGTAGAAATCCGTGTTTATGTTTTAGTAGTTTTACTACATCTTTGTTCATTTTCAACAGCTCAATTATATGCCTCCTGACTGGTCAGTAGATTTTGATTTTACCAAGAGAGGACTACTAGTGTTTGCTGACAAATCAGTTGCTGCTGGAAGCGTGTGTATGCCTCGCAGTTCACCTGAACCCAGAGCATCTACCTTCATTCCCAACCTGGGAGTTAATGAATTTAACGCAATCATCCAACAGATGGCAAAGGTAAGGCTCTCAGGTTCGGCGAACCAAACTTGAATGTCAAACCTTTTCTTGCATGCTTTTTTTTTAAAAAACTTTTTCAAACAAACACGTTTGTTTTGTATCTTGGAGTATGATGCCACCTAAGCCACTAAGAGAGCAGAGTTACTGAGGATCAGTTTTCCCTGTGAAACATAAGTAATATGGAAAGTATTTTCTTTGCCTTTTTTTTTTTTTATTTTCTACCAAGCACACTGATGTAGAAATGAAATGTCAGTTGCCAGAAAACTTTTTTTTTTTGGTATTTGTTGACACTTAATTGAAAATGGATGTTTTCTGCAGAAACTTGTTTTGATGGAAAGACACTTTTATCAAGTACATTTTGAATTGGAAATGTACCAGCTTTGTTGATATATGAACAGTGCAAATGATTAAAAGAGCTGGCATGTAATATTTTATTTAACTCTTCTTTTAATATGTCTTAACTTTGCCAGCCAGATGCTGATTTCATTAACGTGATATAGCATGTACCAGATGCTTATGGAAGTTGTACAGGTGCAGACATCCACCCATGTGCAATTGGCATTTATACCATGAATGCATTGTTCTGTATTACTTTGAACCATTAATTTAATTGGTTGGTTGTGCCTTTCTATATTAAGTAACTGTTGCTAATTGACTACCTTAATGTAGCTGTAATATTTTGAGCATAACTCTTCTCGTTAGTGTGTCATTAACTCATCTGATAAAAGATTTAATAGTAAAGGCTGCCCATTATTTTGGATAAAACAGCTGTGATAGAAGCGCTTTCTCTAAGTAATACTTCCCAGTAAACAACCCCAGAAATTCAGTGTTGGAGCCGAGAAGCAGGGAGTTGCAAAAGCAAACTTTCTGGCATTCAGTGTGAGGTTGCAGGAACGGGAAGGAAATTAATTTCTTTATTTAAAAGCTGCAGTCTTTTGAACATGCACCTAAAAATCAGCATTAAAAGCAAAAGGAGCCAAAAGACAAGTAATTTAGTTTAGCTATGCAGCATTTCCAGAAACCCCAAATATATTGCTCTAGACAGCACTTCGTTCATAGTTTTCATCCAGTTTGGAATTCATCTCATAATGTGAATGAAGTGTGAAAGCAGCTCTTAAATTCCCTGAGGTTTCAGAACCTCAGAGTGCTTGCATAGCCAATACTCTGTTATATTAAAAATAATAAATGGAGGAGCTTTTATAGAAATAACATATTCAGTATTTTGCCTTTGTTTAGTCTTAGGAGGAGAGTAATTCTCCCGCTGTTCATAAATTTTGAAGTAGCTCATTCTATTGCATTAAAAATTAGTAAATCAATGTTTTCTCTTTTACTAGGGGAGACAAATAGAATCGATAAAGATTGAAAAGCCTTCTGTTGGAGGTCTTGGATTTAGTGTCGTTGCCCTTAAAAATCACAGCTTGGGAGAAGTTGGTATCTTTGTCAAGGAAGTCCAGCCAGGAAGCATAGCTGACAGGTGAGATCTTTATAATTGTATCGGAAAATTGCAGCAATTCCGTGACGGGAAAAGTCATGATTTCCGCATTGAAAACTCTGTCAGGCTAACATGTTTGTCTGGGTTTTCTGGTGGGATGTTTTGGTGGTGGTGGTATCTTGAGTTCTGGCTTTTCAACTAAACGGACTCGTTCTGAGGATCAGATTTTCAGATGAGTTTCAAATATCCAAGCTGTTCACAAATGGAATTTCCAGAAATCATGACTCACTTAAGAGAATCTTGAGTACTGATTGAAAAACAAAGACAACTCAGAAAAGAATACAAGGAAAATAAAAATTAGCCTCTGTTTGAATATTTATCCATTGTGTCCCTGCAAGATTTTTTCCCCTTGTTTCTTTATTTATGTGCCTATGACAATGCTCTATTTATAGTTGGGTTTACTGTTTGTTTCCTGTGTAAATTTAGATCCAGTCCTCCCAACAGATCCCTGCACAGATGTCATCATTGAATCAAGGCTTCAGGCAGTTTTTTCCCCGTATTGTCTGTGGGTTTTCACCCAACAACAAAAGACAGAGCAATCATTTAAAAATAAAATGTGATTGTAAAACCACAAGAGTTGGCATGAGACAAATGCAGAGCTTGGAATTATGTTTAAAGAAAATGTGTCTAGATTTCAAGTCATTGGTGTCACTTTTTAAATAACACATGTCAGGAAGTGCCAACGCAGGATGACAAAAAGAGTGGGGAGAGGTTGGAATGATAATGGCGATGGGCCCACAGAGAACACACCAGAGAACACTTAAAGAGAAGCATATTAGGCTCTTTCAAAGTGGAGACAGATGGACTGATCCGGATGTCAAAGGAGGGTGAATATCTCACTTTAGGATTTGATGACCTGCTGCTCACTTTCTTTGATGAGAGAATCTAAAATATGGCTAATGCCTGAAGAAAGAGATTTCAGGAAAACATCTTAAATATCGCATGATAAAAATGAAATGTAGAATGCATTAGTGGAGATGTACAGCTATATTGTTTGGGAGTTTTTATAAATTTCCTCAGCATGCGTCGCGTTTTGCTTCTGAGACAGGATCTCCTGGAGACTTTTTTGGATTCCTACAGAGCTTTGAAGGCAGTGTCTGTCTATGTAACAGTTTGGTCTCGTGCTCAGAATGAATATTGAACAAAGCAGATGAGTGATAGTTTCTCCCTTGTCACAAATCTAAATTCATCACTGGGATGAATTAACTATGAGATTTGTTATCTTAAGGTATAATATAAATTGAACTGTGTATTGCCTGAAGAAAGTTTGATGTCTGAGGTTTGATAATATAAATTTTGAGTGAAGTATAAGTGTGCAGCTTGACCATCTTTAGATCAGTTGATGATACGAAACAATATTGTAGCCTGAGTTTTGGGTACTTGGAGGTGATGTCACGTAGTGCTAAAAACAATTGAAGACTAGTTCCTAGTTGACTGTATAACTACAAAAATGTTTTTTTCTTGTCCTATGATTCAATATAATCAAGAAGGAATGAGGGAATTTCATTGAATTTTGAATAGTGGAAGGAAGAAATTGAGTAAACACAAACTGTGATAAAGTTGGAACAAAACTTGGTTGGGCAGTTCAGTACAATGTGCACTGCATGTAATTTGTAAGGTGGTGAAGACAGTCTAATGAGCAGATTTCTTTTGTATAAATCATTTAACCTTACGTAACTATTTTGCATGTTCGTGTTTAAATTACCCAAGCCTGTTATGAAGTCACTATGCTGCATTTTAAAAATTTCTTTTAATGTTTTGTTAAGGGATCAAAGACTAAAGGAAAATGACCACATACTGGCCATTAATTGCACCCCATTGGATCAGAACATTTCCCATCAGCACGCTATTGCACTCCTCCAGCAAGCCACAGGATCTTTACATCTGGTTGTTGCTAGGGAGCCAGTTCAAGGAAACAGCAGAACTTCGTCTCTCTTAATAAGTGATATAAATCCACCTGAGACCGTGAGTGTTGTAATGCTGTCAAAATCTGATTTTGAACTATGCTGGATACTTTTTTGTACTTGTAAGTGTTTGTATTAGCTAGCTTTATGTATAGGGATTTTTTTTAATCAGGTTTTATCTGCAGTGACATTTGATTTAGACTGATCATGCAGTAAGTATAATGCTTCCATTGCAAAGCTGCATGAAGTTGTTATAAAATAGATCCTGGGTTTTTATGGGCTAGCAGAAGCTTTAGTAAATCAACATATTCCTAGCAGCAGGGTCTGTTCAGGGTAGGCTGGGTAAAGTGTTTTACGAGTATACCCAGCTGAAAACTACTTGTGCTCAGCAATTAAAGATGCTCTGATTACATCTTAAATGACTGTAAACATAACCTATCATGAGCACTGTTTGAAATATCCCAAGCAATTTAAACTTAAGCTACTCAAAACAAAAAGTCTTGCTTTCAAAAGCAAGTTTTCAAAAAATAAGTTAAAAAAAAAAATCTGTTAACCACTCAATCCATGTTTATCAGTTGTTGTTTTTTAAACTGCAGATTTCATTCATTGTGAACCCTTTTGTTTTCTTTAACAAGGAGAGATTGTCACTCAGATGTAATAGGCTAGGGCTGAACTCGCATCTGTGTTCAAACTATGTGGTCCAGGTGGCTTCGCTGAATTTGGTTGAACTGCACACCTAAATTCAGGGTTTGCAATATTGGAATCTTAATTTATTATGCGAGTAGGTTTTGATGAAAATCTGGTTAAGAGCAGTGCTTTTCTTTATACTCAGTAATTATTTCCCTTATGATTATTACAGAGCTAGTGAAATCTGAAGGTTTTAGTGGATAATCAATATTGTTTATTGCTCTGAAAATTTTAAAGAATTAAACTTTAACTGCTTTTTCATTGAAAGATCTGCACTGAACAGACTAACAAAATAAAATACAAATATATATCTCTACAGGGGGTCTTTAAACTTCTTTTATGATATTTAACTGGCTTTGGCAAAGACTTTCAGTATGCTAATAAATCCTTTACTCACAGAAGACTTAAATCTGCCTACTTTGCTCCATTTTGGTTTCTATGAGATATTAATCTGACAGAAACATTGGCTGGGTTTGGGTTACTTAACAGCTTTGTTATTTTCAGATTGTCTTGTAGAACATAAGGTCATAGTACAGTGTAGCTTAGAAACATACTTCCAATTCAGTATGGCAAAATTTTATACTGCGCTATTAATTCAGCATGTACTGGTGGTGTTTAGAGTGTGTAAGTGACATAACAGATAGAAGAATTTGGGCAATGCTAAGTGAAAACTAGGCCAGTGCAAGCTTCCTGGCTGTTTTTCTCTGTTGTTTGCCTTAGTCTTGATTTCTGAAAAACTAGAAGGATAGTTTTCATTTTGGCAAGAAAATCTTAAAATCTCTTTTTCTTAGTCAAGCTTTTTCCTAGTATCCTGTTATGAAAGTAAAAGACAAAATGTATGTTTGAAAACAGATGAGAAATCCCACTGAGCCTTTATAAGGAAATGAAGCTGATGGAGCAAAATCCACCAGATCTTTAATATGTGGCAGAGAGAGAGAGAAAAAAACTTGCACTGATTAATTCTTGTCATTCCTGGTACAGGTGAAAGTGAGAAACATTAAAGATGGACTGAAATTAAAACCTCCTGTTTTTATTAATTGCAGATTCACTGGGGCCATGTTGAAGACGTTGAGCTGATTAACGATGGCTCGGGATTAGGCTTTGGAATTGTAGGAGGAAAGACGAGTGGTGTAGTTGTAAGAACGATTGTTCCTGGGGGATTAGCAGATCGGGTAATTTGTTATATTTTGTCACTTCTTGTTTGATTGTAAAGTATAATTAACTGCTTTTGACAGTCTTAAAATAAACTAATATACTTAAACAAAAGGAAGCCGATAGCATCAAAGGCTGAATCCCAATGTGTACTTTATAAATAAATATGCTGAAGGTATGATTGAGGAAAAAGTCAGCACCTGATACGAATTAAGTTGTTTCTCAGACGCACTTTGGCTTTTAGAACATTGTTAAACATGCAGAAATTTTGAAAAGTTGTGGAACTTAATATTCAGCCCTTCTGATACTTTCAGCAAGACTTTTTGAAGTTTCTGATATCCTTTAAAGTTGTGCATGTTCTGTTTGCAACTTGTCTGCCGCTCTTTAAAGAATCATCACTACATTTCATTGCTGCTACGTTTCAGGGGCAGAGCACATGCAATTGCATGCAGAGTTTGGATTTTTAATGTGAATTTGGTCGTAACAAGTTACTGCATCTGAGGTCTGGAACCCATGCAGACAAGATCCAGTAACATACAAAAGAGACAGGCTAAGGTACTTCCTCTAGTGAAGGATGGAAACAAAAACTGGAGATTCAGAGAGCTTTAATGGAAAATGTTGGCTCTTGCTTGACTGCCCCCCTCTGAACCTGTCATGTGTAAATGAGTATTTTTTAATTATTGTGTAACACCTGTTTTGCTGTAAGGAATAAAGTGTCTTGGCTACAAATGAAGCATATAAGTTAAGAACTCACCACATCATTCTTAGCTGAATGAGACATCATTAAGAACATGTGAAATAATGAGGGCATATATATGTTAAAATGGATGAATTTGTAAATGAGTTTGAGTCAGTCCTGGGAATAATTCCACCGTGATTGCTGTATAAATCAGTGCACCTAAGGTGGTAGGACTGTGCTGATCAATACCAGCTGAAGATTTGGTCCTATGAATGCTAGCTTATATTAGAAATGGTGATGTAGACCATGAATTATAATTATCAGGTTAAAAATGGTTTGTGTGTGTGGAGTCTTGTTACCTTCAGTGGAGTTTCTCGGAGTTGGAGCTAGGCATGTAAGAAAGTAATTGCCAGGTTAATATAGAAGTATTCTGGGAAACTAAGTAGTCCTAAATCAAAGTGCTGTGATTTTTATTCTAATCCCTGTTCTATGTGGATTATTCTGTGAAAATTCAGTACATAACAGCCCACGAGATTCTAAAATGATGTCCTTTATTTTCTCCTGAATGAGAAAAGTAACCAGTTTCTTAGGAACAGTGCTTTTCAGCCTGTGTATCTTAGTTTTGGAAAGGCTGATTTATCACTGTTTACTGCTGTGGAAAAAACAGTGTTTAATTATGTGAACACTTATTTAATATGTTGTGGTAGTGGTCAATTTTACAGTATCCTCCTGCATTGGCTGTCAGGAAAATACCAGCCATTTTCAGTTTTGTAATGGAAAAGATTTTATTTACAGCCTGGAAAATTTTTTTTACAATGTTATTTGCGTTTCAAGGATGGGAGGCTCCGAACGGGAGATCACATCTTACAGATTGGAGGGACCAACGTGCAGGGAATGACCAGCGAACAAGTTGCACAAGTGCTGAGAAACTGTGGGAATTCTGTTAGGATGATAGTTGCAAGAGACCCCAAGTGTGAAATTACGGACAGTCCGCCAGCTCCTGTGAGCTGGCCCGTTAGTACGTTACCTCCCTTTCAGAATGGAAACGTAAGTATCTGATGTTTACTTATGGCGATTTTAAGTATGTTTGTGGCTTGTGATTAGAAGGGAGGAGAAAAGAGCAAGCTTGGCACTTCCAGGTGTGAAGACACTCATGCTTCTCCTCTTTTGAGTTCCCAGACATCATATGTGTGTATTTAAGTGATCGTTATTTTAGGCCTGCTTTCTCTAATTTTCCCCTTTTTCTTATATGTTGTTAATACCTGTAATTTTGGGATCAGAATGACCAGCTTTATGGAATTTATTTCAAAGTGGCTGATTTAATTACAAAGACCATGACCATTATCGATAAATGGCACTTCTAGTTCTCCTTCTTAGCTCGTTACATTTTTGCTAATCAATCATTTGTAAGTGGATTTAAAACCTGAATATGAATTTCCCTAGTCTGAAATCCAGAGTGCCATGGCCAAACCAGAATTATTCAGCACTATCATCTTTTTATGAAACATAAGTGTAATGTTTTCATAGTCTACACTACTGTCTGTGATAGGAAATATATCTAAAAATTTTGAAACTTGTTTTAGCAAATCTTAACATGGTCATATCAAAGTCTCTTGTTTTTGAAGTCATTCTTTTCAGTTTTGAGTAATTAAAATCAACAAATGCTACACTAAGTGTACAGTAGGTCTTGAAACATAAACAAAGCTGTGCTTGTGCGCCATCTGCTACTACTGTGCTGCTTAGATTTAGGTGTAGAATCTGAGTAGCCTTTTCTCTCTTATCTAGTCTCTTGAATATGAGTGAAGAGAGCTGCTTTTTTTTTTTTTTTTTTTTTAAACACCATCTTTAAATGTCAGACTAGCAGTCATTGTTACAAATTCACCTTCTTGCTTACTGGGCAGTCACTGTAAAGGCAGCCATCAGCTTTGGGAAGAGCACGTCTTGCATCTCTGATACACTATTGTGGCTGAAGCTGTCGTGAAAGTATTTGGGTCCTTCTCAAACTTATCAGAAGTGTAGTAGGAAACTTGAGTGGCAGAGAAATGAAAGAGAGGTAATCTACATAATTTAAGGTCAGAGTCTTAGAAGTGGGCTTGTTTAATAATCTGAACGTATTTATTAATTTACTGATGATTTTTATGGTCTACCTTTCAGTTTCTGTTAATTCACAGTAGAACTTTCTCCTATAATCTAATTTCTCTCTTGTTTCTGAGTACTTTCACTAGCCGTGAGCTTTGAAATAGAAAAGATTTTCCATTTCTGTTTTACAAACCAAAAGAAAGGCTTTTTTTAATACATGATATGTTGTGCTTTTGTTTTTCCCTAGTTCTGTATTAAAATTTGATTTCCTTTAAGTCTCCTGCAGGAGAGAGTAACTGAAACTACTAATGTCTGTGCATTGATAGGAGAAAACTGTTATTATCTATATTCTCAAAGATACTGAAGGCAATATTAGCAGCCTACCGGAGCTGATTGTATTTACCACTCTGCACTTTGATTTTCCAGATTACACTCCGATGTTTTGTGTTCTGTCAGTAACATGAGTTAGGGAAAATTTCTGTAGCACCAGAGCAATGACCATGAAGGACTTCTGATTGCCAAAACAGCAGGACTCTCAAGACTCTAGTTCCATTTCAGATGTTGCTGTAGGCTCATTTGCTGATTTGATTCCCTCTCCTAAAGATAAGGGACAGAGCACCAAAACTTATCTTCATCCCCATCAGTGTCTTATGGAGCAAGAGAGTTGGAAAGCAGTTAATAAGTTGGCTAGTGAAGGTGTGTGATAAGAAAGGAGATAGCAGTTTATTAACTTCAGTGAAAGGTGAAATACGTGCAGCTGTAACTTCGGCCTACTTTTAACATAGGTCCTTCCAGAGCTGACATTTGGCAAGTATTTGATTAAGTTTATTTCGTTCGTTCTCTTAAGAAATGGTTTCTGATTTCCAGGTCCATTTTTTGTTGTTAGCAATGGTACTGTCCCTATTGACTTCATCACTTTAACAGACCTGCCTATGATCATCTCCTTATTTTTGGTCCCATTGCACTGTAACTAGTACTTGAAAACAAACAGTTTTATGTATTTTGATTTGTCACTTGCAATCGCAGATCTATGCGCTTGAGTATTTTTCTCTTTGGTATCACCAATGTCTTTGGTGTGGCCTCTTCCTGTTTGAATGCTATCCTGCAGTTTTGATTTTCACTTGTCAGTGAAGAGTAGGACTTAAGCCAGCTCTGGAGGGGGCTTTCTCCATACCCTTCTCTACTGTAAGACCAAATCACATTCTAATCGTAGGTAGTGCCTCTTAGGGTTTTTTTGGTAACTGCAGTAAGCAGAGTGTTCAGAGAACAGATCATGTTATGTGCTTCTCTTTTTAAGTATTGTTTGTTATGAGAAGTCTTCTCATCAGTTCAACAACAAAGCATTTACAAATTAATATTCTCTTCAGTTAGGTCTTTAAAATAATTTTCAGTGAATGCAAATGAATATTTTGCTTCTCATTTCGTTTAGGTAGTTGGAGGCTTCTAGTGCTCTTTGCAGTTTGGTGGTGTTCAAATTGGAGTAAGATCAAATCAAACTTGTTAAACTGATGTGTGCAAGATTGACTTCTGGTATGGTTTTGTGGTTTAGGAAGTAGCATAAAAACCATGAATAAGCTCAGGCACCTACGTGGTCTCACATATTTGCACTTAAGTAGGCAGCTGCTGCTGCAGTAGAAATTTGACTGCTGCGTACACACGTGAGTTCCTTCGTGTCAGGGCATCAAACCTGTCTGCTTTGAGATCCCTTTCCTGCTGCCCCTCGCTTCCTTAGTAGGCAACGACAAGGAGAGACGAGCATCGCTTTTTCTGACAGGAATGTGCGATGTGATAAGCCCGTGTATTTGTACCCGTTTTCTGGCTTCTTAACTGTCCAGCAGGAGCAGCGTGGGCAAGTGGATTCATGATGCTGTTTATCTGGACTAACACATGAAAGGGAGAGGTGAAATTTGGAGGGCACTCAGGATCTGTTGTCTTTTGGGATTGTCTGGGAAGTATGTTGTTACCAAATGGCAGCGGAATCCAAGGGGAAATGGCCCCTGAGCAGCGTAATAAAAACTTTTGTTTTCCATGAAATATGAATATGATACCTCTGACAGTTATGTGGAGAAAATAGTAGCCAAGAATTTTGAAAGCAATTGATGACTTTGGATGACACCATATTTTCAGAAAATCTCAGATGCATCTCCTTCGCAAATTTGATGCCTTCTGAAATAGGAAAATTGAAACCACTGCTTACTTACAAAGATCTTAACCTGCAATATTGTAGTGGTACCAAGAAATGATGAGAGAGATATATATTTTAATTGTCTTGTGTTTTATTTATAGGATAATGCCAACCTTTTTGAGACCTATGATGTTGAACTTATAAAAAAGAATGGGCAAAGCCTGGGGATAACAATTGTTGGATATGCTGGCACAT
Organism: Cygnus atratus; assembly: GCF_013377495.2. Classification (NCBI taxonomy): domain Eukaryota; kingdom Metazoa; phylum Chordata; class Aves; order Anseriformes; family Anatidae; genus Cygnus; species Cygnus atratus. The sequence goes on from NC_066369.1 coordinate 29,783,951, forward strand.
GTGATGTAGGTGAGTTCTGTGGGATTTAGTCAAGTCCAGGACAGAGGCTTTTCAAATACTCTTTATTCGCTACAGAGAAAACAGAGAGCACAGTATAACCTACAAACTCAGAAGATTTTTGAAGAACTTGCTTCAAAGTGAAATTGACCCTCAAAATGTTTTTAAAGAGTTGTAATTACGTTATAAAATGATTCTCACATGTAAAATGTGAATTTTACATACTTGTGCTGTTATTGTGCAAGACATTAAACTGTACCAGGTAGTTCTTGCACGTACAGACACTAACGTAGTCAGGTTCCTGCCTACACTGTTCCTTATTTTGCCCTGTGGTACATAACATAATTCAGATGGAACGTTTTAAGAAGAGTATCAAAACCAGTGTCTCACGTTCCCGGTTTGCATCCAGTTTCAAATGGCATCGTTACAAAATAGCTCAATATGCACTTTCATTTATTTAATGAATTGTAGGTGCTAGAATGGAAATGATCAATCAGATTAAATAGTCCATCCCTCTGCCAGGCAGATGCAGAGAATCTCAGATGTGTGTGATGTGTATGCCGCCTTCACAAGGTGATTTACCGCTCTTTGGTGGATGACTGCTCCAGTCTCTAAACTCAGGGAACAGATGAAAATACCTGTGCTAGGATATTGGAACGCGGAATTATTATTTTTTTTTTTTTTGTAAATCCACTTTAAATTAGAGCTGTTCACTCATCTTTCAATTACTGGTTCCACAAATGATACTATCTTCAGAATTGACTCACTAATGTGTGGTTTAAGACGAAGGGGTGTCGCTTTTTCTTCCTTCCCCTTCCTCATGGGACTCAAGAAGGTATCCTGGGAATGCGACACAGCTGGGGTTGCGTTGCTGCCCTCTTAATTCCCGGGAGATCCTGTTGGCTTGCCACTCAGGAATCTCGGTGTGGTGAGAACTGGGAAGTAGGTCAGGGAGGTGCATGTGTGAGGCAAAGAGAAAAGGTGGCCTTGGAGCACCAGCAGAGGAGCTTCCTGAGCACGGACAAACCATGCTGGGCAGGTGTCTGAGTGTTCAGTGTTCCCAAAAGGATGGATGAAGTGTCAAGATTCGCTAGGATTAAAGATCACTGTTATTTATTTGGGGATGGGGAGGGGAGTGGTGGTGCTGGTGGTGGAAGGGAAGGGTTACTGTTTCAACTGATGATTGGTTTTACTGTTTTTTTTATTTCCTACTTAGAAGTTATAATAATCAAACTTCAAACATGACAAAGGACAGCTTTCCTGATTGCCATGTTTCTCTTTTTTTTTAAATCCTTTTTCATTAAGATTTAAAGGACTAAATTCTTTAGCTAGAAGAGGATGATTGAAGTGTTGATCAAAGTACTTAAGCAAGTACTTTACTTTTAGCTTAGGTAGTCCTGTTGAAGTCAAATGCAGCATGGAATTCAGGTGATTGTGGCTTAAAGCTTTGTAAGCACAAGGATGAATCCATGGAGGAGGTGGCCTTTTGCGAGCCCCTTTAAAGAAAAATTACTGAGGTTGATGTATTATAGGTGCTGGTACCGGAGCTGGTTTTTTTTCCCATCAGAGATCCTCAGTTATTCTGTGTCAAGCTGTGTAAAGTGGTAACATGCAGATGTCAGTTGTTTGCAGGATCATAACTGTGGACAAAAGTGCGTGAAAAATGCTGAAAGTAAAAAAAAAAACTTAATTAGAAAAGGAACAGGTTAGCTTAGTGACTTGTTTCTCTTCTCCATTTCCACCCGCAACAGAACCTTCAGGGATTTTTGTGAAAAATATAATTCCTGGTAGTGCTGCTGACCACAACGGCCAAATTCACGTTCATGACAAAATTGTTGCGGTAAGTAATTGGTGCTGTAAACATTCTGCTTATGTATTGTGGAACTGATAGTTCATTACGTGTCTCAGTATTAGAAGAACAACTTAGTAAAGACTTTCTAAAGTTAATTAAACTTCCTCCGCTTTGCAGAGGACAGAATTTGGTAATTCATATTTGTTTAGGTAGAATAGATGAAAAATCTTGAAGAGTTCTATTTGAATTATTACAGAAATTAGTCACTTTTTTTTTGGTTTTGGTTAAAATACTGTTTTTTCTGTTCAAAGAAGTATTAAGCAGTAGTTAACTATGAAAGAGGCAAGCATTTGGATTAAAATGTTTGAGTGGAGAATCTTGGCTTTTGGCCTAAAGTAAAGAAGAGAAGCATTAGCTTCTATTGAATTCAGTGGGACTTGAGGGTGGTTAAGATTTTGCGAGATGTGGCAGGCTGTTTATGGTCCTTAATTAGAGCGTAGCATAGTGTGGATACAATCAAAATATTAATAGTCACAATTTAGGTTTCAAAACCCAAGCTTTATATGTAGAAAAATTAAAAACCTTTGAATAGGAATAAATTGAATAATGGCCAATTTTTGCATTCACAGTACAAACAGGAATGAACCGCACCATCTTTTTGTTTTAAGAAATAATATAGAGATAACATAAAAAGTAGTTTAAAATCATAGGTGCTGTGCTGGACCTTCCAAAGTCAGCTTCACCTTTATGAGAGCAAAATTTGATAAAACCTTCTGCTTTTATCTGCAGCTTTGCAGGAGAAACCCCTATTGATGTATGATCTAGCGGCGTGGGTAAACAGATTATTTTGGGTGTAAATTAAAACATCTGAGTTCATTTAAGAATTAGCCTATTCACTTTTTTACTTTTCTAATGATGGCCCATGAACACAGAAGTGACTGTTGTTTCCTTTTAAAATGCATTTTGAAAATTTTATCTGATTATTGAAATGTAAGAGATTTTAATAAGATTGGTTTGCAAATACTAACGTCTTGGGTGAATAGCCTTATAACTCCTGCACAAAATGTGGACATTGCTTATGGTGTATGGTACAGCATAGGAATGTAACACAATTACTGTTATATGATATGATTTAGGTTGATGGAGTTAATATACAGGATTATACCAACCAAGAAGTGGTGGAGGCGTTGCGTAACACAGGACAGGTTGTACGCCTTACCTTGCTTAGAAGGAAACCTTCTACCATTTCTTCAGAAAGATGCTCAGATAAAGGTAATTCTCATTTTTTAGCCACCCCTTCGGTTTTTCAGTAATAAATTTTATTTTCTGCTCCATTTACAATGACCTGATTTAATAATTAGGGCTAAATTTCGCGTGATCCTAGATTTCATAAGGGCATGCTGTAGAAGATGACACTTCAGGAAGAATGAGAGAGAAACGAGGGCTGCTCGAAAACTGCATGCCAAACTCCTGCGTAGCCAAAACAAGCAAACAAAAAAGCAGTTAGTGAGGTGTTGTTACTACTTCCTATATTTTGCAACATCTGTCTGATTTATTTTTTCCCATCTATTTTCACAGTGCAGCCAACTGTTCCAGCCTTAGTATCCCCTGGAGCTGTAGGGACTGAAACTAGTGTGGACAGTAAGAATGAGGAAATCCAAAAACAGAAGGATAATTTTCAGACTGAAAAGAAGCAGAGCCTACATAAATCAGGTGGATAGAATATCTTGCAGCATCTCTTCTGATTCTTTGGAATTGCCTTTAATCCAGTGTGTATTTATATACATATACATTTGCAAGATTATATGCAGTGGTGTTGGAGCCCTTTCGGTACTCTGGAATGAATCTCATCAGCTCTGCAGAGCTGACTTCCTCCAGTTCACCAATTCTTTCTATCCCTTGTCCCTCTCTGCTGACGTGAGGTGTTCTGCCTGCAATTTTCTGTCGTCCTCCTCTGCTGTCAGGCCCCTGAACCAAATTACAAGGTGAACAGCATGGCAACGAAGCATTTCTCCTTCTGCCAGAAGTCAGAGTCAGCTTCTACCCTCTTGGGAATTCACATTTGCTTTGTGATTCAGTGTTGCCTCAGTCGTATCTTCCTTCTAGCCCTCGCAGATCTTAGGCTTCCACCTCTGCAGAGTCTTTTCAAAATATTCTTTTGGTTTCCTGTACATCATCTCTGATGCCCACTTGCTCCCTGTTCTGGCACTGCAGCAACTTGATCAGAACCCACCTCCTGAGCTTCTTGACCTGGCCTCCTGCTGCCTGTGACCTGGGCTGCAGCAGCATCTCTCAGGAGATTTGACTGAGTAGGGCTTGCTGAAGGACTGCAGCAGCAGGGATGGGGAATCACATCTTGTGACATCTCCGTTCGTAAGTCATTTTCGATGAGGAGCATGAGTTTCAACGATGTACCAAGTGCCACATAACTGCCTCGCTCCTTTTTGCTTATCCTGCTTGTAGTGCTGCTGGTCGCTGATATTTCCTGGAGTGCTGGAGAAGCAGGAAGCCTAGCACAAGTTATGTCCACCTCCTGTGAGATTTCCCACTCGGCAGTGAGCCTCTCCTTGCTGTCTGCTCGTTCTGAGACCCAACTGATTTATCTGGTAGTACCGATATTGTTGCGTTCTGCCTCCTCCCATGCTACTGTTGGAAACTAGAGTTCAGTCTTCAGACATGCAATTTCTGGCTTGCTTGTCCCCACCTTTTTAGCTGAACTGGGAAGTTTCTGACTATGTACCTATGGAGGAGGATGAGAATCTCTGGTCTGGCAAAGGCATAATAAAACCTTATAGCTGGAATTGGAGGCCGGATAGGTGTTGAAATTAGGCATGCGTTTTTAGCAGTAAAAGGCAGTTGGGCGTAGCGACAGATCACAAAGGCATGGCTTGCTTTGGTTTTTAGCTGACTTGGGAATCAAGGCTGGAGGTCTTTCCAGAAGGCATACTTCAAATCCTCTACAGATTTCTGGCCTCATCTACAGGAACTTCTGGGTGAATTTCTACAGCTTGTGTTGAAGTCAGCATAAATTATCCTTATGCCTTGTTTCTTAGATATGTAGATGCAATAGAGGAGTCTAAATTATGGCTGTCAATGAATAACAATTTTGCTATGACTGTGGAAGATCTGTCAGTATTAAAGACAACCTGGAAATGAGAGAAATGTTAGCAGTTCCTGTGCTCCATTCTGTTTTGCTTTTCTGTCCAAGCCTTATAACCAGACATCCTTTGTTGTGACTTCTGTGTGTTCCCAGAAATAGGAAGCCAAAACAGAGGTGACTGAGTAGCTAAGATTTAAGGTTATCAAAGCATTGTTTTAGCTGCATGAGTGGAAAAGCATATATTGATTTGTGTTTATACTGGAGGAAAAACTTAAGGACTTAGAAGTAGGATGTATTTAGGGGCAAAAGAGCCAGGAGGACTTAGGCTCACTATGCCAGAGACTAGAAGAGGAACACACTGTCCTGTGTCACTTACCCAGTCTTTTTCTTGCTTCAAATACAGGGGAACTTTCTGTGCATAAAGTCTTTTCTTTTTCTACTGGAGTGAGCAGTATCTCTGTAGTCAGTTCCTGATGACTTGTGGTTGGGTTATCTTGTGTCACAGGCGGCAGATGTCTGCCCTGATGCAAAGAGAACTTTCGGAGGAATTTGTTACCTAATACCTTGCGCTGTGCAAATATGGTCTATCAATGCCAGGATCAGTTTAAGTGGGGAACTGAAATTGCTTTTACCTGGCTTAAAGCTAACAAACTCTCTTAGTCTCAAGGTACGTTATCTAGACATGCCTTAGTGATCTCTGTGCTCCTAATAGTCAGCTTGGATCTAACTGTAGTTTTGAGCCTTTTCCATAGCATACCCAGGCTTTTTTGATATGGATCCGATACGGATCCATTGCCTCTCCATAAATACTCCGAAGCCCCTGATTTTTAAAGGTATTTGTAACCAAGTTATATGTATATGCGTGGCGCCCCCTTATTTCTAACATTGTGCCAGTCTCATAATCCCTTTTCTTGGAGCACTCTGGAGTATGGTGCAGATGCACCCGCGTCTGGCAGGGACTTCGCTGCCTGGAATTCATGGCTCCTGGCTGGGCCCTTGCTGATTGCTTGCAGAGGCAGCGTGGTGTATGTGCACTGCATCCCAGTGTGTCACGCAGCAAGGATACTACGGATTTTTCTATTCTCCTGTGTGCCCGAGCTCCCCTTACCCTGGGTAATACAGGTTAAGGTGTTCATATGTAGAATGTGTCTTGGGATACCAACACTTAAATGTTGCAGATACTGTTGGTTTGCAGTTGGATATTGCCCTTGATACCATCTGGTAGTGCTGGTCCTCCTTGGACCTACAGGGTGTGAAAGGGGCATGGTTTTCAAACCAAGTAAGGAATCAGTGGCCTTTAATGAAACAATATGCAAGTATCGTTGTTTGATTAAACTGATTTTTCATAGGGGAAAAAACCCTTAAAGTAACAAAGTACTGCAAAAGCTTTTTGCAGCTATAAAATAGGTGTGTGTATATCTTTGTTAAAACGTTGAAATACTTAGTTGCAAATTTTATTCATACTGAAATACGATGTATAAGATTTCACTTCCGAGTAGAATATAGTGGCCAAGTTTAAATTCCAAAGATAGGTGCTTATTTTGGACATGGTGATGGACACTTCATTATAGTGGTGCTAAAGTAAATACTGCTAATTTAAGGCTCTGACTAAACTCTGGAAATGCTTTTAAAAGTTTAATGTAAAAGGTATGTTTTATAAAAATATGTATTACTTCCTTTTAAGCCCAGTTGTGTGAAATTCTTATTAAATTGTGTTTCCTGGAGAGGTATTAAATAGTAATTCTGGCCAGGCAAAACCATGATTAAACAGTGCTGTTACAAAGGCAACATGGTTTAGGATGCAGTGTGCATGAGGCCTGAAACTTTCTGCTAGCAGACTACAGGCAATTAACTTAACAGCTGCATCTGCAAGACTGCAGACTGGGCAGAACTGCTTCCCTTTGCCTTGCAGCAGTACTCAAAACCAGAAGATATGATGATGCTAGCCAAGAGCTTAAAGATGTCTGGAGAAAAACGTCCAATGGTAGGGAAGATAAAGGTGATGCATTAGTGAAGGGTGGTAGAGCACAGGACACACCCTTGTGAGTTTGTGAAATCTGGAAGAGATTGCGAGAAGAAAATATTCCAGTTTTGAAGATGCCAGGAATTTTGACCAGTAAAGAAGATTTTTACAATACGCTTATGTTTTATTCTTGACACTATCTAACAAGAAGGGAAAAACTGTATGGAAGTGCAGGCAGAGGGACAGGACTGTAATTATGTTGAAAGTTGTTGCGAATGAAAGCTGTCTCTGGGAAGCGTTTTAATTTTTGAAGCCTTATACATTCCAGAAGATGTACATATCTCAGGTCATGAGAAATCCAGCTGGATGAGGGACTAAAAAAGCAACTTGCTACTAACTGCCATGTGGAAAAAGCTGTTTGGGGGGAAAAAGGAGCATTTGAAGTGACTTGGGTGATACCATTGAAATTAAGTATATCTAATCCAAGTCCCTTCATCCAACGTTACACAGTTCAGAGGAGGTTACAAGCAAAGACTTCAGAGTGTGTTTGAAGGAAAGAAAAGGGGAAACTTCAGATGGGGATGTGCATCAACAGCTGCTCTGAACAACTTGTAGATTTTGGTATCGTGTTTAGGAAGTGACAGAGAAATCTGTATTCAGCCAATTGAACACAGCTTACAGTTGTTGAACTGAACTGTGAGCCTGACCCTAAGGTTCATTACTTCTGGTGAACCTGAAAATCCATATCTGATTACACAGGGGACTGCAGGTGCTTAGGTGCTGTGCTTCCATGTGATAGCTTTGTAAGAGCAGCAAAAGAAATCAATGATTTTTTGTCCCTATGTATTTTTGCAAATAGAAGGAGTAGAAAGATGTGCTGGTGCTCAGTCTTTGCTACAGTTGGGAAGTAAAGATAGTGATCAGCCTGTGCTTGGTAACAGCTCACAAAGATGACTTCCCTTTAGAAACTTCAATTAAGTTCAAATGGAGGAAAAAGCCTCAAGTCACAGCCCAGAATTTCAGGACAGCTCGTCATTTCCTTTTTAAAGGAGATAATTTATTTCAAAGAGAACTGTGGTTTGTATTTAAAAGCCCAAGGTTTTATTATTGGTGCGCTTTGGTTTTGGTGACAGCAAATAGTTATTTGAATTGCTGGAAATCTTGGATATCTGAATCTCCTTGAGCCTAATGTTTAAAGGTGCACTGGATATTTCCAAGAGAAATCTGACTTGTTAGGCTCTTTGCAAAGTAGTTTCTCAGCACAGATCAAACAGAATTTGCCTATCTGGCATGACAGAAAGTGATGGAAGAGATATAATTATGTTGTATAAGTTAACTTAAATCCTTATTTTTAATGAGTGGAAAAACTTCAAAGTTATAAAATGATGTAATGAGGATTCTATTGCAAAGCTCACGTGTTTTATCTTTGCAATCTACGAAGGTGTTGAAAGCAAAGGCAGTTAGGCATCCCGTTTGTCTTGGCTTTTCCTCGTGGGTAGGCTCCGAGCTTCTTGGTGTCTTCAGAATCCCCCCCGAGCTATTTTGCTTGCTAGTTTGTGTGCAAAATGTGAGGTGGTGATTTAAATCCGAAATTTCAGTGACCCATCAGCAATACTGAGTGGTCTGTGCCTCGTCTAGACATCTGACAAACTATTACAGCCATTCGGGGGGAAAGAAAAAAAAAAACAGTTTTCAGTAATTCAGACCCCAGTTGCTGCTGCTGTGGCTGCTAGCTGGAATTTGTTTTAAAGTTTGATTCTTACCAGTTAAATATTGCTTCAGCGTGGAACTTTATATGTGTGCTGAGCTTCTGGATGAGGTCAAATGCGGGGCAGCCAGTCATTTTCTGCTGTCTAGCTCTGTCAAATTGTCTTACATGAATGTAATACTGCCTTGGTTGCATAAGTAAGAAAGCTGAAAAGATATAAATGTCAAGATAGCCAAGTTCCCACGGAAGACTGGTTTAGAACTGGAGCTTATATTAAAGCTCATGTTACTTACTGGCCTAATTAAACTAGACATACCTGCCAAATGTATAAATAAAGTGTATGAATGCATTGTGCTTACGCAGCTCCTTGATACCCGCAGTATCTTGTCAGGTGTTTTACTTCTTAAGGGGCTTCGTTTTGGTGGGAGATAATGCTCCCTTGGGGTGGCAAGCAGTTCTGTAGCAACAAATTATGCAGTTGTGTGAAATTTATTTTGCAGCCTGAAAGAATGATTTATTTACAGTACTATATGGTACAGAACTCACATCTCATCAACGCAAGCATCACCTCTTCTGCCACTCAGTTGAATAAATCACACTTTAGCACTAGCTGACATTTTGCATTGTTTTCCTAAGAGCGTCATTTTTGATTTGCACTGATAGACTCAGCTTAATGCAATTTCCTTTTTGTGATTATTCCCTGTAATCTTTTATTTACACTGAATTTTTATTGAAGTATTTAGAAGCAAATGTACTTCTGAATGTAAAATGTGCTAGTAAATTTAATACTTGCTTTCATATTTAGGAAGAGTCCCATTTCCTCCAGCATATGAGCTGAAATCCAAGTGGGAAAACCTGCTGGGACCTGAATATGAAGTTATGGTATGTTATCTTTCAATGAACTACACTCATGTATGTGTTGCTTTTTTGTGTTTTTTCTTTTTTTTTTTTTAATTACACATCTGTGAGCTTATCATTACAGGCTGTTTATAGAACAGCTCAGTGTTTGGAACAGATCAGTAACATCAAATTTTGCTTCCATTAACATCAAGGCTGAAATACAGAAATTGTAAAATTAATATATTTTTAAAATCTGTTTATATGGATACTATTGTTATATAGAAACTAGACAGAAACAGGGGTATAAAAAATCAGCTGTCCTTTTAAATCTACATCACAGCAGCCACTTAAAAGATGTGTTATTTTTGTGATTTCATTTATGATCTGTTTGTTTTATTGTGCACTGGGAAAAAAAGGCTCAGAACAGAGCTCCCATGTTTCATGAAGAATCTTACGATTTTATTAGAAGAATGAAAGAATGATTTTCAAACATACTGGGAAAATAGGAAGTAATTCAAGGTAGTGTAACTTTATGGTGCCAGTGCCTATTAGATATTTCTTCACCTTGTATTAAATGATTGCCAAGCAAAAGATTATTTTGATGAACTGTCATAAGGAGTTGACTGAAATTGTAATTCAGTACTGCTTTTCAGGGCTGCGTTAGTCAGGGAGTACAGATAGAAGTCTGCAGCCAATGCTCTTTCTGAAGCCTTAAGAAATTCTCACTGCCACCACCAAAATGCCCTGTTTGTCTTCGCATGGCTTGTCCAATTGATTTAGAGACACTTATTTTTACTACTTGGAGTAGCCATCATTCCAATTGCTCGCTGGAAGATTTAAAGGAGCTTTAAGAATTGTCTTGAGAAACTTGCTTCTCTCCTTTCCATTAGCACTCCTTTAAGATCTGAAGTTCGTATAAGATTATGTACATGATGTAATAAATCTGTTTGGCTGCCCACTTCAGTTGCTTGATATTCCCATCCTTGCATTTCAAGAGTCTGATATTTCTTCCCTTAGCGCTATCGTGCTTCCCACAGAGGACGAAAACCTGCTTAGTGTGTGAAACTGTCTGTTTCTAATTCTTCTTGAGCTGCCGCCAGTGAAATGGCAGGAGTGAGAATCATAGCATCGTTTCTGTTGGAAAAGACCCTGTAGCTCAAGTTCAGCTATCACCCGGACGCTGCCAAGTCCGCCGTGACACCGTGGCCCTGAGGAGCCACCTCCATGCCCCTCTTAAATCCCTTCAGGGTCCGTGACTCTACCGCTTCCCCGGGCAGCCTGTTCCAGCCCCTAACCACCCCCTCTGTGAAGAAATGCTTGCTAATATCCATTCTGGACCTCCCCTGGCAGGAGTTGAGGCCATTTAATGTTAACGGTTGTTAAAATGTTAATAGTTGGGCCTGTTAAATAATAGAAGGAAACTGTTATGGCAGCCTGGTTGGAAAGTCGGTTTTTGGTTCTTCCGGTTTTTGTTACCTGAGCCTCCCTCTGGTCGTGCTTGGCTGTGTTCGTAACAGTGTTTAGCTTGAGTTCAGCCTGCTCAGCCCCTGTTCACACTGCTTCGCCCCTACACTCAGCTCCCCGAACCTCCCCTGAAGGTGACCGCAAGTTGGAGTCCTTTCCCCAGTATTCCCCAGTTGTTTGACGAGAGGATTTAGTGTCACTCGTGGCCTCCGTGTTTCCGATCCTCTGTGGCACCAACTCAGGGAACGAAACTGAGATCCTGCAGAAATGGAAGGAGGCCCTAGGAGCCTGTGTGGGGATTTATGGCCGTGTGGTATTTGTTGCCAAGTACCTAACCGTGAAGAGTCAAACTGAGGAGTTATCAGTCATAGATTCATTTAGTTACAACTGAACGGACACCAAATGGATTCTGTCTGTTGGGAAAAACACCCTAGGTAGTGGAAAACAAGATGCTGGGAGCCTTGTTTAAAGTCAAGCTGAAAGAAAAAGCCGAGACTTAACAAAGTATCTACAAAACAATGTTAAATTAGAAATTTCAACAGGAGCCTGAAGGAAAACAGTTACCTGATTTTTGCAAGGCTATATATGTTTCCAGTTCTAACAAGTGTAGCAATCATCCCAGACATGCTCCATTTCAGTGTCCCAAGCTCCAACCTTGGGCCATGGATCACTATAGATTTCATCTTATTACAATTTAAATTTGAATAAATAACCTTCTAAGGTTACAGATAAATTCTGTTAAGGAAGAGCATTACAAGAAAATTGGTGGTAAACGTTATGGTTATTTTATTAAAATAAATAAACTAAAGGTATACTGAAGGGATTTCTTGTCCCTGTTCTAAATGATCCATTTTCCATTCAAATTTGGTAATTAAACTCATGTATTTCAAGCCATGTTAGAAACATGCTGCAAGAGATTGTGGTTTAGTCTAGATGTTAGATGGCTGTACTGTAGCCTGAAGTAATAACTTTAGCTATCATACTTTTTAAATTCTGATTGGCAAGTCACTGTGGGTATTTGTGTCAAACATAATGGCATTTTGTGCTTATACAAGATTACTGGACTTGGCTAAAATCGTCGTTCAGGCTTCAAGAATAGGATAATGTTGGAGTCTGCTAATAGTGCATAATCACAACATTCCTAGATGTAAACTTTTGTGCATCTAAAAGACTTATCTGACACTTATTTAAAATTATTTTGCATCAATGTGATTGTTTAAATACAGCTTATTTTGCCTTTTTTTTTTTTTTTGGTCCAGAATTGATAATTCTGGTAAAGTCTGTATTGTCCTGCTGTTGAAAATTGTTGTGCTGTACAATTTTTAGGTTGTGAATGTGGATATGCCCATCACGGATGACTCAGAACTCCAGAAGTACTCAAAGGTATGACTTGCATGATTTTCTTCATGGTATACGTTGGCAGAGTAATTCCAGGAGGGCATGATTCAAAATTCCACACTTGTGTATTTCAGAAATTTTGAGAGATTCCAGCTTTCTGGCTCTCTTGCTTTTCCGAAAGAGGCTGCCCATGTCCTGCATATTTTCTGGACTGGTCCAATACTTTTTCATAGCATGGGCAAATGCACCTTTAAAAAAAAAAAAAAAAGAAAAGGAAAAATTAAGATGAAGCTTAAGGAAAGGCATAAAAGAGATGTACGCATGTAAGACTCAAATTGTCGGGCACTTAATTGTATTAAAATTCATTTATGGAATAATTGTTGAAAGTCACTACAGAATGGAGCAGAGATGGTAACTCTGCTAAACAGTGTTGTGGTCCTGCAGAGGGATTTGCCGTAATGATCCTATCTTAGGCTGGGGCATCCTTTAGTTGGAATGGTCAAAGCTGAAATTAATTTCTGTCTTCTGAAGTTTTTGATGAACATTCCTGATATGTGTGTTAATATTGTACAAAACAAATTTTTATAAGTGATGTATTTGTATGCTCGTGGAGATGTCTTAGTGAAGAAAGGCCACAAACTCATAATCAAGCGTGGTTGTGAGGAAATGCCAAGGATCAATGGCTTACTCATTTGACTTGAATATTCAAAATAAACTGGGGAAACCGAAGGAGAGTCAGTGTTTCAACTTCAGTAATAAAAAGTCAGAAAATTGCCAACCTGAAGGAGCAGATGCTGCTGATTATTTTTACCTCCTCTCCCCAGATTGCCATGATTCCTGCTGTCTTTTCTGGATAATGCATCACTTTTATGCTAGTCTTCCTAATACTATCACAAAGACACTCATGATTGGAGGCTTCCTGGAGGGGAAAAAAAAAAACTGAGAAAAGGCTAACACAAAGTGATTGATTTTTACATTGCAGAAATAAGGATGCCAGTACTGTTAGATGTTTGCAGGGGGCTCTTCATGGATACTTTTTCTACCTCAAAAGTAGTGTAGATCCTCAAGGAACAAGACAGCTGATCCTGTTATTATTGATCTAGTATAAAATGGTGATGACAGAATTTCTGTCAGCTTTGTTGAAACTCACCTTTTGGGTAGGATAGACTTTAGGTGGTACTTGTCTTCCCTGCAGTTTTTCAGTATGCTAACATTATTTAAGAGTACAGTGCAAATTGCCTTTTCCCCCAAAGGACTGACCGGTTGTTTTGACTTGTGCAAATGGTTTACAAAGAGAAATGATAGACCCTTGTGGTGTAACACAAATGATGTCAGTTGAAGATTTAATCATTTTTTTGTTTCATTTGCTGAGCTGTTGCATGCTAAATGTGTTTATATTATGGTAGATACAGATACGTATTGTCTCATTTTTTGACAGCTATTACCCATCCACACTTTGAGATTAGGAGTTGAGCTTGACACGTTTGATGGGCATCATTACATATCATCAATTGCTTCAGATGGTCCTGCTGCAACACTTGGTCTTCTGCAACTGGAAGATGAACTTCTAGAGGTAAAAAAAACAAAAACAAAAAAACCTCCGATATATTCTTTAATCCTTCTTTAAAAGGCTCATATTAATTTTTAGTTTGCAGTGTGTGAAATAGTTGTATTAAAGAGTTGATTGTGGAAGCAGAGCAGTGCTTTGGAAATCTCACAGTCGTTTTCTTCACCATTTCATTCCTCCTTTATGGACAAAACGGTGACTTCCTGTGACCTCTTTTCTGAAGAGTTTAATATGATTATCAAGAGTCATAAGGGTAGAGATAATGTATTGAATGTACTTGTATCTGTGATCCTTCAGTCTTTTGAGCAGTTTAGCATTAGCTTTTACACTCTACATGATGGCTAATCTTTTTTAATATTTGTCACTTCTAAAAAAATTACAGCAGTCTCAGAAAGAATGATTCCTGTTAAGCATTATAACTTGGTGGTTGAGTGTTGAAAGACAATCATGTTCAAGGTAGTACATTGCTTTGTTTAAATATGTATAAAGAGGTATTGGGACAGCTTTGAAGTTATCAGAATCAGGCTGGACCCATCAGCTCAGGAAAAATATGAAATTAGTAGTATTAAAAATATTATGTTTTGTGTGTGTATGTATATCTATCAACGTCTCAGACTGCAAATAGTCATTAACATTTCCTGTTGAACACTGTCTCTTAGTGGAATATTTTGAATTTGAGTTTTTTTAATGGATGCAAAGAACATTTAATTGACATCAGTGGGAACAGAATTAGGCCTTCTGAAAGATTAATTTGGTAGCTGCACCGCTCTATTGCCTTTACTTGTTGTTCACCATTTAACATCAAAAATTTATACTGATATAAGACCTAAAACATTTTTTTTCAGTTATCACTTAATGGAGGAAATCTTGATTCCTGAAGGAAGGGATTAATGGAATGCTGAAAGTGTTGTTTAAATTTCTTGGCCGCTAAACAAAAAATTGTATACTAAAAGCAATATGCTAAAGAGTGCTGCAGAGTAACTTAGGAAACATTAATTGTAGATATTTTAAACAATTTTACTTATTACTGTGTGTTTACAATTAAGTTCACAGATATGTTCAGACCTAGTGAGCATACATTTTTTTTCTACTCTGTAGCTGGAAAAAAAATAACCAACAAAATAAAAATGTGCTCCAGGGCTAAAGCTATGTACGCCAGGTTTAGCCCAGAGTGTGTTTTTGCAGCCAAGTTATAAATCCCTTTAAGTACGGGTTTGCAATGGAAAAAGTGACAGCCACATTCCCCAAACAAGCAGCTCTACCTGGGCCTGATACAGTCGGGATTAAAATGTGATCAGTACAGGAATTTTCTTTAATATGCAGAAGGTTGAATGCTGATTATTTTTAATGATGTGTTTGAATTATGATAGAAAGCATGGTATTTTCTTTTTTTCTCTAATTTTAGCTAATTTCATGGTGTTCTTTTTTAGGAGTAAATTGCTTCCTTGTGTCCTAGTTTTGCTAGTTGGAATTTCACCGACTCCTATTTGATAGTGCAAGTAACTACAGGGCTGTGGTAACTGAATGGGGTATTTGGCACCTTGTGTGTTTAGAGGCTTATTTCTGGCAGCTTGAAAAGGAGAAATGGGAGTCCCCAAGTCTGCTTGGGAGTGCACAGTAGCTCTTCTCCATCAATCACAATATGCTGAGAAACGCTGGTAACTTTCCACCACACTGCCACTCTCATGCATTAAAAAATCCTTACGCGTAGATACTTCTGTTTAAATAATTAACTAATGGATTAGCCTGATAGCTCAGCAGTTGCTGCAATTCTTACAGGAAAAAAACGTGGCAGTTCGTCTTACCATGTTGGAGGTGAGCTACACCACTTTGAATTTTCTCCTTAGCTGGCTTTTAGGAGGAGAGGAACTCCGTGTTCCTCAGCAGTATAAGCTACATTTACACTGTAAAAAGTAGGAAGAAAAGATGGAAAAAAAAGAATATGAAAAACGAAGTCTAAAGTGAGACTGCTGTGTGGTCTTGCACAAAACTGAGCCCATCTAAAGCATAGGGAGATCTGTGGTTTCTTGGAAATTTGGAAAATTGAATTTTTCTTTTTAAAGTCCAACAAATGAGCCTAATGCTAAAAAGAAAAAAAAAAAAAAAAAAGAAGCCCATCAGAGAAACAGGTGAAAATGAAATTACAATGCCAGGAAAGGTTTGGAGTAGGAAATGTGGTGAGCAGAAGAGGAGTTGTAGGAAGCTGAAGAGAGCAGAGACATGATGTAGCAGTAGTCACAAGATCTTGCAGATGAAGTTCAACGTTTATAGTAATGCACGTGTACTTAAGAAGCAAGTGTTAATAACACTATGCAAGCTTTGCTGTAATTCCTCGGTAAAAGTAGATTTTCATATGCAGTTGGGAAAGACAAATACACAAAAAATTAATAAAAGAATCTGGTTGACATCCTTTTAAATAACTTAGTGTGGATGTGTGTTTTCCCTTCTGTGCAGGTAAATGGAGTTCAGCTGTATGGAAAGTCACGCCGTGAGGCAATCACTTTTCTGAAAGAAGTGCCACCTCCATTTACGATGGTTTGCTGTCGGCGACTTTTTGATGATGGCAATGAGTCTCTTTTGGATGAACCCATTGTGGGAGTTTCACCTCCAGAACAAAAGGTAGACTTCTCATGTCATTCAGTTGGGTGTAAGGACAACAACTTTTGTTTTGGGAAAGTGTGTTTCTGTTTTCCTTTTGTTGTTTGATCCAGACTTTTCAACAGTCTTAAACAACATTTCCTAAAGTATATTTGTAGTTATACAAGTCATTTTTGTACTCAGTTGTCATATACAGCTACCTTTGGGCTTGTAAGTGACTGCTGGTGTTTGGGTGAAAGATGGTTCATGTTTGCAACAGTGTTACTTTTACTGCAGTTTATACAGGTTGGTCATGAGAAACTTCATTGTACTATAAATACAAGGTAGGTAAATCACCAAGCTAACATGCTGACTGTGTACATCCCATTCATCATTCTTTCACCTAATAGGTGAGTGAGAGCTTTGAATTATACTCAATCACATCCTTGCCACCATTAGCTGATTACTTCCATGTTCTGAGTAGTTTTTTTATGGAACTGGAAAAATATTAAATTTAATGTTTCTTTCCATTGCAGAAGCTTTAAAGTCTCAAACTAAAGCTTGACGCTTGTAATGGTTGTTCCTATTTATAAAAAGTATTTACACCTTGATTTCTCATCTTTTCTGATGTAATTTCCCGTAAGCTAGGATTTCTGGGAGGAGAGTTAAACATGAAATATGGATGTTTCATGGAAGAGTAGGGTGCACAGTGTCATGCTTTTTTTGTAAAAGGCCCTTTCCATTGCAAATAGAACTTGATCCATCGCAGTTTTTTGACCATGCATGTTAAAAAACATTTTCTATGCGCAGACTATCAGTTGCATATCTTTGCCATAAGGCAATACTGGATGAACAGAGGTCGCGTTTTCCATAGAGTAGTTTCACAATATTTCTGCTTTCTTTGACAAAATAACAAGAAAGAGTGCATGTGTGGGGGAAATTCCTTCCTTTTGCCTCATAGTAGTGCTCTGTGTGCTAGGCATATCTGTCCAAAGAAATGAAGTTAAATGCGTGAAGTTACGACTGTAACATTTTTCTCGTGACATACATTGATAATTTGTAAAGATTATATTGGTAAAATATCACTTAAGTTAAAACATGCATTTTAAGTTAGACAAAAAAGATGTCTTTTTGGAAGATGTGTTTATGAAGCTCTCCTTAAACAGTGAAACTGTGTAACTATACCTCTTTCTCAATTTCTGTGATGAGGTGTAAAAGAAACTTTTTTTCATACTAAATACTACTTGTATAGTTACAATTTAAGAGATTGTTGTCTACATATTTATTGCCACAAGTGTCCGATCATCTCTCTAACATCTGGTCTTTCCATAAGCTGACTGTGACTGGTTAAATCTTTTATGCTAAGACATTTATTTTTCCTTTATGCATCTAATGGGACAGCTGAGGTTCATCAACATGTAACAGGTTAGTAGTATTGCTACAACTAGTTTGTCTAATACGTAGGTATTCATATGCCAGGTTGGGCTCCAGTGCTCAGAACACGTAGGCATAGGAGCAAGGGAGTGTGCAAGGCAGCAAGTTGCAGAAGGTACCACTATCTAAAACTAGATTTGGTGTTCAAAGAAGTTGTAATTCAATAAAAGGTCATATTTTAGGGCATGTATGAGCCATTAATAATAATCAAACTTTTAATAGTGCTTGTAAAGAACTCCAAAGCATAGTATTTGAACTAGAGTTTTTATTTTACAGGTGAAACCTGAGGAAGACATTAATCCTGAAGAAGAAGGGGAATTAGCGTTATGGTCTCCTGATGTGAAGGTTATTGAACTAGAGAAAGACAAAAATGGCTTAGGATTCAGCATTTTAGACTATCAGGTATACTTTCTATATCACTAAATATTAAAAATTCCGTTGATCCTTTGTCTTCTATGGTGCCTTAAAGTGTTTTGTGATGTTGGTTATTGGGTCAAGTAAGTCATCAGCTTGGTGCTTGGGCCCCGAAACTCTGTAGGGAAAAGTAATTTATTTCTAGGCCAACTCTAAGCTGTACACTATAGTTTATATTCAAAACTAGTCTGATTATTGACTGTGATAAAGTGCAAAATTTCTAATCAAACTTTACCTCATAACTCTGAGTTTGATGGCTAAATGTTGGGGGGGATGATTTTTAGTTTATTTTGTTTTAACTTGGAATGACTTCTCAGGTGTAGTGCAAAAAAACTTTCTTAGATATTGCAATATCACCTATGTACCATATTTAATTAGTCTTTTTCTTTCTGCCCTTGCTGCCCCAAATCACTTTTATTTATAAATGCAGTGCTAGTCTGCAATCTGTGGTCCTACTCAAGTCATGGAAAGATTCACCATTTCAGATATTGAATCAAGCCATAAAAGCAAAACTATCTGATTTCTCAGGAGAGTTTATGAAGTTAAAGTTTTACCATGACTGCCCTTCACAGTCAAAAGGGAATGTCGGGGCTCACAGGTGAATTTGTGTTGCAAACTCAAGTTTCTGTAAAATATAAATTTGCTTTAATGAATTGCTTTAATGTATTAGTGTAAGAATAGAGATCGAAGAACCTAATTAACAAATTTTTCAATTGTGCCTCCTTGCTTAAACTATTAAACTGGCATGCTGGAGATGAAGGTAGAATTTTCAGTATTTAAAAAAAAAAAAAGACTTTCAATAGCCATTTATAGCTTAAAAGTGATTTCTCCGAGAAGAAACATTTTTTGGCAGGTTATATGCTTAATTGTTAAATTCTTTAGAAATCAACAGAAAAGTGTTTAATTGGGGGAAAATTCTTCCAAAGTTAGTTAATTATTCTTTCCAAAATATTGGCTTCAATTGAATGTATAGAAACTCAAAATCTGAAGTCAGAATGAAATGTTCTTAATTTTTCTAGTCAACAGGATATATTTTTTAACTTCTAACCATCATACTTGTAAGGAAATAAAACATTTGGATCGCTCTTCATAATAATATACACATCACATCTGAGTGCTGCCTTAACATTGTAGTTCAATAAAATGTATTCAACTGTTCTGCATAAATGTCAAGTGATATAAAATTCAATTATATTTTTGATACAATAGGACATGAATTGGGGGTGAATTAAAATAAAAAAAAATATCTGAAGTATTATGCAAAACCATTAATTCTATATTTTACCAGTGCGATTTAAGATTACTGAAAATAGATCCTGTTAATCATTTTCACTGACACATGTTGTGTTACAGTGCCAGCTTTACTGGAGAGTTGCTAGGAGTCTTTACAGAGCAGTAATACACAGATTTGCTTTTAAGTTCTCATATAATCAGAATTAATGAAGGCTTTAATAACAGGCTTTTTATTTACTTATTCACAGATGCAAATACATGAGCAATGTTGTGATACTTTCAGCTAAATTTAAATATATTCTAATCAATTCTAAATGAGTGGTAAACCACTTAATCTCAGATCTTTATAATTTCAAGACAAGATATTTGTGTATAAAGTATGCTCTTTTGTTTGGGATTTGCCTCTTAGATCTTTTACACTTTTCATCATCTGCAGATTAATTTTTATATAGATATCTGTGGTTGTGTGTGCATTTATGTAAATATATCCATCATATTCTTGAGTGCAGGGCAAAGAAAACAAGTAATTGTCCATGCTAGATTAGAGGGGAGGAAAAATTTGTGTGGTTACTGGGAGACTGTTCAGAATTGCTAAAGCAAGTTTGCTGAGAAGCACAAAATTACAGTGAAGTTTATAACTGTGGTTTAAAGGATTTGGATATCCAACTCTGTTTTTGACTTTTTGTTTTAATTACCCTTTTAAAAAATAATGAAAGCTTTGAGCCACATACTCTTTGTTTTGTGAAAGGAGATTCAAGACTTATAGTGGCAAGTACGCTGTTTGCACGTATATCCACTGTTCATCTAAAAAAAATCATCGGATTACTCGATGAGCAAATCCAAGATGAATATGTACACGGCTTAGCTTCATGCGTCTAAATGAGGTACATCAGTGACAAACCAACCCTTCTAGGCTCCCATTAGTGTTGGTGGAGGCAGGGTTGGGAGGGAACGACTTTCTGAGAGGTGAGTCTGAGCAGAAGGGCTGTTCTTGGTGCGGAGAATTACACTCATAGTGATTCTCTCAGTCCGTTACAAAAGCTTAAGGAAACTTTGGTGTTGGGTACCCAGCTCGGAGGGGGTGTGAATATTCTGGGTTTTAAGATCAAAATATTTCTGTAGCTGTTGGTCAAAATGGAACTTCAGAAATAGCAGTAGGACTTCAGAAACATAGGTAGGAATGTTTAAAGTAGCATTACAGGAGAAAAACTGATGCACTATTATTCTGCCTTACTTCTCACTCCCATCAAGTCATGATGATGCCATCTCTGAAATGCTGTTGCAGTACCGCTGTATACCGGCCCATTTCAGTCGCTGCTTGTGAGGGACTGGTGACTGTTACCTGCAGTATTTAAGAACCCCTGAAGCCTGCTCCTCCAGACGTGCTTGTGCTGGGAACTGCTCTGCCAGTGAGCAATGCCAGATGTGCTGCAGAAGTGGAAGAATGCTAATTAGACACTGGGGTGCTCAGGGTGCCCTGCAAGTATTTTACTACTGCGTTCTCTGAAGCATTTTGAAGCACAAGGCTTTTTACCTTTCCATCTTAATTTTGATTATAGAACATGATGTGGTGCTGAATGTTCTCCTGGTATACCATTTATACTCTGTTGTCTGTTTTCTCAAAACGGGCGGCATGCTTGGTGTAAAGGATATCGTGCTTCAGTTGTGTGAAACGCTGCAGTTCCCACGTCATGCTCCGAACAAACAGTATTAATGAAAACTCTTAGTGAGGTAGAAGAGGCATCTGAGTACTTAGAAAACTGAGTGCTGAGATCGAGAAATTATTACTCTAGTATATGAATTTTTAATGGGCTGTCTTTCTAATAATGTTTCATCTATCAAACAAATGATAAGCATGTCCCAAATGGCTTACAGGATATTCCCAGAAATGCACAAGCATAATTCCAATGCCTATATATTTTAATGAACTAATTACAAATTAATTATACCAATTATGCTAAATCAATGGTATTGCTACTTTGTCCTGTGTTTTCTTTTGTCCGTGTTGAGCGATTTAGGTGCTCAAAACAGAGCTTTCTCCGTTATTTATTTATTAATTAAGGCCCTCTTCAGAGGACTGTTCAGGTGTTCCTAAAACTTTGGGATGCCGTTAGGGACCTAGAGTAGACGTAGCCTTTTTGTCATGACAGGGTTGTATTTGTGCTGTTCAGCTTCACAGGATCACTGGGTATAAAAAGATCTCTTTTCCTTTTTGCTGTATGTCCGAATTTCTAAATACTTAGCAGGAAGTGTTAAAATGTTTGAAATTGGCGTCCTGCTAGCGAGGCTAATACTTGCTGAGGGGGGGAGGTAGATGGGAAGGGCTGATCTCGGGCTGTGTTTCTTGAAATGATTGCTTTCAATGGATTTTTTTTTTTTCCTTCCCACCGTGATGGCTTATTTAAATAACGAGCGTCAAAGAGGTATTAGAATGAAACCTTCTGTGTATTTTTCTATTGTCACCGCTGTGTTGGGATCTTGTCAAAGCTCTCAGGCAGGGCATTGCTTTTCCTTGATAAAGCCTGGCTGCTGAGCCCGCTGAGGGAGGCCCTGCCGGCAGGCTCGGCCTGCAGCCCGCTTTCTGTGGTGATAAGGCCTCGCATCGTGCCGCTGGGGACCGAGCAGCAGCCTCCTGGTACGGCTCCACCTCGAGCAGGGACCTGCCCCCCCCCCCCGGCCATTAAAAAGGTGTGCTGTTCGGTTCTCGGGCCAACTTCTCTCTGAAGTAATATACTCTACCTCCCTTAATTTCCTTGTAATTTCACTTGGAGAAGTTGCTCTCTTTTTCACCTCTTAACTAACTTTTATGTAGTGTTGCTGGCACAGTTAGCGGCAAGCGGGTTTTGATGGTGAGTGAGGGACCCAGTGCGCAGCTTGTAGAGCGCTTTGGGATCATCTGTGATGCAGAGGGCTACGCCAGCGGGTTTGAAAGCTTCCAGCTTGTTGGTAACTTTGTCTAGCCTGGAGCTAAACCTCCGAGCCTGCAAGTCAGGAGCTGAGCTGTTGTTATTGAGACCAACCCCTTTTTGTAGAAAGAAGTGAAAATGGAAGAGGGCACGGTGTGTTGGCAGGTTAAATGCAGGAGAAATGCCGGATAAAAATGGCTGCGGTCCCAGGGGGTTAGAGTGAGAGGGAAGAAAAATCACACAAGATGAAGACTTTAAGAGAGAAAAGCGATCCCATTAGTATAAAGGGTACTTTGTGTAGCCCTGAAATAGTGTTTAGCAAAGACCTGGTGCATGCAGGCAAACGGTTTCTGTCAGTGATGTTTTACAGAAATATTGGAAAAACCACAGGTAGCTGAGTCACAGATTTCTTGAGGCAGTATTGACCAGAAGGCAACTTGAATGGTCTGATGACCTTTTATCAAATTAAACAAAAAGCTGAATGGACTGTATGTGGAGCTTAATTTACTGTGCTTTGAAGTCAGAGTATTTTAAAGCAGCTGTTTTAGAAGTGTGTGAAACTAGAGAGAACGAGGTTCAGAGTGGAGAGGGCTGACATTTGACGTGGCTTGTAGGATCACTTGGGAGATGCTGTGCTTGGAGGGCAAGTCCCCGAGTACCCGGCTGCCCCAGAGACCTGGTGGTCAGGAGCTCACGGGGTCACCTGTGCTGAGGTGGGTGTAAATATCTGCACATCCATGCCGGCAGTAACAGGCACGTCCACACCATGGGCTTCGTGCTACCCAGACCTGAAGCAGCATGAAGTGTGCCTGCCTTCACCTCCCGGGTCAGTGCTTACCGGGTTTTTACTGTGATCTGACTACAGGGACTCCACAGCTGCCTTATTCCTGGGGTTGTCTTCATTATCGTGTTTTTTTTCGTACTGTCGAACTGAAGTCTATCTCGCTGCACATTCAGCAGGTTCTGTTCTGCCCTTTTCCCAGGGAGCATGGGAAACGATCGTTTTCTTTTTACAACAAAATCGCTGCGCAGTCATTCACAACAGGAAGTGAAGCAATTTAAGTGTCTCTAAATATCTTTTTTTGCTTCTTATACCCCAAACAAACAGACTCCAGATGTAGAGTTACAAAAAAGCAAACTGATTTATTTGTGGAAGGTGGTATCCAACCAGATTTTTTTTCCTATTTTGGACCGTCCAACAGCGAGATGCAGGCTGGAATGTTTGGACAAGTCGCTGCCTAAACATTTGCCCTCTTGTGATAATTTGAGCTTTGTCTGTCTTGTGATAAGTTTGTCATGAACAAAGCAGCATATTCATGTCCTTGTTAAGCACATTTTCACCTGATCATGTGATGGAAACCTGTGGCTCACTTGCAAAAGCTGCACAGCTGTATTAAAAAGCAGTTTTACAATGGCTATCAGCTTGGTACTGGGGAAACTGATAAAGGCAGCTTTTCTCCCATCTCTACAACCCATCCACATTCATTAACATCAAAGTTCTGTAAGCCTCAGTACCAACTGTGTTGGTACTCATCTCACGGAGGATTTGCTTCTCTCCCCCTATGGGAAAGTTCTGCATCCTTTAAATCATATTAAGCTGCTTCATTTGTAAAATGATTCTTAATAGTGTGCCATGTATTGAATTCAATGTAGCTTTTTGAAAAATTCTCTTGGAGTTCAGCTTAAATACTACTTTTCAGGACTGAAGAGTTGGTGAATGCAGCTGAGCACATTCCTGGTGAAGTTTCTAGGATGTTCGTGATTAGTGGTTTCCAAACCTCAGTACAGCAGCACTGAAGGCGTTGGGAGAGCAGAAACCACGTTAATAAGAAATCAAAGAGACTGTGTATCTCAGCGTGAGATACAGACAGATGCGCAGGAATACATTGCTTAGGTAGGTAGAGAAGCTGAAGAACTGGGATGCAGGAAGGCGTGTTAGGGCTTGGGCATGCCCTGAAGTTGGGCTGGAGGGAATCATCAGTCTGATTTTGGGTGAGAAGGTAGGAAGGGATCCCGTGCACGGAGCGGCGTGGCGTGTCCTAGGGGTGACGCTCCTGCACTGAGCCTGTCTGTTGTGAGCTGCAACAGCCACTGCTGGGAACAATACCTGAGTGTGCAGAGAGAGCAGAGTGTTACTTAGAACATCTGTTTTTCTTTGGGTTGTCACATATCCTTGAAGTAAATACTGAGCAGTATTATTATTAACCTTTAGAAATGTTTTCCCTGTTCCCCCGAATTCTACCAATCTGGTTGTTCTTTTTCATTTCCTGCTAGAAAGAATAGCGTTTAATAAAACAAAAAACCCCAAACCAAAGAAATTCATTATTATTCCACAGATGTCTTCTGCCTGCAAGAGAAGCAGAGTATTTAAAGGGCCAAAACTGTAGTTAAAGTTTCTATAAAACACTTAGCAAATCTCACCAAGGGTAAGGTAGTGTAGATGAAACTAGGGGAAACTATGTGATGGAGGGCTGCTTAACTAAAAGCTGTGCTAGCCTTTAAGTAAGCATGTGGAGATGGTGGAGCAGCGGGCACGTAAAAGCTCAACCCAGCCAGCTCAGAGTCTCGCTCTGAACTTCTGAGATCGAGGTGTGTGTTGGTGCCGATGGATAAGCGTGAAGAACTCTGAAAGCTCATGGAAGCTGTGAGGTATTCTGTTTTCTTAATGCCTCACCCTTCTGGGAGGTGCTGCTCCACAAATCCAAATAGTACTGTTGCGCTTAGAGTTTTTCCTGTCCTCCCCTGGTTTTCTCAGTAGCCTTAAAATTCCCTGCAGCCTTTTTCCCACCCTTCTGTCTTCTCCACCATCCATGCTGTCGCAAGTCGTCTTTGGCCACTGTCACTGTCCGCAACCCCTTGTTGGAGGAAAAAATCAAACAAACAAAAAACTGCAAACAAAGCCTACCACCATCAGCTTGTCCTCTCTCCCTACTTTTCTTTTGAAGCTCTTTCTGTAGCACATTTTCCATAATTCATGTTTTTTGCTCTCTAGGTTGCAAGGTCTCCATGTGGAGAGCTCTGCTTGGTTTGACAAGACGTGTTGCGCTGCCACGGGCTGTTAGCGGAGCTGAGGTCACTGTGCCTACCTGTGGAGCTGCCTGCTTGGCTGTCTGGGTGGATTTTTAGACTATCCAGGTGGATTTTTAGTTCAGGGATTGTTTGAATCCAAAAGCTGGTCAAGCTCAGAGCGTGCATTAAGTCCGTTGGCTGCAGGTTATGCAGGTTACGACTCTTTCCCTTGGCACGGTGGTATTTTTCTTTATTCCCACACATCTCTCTCCCTTTTATCTCATCACACAGTGGCTTTCTTCCATTTCCTTATGAGTTCAGGGTTTTTTTTCCCTTATCTCAATGGCTTTTCCCTGTAGTCAGCATTCAGTGTGTTTTTTGTTTTTTTTCTGGAGATGGAAGTCTGAAAGTCTGAGGTATTAGGAGACTAATGAATGTAATCCCTGTGACTTTAGCTGTGTTGAGAGCAAGTATGAAAGGTGGATGAAACCCCAGGTTGATTGAAAAGTTTGATATATTAAAAGATAGCGACGTGCACGTGAGCCCACCGCACAGTGCCGCTTTCAAAACTGCCGTAGTCAGTGCCTATCTTTCATCTTTTCTATTCGAGAAGAACAGCAGTGAGCAAGCTCTCTTTCTTCTGGCCGTTCCCCGGGACACTCGTCCTGGCTGCCTGCAACGCAGCCTGGGTGAACTGCCGAGGAGCTCTGGCTGCGCCGTGCCCGCTGGCCCCAACGGATGGATGGACAGACGGACGGACGTGCTGAGCAGTCCCTGGCCACCGTGCTCGTTCTTGCTGCAGAGCACCTGGACGACTTCAGGTCACTGATGGTGAAAGCCCGCTGTGGGAAACCCCTGGAGCCACCTACTCCTATTTTCCTGTTCTCTCTTCTCCTTTGGGTGTGGCTCGGGTTTGCTTTTTGTTTTTTCCCCCTCTGTGGATTCCTGCTTCCTTGCTGACACTTCCCACAACGGAGGTTTTGATTAATGCTGGCTGTCCCCTAGAGCTTCTGCAATACTTTGCCTTATTCCCTCTCTGCAGATCAATAAACACTTACGTTTTATTTCCAGTGCTTTGCCTTACATCACAACAAAGTTCAGTCTTCTTCCTTGGCTGCCTTTCTGTGTCGGTGTGAGCACAGCACGCCAGCTTGTGTTCCTGTGGCACAGCCAGCGGCCGCTCGCGCTGCGTGGGCCTCTCCCGAAGCAGTCCTGCTCGATTCAGTCACATGTGAGTGGAAGTGGCAGAAACAAGTCTTAAACACTTTGTGTTTCCGTGTGCTTGCCCACGGTATCTTGAATTCAATGGTTGTTGGCCGCAGTGTGAAGCACGGTGGGTGTAACGAAAACTAGCTGAGCACTTACTCAGGGATGGTTTGGGGTTTTTTTAGGCTTTGAGTACCTTTGGCAGTTCTGAAGACCAGCTCCTGTAAATCTGCAGGAGTGAACGAACAGAAGGTTTGAACTGCGGGTCTCAAGCCCAAATTGAGGCCACGTTAAGGAGGGGATTGGACCTCACTCACACCTGGTTCCACCTCTTCTCTGTTCCAGTATGGAAGTACTTAAAGGCTTGGAGAAAGGTGCAGGTTGGTTCTTTCTGGACTCCTGCACCCAGCTGACTGTCGGTGTGTGTTTGTGGAGGGGGTTCTGCAGTGCAGTGAGTGGCACTTGGCAAAATGAGGGCCTGGATGAGTACCGGGAGTAGTTTCATTACACTGAGCGTACAGGTAAATGATTTCATGCACTTCGTTCTGCCTGATAGTAAGATGAACATCGAAGGCACTCGTCTGGTCCTCGTGGTTGTTGATGTCTGTGTGTTCCTCATGCAGCATGCTGCACTGCTGTGCTGCGGAGTCTTTCAGTCTGCTATCGTACTCAAGTGCAGACTGGAGAGTTTTAAATATGTATATGTATGTTAGACCTGGAAGTGGTCCCATGCAAAATGTAATGAAGCTGGGTTGCTCTGACCTCTGAGCTCTAACATGTGTTTGTTTTGGCTCTCTCGCAAAAACCTGCAGTATACAAATTGGCACTTGTAAAATTGTTCAGATAAATCAAAATTGGTACAGGGAAAAAAAGTTTCAAACTGTTTCTTTTGGGATTCTTTGCCATGCTATTTTTGATGTGTGTTTTCAGAGGAGTGTTTGTGTGGCAGCAGGCAGTTTGTTGCTTGAAGAAAGCTAAAATATTCTAGGAAGTCAGGCGAGCTGAATTTAGATCTTGCACGGTGCCAAAACTAATATAGCCTGCAAGTGAGTGAGAGTGACTTGGTGCAGTAAATGTCAGTCACCCGCGGCTTTGTCTTACATTTTCATATGAGCCTTTAAAGAGGAAAAACACAAACAAAACCCCAGAAAATGTGGTAGCTGCTTACATCCAGTCGAGTCGCAGCACAGCCGGCCCCCGGCGCCCTGCTCCTGGCTGGGTGCTCGGGGTGGGCGCCCTGGGCTGGGCCGGCCTGCAGTGCCCTCTGGGGGCTGCTGCAGAAACCTCTGCTGTCGGAGATGGGTATCATTTTAATTTTCCGGTGTGATGGACAGAGGTAATCCGTGTTGGTTGTATTTCCAGACTTGTTTCCGAAGGATAGCTCACGGAGCGTGGATGCTGGGTGCTGGCGGCGAGCGTCACCGGTGGGACCCTGACTTGGAGCCGCAGCGGGGTTACGCACCGGCAGCGGTGCACGTAGGACTCTGTTAACTCCGTCCTCCTGGGACTCCTAACGTTTTAGCAGATCTCAGGTTTTTAAGAGACTTCGTACTGCTCCAGTACGAAGGAGCAGTACAGGGATCCCAGAGGCAGCAACTGCAGTGGCCCCTGCCTGACTCTTTGCACTGCTAAATGAAGCCAGAACAAATGAGGCTCTGAAAAGGAGGAGAAAAATTTGACACCTGGCCTCCAGGAAACATTGGTGGATTTTGATGAGGAGCGGTAGGGGGGAAGGGAAGAACTCCGGTTCAGTGCAGTTAAATATACGGTGTGCTAAGTGTGAATAAATTGTGACTATTTTGAACAAGTTCATATACTCCGTGGCTGGCTCCAGCACAAAGGGAAAGACAACAGCCGCAACGTACTGCCTTCTCCAAGGGTAACCTGGAGGCCAGCATCCAGGGCTGCTGCTGATGCACAGCAGTGGTCAGCTTTCATTATTCATACAAGTTGCAGGGTTTTTTGTGTGTAATCCTTTTTTTTCTTTCTTTTGAATTTGTATCAGTGCCTTGCGAGTGAGGAGTTTTTTCGCACAGCCTTACTTTCCAGTGCGATTCCTTCTCCTCATTGTTCACGACGGGTTCCTTCGTGCAGTACGCTGAGGTTACAAGTTCCTTGCTAAAGGTACCAGCCCTGGTTCGGCGTGCACAGGGCTGTCCTGTGCACACTCCCTCCTTGCTGTAACACAGGGTTTTGTGGGAATATAACAACTGCTTCAGCTATCCACCTGGAGTCCCTGCTGTATCCCAGCAATGTGCCATTACTGCAACATCTCAGCGCTGGGCTTGGGGACAGGGGTTCTTCCCTGCCTGGAAACTGCGTCCAAGTAAACGGGCTCTTTGCTGTAAAGCAGACTGAAGTGCAGACCTTGACTGCTAGTGACTAAAAATCGCTATTATCTGGCTTAACAGAAGGCAAGTGAATCAAGAGCCTCAGGGTAGGTGCGTACAGTCGCAGTCAGCGTCGTTCAGTGACCTCGAATGGCTCTGGCGGGTCTCTTACTGTGGAGGTGGCCCCAAAGCCCGTCAGGGCACTCCAGGGCGAGCTTGTCTCTTGCACTTAGTACAGAAAGTGAGAATCTGGTTTTCAGCTGGCTGCTAGCACTGCTTGTCCAGTTGTACTCACTGTTTACAAGAGATGAATGTGAATTTAACGGCTGCTGTCTTGTTTTAGCAGGTGGTGTTCCTTAGGGTGCGTTTGAGTTGAAATTGTAAGGCAAGGTTCCCAAAAACCATTGCTGCTTTTGTTTTCGTAAGAAAAGCACGGTGCGACCCACAGTGGCAGTCACCCTCACGTTAAGTCATAGAGATGTGTATCAGTAATTGCACCTCGAAATTCGGTAGGTCTCTGTCTCCACATGTGGCTTTTGTTGCATTCCTCTCGGCAGTCGCGTTGTGATTCATGGTGCTGGTAACGAACACGTGGGGCTGTTACAGCACTGCCCGCATTACGGGCTTAACCCTGTCACCGTGCAGCCTACATTGCTCTTCTCTTCCTGTACAATAGCTCCCTCTGCTTGAAACCAGCAGTGGAGTTATAACCTTTGTTTTGTATTTGCCTGATCAATGGGTTTTGATACAGTTCCCTTTCTTGAGCAGATTTCTTTTGCTGCTTTTTGTGAAGCAGTTCTGATACCCGACTTAGGCTCTCCGTGAGATGTTGCGCGGCTGAGCTGCTAACCCTGCTGCTCTCAGACCTTTACTGCACGGGAGCTGCATCTGTTTGCAGGAGCTCTTACCGTTCTCCTTGATAACATCAGGATTACACTTGGTTGGAACATTTTGTCAGCTAGACTAAATCTTATCAAAACACGCTGATTTATTCATGCCAAAATATTTTGATTTCAGTGAAAATTTGCATTGAAACAGGACTGTTTGTCATCAGAAAAGGGGTGGCTCGGCCACTGGCCTTGAATATCTGTATAGGAGAAGCTAATGGTGGGATTCCCATGTCCTGCTTCAGTGCCTCTGATCTGGAACCAAAAGGAGAGAAGCTTTGGATCAGATAGAGCAGGGAGTTGAGCTTGGTTCTCCTACGTTCTCAGCCAGTGCCATAATTACCGGGCCAGCCATTCGCTTGCAAACCTTTGTCAGCTTATGTGCATCAGTAAAGATGAGTGCTGGTTTTGTTTTGTTCAGGTTTTTTAATCAATATAGCCAAGCCAGCAGAAGTTATAGTATGAAAGCTGCTGTGTCAGCAAAGGTGCAGCTTTGCTGAGAGAGCGTTCACCCATTTAGGGAGCCAGCATAAACCTTGCTTGCCATGGCAAGATGAGCCGATGATAAGAAAACTTGCTGGTTTGGTTCTATCAGCAAAGCCTTCCTAGTGCAAGCAGTGCCTTCCTTGCTTCAAAACGGCTGTCCTAACATGATCCTGGTTTTGCAAAGAAGTCCAAAAGGTTATTTATGTGTTGGAGCAAACCCCAGAATTGAAAACCTCTCAAGATTCTGTGTCAAACGGAGTATTTCTTCTGTGCTCAGCCATCCTCAGGATGGTTGGGCACGTGGTTTTCTTGGTAAGGCCAGGCAAAGCTGCCTCTGGACACAAAGGGCAGCAGTAACTTTACATTTTCAAAATTCAGCTCTTTTAAAGCAAACTTTGTTGTTGTTGTTTTTACTTCTCGGAATCCTTTTGTACTTTTCTGGACTTCCTGCATTTGTTGGGGTTTATTTTTTGCCTTCTAGTAATTCCTGAACTGTACACAATGCGAATAGCTTGGTGTTTGAAACACATGAAATCCTTTCCACTCTGCGTTGTACGAGGTACAAGCCGTCGGACAGCCGAGCAAACTGGCACTCGTTCAGTAGGCAGAACAGCGATGTGCAGCAGAGGGAAGTTCCTAGGCTTGGTTATCGGGGCATGATGCTAGCAAGGAAGTCTCTTCCTACGATGCTGACACCCAGTGTTTGTGAAGTTTATAAAATGATGGGGTTAAGCATTAGAACAACAGAGAATTATTACTAGTAGGTATTACTTGAATCCATCCTCAGCATGGCTCTTCCTGCTGAACTCTAATTTCACTCCTCTGATTTCAGCCGCTTGCAGATATTATGTTCATTGCCTCATATGTTTGTACATACCTTAAAAAATGTTCTCTTGGAAAGTAGTGTATGGTTGTATAAAAATAAGGAGTGAAAAAAAACATTCCTGTTTTCAAATTAACACTGAGGTGTGAATTCATGGTGGTCTTTATGATTGGGATTCTGCATTTTTTGGTCCCTCCCATGCCCTGAATACGATGCAGGTCCTGAGGGAATAATAGTTCGTGGTTATGCTTTTGAAGACACAGTGCATACATACAAGGAACTTTTCTGAACTTTATGAGCACTTAGGGGGAGGAGAAGGAGGGTTTCTGATCTAAAAAGAAAAACAGACTTCTGAGTGTCTTTCTGCCATATTGTAATAATTTTTGATTGTTTCATTGGATTGAGGATGAAATTTTAAATGGCTGAATGTGTCATAGAAATGACATAATTATGATAGAAGTAACAATGCAAAGGTAAATACTGGAAAAAACGTGATGAAGTGAATTTCTTTTCATCAGTTTAGTTTCTCCAATGTGTATGATGCTGTCTGCTTCACAGTGCTCTGTCTGTATTCATCACTGCAGTGCTGTGTCCTCAGTAAAGAGCTTAGTTGCTTTTCTGGTGCTGATCCTCTGCTCTTTCTTAAGGAAGCTTCATGAGTGGAGAAAATTTCTGGAAGTTGTCCTGTAGATTTCACAAAGCACCAATACAGCAGTAGTTCGGTAAATGCATAGTGCTGTTTCTTGTATGTTGTAATTTTAATTCTTAAATTTAATAAACTAATATTTTAAACTAAGTTTCTAATCTTATAGTGATCTTTAAAACCATTTTTGCTGCTATGAAGCTCTCGAATAGCATGCAGAATGGTTATTTTATGTAACACTAGCGCATAGCAGGCTGGATGGAGGGTTGTGGAAGAGTGCCAGTGTTGTTTCTTTATTTGCAGGTTGGCCTGGCTGTTTCTCCGTATGTAAGAAGAGGGCAGGCAGGGCATCAGTCAGCTTTAGAATTAAAAATTTCTTAATGGATTAGGCAAGTGACAGAATATCTCCCTACTGCAAACCTTTCTTTTTGCAATCTGCAAGCCATGACTGTATTAGTAGACAGTCCTTTTTAATGTCTTAGCAAACTTCTATTGTGTAGAATAAGATGAGGAGCATGCTTAACTGCTCTTTACCTGTTCAAAATAAGCATTGCCTTTCTGGGGATTTTTTTTTTTTTTTTCAGGATCCCTTAGATCCAACAAGAACAGCCATTGTGATCAGCTCTTTGGTGGCAGGTGGAGTAGCTGAACGTGGTGGTGAGCTTTTACCGGGTGACCGCTTGGTGTTTGTCAATGAGAAGTATTTGGACAGTGCAACTTTGGCAGAGGCAGTGGAAGTTTTGAAATCTGTGCCGCCAGGAAGAGTTTCTCTTGGAATCTGCAAACCTTTGGTGGTAAGAACTGCAATTTTTTTCTGTCTCATTCTGTGACATGTAGATCAGGTTGCTGTATTTTGGGGGAGAAATTCATATGCAGGTGGAAAGCTGCTTATTTGCTGTGTGTGCACCTCGGATATGTGTTGGGTAGCTGGCAAATGGGCAGCTCTAAGGCCTGAAGGTCTGATGGGGAAACTGGTGTTGTCAAATTCGTCTGAAAGACCATCCAAATGAAATCAGAAGACATGTCTGGGCAAACCTGGGTGTGAACTGGCCTTATGCATAGGCGTAATGTGGTTCAAGGAATTTGGCAAATTAATCAAATATGTGCTAAAGTCCATTTCACTCTGAGACACTGCTAAGTGCTTGCTTGAGCTCCAATCGCATCAGAGAAACTTAATCTGTTTGGAGTCCAGACTGTAAATTTAAGTAGAA
The DNA here is from genome assembly GCF_013377495.2 of Cygnus atratus. Classification (NCBI taxonomy): domain Eukaryota; kingdom Metazoa; phylum Chordata; class Aves; order Anseriformes; family Anatidae; genus Cygnus; species Cygnus atratus. Next base: position 29,816,879 of record NC_066369.1, read on the forward strand.
TTTCCTTTTTTTCTGAAATCAGGGCTTTGGAATAGGCAGTAGTTTACTTGTGAACACTGCGGTATTGTTGATCAAGGGCAAGCAGGCAAAATTAGTTAAAGTAAAGCACAATCCAATAGAAAGCACTTGTAATTCAAACTGGTAGCGGAGGGGTGAAATAAAAATGTAGGAAGGTTGTTAAGTAAATTCTTTCCTTTTCTAAAAAAAAAAAAAAAGTGCTATGTCATTGTTCTTATCTTTGTCTTTCCTCTGCATCTTTTTTTTAACTGTATGCGGACTAATATCCTGAAGAGAACAGGTATTATTCTATCATCTTCTCCAGTGGTGACTTTCCCTTTTATCATTCTGTTACTTTTTTCGCCCTCTTTTCCAACAGCTGTCTATCCTTCTTCCCTTTTGTTTATTGAGAAATGTGAGCTTTTAGTTCTTTGTTTTGTCTTACTGACTTACTGTTTTGATCACCTTTCTTAGGGAGAAAGCAAAGAGGAACAGAACATGCACGGTGTGGATACCAGAAGCGTTAAACCCAGCCCTGGATCTCCAGAGCCAACAGATAATTTCTCAATAATACTTGAAGCACCACAGGTATTTGGTTATTCTTTTGGTTCAGCTGAAGTTTATAGGACAGGAAATAACATTTTAAAGTCAGAAGATAGCGTGCCCTTCAGATAAGATTTCAGTGTTGGATATGCTTCAGGTTAGTTTCCCTCTAGATTCTAACAGCTAACTGTATGCTAATTGTGCTGTGAACACCAGGCATATACGTTGTACTTCCCAATGCAGTTCCTGGACTGCCCTATCAAATCTACTGTATGATTAAAATACCTTGGGATACCTTGGATATGAAATAGGAATGCTATATTACTAGTAGTTTTTGTATTACAATGAAGCAAAACAAAGAATTAGTCTGCTGTACAGGGCAAGCTTGAGATTTCTCCTTCATAGACTTCCTGTATTGTCTTGAGTAATTTCTTTAGTCTCTTCTTCAGTTCTTCCTTTTTTTTTTTCTGAGAAGTAACTTGATTGTGGGAGGATGAAGCACTAAAGACAGTGAGAGAAACTCAGATACCATGGTCATAGGCAATCGTATTGCAGTACTGACTTGTAGAGAGGGGGAGAGATTTTGTCATTTGTTTCCAAATGCTCCACAAATGTGAATTAATTCACATTGGTAAATGCGTTCTTTTTAGACTGAAAAAGAGAGTATGTAAAGGATCATCTTGAACTACAACACCCTGATAAAAATAAATTCTAGATTTTCATACTGTTAAACCTGTCTACCTCTCTGTGGACACAAACCTAACTTTAATGCTGAAATAATGTTTTAGGACCACCAAAAGGAGCACTATTATGGGGTAGATGTAGGTGTACTACGTAGAAATTATCTTGGACGTGTTACTGATTTTCATGAGGCAAAATGGAATTTATTGCTCATGAGGTGTATAGGAAGAGTTCCTGGCAGAGAAATTAGTCCTCTGCCAGCTCAGATTGTTTCCCTACTTCCCAAATAAAGGTAATGTTATTAAGTATCTGTACATAGAGTATTGAATCTCAGTCCTGGTGAATATAGGAACTGTAATAATCAGTTCGTACAAAATACAAGCAGGGGTATTTGCTTGTGTTTGGTTTTGTTTTATGTGTGACAGAATCGATGGTAGCATGGAGAAGTGTTATAAAAATGCCATCCATTTATTACCTTATCTGCTCATATGAGAGCCAAGAGTGGTGTGCCATGATGGCTTGTGCTCTGGTGTTCTAGCATAGTGCTGACGAAGCTGGCTCAAAACAAAAATCTTAAACATTTTATAGGCTCCAACAGTAGACTTCACTATTGTGCTAGCAGGATTCCCTGTTCCGTTGGTAGAGCCTGGTACTGCAGTGCAGCAGTGTGTGGTTATACGTACCTACGTGCTGTACTGGGAGATGGCAATACAAATCGCTGCCTTGTTTCTGAGCAAAGTCAGCTGCTTTAGATTGTGATGAAGCTGGTGCCTCTTACAAGCCTACAGTGTTCGGAGAACGATGCTGCAGAAGCAAAATGAAAAGAAGTAATGTTGAAGAGAATCAGAATCTCTTCAGATCAGGTATTTAGTGAGATCAAGGTACACAGGGCAAAAAGGAACACTTAACGCCTATGAATATGGGGTAATTTCTAGACTATTAATGTGGTGCATTCGTGCCAGCTAGCCTTACTGTGTTGTTTCCTTATGCTCTTGTCTGTCTCTTGCTTTCTTTCCTGACTCTCATTTGAATTATGAGCACTTTCTGGCAGTGTCTGAGGCTTTTTCTAACAACACAGAATTCTGACATTAAGGGTCAGAAATAGTGAAGTACCTTGGGGAGCATGGTAAGGGGAAGGAAGCAGAAAGAAAAATATTTTGAGTCAGGACCCCTGAATCTGTAGATTGGTTTCAGTATTTGGGGTCTCGGTGCCCTGAAGATCAGGTTTGGGCGTACGTGCTTGGTAGCCTGAGGAGAGCTTTCAATGTGTGGCAAGCTTTCTGGTCACTCTGCAAGGTGTAAAATTTTGGAGACACCTGTGCAGGCTCAAGCTGTAGTCAGACTCACCCCATGAGCCACTGAGTAGCTCCCCATTCAATTTAGGAGAAACACAGAGCACTGGAAACTGGGGGGCACATTACAAGTGACAGAAAAAGAAGTGTTGAGCAAGATCTTTTGGTGCAGGGTTGAATGTATTTTTGGTTTTGTTGCACCTTGCTCTGTGGTTTGAACTCAGTAGAAAACTGAGTTCTCTACTGTTTTAAACAGCAAATTATTTATTAGAGTGTGAGCAGCCAATTATGTCTTTTTTTTTTGAGTATATGGTCATCTGTCCTACTGTCAGCCAGCTCTCAGGCTCTTCTTGTATTTAACTGCTGCAGTTGTTTTGTAAGAAATGTGCGTGCATCCACAGAGTAATGACAATAATTCGAGCCACAAAGACACTTCAGCTGGATTTGTATGTGCTTTTTCCTGTAGTTTTTAGTGAAATTTAATAATCCTCGTTCCCTAACTTGAGTCTAGATTGGTTAGCTGATTGATATTGCTGCAGCAATATCTGAGCTGTCCAACTTACATTTCGTTATATTTAAAGGAAATTGCAATGCCTACTTTTGCTATTAAAATCATAAGTCAGAGAGTGCATTTTCTTTGAGAAAAAAATGCATAAGGTAGAAGATTTTCACGTTAAAAATCAGGATGTAATTTTAATACAGTTCTAACATAAAACAGCTTTAAAAGAGTTAGCAAGAAACCAAATGTAAAAATCTATATTCCTGTAATGTTTTATGCAGGGCTTCAGAGATGAAACACCTTTTAAAGAAGAAGCTGTTGATGAACCAATTTTGGACTTGGGAAGGTCATTCCAGCTTTCTAAAAATGACAATGAGTACGAGAAGGAGTCCTGGGAGATGCGTGAATTTTGGAAACCCAGAACAGAAGACGTGGATGAGGAACGGGAGATGTTGGTAGATGATGTGTATGAAGACCATTTAGACTTCCTGAAATACAGTGCCTCGTATCGGCAGGAAGCAGGCTCAGAGAAGAACCTCAATACAGACCAATGGGCTGAGAAACTTGAGGCAGCTAAAACACAAGACTTCAGATCTAGTGTTAACTTAAGTCCTGAGCAGTCCCTGGAATACCCATTCAGTAAGGAGCAAATGGTAAGTAGTGCTGCGCAGGGCTCAGTGCTGTACCCTGACCGTGAGGCCTGTACACCTCAAGGAAAATTCCAGATCTGAACTCTGTAAGGAATCTTTCTTGTTTTAATTACTAGATGAGATCTGGGTACCTCTAGTGGACACCATCTATCCTTTTGTATACTTGGGAAGGTTCTGTTGAGTTCCTTAGTGTCTGTACGTTGACCTGCTTGAATAAGGCACACGCTCTGGTTAGTCCATTTACAGGCATCTTGTACTTGGGTCTTCTTTCCCATCTCAGACACCTGGGCTCACTTCTTTTTTTGTAAGCTCTAGTAACCTGATGCATTTCAGTAACAGCTGGAGTCAGGTTATGGTTTTAGTAGGCCAGGCTCCTCAGCAGCAATGTCAGTGAAAGGAACTCCATCTTTTCCTCATTAGTTGTAGACCCAATCAGTTCCTTGAGCTAGATGATGATGGAGTTGAGTGAAAAATGATATGGCAGAAGCAATGGTAAAAAGATACCTTTTATATCTATTTCTGGTAGATAAAGGAGTAGGAGGAGACAGGGTTTTGGGTAAATTGCAAAACTCATATGACTACTTCAAGTATTCTTGAGAATATCTTTTCCTTCTGAGTTGTTGTTCATTCACTCGCTAATGAAAAAAGTGATAACCTCAGTCTTCCGTGCACCAGCTTCTAAGCTCCATGCTTTTATAGGAAGAAACTAAAGTGGAAAAGGATTTAATGTCACAGCAACAGAGCGTTTCAGGTTTTGTCTGACTTATCTCCTTATGCGCTATGTACATAAACAGGCTAACATTGTAGCTTCTGCTGGCAGTTTTATGCCACAGTGCACAATGTTCAGTCTATACATTTGTCACTAAAAACAACAAATGAACAAGAAGTAAACAACTTTCTGCCTGGATTGCAGGCAGGTAGATGCAATTGCTTATATCGCAACCGCGTAATATATTTTTCACACCTCTCCTTAATATAGTGCCTAGATGAACGGTTAGTATTTCATAGTTATCTGAATACGGAAATATGAATGTAGTTGAGGAAATGTGAACGTTTGCTGTAAAATCAATGCTCACGTTAAATATCTCTATGTAAGTTGCTGCTATTGCCTTCTAACTTTAATTACTTTTTTCTCCTCTGTGAAGTATGAAGAAAATGCTAGCGTAAGTTCGCTGTCTTCTGGAACTACAGCACGCAGCAGCCATCAAAAAGGCAGATTGGATACTGAAGCTACCCAGTCAGGAACAGAAAAACAGATGGATTTAGGTTCGTAAAAAGTTTTTTCATTTGTTGTAATTTTGTATTTAGAAATTTCACTTTTATACCAAAGCGCAAATTTGTTTTCAGTCTTTCAAATGATAAAATATTCAAATGAAGAGCTCTGCAGGCTCAAGGCAGTCTGGCTTTTAATAGGCTGCAGCTTCGTTTTCTTGCTGCTTCTTCAAATGTTTACCTACAGTTGTCGCAAGTAATATTGAAAGTGGCTGCAGCTTTGTCCTGTCTGCGAAGAATCACTTTCCTCTGTCTAGCTACATCCCCAGGAGGACTCCAGGCTTGAGCTATTTTGTTTACGCATGTAATTTCTGTCAGGAATTTGTCTCAGTTACTGTTGACTGCTGATTCTATGGATCTTCACACTTAACAATAATAATAATGATAGATGTGACAGACTTCAGAGGTAACTTTGCCACAACCAACATATGCAAATGAACTCTATGGTACATGATTGCATTTTGGTTTTGTAATCTGTACTCAGGAGCAAAGTTTCTCCTTGCCAGATGGCTGGAGACCTTGTACTCAGCAACAGCTCTGAATATAGTTTTGTAGTTCAGTGGAGCCTGCTCTTTGGAGGAGATTTCCTGGAGCAGCTCATGGGCCTGTTTGCAGTACAAGAAGCTGTAGCAACCTTTTTAGTTTCCCAGCAGCCCAACAAACTGTGACTCTGGTCTATTTTTTCTGATGGCTTCATGTGCATTGGAATGGACATGGAAATTTGCCTTTCCAGTCTCCATACTGTGTCTCAAATGAGTGAGGTGGTTGTCCCTGCATGTGAGGATTTTCCCCTATTGGGTTTATGTGTGGTCTCCAGACTCTTGCTGGCAGAACTCTTACCTTCTCCAGGCTGCCTCAGAGCAGCAGTGAGGAACTCAGGAAATACGAGTGGTAATGGATGCACTGAAATGAATGAAGTGATTTCTTGGAGGGAGAAGGATTGGGGTGAAAATTTCAGCAAGCATTTTCTTCAGATTTAATCTGAATTGCTGCTTTTTCATCGCGTCAGTATGTACGATTTGAGGTACCTCTTCAAGGCCAAATTAATTTTCAATTCTCCCTCACCCTCCCAATCAATGGTTAGGATTTGGTATGTCAACAGCAAACTAATTTATCAGCCTGCCTGAGAAAGCACTCACTGGGTGAAAGGAGGTTCTTTCCTTTCTTTGTCACCTGCATCACGTACAGCAGGAGCTGTGTTAACCACAATGGCAGACTAATGACTCTGGCAAGGAGCTCTGGTGGTTTAATTAACGTTGATATTTATGGCACCAAATTGACATCAGTCATCCGTGCTGGAGCAGGGCTTTGCAATGCTCTCCCTGCATGAAGGATGGATTCACTGTTCCTAATCGTGTTTTTGTGAGAAACATCTGTCACATAAGTTGTACCTAAGCATGTCTCAGTTCCACAAAGATCTGGCATTTCCTGTTATTGCCTTACAGAAGGTACATCAGAAGCCAGCTGCTATAAAAAAGAGTTTAGTGTGGTTTAAATTTCCTTCAAAATAAATGTTCTGTATTGTGTTCTGTATCACTGAGTCTCTTGATCATCACACACCATCCACATTTGGAACATGGTGAGCTAAGGGGTTTATTTCTGAAGGTGACAAGAAGATGCAGAGACAGAGGAAGCAAAAGTTTACATCTACACCTTTACTTCTTCAGGTACAAAGCTTTGGATCGACTCTAAAGTAACTGGGCTTGCTGTTGACCTAGAAGCTATTGAAAAGGAAGAACTAAAAGGGGAGGATTTTGTTTTTTGCAACAACCAGCAATCTGGGAGAGTTACCACCTTAGCTCAGCCCAGAACAGTGTCATACAGGTATGGAGAAACACTTCAGGTTTCAGATGACTTTTGCTTAATACTCATAACTTTTTTCCTTCTTTGCTTTGACTGATTGTTGAAATCTTTGTGCTGCTCTGAGATGTACTTTGGTAGGGGCCAGTTCTGTGACTTAAAACCTTACTGAATCCTTACTTCCCATATTTCTTCCTGAGTACTGGGCCACCTACTTCACTTCTCCCACAGAGAGGGGAGAGCCAGAAGAACGGATGTGACCTGGAGGAGAGGGATGTAGCCTTCACTGGCAGCATTGGTCTTTACTTCTTAAAGAGCTTTCCCTTTAGTTCCTTGCCAGATCTCCGTCCTCTTGCTTTTTCTTCTCCTTTGTTCTTCTCCCTCTTCCTTTTGGGAAGAGCAGTTCAGCCATGGTCCTCAGGCCTGTGCAGGAAAAGTTTAATCTTGCCAGTGCTGCTGGGAAGCCTTGAGCTGGGACTGGTCACAGGCAGTTGCTACACCTGTAAATTGTCCCCTGCTTCCCCCACTAGTTTTGGGTGAGTGGGTCTACGGGACAACTCTCAGGTCTACCAAAAAGACGTGCAAGGATGGATTGTTTCAACCGTTCTGTGGGGACATGCAATTTGATACTCGCATTCCTCTTCCGTGAAGAGATGAGTCATATGTAGTATAAAAGTTTAATTACACCCTGTTTGGGGTGTTTAATGGAACGCCCAGGATCTGTTCTCTCAGTTGCATCACACTAAGATTTCTGGTAAGCTAGACTGGCTTTATCATGTTTATATCCTTCTGTAAGTATCACAGCATATGAATCAGAAAGTAAATGTTAACTGCCTAAACAGCCATTTAGAATAAGGTACAGCAGTGGAAGTGTGTGTATCGCAGAACAGCTAATAAATTTGGCCTGCCCATCATGTTTATTTCTGGTGCATTCCTTAAGTACATTTAAACCTAAATACAAAAATTCCTGTCTAGTCTTTTGACTGTGCACATTTGATTTAAACTGGACACTCTGCGAAGGCGTTGCTGTCACACTGCCAGATACAAAATATGCAAGGAATTGTGACCTGGCATAGCTGATGTGTTTTTTTTTTTTATTCTCCCTTCCCTCTGCCCCCAATTAGTGAACTGCCTGAGAGAGAAGAAGGAGAAGGAGAAGAAACTCCAAACTTCAGCCACTGGGGACCACCACGGACGTATGTTGATATGTTTACATCATTTCTCCCCATTTACCTTATGTCTTTATTTCTGTGAGCCTGATTATTTCTTATGTTTTTCTTTTTCTTCCCTCCTCTCTCGGTAACTTAGGGTACTTGTGTACCTTGGGCTTTCTTAGATACAGTGGATTTTTAACAGATGTTCAACAGAATTACACCTTCTATTTATAGAGCTGACTTGGGAAAGCTTGGTGGTTTTACATAGTGGATGTTCTACAAGTTTGTGTTCATTCAGTACCTACTAGGTGTGAACAATGCACATAATGCTGCCGGCTCCTTTTCCGTGGGTCTTCTACTAAACTTTGAGGCATAACCTGAATTGTCATCCAGCTCTTACCACGTTCTCATTGTATTGTTAACATTTTTAGGTAAATTGACTTTATGGTCTTAAGTACAATATTAAATAAATTCTGCTTTAGCTGATGAATATGCAACTAATACACAGAAGCCAGTGTTCGGAAAGTTGCATGAAACTTTTTGTTTGTTTATTTTATCATTTGTTTAGCATACCACTTGCAGTTTTTGCCATTTCCAGTCAATTTCCTCAAACTAAAGGAGGCTGAGTTTGTTTACTTGAAGACCTGCCTGTTTTACCATGACTTTCTCTAAACTAAAAGCCTATTGGAAGCACAGTGGGCGTGGACAGGCAGCAGTGTTTTTTTTTTTTCTTTTTGTGGGGTGAAGACTGCTTGAGGGTAAAAAGCCACCTCTGCTGAGAGCATTCTGAGGCTATTGGCTTCATCCCTTTGCTCTATTACACATCCTTGAAAGACCAAAAGCTTACATTTATTTAACGCTTTGCATTTAATAGCTTAAAGAACTGTTTCAAGCTGTTAGACTTCTGCGTGTATTTTTTCAGTGTTGAGATCTTCAGAGACCCACATGTGTCTCTTGGAATCAGTATTGTTGGTGGACAAACTGTCATAAAGCGCCTGAAGAATGGAGAGGAACTTAAAGGGATCTTTATCAAACAAGTTTTGGAAGACAGCCCAGCAGGAAGAACAAGGGCTTTAAAAACTGGAGATAAAATACTAGAGGTAAATGCAGATAAACCTACCTTTTCAATTTAAGAAATAAAGTTTGTCTCGGCTTTGGGAGAATGGAGGGAAGAACAAAACACAGCCACCGTTTACGCGAAGTATTGATGACACTGCGTTTTGAAAACCAAAAAAAGATATATCCCTAGTGTCATCTTTTCTTTTTTAAATGTCAAGCTGTGGAGATCTTTTAACATTCTTCCGTATATTTAAGAAAAGATAGCTATCTGATGGGGAAATGAGAAAGGGAAAAAAGCTTATATAAATGAATAATAACTAATAATTTATGCCCTAACTTGTAGGCCTAAATTATAAATATAGACGTGCATACTGAAATTCGGGCTGTTATTTTGTCCATTAATTTGGGGTAGTTAACAGTCTGGTTAACCACAGTTTAAGGGAAAATCCTGGTTATGGGAAGTGGCTTAGGTGTGAATGGCATTATCGCCTTGGGGAGCCCAGATTCAGAAGTATTCATTTGGAGAAAAATAAGTGAAAATCAACACAGTCAGAGATGACAGTCGGGAATGCCATTTTTGTATGCGCTTCAGGGTTGTGTGTGGTGTTTTGAAAATCCGTTTCAAAACACATTTAGTTCACAAACAAGTAGAATCTGAAAGAGTTGTACTATACCCAGCATTCTGTGAGAGTCTTACTCATTATGTTTTTGTCTAGAATTACTTTGCGAAACATATGGCCGTCTTTATTATGAGTAAATTCTAAGCAATATGCTTTTCCTTGAAGTATCATGGAAAAATCCTTCAAAAATAATTTCTGTTGACTGATTTTGGTACCTTCCTCATACACACTAACCTGTGAATGTTTGTGATCCCTTGTAAAGGCTCAGTGCAACAGACAAGCTACCTAATGAAAATAAACAATATTTTTTAGGTTTCTGGGATAGACCTACAGAATGCCACACACGAGGAAGCAGTAGAAGCTATCAAGAATGCGGGAAACCCTGTTGTGTTCGTAGTTCAGAGTCTGTCTAACTTACCAAAAGTGAGTTTATTCCTACTTTTTATTCCAAAAATTAATAAATGTGTATTATACATCTTCTTTTAAACTTGGATAAATTTCTTTTTGCAAGATCTGTCAATTTTTATGTCTATCCTTCCTGCCAGAGTTTCTGCTTATAGACCATATGATCACTTATCTGGCCCGATTCAAAACCATGTTCTTCTGATGTAAGTTGGGTAGATACAAATTTGTTGACTAGGTGTTAATTCGGTTCTCCCATATGTGCAATTGATTCTGGCCCTGTGTGCTTTAATTTGTTTGCATTTCATCATCTAAAAATGTGGTCTGTTATCCAAAAGAACAAAAGCATGATGAAAAGTAGCCAGATTCCCTCTAGCAGCTCCATGTAAAATGTATCACCACAGAAACCTCAAGCAGTTCTTTCAGAGCAAGTTAAATTACAAGAGATTTAGGCGTCTCCTCATCTTCAAGGCAAGAAACCTCTTAAAGCCTGTCTAAGAAAAGGCATACAATTCTATATGCCTTGAAGTACATGCAAAAAAAATAAATAAATACAAGACTCCTATATACTTTCGATATAATATGAGATATTACTTGGGTATTTTGGTGGCACTTAAACTGTGTTCCTGCCACCAGCTGTAACCAAACTACCCTAAATGTTTCCCCTTGTAAGAAAAAAGAACAGCAAGGAGGAATATTATGTAGTGGCTAAATGTATTCTTTTATAAGGTGTCTATGTGCACGGACGCTGGTCTCTATTTCCTGACTCCCTGGGCAAACATATTAATCAGCTTTGAATAATTAACAACTGATATTTTAAGAACTGACTCCATACTGAGGTTTATATCAAGTGTGTACGTTCATGTTGTTGACTTCAGAGTAATACTTAATTGAATGGAGAGATGGGGCTAGGTATCAAACAGTGAGCACTGAAAAAACAGAGCATGTTTATAACTTCAGTAAAAGCATGTAACTCAAAACTGCACTGCAATGTACTTCTGCATGGGACAAAACGAAGAGAGTGCGCTGGATAGAGCTTTATTGGTGTCATTACCTTCGATGTGTGTTTTGCAACTATAATGCTAATTGTATATAATATATATGTTGTTTTTTTCAGGTGGTTTCTGCTGTACAGCCTAAGGGAGTCAAAGTCAGCAAAGATCAGGATGCAAACAAAGAAAATAAGAGTGAAAAGGTATGTATTTCATTTAATGCTACACCCAAATTTTACGAAATAGCACGTGTTATAACTGTATGATGAGCCCCAGTGAAGTCTGAAGTGAAATTTGAAGTGCTTTGTTGAAATATCTTTGATTCAAGTACCTTTTGCCAAATTTCTGCCAAATGCGCGGCAGGATTCTGATTAATGTTCTGTGGTCTCCCCTGGTGCTGAAACCCTGCACTTATTACAGCTCTTCGTTGGCATTTTTCTGGAAGTACCTGTCTTGCTCCGTAGGGAGGCAAATTGATTCTCCTTGTGCAGTGGAAATAGAGAAATAATAACATGTAACAAATAATATCCTTAATGTGAGGCTGCCTGAAATTCAGTAAAATCATGTTATAGGATAATTAAATCAGCCAGGTCTCTTATGTTTCCTATTGCTGTGTAAAACAAGGAAATGACCAAGTGATCTGTAGCTGGGCTGCTAATTGTGAAGCGATTACTGCACAGGAACTTTTGAAAAACCTCACAGCAGATTTTTTAAAAGGGAAAAAAAAATATGTTTAATATAAACCAGTGGATTTGTTTTAGTCACTAGAAAAAGGGGAAAGAATATTTTTTCATTCCCAGCCAGGTTGCTCTAATGGCCAAAGTATTTTCCTCAATGCCTTGTTCCTGGGAACTGTGCTTACGAGTGTAGGTCAGGTACGACTTTGAGGGTATCCGGACTGGAGGAGCAGAGACACAGTGTGGACAATAACTTTTGCTTGGTGCGGTTTAAATGTCAACGATGAATATGGTGAAGTTTTGGTTTGATCCAAATCTGTCTAGTGTTCGTTGTACAACCGAGAAGGCCCTCTGTCTCTGAAAGCGTTTGTATGACTTGTTTCAGATCCTGTCAGATACAGATGCTGCGAGGCTCAGCTATTCCAAAAAATCAAGAAAGGTGTTGAAGTTGTTCTTTCATGCCAGTGAATAATAGTTATAATGAAGCAGTTACAGTCCATTTTTTGTGGTTTTATTATCTGTATTTCTAATCTGAGAAATGCTCATCCACTTGCAATGTGTTACCTTTAATCTCTAGGACTCCAGCGTGTCGCATTCTATAGCGTTTGGAGGTTAAAGAGGGAACCTAATCTTTTTCAGACCTTTTTAGTCTACTGGTCCTGTAAACTGGTGGGTGGAATATAGAAGAGTTTCATTGCCTAAATACGCAGCTCCTCTTTAGCTTTGAACATTAATTCACAAAGCATTCACACTGTGCTGCAGTAAGGGCATCTCTGAGTTGGAAAGATTTGCTGTTAGTGGATTACTAGTCTGCTTCCCTATGGGAAATCACTGATATTTCCAGTCCTGTCTTCAAAGTGGCACAAAAGAGTTGGGTTTGAAAGCGACCATATCGAGCTGAAAAAACTGCCTGTTCCAGCGTGATGAATTATCTTTTCAATACTGAAGGTTTTTCTGTTTAAACACTTAAAACAGTTGAGCTTCTTATTGACAAATCAGATACTGAAGTTATTTTGCTGTTTGGCTGTTTTAAGCTGTGCTTTTGCGTTTGTGCTGGAAGGAGCTGTGCTAATTCAAAAACATGGTGTAACAGGGTGCTTCAGCACAATTTACACACCTGTGTTTTCAGTGGGATGAGAGAAGCTTGACTTTCTGAGCCATGGCAAGCTAATGGATAAGCTTGGGTGTCTTGTGTAATTCCACACAGATTTTCTACCAAACGTTTAAGGTCTTACAAAGACAAAGGGTCAAATTTTAGACTCTGAGTTGTTATTAAATTGCAGTGGTACTGGTTCATCATAGGCAGCTGGAAGTAGGGCTGCAGGTTTTCCGTCTTTACCTGCTGGTAACACAGAACAGGAGTCCTCTGAGATTTCTTAGGCCTTCTGGATTTTGTACAGTTCTGCCTCTACTGGGATCAAACAAAAAGCAGAAGGCTTGTTTGGTGTATTGTGTACTTCGGGGAAACAGCTGTCATGTCTCCAAGTGCTCTTATTATACACTTTAACTACCATTGGATAGAAATCATTTCATTTATTAATGTTATGCTGTCTTCAGTGCAGCATTTTTCTGTAATGCCTTTTTTAAACCAATGGGACGATGCCAGTCTTAGTAGCTCAGAAAATGCACTATATAGCTGGTATTGCAGCTGGCTAGTTAGACTATTCTGTACAAGTTTAGGCTCAGGATTTTAGAAATCTATATGCAGGTTTACGTTTCATCGTACACAATGGAAAATTTGATTGTAGGTTTGGTGTTTGGGTGTTGAGATGTAATTCCTGGCTATAGCAGAAATTCATTACAGCGTTCTGGCTGCCCTAATGGCGTAACGTACTCGGTGTTCCCTTTCTAAAGTGCATCCTGCTATTAGTAGTGGGGTTGCATGGGATACACTTGAATGTAATTTAGTGAAACCGTATAGCAAACTAAGGCAATCTCCAGTTACCCTGAGCTATAAAAACACTTGTTCGGGCGAACAAGCGGCTGTTTTCATTAGATTCAGAGCCTATTCCTTACGCCTGTTATGCGCCGCTATATGCATCATTATCGGAGCTGCCTGTATTTATGTGAGGTAATAGAATTTTATTGTAAGTTATAATTCAAATTGTTTTAAATTTTAGCTAAAATGGAGGTGAAATATGTCTAAATATTCTTGTAGCTGCATGGAGTTCTTGCTTTGTATTTAAAAGTGTGATGGCTTCAAGCAGTACCGGGATATTTTGTTGTCAAGCATCTCTAATGAAAAATGGGGTATAATTTAATGTTTATTTTTAACCCTTGATTAATGTTCATACTTTCATGTTTATGGTACACAAGTGTTCTGTCAACAACTGTGCATGCATGGCTGTATTTTCTTTCTTCAGGTTCAGTGTCACTTCTTGTTCTGATTTCTTGCATAGAAAGCCTATGCTGCAGATTTTAGCTTTGTAATTAAGTGCTGTGAATGTACACATGTAGCTAGGACTTCTTTTGTTGTGCACGGAAGATACAAAGCATGTAATTATTTTATTTTGAATCCATTAGAGAAAGTATGGGGCTCCACCTCCGATGAAATTGCCGCCTCCTTATAGAGCACGTGAAAGACTGCCCTCGGAGGAAGCTAACGTGGATGAAGAGGAGGAAGAGCCTTCTGCAGAGAGTGAGTAGTGCTGCAATCATTACATCAGATTGCTTGTGGGATACAGTTGGATTATGTGATAAACTTATCTGCCATTTTCTGCTTGTGTTATGGAAGTAGTGCTGTGTGGCAATAGGCTCTAATCCTCAAAGCTGTTCTTACCAAGGGCTACTGATTTGTAACTTAGATGGTCTTCTCTTACCAGCCAGGCTCCTGTAGCTCTCTTCTGTAACGAGATGTAATCTGTTTGCAGTCTAAAAGTTTCTAGGTGAGGTCTAGAGGGCTTGCTTTGGCAGTGGTGTCAGCGGTGGAAGTCAAAAGTTATGCTTTGCTATTAGGATTGGGGTGGCAGTTGGTCAGGCCTAGGCTGAGAACCACAGGTGCATAGTCCTCACCCTTAAAAGCTTGCAGTTGATTTCTGGCATTGCTGTTCATATTAAATATTTCCCTTTAAAAAGGAAAATCTGCTAATTTATTGATTCAGTGCTGTTCTGAGAGAAACTCCCATTTTTGTAGTGTCTTTTATGGGAAAGGTTCTGCAGCTCTTCAGCCTGTTTTGTTTATGCAGAGAATCGCAATGATTATCACTCTGCAACTATTTAGGGACCTAAAAAGTAGGATGTAGTGCAATTTGAGAGCTTCCCGCAGCATGAGTGAGATTCCAGGATACTGCTTTGTTAATTCCAGCTTTGGATAAATGGGATATTATTATCTATAGCTTGTCTTCCAATGAAATATTTAGGGATATTAAAGTTGCAGCTAGGAATCCTAAATTAGTTTTTAATGAGTCACTTTGATTTTTTGATTTTTCTATTTTTTTACACATTATTGTACCAAAACAGCATACGTACGTGCTTGGTTTTTTTGTTTGTTTTTTTTTTTCAACGGTGATGTTTCTCCTCATCTTGTGCCTTGGACTGTTTTTTATTTGCCCCAGTATGGGCAAGACAAAGCAGAGGGATGCTGTGGTAGCTTTTGACCTTGAAGCAACTGTGGCTCCCACTCAGAGTGGGATTTCTTCTTCCTTGCTGGCAATGGTGTGCCATTGAAGCAGGGGTGATTAATGAGATTGGTTAGTTTGTCGCTCTTAAGGTTTTATTGGTGGGAGTGAAAAGGATTTTGAAAGGTTTTTCTCATGGAAACTGTAATGAGGGCACAGACGCAGGGTTTTCATCTCAGCCTCTGTTAGTTTAAGGGAAAGTTGATAGTTCTTGAACTAATGGAGGTTTTTCCAGAATGTTTTTACTGAGTTTGCCATCCCATCTGCTGTTAGTTACCTCAAGAAGGTTTTTTTTGTTTTGGGGTGTAAATGATAGTCACGAGGAGCATTTGACTACAAACTCTGTGAATGTCAGGTTGAATGTATCCTGTACTTCCAAACCAACTCCGTTTCTTAAACACCAATTGTAGCAAACTGATTTCAGCTTGTTATTAATTATTTATAATTCCCAGTTTAAGATTATATTTGATAACTAGCCTCATACCCAGTTATGTAATTAGGATCTTCCTCTGTCAGTGTGCTTGATAGACCTAAGTTAATACTTTGCACAGAAGTAATTTCTTATTAATGGGCTTGATCATTTTTAGCTGTTCTGCAGTTCCTAATGATCTTGCCAGCTGAGACCAGCAGCTGAAAAGGTAAAGCTACTACTGATACTAAATTCATCAATCTTAGCAGATTTGGCAGCAGCAAGCAGATCTGTTCAGATGACTCTCCTTCTCTCTACCTTTTTTACTCACTGAAGTTGAATGTTATGCTGTAACTGACTTTGCCATGAATCCTGGAAAACCAAGATGTGCATTTACCACTTTATTTGTCCCCATCTCATTCTCTGTTTCTTTAAAATAAATAACAGACTACGGAGTCTTCAACTGAATTTGTACCTCAGCCTTCGAAGCACGTTAGAAACAATCTAACTGTGCTTAGCAATGATATTAAGCATCTTGGCAGCTGTGGAATGGGTTTTACAGGGTCTCTTTTCTGTGATCACTTGAAAAAGTCCTCTCTCTAAATTCCAGTACAGTGGTATTTTTGTGAGTGACTTAATGTTGCTGAATTTTGTCCAGATTCTTGAGCACCATTCCCAGAAATCTCAGTCCAGGCTTGTACCTGCCCTTCTAACAATGTCCATTTGCATGTTCATATTGGTCTATTCCTTACCCATTTAATCTACTAGCTCTACTGTTTTTGTACATTTAACTAATAATTTACTGAGCTTCACTGAACAACAGGTGAATTACATCTATTGTCTTCCGTATTTAGAAGATCAGGTATCTTAAAAGGCATAAGTGTTGTCTCAGGTAAATTCACATCATAGTCCCTCCTTCCTTCATTTACTTTCCATGGTTCTCAGTCTGTGCCAATAGTGTAGAAGGTCTTAGGAGGAATTTTGAGGTGGGACAGCTGTTAAAGCTTTGTACTCTGGTTGTTCTCCTCATGGATATTTTATTTTTAGCATTCTTATTAATGTAACTTCAGTGTTGTGAACCTACTCATCAATTTCTTTCATACTCTGGAAGTAGTTTACTTGGTACACTGGACGTTTTTTTCCTTGCTTGTCATTTGTTCCATCCCATCCTCCCATCTTTTGCCTCATGTTCTTCATCATTCCCCATGCTGAAAACGAAAACAAGTCACTAAGTCTTCCTGCCATAACAGAGAAAATTTTTCTTTCCTTTCTGTCCTGTCCATATGGCATCGCAGTCTCCGTGTTTTGTCTGTTTTCCCTTTAAGGTGGCTGAATAACCTTTTGGTATTGATTTAATTTCCCCTGTGGGATCTAAATCCACTTGCCTTTTGGCAGTGCTTCCTTTTACTTCTGCTTTTCCAGCGCTGAAACTGTAGCGTTCACTGCTGACTTGTAACAAACGGTCATTTCTTGTAAATGTTCTGCCTTTTCTTTTCGAAGGAGGTTTCTGATCCAAATAGGGTGAATCCTTGCTGGATATAGAACTACTACATAGTTCTTGGTTTAGAGAAACCCCATACATCTTCCATGTTTCCGTGGTTTAATTGCTGAACTCTGCTAACTTTGCAAAGACGCTCCAGCATTTTATTTATTTTCAAATGTCTTCTTGTATCCAAGGCCCGTAGCTTCAGACCTGCTTCTCCTTACATCTCAAATTAATTTGAGCCACCATTACCTTCAAGATCATTATAAGTTCCTAAATAGTGTTTTTCCAGATTTTGAGGGCAAGTTGAAAATATCATTTCCTCTTGTCTTATTTTTCTTTCTAGTGATACTGTTGAATCTTTGTCAGCATTCAGCTCCAACTGGGTAGCGTGCTTCTTGTTTACTTTTTCCTTTGACTATGCTGTATTGAAATGTTAACTGGAAGCCTTAAAATAGTTTTGTAAAACTTGAAGCATGTCAGCAGGAATGGTAGTTACATTGGTAATAGCTGGAGAAGGAAGACTAAGCTTGCGGGACTTGTAGAAGACAGAATTTGTTTCCTTGCTTTCTTATTTAACTCTTGGTCAGATCAGCTTATTAATTCTTCATCCTGCTGAAAAAAAGAGCCTTCAAAATGCTTCATCCTATAGACCTGGAAATATTACAATGTAAGTTTAGAGTTTTTTCCTCCCCATATTAGAAACTCTGTAAGGAACAGTTAATAACAGTTAATAAGAGTTAATAACAGAGGTTATTTTGGAGGAGGCCACTTCCCAAGAAGATCTTTTTTTCAGGTTTCCTAAACCTTAAAAACATCACGTTTTGAATAGGATTAAAAAAAAAATGAAAACAAGTGAAGGAGGGAAGAGCACACAAAGGAGCTATTTGTACTGGCAAGCAGCTGTGCTCCAGGCTGTGTCAATAGGCAGTGGTGTGCTTTCCTTCGGCGGCGGATGGCTGTAGGTGTGTGCTAAGGCTCTGCTAATAGACTAATGTGCACCCTGGTGCGGCTTATTGCTGTAATGAGGGGTTAGCTGTAAAAAGAAGCGGAGGAAATGGATGGGCAGAGGAGTTGGTAATGGAATGTTTTGTAAGCTTTTCTTTGGGGCATTCCTAACTGTACAATTTAGATATATTTTTGTGATAGAGTTGAAGCAATCGTAGGTAAAGACCCTAAAAATATATAGAAAACTAAAAAGACAACTGCTGAAAGGACTTGGACCCCGTAATTTCAATTGATATTTTATTTTTTGGTAAAACTCCTTGTCTAGTTAAGAGACTGAGATCGATCTGGTTGGTTTCAAATAAGTTTAAAATAATAAAAATAGATAAAAATTTGTGAAAGGTGACTTAGATAATGGACTAGATGCTTCTATGCTCAGACTTCCTGTCTGCAGGGCTATTTAACTGTATCTAATAAGGGGATAATAATGCCCCCCTCCTTCTATTTTGTCTGTAGATAATGCAAAAATCAGTGAAGCTGTAAGAAAGCATAATGATTAATCTTCCTGAAACACTTTTGAGGAACGGTGGCTTCTCTACCAAAACAACAGGTTTTAAAATTTCTCTAGTGTTTTGACTCTGCATTTCCCATTGTGATAAATCTGTGGCTGCTTAGGGTGAAACGGGTGAGTAGTGCGTGGGTGGGTTCACACAAATCCACTCTGCCCATTTCACACTTGGGGTTGGGTTGGGATTAGAGAGCACGTGGGTATGTCAGCAGGGCACCCTCACCAGTCAGACCCAAGGCTTTTAGCAGCTTCCACAGTGTCACGGATGCCCGTGCTCCTGCGTGAGGATGAGGGCTTTCATTAAAAACAGCAGATAAAGAAGTGCAATAGAGCTCAGCTGAGACGTGATGGAGAGTATGGTCAAGTATGTGGGGTGCTTTAGGTGCAAAAATACAACCTCAGGAAGTCTCCGTGTCCTGTTGTGGGTGAAGATGACAAAACTATCATCGTCACTTTGGAAAAATTACAGAGTTATTAACAGTAACTAAATAAAAACAAAAAAAATCAATCAATTTAAGTCTTGAGAATCTGGCATTATGTAAAGCAGTGCTACAACAGAGCGGAAGCAATTTTTAATTTCATTTTAATTTTGGGGGGAGGGTGAAGAAAACAACCCCAAACCTGGGATCTTCAGGTGAGGCAGCTTGTGTAGCCAAACACTGCCTCTCCAATAGATGTCACTGCAATCAACAGCAAATAGAGATGATGCTCAAAGAGCAAGAGGTAGCCTGGAAAAATGCTTCAAGCTTTATGAAAATAAAATATTGAAAACATGATAATTGCAATTTTTAATTTTCTGAAATCTAGAAACAAGGATATTTAGTACACTGCATTTCCAAAGATCATGCAAGAGCCAGGATTAGACAAATAGAGCGGTGACATTTTT
Source organism: Cygnus atratus (assembly GCF_013377495.2). NCBI lineage: Eukaryota > Metazoa > Chordata > Aves > Anseriformes > Anatidae > Cygnus > Cygnus atratus. Next base: position 29,836,425 of record NC_066369.1, read on the forward strand.
TGCTTCGTGTTAATCTCTGTTTAATATGACTCTGTACTGCTAATCTTCTTTTCCCATACTTATTCTGACCCCTAATTAGATAAAATATTGAAGTTTTGTAACCAGGCCTAAGTAGCATCCAGAAGGGCTTTGCATTCCAGGCAGACTCGCAAGCCGTTGTGCCACATGAGGATAGATCAGTTTTGGTGTCACTGTAGTTAGAGATTGGGGGTGAGTTTGGGCTTTTGTTATTGGGCTCTTTTTTCTTTTTTTTTTTTTTTTAAACTCTATTTGTGAATCACATGCACAGTTTTCAGCATCTGATGAAGTATTGCAAAAGGAAATTACATTTTTGATGAATTAATAGTAAAATTGCAGCTGGGACTTCTTGTATTTTTTTTTTTTACTGTGTGCTTGTACATAATGCACTGAACAGATGGCTTTGTGTGTGCTGTGATACATATTCTAAAGAAAGGACAATGAACTTTAAAAATGAACAAATTAATGGTATTAACAAAATAACTATTAGAGTATTTTGAGTTGTTCAAATGTACCATTTGGCACAGAGAATTAGTAAGGATTTCCCCAAATGAATAAGTATGTTTATAAATTGAGAGAGATCTTTATCTTTTTTTAATTACTAAATGAGGAATTTTGCTTCTCTTCAATATTTTGGTTCAACACACTCATTGCTGTAAAACTGATATTGCTTATTCAGAGTTGCAGCAAAATGCAAGTTATGATGAAGTTTGAATTTTTCTTAGGCTTCTAATAACAGATTGGTTTTGTTTTCTGACACGTTAAAAAACAACAACAACAACAACAAAAATTCATGAATGCATATCAGTGTTGGGAAACTGCAAGATTTGCAGCGTTGGAAAACAACACATTTAGTGAAGCCATTTGACTGAGAAATTCATTTTTTTAACCCCTGTATTTGCATGAAAAGGATGCTTAGATAAATACTGTTTATTAACTGTTACTTCGCCGTGCAGTGGGTCATTAAGCATGGCAGTACCTGCAGCGAACAGTGACATAAACAAACGTTTGAGGTGACTCGTGTTTGGGGACAGAGATGTAATTCGAATGCTAGCAGAGCAAGGCAGTGCACAAACAGCAGCCGTAGAGCATCAGTGGGTCAGATGTGGGAAACCAGGGATCTGCTTCTCCCTGCATACTTTCATAGGCAGCTTTCATCTGCTGGCAGATGTAACTGTTAGCTTGTGGGTAGCTTGAAATTAATATAATTGATGGCATCTCATAATAGAAACAGACAGACGGTTTGCCCTTAAGGAGAGAAAAATCTCAGAAAAATAGGCCCAAGGTCGTCAGAAGAAAGACAAGCACTGAGTCTGTGTATGATGAGGATTTGAGCTGCTTACAGCATTGAATGTTTGTCAGGAATGCAGATATCTTGAAGTACATGCTGGTACAGCAATGGTACAAGGGGGTTTCCCAGGTAAGGATTCGGATCTATCTCTATATTGTATTTGTTTCCGGCAAGTCATTTTAAGCATTTTTAGTAATATTTTAGAACTAGTGAAGTGCTGGTGATTAGAAAATAATAGCACAGATCTTATTTTTTTTTTCCTCAGTTTAAAGCGTGGACATTTAGCATGATTAGAATATTGAATGCATTTAATGTCTTTAAAATATTTTGTCTTGTTTCCTTATAAATCACTGTTTCATTGTAGGTGGGTGTTCAACATTGTTATATACAAAACTGATGCGAGCATGCCAGTGCTTAAAGTATAAGAATTCCTAGCATTAAATTTCTTGCTGTATAGAATAATCTACTCTTCCATAACTGTTATTGTAATGTAGAGACAGATGGCTGAATTTTCTTCACTTTGCTTGTTAAGAATGTGTTAGGTAAATGTTTTTAGACTAAAATAAAAAGCTGCTGGGGAATCTAAACTGAATATTCAGCATTTTCATGGTATAAGGAGGGAAAACAAGAATAAAGCAATGTGGTAGTAAACAAATGAGCTATTTGCAATGAAGGATAATCTAATCTTTAAATATTGCCTTAGATTGCATTTGTTCTTAGGTATGATCTTTTCTACCAACACAAGCCAGGTATCCAGAGAATAGCATTAAAATGCTGGGCATGAAATATACTGATTTGATATTTTAAGGTTATTAAATTGTTTCAGGCTTGGTGCAGGTAGCTTATGTTTTTTGGGGTCTTTGATCTTATGCAGGTGGTACAGATAAGCAATTTCATCTAACTCCCATCATAGATAGAAGATGATGTCTGTGGTATAAATCTGCATACACAAGTATCACTGTACAAACTTGCTAAGAGAGGGTAATAATACAGGTAGATGTTTATATTACTCTCATTGAAGAACAATATCACTGCAATGACTTGCAACTAAAGATATATAAAAAAAGAATGCAAATATTTAAAGAAATAAATGAAAGACAAATACTAGCCCATAAAAGGTGGTTGTGTGTTTATCTTCTTGAACGTCTGGTTTTGAGATAGGAAGATACCTTTCATCATTACCATCATAAATTATGTTGCTCCACTGCACACACACACAAAAAAAAAACCTCTGCTTGTGCATCGTGTCTTGTCCAGACTAGCAAAGAATGGCTTTTAGTTGGAATACAGAATAGATTATTTGCATAATAGCTCTGTTCCAAAATGGTCTGTTTGGTTTAAACAGTAACTCCTCCAAATATGTAGTGGAAGCAAGCCTCTAACAGAAGGGAAAGTAAAAATGTGAAATGACAATAATTTTATTCTTTACAGATGTTACTTAATTTTCTGCAATATTATACTAATTGAGACAGCTGTCCAGAATAACTTCTTTAACTGTTTGAGAAAGTTGAAGTTTTTTTCCTCCTCGGTCTTAAGTCTTGATTCTCTCTTATTCAACATAGTGGCTTAGGGGCTAGTCATCAATTTGCCTTCTGCTTTGTACAGATATATAATTGCTCTTTATCAGACTAGCTGGCATTTAAAGAGCGATCCAGAATATTTATCTGTAGGTATGCTAGCTATAGTACACCACAAGACTACCAAACTGTTTTATGGCATGTAGTGGCTACATGCATGTTGAAAACCAGTTGCAAGCTAATGACATGAGGAAGGATATACACACACACACACACACACGTATGCACGTGTGGGTGTGCATGAAAGCCTTTAGTATCTGCATCAGCTGAACATCTCTATTTTATTAGCAAATTCGAAATATTTCTGCTATATTGAAATTAGAAGAGATGTTCTGGTGATGGGCTAAAGGGCAGGTAGTTCTTTCCGCTATCCTAGAAGTAATAATGAGCCTTTTATTAGTGGTATATTTATAGGCATGTCTGTTTGCCTTGTCAGTGTTTAGAGATTGCAGCTTGAGCTTTTCACTCTCTGTCTCATAACAAAAAGTTATTAGGGGCAATGTTAAAGCATCGATCTTTTGGGAATCATCAAGGAAGCAACAGGTTTCTGTTGCTGTGAACGTAAAAAGTGAGTGTCTGCTGAGCAGAGGTGGAGAGGAGGTCTGAGGAGCATAGCCCTCTGAAGCTGAGGACCCAGGGCTGTGCTGGCATCCCTCTGCAGAGAGCTGTGTGCGTGGGCAGCATCTGTGGCTGCTGGCTCCCATTCTGCATGGGCCTGCAAGTGCTTGCTGGCAGAGAGGGGTGAGTGCCTCCATCGAGAGACCCATCAGTGCCGTTGTGAGCTGATAGGTGCCTGCACACGAGGAGCCCAATCTACCAGTGTGCTTTTTACCTTTGGAAAGCGTTTCCAATGGGTGGGTGGCACATCAGGTATGCTGACCAGCGGCTTCTTGGTGCTGTGTGCTCCCTGCTCTCCCACTGCCCTGCCTGCGGCCAGTGCTGTGGGAGCCAGCCAGTGCGAGGATCCACAACTGTAATTCAAGATCCAGGAGCAGAGTCAGCGTTGGCGTCATATGCTGGGGTCGTTTTGAGAAGGTAAGGAGGAAGGGGGATCAAGGGGGAGGAATGGGGTTTGTTGGGTAGAGAATGCAACAGGAGAATAGGGTGGGTAAGGGGACTGTTTGGGTCTTCATCTGGGGGAGGGACAAGGCTTAAGTGTGGAGGAGGACCCCAGTCTTCTGCACGTCTTTGTGTGCACATAGTCCAGCACAGAGCCAGCAGCCCCTGCTGTTCCTAACAGCAGTGCCTGAGCAAACTGAATTTGGGAATTCCTGTTCAGGTAATGAGAGTAGTACTGCCAGGTGACAGAGCTACGGGTGGATTACGTATGTGGTAAACCTTGACTTCATTGTACCATTTTGTGGTTGTTCTGTAGATACCAGATTCTTTCAACTTTTTTTGTTTAATGCCTTAGGTATTTTCAGAGGTTTTTTGTATCACTCACCTGAGAACCAAGTGCATTAGCTATCATGTGTATATAAATATTTTGTCTTTTATCTGAAAATTCAGAACCATAAGCTTAAACTGTGTTTTTTGACCTGTCAGTGTTAAACTTATGTATTATACTGAACCAGGTGCTCTGTAAAGTGGGGTGGGAAGTTGCCATTTCCGTGACATGATGATCCTGGGAATATTATGAGATATTGAACATAAGTCTCGTATCTGTAACACTTGGTTGCTTAGGGCGGAACCACATACCGAAATTAGGAGTAATTCGGAGGGAAATGCCATAGAGTGTGTAGGCACAAGGCATTCGTTTGTGTGTGCACGTGGCATTCAGTTGTGCCTGTTTACGTGCTTGTGAGAGCAGAGAGGTTTTACTCCATCTAAATGATTCCCCAAGATACTATGTTATGTAGTTTCCATCCCGTGCAGTGCTTTGGCGGTAAATAGCAAGCAGTAGCACTTTCTGTACCTTAAAATGACACCAGAGCGTACGTCCCATAGCGCTGCGGCCTGCAGCTGGCCTGGCAGAGCCCTGGGGGCCCGGCCTGTGGGGCTGCGCAGCTGCAGCCATTGTTGGGAAGGAGCAGGGAGGAGATCCTGAGGAGATCCCTCAGCCCCTGCCACTCGGCCCTTCAAACCTGGGTGTCTGCCCTGTGCTGGATTGTAAACCTTACTGCATACTGTGTTCTGAACCAACAAGTATGTTTCTTTCAGGTGTTCGGCAATAAAATCAATTTGAAACCACGCAGAAGTCTGCCTGTAATTTCCTCCATTTTGTAACCTGTTATTCTCTTAGGGATATGACAGGTTATTTGAGGATTATCACAGTGTCGTTTTGTTGTGTATCATTAATGTATTTGAATAGGCAATGCAGCAATTTTACAGCGAGACCTCATTTCGGGATTGAGTTGTTAGGTGCAGAAGATGTGATTTTTTGAAATACTGTTTTTCAAGGGAAGAAATCCATTAAGTGAACAGCCTGACAGAGTGGCAAGTAGTCAGTGAGGTGTCATTGGAGGGGTGAGAGAAGAGTGGAAGGGAAAGAAATGAGATGAGACCAGGACTTGATGGACGAGGGAGTAAAGTAGAGCCGTATGCAAGGATGAGCACGGGCAGCCTATGAGCAAGGGCCAAGAATGCCATTGCAAGGGATTTCGTGAGGAATGGGGAGTGCAGCAAAGCCTGTCGGCCACAGAATGATGCAGTCATGCTTTTGTGCATGCAGGAGGCACGTTGTGGCGTTGTAAATGGGAAGGACTCGCACAGTGACACAAGGCAGGGAGACAGCCTCCTCCGAGGGCTGAGCCAGCGGCAGCTGCCGGCAGCGCGGGCAGATGGCTCTTGGCATCGGAGCAAACCGAAGGGCTAACCCTTTTGGCATCCCTTGCTGGGTCGTTACAGCAGCCAGTCGGTACATCTGCTCTGGCCCTTCCTCCCCGTCCCCGAAGAGCTGTGGCGGCAGACCCCTCCTTTTCCAGTTCAGCTGCTGTCTGCCCCCTGCGCAGAGGGGTTGAGGACGGAGTACCCGTTGGGTGCTCTCCGTGCTGCCTGCAGGGAGGAGTTGAGTGCGGAGTTGTGAAGAGTTTAACGAGTACTTCTGTGGGTACTGCAGCTAATGAAGTTGGATTCCTACGGATTTGTGTCTCCTGCTCGACTGACTTGGGTTTCGAGGAAGGTGTGAGCTCTGATTTAAGCTTTTCCTGCAATTGGAGCATTTCTAAGGCCTTTCTCTCATGTGAATTCTTCGGTGCTTTAATAAAGTGTGATCTCACACTGAAGCCTTTCCCTCAGTCAGGGAATTTATCAGCGTTCTCTCCTCTGCACAGCTGCCTATTTTCACGAACCTTTTATAGTACCTTTGAGACCTTTAGTCCACCATCAGAATTGCATCAAATTGGCTAGCAGGTTCAAAAGTTGTGGGACAGGAGCTTGGATGTACAAGGTGTGATTGCATAAGTTTCCTTTCTATAGGAAAGCAGAATAAAATGATTTACCATCTTAGAATTTAACTTAGTGTAAATTAAGAGATTAAAATATAATGAATAAACACTGGACCATAACCCTTGGACTGCAGTTGGGAAGACCCTCCATCTGTTCTAGCTTGGTTAATGTGTTAGCTGTCTTGGTTGGCCATGTGTAGTAAGATACACAAAGCATCTTGATCCATCCGGAGCATCATGCCACAGGTTCTGGAGGCTAGATGGCCATTTAAATTTTAAAAATAGATAAAAGGCGGGATCCATGGAGTTCCAGCTTACCTGAAAGACACTGTTTATTTGTGGGGACCAAGATTTGGAAGCCTCTGGATCATCCCTTTTGAAGGCTAAATTCATGCAAATGAAAAAATCAGTTGAGTATAAACTAAAAAAAAAAAATGGTAAAAACTACCATACCCCACTCTTATTTTTCCCTGGAGTGCTTGTTTTTTTACCTCTCTCACTGAGTTGATTTCTTCCTCCAGTCAGAGTGGAAAAAGTAAGTCTATTTCATATGGTCAAGTTTATCCGTTTAGTTCTTCTCCTTTGGATAAATCCTTGGAGGTGGATTTCTTTTTTCTTTTTCTTTTTCTTTTTCTTTTTTTTTTTTTGCCAGGAGGAAAAGAAAGTGCTTGACACGTTGATGTATTGCAAGCATTTTTGAAATCCATCATCGATTTCGTGATTATAATTACTCTTTTTTTAAAATGCCCAAGAATTAATGCATTAATATCTTCATTTCTTTAAATACATTGAAGTGAAGCTATTTGTTACCTAATGGCATATTTTAACACTGAAAAAAAAAGTTAAAATACTCTGTTCATTTGTTTGCAATTTTATTTTTCTTCTGCAGAGAAGTGAATGCTGTGCTCAACTCTGCTTATGTGAAATGTGGTATAAGCAAAGATGTCTGCTAATCCTTCACTTCATTTTACTCCTTGAGGAACAGAAAATAGGTCTGCCATACTCTGTCCTTTGGAGAGATTAAAAAAGTCAGAATAGAATTTCTGATTCAAAATATTCTCTTATTTAATCAAGTTATTAAGTTGTATGATGTCATAAGTGTAGCTTAAACCTGATTAACTGCTTGAATAGACTCTCAAGACAGCTGATTAACTAAGATGTATGGTTTGTTTGGGGAGAGTATACAACTTTCATCATTTCACAGTGATTTTAAATAGTTGTGTTTTTTTGTGTGGTGAGGAATTGTTATCTATTCATCTGTCCAGGTCCCCTCACCTTTACCTTGTCATTCTCCTTTAATGTTCTGTTATTTCTCAGGGTGAATCTCCACCACATGAGGTGATATGACTGCAGGCAAAAAGGGGGATTGCTGTTCGCATGTCCCCACTCCCACCTTCTCCAGTTGTTTACGGTGTTGGGGTGATCGTTGCCCTCCCCTTCCCCAGCCTGTTCAGCTCACTCACCCAGCAGAAAACTGCGCCACCATTAAGCAGGACTGGTTTTCTGGTGGGTTAGTGACCTGTGCTGTCTCAGCCCTCCCGAAACAGGAGGGGAGAGAGCCGCTGTGTTCAACATGGGAGCACAGCAGGCACCAACGCTTGCTTTTGGCCAAGCCTTGTAGCTCTGTGGCTGGCTCAGGAAGGGGATCCTGTGGAGTAAGATCACTCACCACAGGACAGTTGAGTGGGGTATTAAAAATCTCGTTCAGAAATATGGAAGTAGGTAAGTGGGTCCCTGTCTTTGCGTGCCTCTCCTGGACTTGAAGCTTTATGTAAGGAGCCAGTAGCTGCCAGCTGCTGGCTATGCCGTCAGCTTGTGTCTCTGTTTTACACCGAGTGCTGTGATGAATACATTAGACATCACGAGCAGGATATACACATCGTAGCTGAAGACAGGAAAGATATAGTAGAATAATTATTAGTGGGTAATTTCGTTTACAGAAGAGGTTTTAGAGTGAAGTTATGGCTGTGCATCTGTTTTGTTCTAAGGCACACAAATCGGAAGTCTCCAGCACAGTCAGATGTTGCAGTCAGTCATTTTTCGTCTTTATTCTTCATTTTACCTTGGCAATCAAAGGCAAGCCGCGACATTGGGAAACTCTACGTTGTGCTTAAAAGACAAACAAACAAAAACTCTGAGCATTCCTTGGTGTTGTAAAAACCTTGAAAATGTGACTCAAGTGCAGTTCGATAGCTCAAAGACCCAGGACCTAGAACTGACCCAGGTTTACTCTTCTGAAATTTCTGGGCTCTGTGGGGGCACTGCTTGACGTGGGGAGGTGCGGGGTGGGCTGTCTCTACTGCTTATCGAACACGTTGCTTCCTGGCTGCGTACCCAGAAGTGTGCAGTGATGAGATGGACACATAGCACATCAAAACACAGTGCATGGACGGCTTTAAGTAGCTGAGAGGCCTCTCAGAAAGAAAGGGGAATGGGAGACCATAGTTTCAGTGCCCTTTGCAAAAGCAGGGGATCCTAAAAGTCATCAGATAGTTTGGGAGTGTTTGAGCAGTCGTAATCATCTTGATGGAAGACTTACCATGTGTGAGCCTAGCAAAGTGCTGTTTCTTAATAGCTCCCTGAATCATAGAAATTGAGGAGACAAATAATACTAAGAAGTGTTGTGGAGATGGTCGGATCTGCTTGTCTGCTCTGTCTGCAAGGACGCCGTATCCCATTAAGTCCTCTCAAAGCTGGATATGCATCTTATTAATATTAAGCTGGTTTTTATTTAAATTGTATTTGAACTTGTTTTCTGCTATTAAATGCACATTGTAAGTTTTTAATAGCAACTTCCATAAAGATCTGAGCATACTCGAATCGATTAACGTAACCTAAATGACAAAAGTACGTATTTGGGAAATGTATGCGTTCACCCAGAGAATTAGGAGAAATCTGGACCCAGAGTTGACTGTAAGAAGCCAGCTCTTGACTTTTTCTTCAGCTGCCTGAAACAAAGACCTATTCTCTCCACAGCTCATTCAGCTAATTCAGTGGGAATAAAAATAGCTTATCGACCTTGAACAAATTGTTAGAAGCTGGAAAAGGATATTTTTCTTTTCAAGTCTGTGAATAAAAACCAAGAGTGTGAAGTTGCAAGTTGTCAGTCTGAAAATTATGGAAGTGTTTGTGGCCACGGCGTGATGGCAGAACCTCCTCTGAGGTCCCTGCGTGAAAGTGTTGGTGAAGGCCCAAAGACAGACAAAAGGAAATCTTTGACAAAGTGGGAATTGGACCATTTAAAAATGTTTTTTATCACCATGGAACCTTTGGTGCAATTCGGTCTCTGCTGTGGGCAACAATACATTTGTTTAATACTCCAATTTTAAATGACTATGTATTTTAGTAAATAAATAATCTTATTAGTCAAAATCGGCATATTTGTATGTAATATTTTTATTACAAAGCTGTTGCTTGTATTTTAATAGCATTCTAATTCCTGTCCGAATACAAATGGTGTATATCACTAGGAAATACATATACTGTAGAAGAAATGTAGTTCAAAATATCTGACGTACATGATAAATATTGAGCATCAACAGATGTATATTAAGTTGTTTCCTTAAGTACTCATGTAGTATTTTATCTCCGTAGTTGGCATAAAGAAGGCACAGACTATGTAAATACCATCTTTTGTCACAGATAAATGTATCCTAGTGGTAAATAACCAGTAACAATCATTCTTTAGCAAAGAAGAATGAAAAGTTAAAGAAAAAAAAAGAAAAAAAGAAAATGCTAAACAGGTTTAAAACTTGTTGTTAAGATCACTGCATTAAATCACATCTAAAATATCTGATCATTTTCTGTCTTCCTTGGGTCTTCTCACTGTTCAGGCTCTCACCCTATTTTCTGTCATAGAGCCGTGTGGGTATTTTCCATGGCTTTACGCTCCTAGATGACTCATCCAACTTTAATCTTTTCTAATCATTGTCACAGCATATTTAAAAATTGCTATACAAACAGATTTAGACTACTGTGGTGTATTTTTTTATACATATAAAAATTTAATTTAGCCTATGTCAAGTCTGTTACCTAGCATTGCTGCCTTGCCAGGCTGTGCTTCCCCAGCAGAGCAAGCGATCGTGTCAGGGTCATCCCTCTCCAGCCTGCTCTTTCCACAGCCAGGTCTTTCTTTATTTTTTTCTCCCTCTGTCCTTTTCCTAGTATCAGTTTTCAGCCAGTTCAGTGAGTGGGTGGTATTGTGGCTTGCTATTGCAACAGCTTTTATGGAAGCTTTATGTTTTTTGGTCTACATTTCACCAGTTGTGTCACTTCCTCTGAAGGAAGCTCTTCCTTTAGATCTTCAGGCTCATCAGTACAGATTGTGTATTCTGGTCAAAGAGTCTTTATTGTAAGTCCAAAAGTTTTTTTTTTTTTTTATCCCGTCCACCTCTAGATAGAAGAGGTTCAGGACCCCATTGCAGGTTCATAAATTCAGAGTGAATCACTGTGTGAGAGAAGTCTCGTTGTCTTGGCTTCTGAGAGGTGTTCTCTGTGCTTCCTTTTCCAGTTACTTACGGCTGGGAAAGTAGGGGCTCAGCCCATGGGAGCCTTCATTAGGTAACAAACTTCCAGGTTTTGACCATACTGTGATGCCATTCGCTTTAATGAGACTTGGTGCAGAAAGATTCTGAGATAATGACTGTGCTGATCTTTTTGTGGGAACATCATTATTTAAAGATGAAACACTGTCAGATCAAGTTACTCTGTTGCTGTCAGGAGAGGAAGAATTTAAATTTCACAATATTAATTTGTTAATGTGGAGACCAAGCAGAAAAGCAGTGGATTAGAGCTCTCCCAGTATTTCTTGTTCAGACTCACACACACTTGATCTTCCTTCTAACGAGCAAGCAGCTTTCAGATACAGGCGTAGAGAAAAATGGACCGCGCAACGTGAGCAGGAGCAAAATGGGAGCCGAGCTATGTGAGCAGGAGCAAAACAGAAAGCCTGCTCCTACTAAAAAGTTGCTTAGAAAAGAGATTTCTGTCCAAGTTGTGAGGTTTTTTTTCCAAAACCCCATTGTAAAATGGGTCATTGAAACATCCTCTATCACAGCGTCTGTGAATCTCATTGTCTGTGCACGTCGTGCACCCTTCCAGGTCACTCTGACGATCGGGTGCAACAGCCACAGTGCAGAGGCCAGAAGAATAAGCAACGTGTGTAGAGGTATTTCAAATTTCCGTGAGACTTAGCAGATGGAAATCAGTATTTCTGAGTGTTCTGACACTGTTAACATGTCCTGGCTCCCAGAGAACTGTGTTAGGTAAGCCTCAGCTCTCCTCTCAGGAGGTGAAGCGTGCGAGCCCGCTGGCTCCAACAACCGAGCCTTATCTCCGGGCTGCTCGGTGCTATCACCGCTGGCTCAGCTGTCAGCTCTGGTATTTTGGCCTTAAATGACTGATGGAACAACATAATGTAGTGTAATATTATACAGCAGAGTATTTTTCTGTGGGATTTCTTCAGCTACCTCTTCAACAGCCTAAAAATGGTGTCTGCGTCAGCTGTCTTTTGAGGCTATACCATGGTTTAAGGCTGTAGTTAGATGAAAATGTCTACGCCTTTTGTGGGCCCGAGCATCAACTGTGCTGTGATATATTTCTGTGCATAACTGTTTGCATGCTCAAAGAGGATTTTATCAAAGGGAAAATGTCTTTGTTGCTGTTTGACTGCATGTAATCAACCGGGTGGCAGTACGAAGCTCAAGCAGCTACCCGTTCTGTGCGTCTCCTAGCCAGATAAAACAGTTCTCAGACATGAGGAGTAGGCAAGAAACACGCGGGCAGCTTTTGCCAGTCCCTTCCACCACAGTCTGTAAGGTGGTGGCATCGTCAGCTGGAGCTCAGCAGTCAGCGCTCCGCGGGAGTGACTGATTGCTAGATCACAGCACCCAGAGGAGGTCACTTCTGAGTAAACCCGAGCGCTTTGATGAGGGTTAATGCATAATTTGAAAGGCAAATGAGTGGAAGTGTTGTGTGCAGGGGAGAGGAGATTCCCTTATAATCAGCAGTTATTAGCATCAGGATGTTGTGTTTAGCGTGCTTTTGCTAAATCTTCTTTTTAAGCGTTCAGGATCTCACATCAGTATGAACGGTCTCGTCACGTCCCTCTCATCTAACTAAAACCGCAGAAAAAGATGCAATATCCCTTCCTCCCTGCTCAGAGAACTTAAATGCTGTATAAAGAAACTGCAGCTTCCAGAAGGAAGCTTTGGGCCTGAAATGGGGGAAAAGTAGATGGCAGAAGTCTGTTTGTTCAAAATAAGGTGGTGATGCAGGTCCATGGTGGTATGGGCTGCAGCTGACCTGTTTTTTCAGCCAGGGCTAAATGCCATTTTAGATATCCTGTTCTCTTGGGTGTGATGGCTCCTTGGTTGTAGGAAGAAAAAAAAAAAAAAAAGAGATAACTATCTAAATGCCACCTGCTCCTGGGAACAAAACAAAATGGTATTGAAGTGGATTATGGAGATTCTCATTATACCCTTGTTCCTGGATTAGTAAGAGATTACTAGGAGAAACTTTTACCTTCTCTTGTAGAAAGGGTGATGCGAGGGACAAGTAGGATTTAAGGAAAGCGTTGAAGGAGGCAGGAAGTTTTCTTGGTGAGCTGCAAAGCAGTGCAAGCATTTGCCTGGCATGAGAGGAGCAAACCCGAATGGGAACCTGAGCTGAAGGCAGCGGTTATATGGGAGCGATCCGAGGTACCAAATAATTGCCTGAGTCCCTTCACACACAAAAGAAAAGAGGCAGCCTTCAAGCTAGGGTAAGGATACTGTTTTGGGAGAGTGTAACTTGTTTTTCGCTTGTGCTTGAGCGAGTTGCATTTGTGAGGGTAGGAAAGCCCACGCTAGCTGCTCGATCAGAGAAGGCTTCGCCTGCCTGGCACCTTGTGCACGCTCCCTCCCCTATACGTTTAAAAGTAATGCTGTGCCATTGTGCCATTGGCTCATGGTTGTTTTGGGGTGGAAGGAGAGAGGTACAGCCATGAAAGTCTTTTTTAATTCCCTGTATGTGTATGAGTGTTAAGTAGAAGTGTTTGCCAAAGAATGATAGAAATGCTGGGCTTCGTTCTGCTCTGAAAGTCATCACTTCGTTTTGGTAAATGACTTCTGAACGGTGTACCTGAAGCAAAGTGTTACCAAAGGGATGCTGTGGCTTTCCGTGGGAGATTGTCAGAGCTGCTGAGCTTCGGGATACGAAGGGAACCCCACAGCTGCCCCATCCCACCCCCAGGTGCTCCCTGCCTGCCTGGTTGGAGATAAGAGCACCTACAAAGGTACGAGCTCCAGCAGCCACCATCGTCTCCTCTCGCCACCCCAGGGAGGGGGACGGGGCATAGCGAGAGTCTGGCTCTTCCATTTAGGGTTGCCAGCGTTGAATATAACTGCCCTATTTTTCTCTTGTGTGCTGGTCACTGAGAGAAGAATGCAAATTATGTTACGGAATTTAAGAAAGCATTACAGAAATCATTTTCCCTCTATCGGTTTAAAGCTTATGAAAACAGACAAGTGCATCGCTTCTGAGATAAGGTTTGGAGAACTGCTTGCCTCCTTGGAGCTGAATAGAGAGCTAGCGGGAAGATTAAAACAATAAGCTTATTATATTATTAGTAGTGGGAGAATTCTAAACCCCGCTTGTTCAATTATGGTCCCTTAAATATGCTTATTTAGGTTCTTGTAAATTGTGATCAGTAAATTAGACACGCTGCCCTCGCAGCTCGAGGGTTAGCTTTCAAGGGACTTCCTACTCTTTTTGAAAAAATGTTTAGAGTGAAATCAAGAAGCGAATTAGTTGTTTGATATGCAAGGTTGGCTCCGGGTGGTGGATGCTGGCTGCATCCTGATAGCTATCTGCTGAAGGCAAAGCAGCGCTGGCGGTGCTGCAGCACTGCTGGCGGAGCGGAGGAGTCTCGGAAAAGGCGAAGGCTGTACCCGTGCTCTGTGCCACGCGATGGAAACGGGAGCTAACGCCATTACAGTGAACCCGGGCTGATAAATGGGACCATTGTCGAGTCTTCAGAAGCCAGCGTATGTTGCTAATAGTTGTCTGAGGCGGCGCAAGAGGAGTGGAAAATCCTCACTGTCACCTCTTATACACAACTATCGGCTGTCGTTTATTTCTGTAGTGTTTTGCCTCCCCCCCCTCTTTTTGTTTTGCATTGGCAGTTTTAATACCGGGTATTTGATCCCAACACCAGTCAGGTGGCTGAGTCCAGGGCTGCTTCTGCCCTCTTCTTACTTTCCTGGACGGGCTCTGATTTGCATCCTGCAGAGGCACTGTTCAGAGAGAAATCCCTCTTCCCTTTCAGCTCCTGGAGCGGGAGGTTTCAGCAGGTGTGGGAAGCGGGCTCCTTAGCCTTTTGCAAGTGTTTTGTGTGGCTTTGCAATGTAAAGAGCCTCTTGCCTTCCTGGGAAGTGGTCTGTTTTTTCAGCGCAGATAAATTGTGTGTTTGTTGCAATGCTATATCATGCAAGCTCAATGTCCTGACCATACCTTCCCCATTTATTTCCTTTATCTCTCCCTTTAATATAGTAGGGATAGCGGCTGAGGCAGGGAGACATACGCAGCAGCATAATAGTGCGTTGTTTGAAAGCGGTTGTCTTCCTTTTCCAGGGTTTCTCTTTTGAAATGTAATTGTCTGCTAATGTAACTGGGAAACGTTACTGCAGGAGCGATGGCTGAAGTGCATGCCTCTGCTTTTGGTTCACGTTGCATCCGGATAGTATTTTTAAAAGCAACTGCCTACAACCCTGGCTAATTAAATGCCACTGACGAGCTATGTTTGCAGAAGTTGCGATGGGCGCATTGTCACCGAGCGGGGAAACTGCTCCGCGTAGCGCCAGCACAAAAAGCGCCGTGTCCCATGGGCACGGCAGTAACAACCAAATTACAATTGCCTTGTGTAAAGGATCTGGTAATGAAGGCAGATAATGGAATTCTTTGCAAAAGCAGATGCTAACTGGCTCCCCGATGCTAGGCAGGGAACTGGAAAGTGAGACCAGCTGGGGGCAGGGGGAACAGCTGAAAAAGGCATTAAAAAGCAGACGCCTTGGATCCACGTTTGTTTAAGCAGTAAATACTTGTTTAAAATAATCTTACGAGATTCTTATTAAGAGGCAAACTGAGAACAGGATTACGCCATTATAGGAAGTCAGCGGGATGCCCAGAGGAAAGCTGTGTGCAGATCGGAGGAGGAAGGCACCGACAGCAGTGGGAATAGCGCCTTGCCGCTCACACCACCAGGCGGGCGGCTGAGGACAGCCCTTGGAAGCGTGTAATCGTGGGAGGTGGCGCTTGTGCCAGCCACAACCTTCTGCTGCTCCAGGAGGAGACGGCGTGCTGGCTAGGGGAGCCCTGGTTTTAAGGGTAGGGCGGTCTCCTCTCGTCCCTCGGTGCGTGAACGCGCACACGCCTGCGGCTCCTGCGGCCACATGCACTGGCGGTGCCCTCCTGCCCCGCTGGAACGGGTGTGCTCGCGGCATCGCCTCGGCTGTTCCAAATAATTGCTTCGTAAATGAATGTGATGATTCAGTGAAAGGCTTCGTACAGGCAGAGGTTTCCCTCTAAGTATGGATTTTCCAAACAAAAACACACGGCGGGGCACCCCTTAAAAAAATAAAAATAAAAATAAAGCAAGGCTGTGTCGCACCCCGGCAATGGCTCCACCTGCTAATTTTTGGAGGGCTAACACTTCCTCTTAGATTCAGCCCAAGGTGGAACAGGAACACGCGTGTACTTGTGAACAGCTGGCGTTCTTCCCACGTGAGAAGAGCAGCAGGAGGAAGCCCTGCAGAGCTCACAGACTTACAGGTGCCGAGGTCCCTGTCTGCGGGTTGGGGCTGCAGCGAGGGGTCCGTGCACCGTGCCACCACGCTGCTCCTGGCCTCAGGCTCGTGTGGGGCAATGTCAGGGAGTTTTTCTGTCAAAAGAGAAATCTCTTTTGAAGCAAAATCTCTTTCGAAGCAGTCCCTAAAGATGTGCTGCTTCATCTGCATGGCGTTGAAGTGTGCGTGTTCTCCTTTTCTTTTCTGATTTTCACTCTAACAAGTTCGGTTTGCTGTCAGGTTGAGGTAGGCAGAAAATGGTGGTCTTGGTGGTCTTCAAGTCTGGACTTCGTCTAATGGGGAAAAAAAGAACATTAAACCCTGGTGCTGTGTGAAACGTGCGCAGCTGCGGTGCTGCTCGCGCCCGCTGTACCTCAGGAGCACCACTTTCAGGACCTTCCTCGCTTGGTGCTTTTTGGCAGGAGGCATCCCGCATACCAAGCAGAAAAATCACACTTCCCAAATTCAAGTAGCAAATCACACCACTAATTACTTTTTGACCCCATTAGTTAGGAAATATATTACAGAGCTGCGCAGCTACACGGGTTGCCATTTAATTCACTTGTATGAACTTTTGGCATGTAATTGATGGTAACGAGCAAGGTTTCTAATTTGTCATGATACCCTGAGTTTGTGCAGACCTCTGTAGGGCTTTACAAGCTCAGCTCTCCGGGGAAAGTGTCTAACCCTTAATGTAACCCTCCCAGGCTTTTAGGCTTAGGCTTCGGGCCACCAGGGGTTTGGGGCAAGGCAGGAAAATGCCAGCCTGGAAATACAGCGAGGGGGGAGCTGGCTGCTGCTCTGACTGTGGGTTTTGCCCTTGGGTGCCTCTGGGGCCGGAGATGGGGGCTGCTTGGGTGTCCCTGCCAAATCGTGAGGGGCTGCTGAGCCTGGAGAAGGACGTCGGAGAAGGGCCAGGGCTGGCGCTGTCACCCTGGCAGCCCACGCGTGGGCTGCCTGACGCACGCCTCCGCTTCGGCCAGCCCTTGCAGCCCTTTTTGTTCACTTTTTGGTGCTTCCCTCTCACCTTCCCCAGCTCCTTTCCCCTCTTCGTTGTTGTCATGGAAACACACTACGGTGGTTAAATCGTGCTATCGAAATACACTTCCCGTGGTGGAATGGTAATAGCTAATATTGATCTAGCTGCCGCTGACTCAGGGATATGGCTGAGCATATAACATCTCCTCTCGCTCTTCTTAATGCATAATGCAGCAGTTTCTTTCACCTTGGGCTCTGCACTGAAGGTGATACCCAGGCACAGCAAAACACCACGATCTGCTTTTTTAATACATGGCCCAGCTGTAATGGGGGATGCAGCTGGTGTTACAGGGCTGGCTGCAAAAACCACAGAGGACAAACAGACAAAAATTACCCTTGCTGCATTTGACCTTTGTAAGCCAAAGTTACAGATGTCTGTATGCCGGTGGTGAAAAGACAGTCAGGTTAAACTGTCAGCATGCTCTGTTCCACTACGTGCAATGTGCTCCAAATAACTTTGTGGGTATATTGCATTCTGTCACAGAAATGCTTGAAATGTAGACGAAAGACAAATAACGGCCTTAATATAAAATGAAGCTGAGTTTAAAGCCGTAATCATTCACGTGCATTGTCACTGACATCTGCTTTGAGTAATCATCTGCACAGTAGCACGTAACGCTAAATAGAGCATCGTAACTGTATGCCTGAAGCACCGGAAAGAATCAAAATAAAAGATTTTATCTCGAGATGTGAGTTTGCAGTACGTTCGTAATGTAAGCTTTTCAGTTTCCTACAAGGGTTAGTTAACCAGCTCCAACTTTACGAGGGTTTCCTGAAATTGGTAGTTTTTGTAAGGTAAGATAGAGGTACCTCTAGAATTCCCTTGTTTACCCTCTTTTCAAAACATTTCTGTTTTAGAAACAGTCTATTTTATAAATAATTGAAATAATGCAGTTCTCATGTGAGCAGAACTTGCAGCTGATACTGCATTTTGTTCTGTTAGTGCTACAGGGACAGCCGGATGGCTTGCAGTGGTCCAGAGATGCCCAGGGTAAAGATGTATCACTCTGAGCAGTGTCCTGTCTCTCTTTGTGGCCTTAGCTTTTTGAAAAGCGAGTGGAGGGAATGCAGGGGTTAGGTACAACACGTCATCTCAGATTCTCTGCTGGAAAGACCTCTATTAATAAAATACAGATTATACAAAGTCATCTATCTCTAGCACGTTTGTGCGTGTCCGTGAGCATTTGCCTGTAAGTTATCTTGTATTACAACTTATTTTATGTTTCTTTGTAGAAAAAATCAGGCAAAGATATGCAGATCTACCGGGAGAGTTGCACATTATTGAGCTCGAGAAAGACAAAAATGGGCTTGGACTGAGCCTTGCTGGCAACAAGGACCGATCTCGTATGAGCATCTTTGTGGTTGGGATCAATCCAGACGGACCTGCAGGACGAGATGGGAGGATGCATATTGGCGATGAGCTTCTAGAGGTAAGTGTCTTCCCTAACTACTAAATAAGGTTCATATGGAGAGAGGGAGAGGCATATGTGAGGCTATCGTTTGAACCTTAAATAAAGCCTTCGAGTGGAATTGGGTGACTGAGGCAAGGAACTGCACTGATTTATGCCAACTGAGAACTTGCCCTTTGGCAGGTAAATGTGTTTTCAGTGAAACAAAAATCATCGGCCTGTGAAAACTAATGTCTTGTCAGTGAGGTCTGTGCTCTCAGCATGTTCACAAGCTATGCTCAGGGAGGGACTGTTGAAAGGCAGGAAGGGAATAGTAAATCTGTCCTTGTAGCCTGTATGTGGTTTTGCAGGGAAATTCACACCTTACATTAAAAAAGAAAAAAACCTAAACCCCCTCAAAGTTACCATATGTGTTTTTACAGATGACAGGGGTATCCCCCATCCTGAAAATAAAATCTCATGCTGTAATCTGTTTTGATTTGTTGTAACTTAAAATACTTATTTTCTTTAGTCGTGTCTGGCACAAGTTCACCGACAAGGGAAAAGAGCTCATCAGCAAGCAGCGTATTTTGTCTTCTCTTTTTCTGCTTTCTCCTTGCTTCACCTTCGGATAGCAAACACACATTTCCTGCACTTCATCTGATTTTTGGCTGCTGCAAAATGCCGCTTTTCTGCAGTACCTGCAGCGGTTCCCCATGTCATGATTGCTTCAGCAGTTTAAAAAATCAGCTGTCCCTGGGAATCTTTCCTTTAGAAAGAAGCTTTCTCAGAAGAGCAGGTATACAGCGACCGACTGCTCTCCATGGGTGGTGATTTTTGATCTTTCAGCAACTCGCTGTGGCATCAGAGAGCGAACTATTTTCTCATGTTTCTTGACTTGAGAAAAAGCAATTTGACTGCCTGGGGATACCTTGGGAGTACTCAGAATTTTCTAAGCATTTGTCATTGTCTACCAGTTCTATAATTACAGGTTTTCAATGCACGTGGTACAAGAAAGGTTTGTTTTGCTAGAATAACAGCACCATCTGAAGCTTATTATTTTCTTCTTAAGTGTGATAAATGGCATGAAGGTCTGTACCTTGCTGAAGTCGTGTAGGTAAATGACTTTTTCCTTCAAATTTGCTTCCTTTCCCTGGCACCAGATTCTAATGGTAGAAAAAAAAAATTTAAATTGTTGAGTATTGGCGTATACCAGTTGAAAGGACTTGTCTGTTTTTCTGTATGTTATAGGCCAGGTAGTTAAAGAGAAACTTGAAAGAATCTTTTGTATTGGTATGCTTCCCTACAAAGAAGGATTCATGGAGGTTTTCATGTATCTCATGAGTAATTCCTTCTGGTGATTGTTTGATCTAACGTTAAACGTTGCTGTACATGAAGGATGTACCATCTGTGATTAATCACATGTATCTCAAGGCTTGGGATTTACATGCACGCACTATGTTATGAGCAGCAGTTTCAAAACTGTTGCGTTGCCCTAATTCCTCTCCCTGTCAAGTTGGAGACGAAATGTTTTTTTTTCCTTCAGTGGAAGAAAAGTGATGTTTGTTATCTCAAAAATGCAGTATTTCAAATAAACTAAGTTCAAAGGGCCTTCAGTAACTACCTCTCGTGTTTACCTTTGCAGTCAAATTAAAGGTGTGTCACTAGCGGGCAGAAGTGTGAGCACTTCTGAAAGGATGTGGTGATCTCATTCCAGTCCCCAGTGAGCATGTATCCCGTGTCAAAACATCCTGCATTACAAAGGAGCGGGTTGTGTATTAGCCATGTACAGATGTCTTATGTTCACACCAGCGGTCAATTATTCAGAGCTCTGTTTTTTGCCTTTTAAAAGCATTTCAGTGTTATATGTGAGCAGCATTGAGATGGAACTAATGGGCATTTACACTGGCAGGTTTGTTCAGTAAGCATTAGGTTCAGTATCCATTTCAGTAACCGTTAGGAATCCCCATATCTGAGAAATATGCAGGTCACGGAGGTAGGAATATGACTTCGTGCTTCTTCCCTGCCAGTCGTGCAGGGGTCAGGGCAGTCAGCTGGCTTCACTTGCAGAGGCAGTTGAACCATCAAAGGCTGCTGGAGGAGCACTAACAGCAAACTTAAAGTGTTCAGAAGTTAGGATGTGACAGGAACCAGATTGTTTGGGTTTTTTTTCTGCTTAAAGACTTAAAATTAGACCGTTAGTACAGAAGCACTCGTGTCCCCCATGGGACCCTCACCTCATTCAGGGCCCTGGACAGTCTGGTACTGAGGAAGCAGCCTCTGGTCCTTTGGGTGGTGCTGCCCTGCAGGCAAGGTTTCCATCGCTCTGCCTGCAGGCTGAGCTGCTGCTTGTTGCCCACTAATAAAAAAAAGTTATTGGAATTCGCATCAACCTCATAAGCATTTGAAGCCAGTATCCTCGGTGTTCTCATCTGTTTGGCAGCAGATAGACCACCCTCAATTCTCTTCTCACTGAATGTTTTAAATGCGTTTGCATCTGCAACCTTGTTTGCTCGTCAGATTTGAATATTTGAACACATCGGCAAGGGAAGAATTCACATCTTAGGAAGCCTCTAGAGTGACTCCTGTTGGCCAGTGTTGCTCCATTAAAGCAGCAGATGCTGTTGCGGCGTGTGCAGGTTATTCCTTTTGGCTACCGGGGGAAGGTTAACTGGTACCTGTGTATGGATCTTATCTCTTGGTTTTTTCTTCGAACTGGAGTTTGACTGAACTTAGCTGAAGGTTATGGGATGCTGCCAAACCGCCTCTGCTCCTTATTCATGAAATCCGCTGTCACTGAACTAAAGACATATTATCTTACTTTTAGCTTCTCCAAACAAGCCTAGTCTTTTAGGGGCATGATCCTGACTCATTTTCAAAGTCAGTCCGGCCTATATATTGGGTGAAATGCAGGTCAAAATAATAATTTAAAAAAAAAAAAAAAAAGGTACATGATCTCCCTTTTTTATTTTTTAATAAGTCTTCTGTGATGTATTTTGGATGGATAAGTGGCTGGAGAGAGCAGCCATTTGAAGGAGAAGGTCCTTTCATCCTACTCTCATACCCTTCATGGAGGAAAAGTATTTGGGGCAGAATTTGGTCCCTGCACAGAAGGATGTATTTTTACCGTGGCACAAGCTGTGCTTTTCTGTTCTTTTTCCAAGTAAAGAAGCCATCTGTGGTGTTCCTGCCTGGCAGTCGTGCTGTTCTAGTGCAGGTGCCTGCCCTGCTTCGTGTCTTATTACTTCAGGCTCCGTCCTGCCGCTGACGGTGCCCAGCATGGCCTGTGGCGCGTCCCCGTGGTGCTGGACCCGCGCTGTTCAGCCCCGCTGCTCCTGAGCACTGTGTGGCTCTGTCCTTCTGGTATGTTTTATGCACACTGACTAATCCCTCTATTATTGTTATTCTCGTTGTCACTCCGTAAGGGAGCCGACTGGTCTATTAACGGAGCGAGCTGTACAGAGCCCTGCCGGGCTGAGTTACCCACGCTGGGATTTTCTGCTGGCTGTCCTTGGTTGTCTTGCTGGAAGTGTGGTAGGAGATAGAAGGGAGCTTCTTTTCGGCTTATTTGCACAAGGAGGCCACAGCACTGCTTGAAGGACCGAGAGAGCCTTCACAGTCCAGCAGCAGCGTGCGAGTTACCCAATGTCCCTGCTGGGCAGCGAGAGGCAGTTCGTGCTCCTCTCGTGTTTGTCGTTCCCCAGTGCTGGGGGCCTTCGTGCTAAACGTGGCTTTACTGGGATTTTGTTTGAGACTCTTAGGGAAATGCAAGTGACGCTATAATAACATACCAGATAAGTCAGTATTTTGCCCAAGTAAATGAACGACTCAGCCAAAATCACGTCACGTCTGTCTTAAAATTGGGGGAATTAGTGCTTTGCTCTCGGTTTTTGTTGGGGGATTATTGTTTTTGTCCTCTTCCAAAATTGTGACTCTG
Source organism: Cygnus atratus (assembly GCF_013377495.2). Taxonomy (NCBI): domain Eukaryota; kingdom Metazoa; phylum Chordata; class Aves; order Anseriformes; family Anatidae; genus Cygnus; species Cygnus atratus. The sequence goes on from NC_066369.1 coordinate 29,858,881, forward strand.
GATTAGGCAAGTAGCATTACCCCTCCAGCACAGCAATGACTTTAACATAGAAAGAAGGGTTTCCACGTGAAAAAAATCATCTTAAATGATTAATCCCAGTAGTGGTAATTTTTTTTTAATTCCTACTTCCAGCATAATACTCATTTTTTCATGTACTTAGTATACAGGTTATCAGTTAAGGTTAGTGTTAGGAGGTAATTTCTGAAGCTGTGATCTGAAAGCGTGGTGTTCCTGAGGGCAGCACCGACCTGCAGCTCTGCCTCCTCCCGTCTTTTCCCCCGCAGGAGGCAGCCGGGGCTGAGGCAGAGCCACCAGGGCAGCAGGGCAGGAGGCTGTCCGTACACAGTCATTCTGTACATCCAGATGAGGCACATGTTTGAGCCTGTGCTACGTGAGAAATCTGGGCAGGAAAGAAGAATTTGCATTCAAATTAATTAATTAATCTTTTCTCTGTTTTCCTCTTGCTTATTAGTTTGGGTTTTGGTGCATTTTGTGGGTTTTCAGTTTATGCAGTTTGACCAAAAACTTTTGGAAACTTTTCAGAGAATCTGATTAAATCTCAAAACGTTACAATTCCTGTGATTAGAAGAAAATTTACGCATTGTTACAAAAAATAGTTATAGAAAGCTGTGCTGCTTTTTTGGGATAACATTTGACTTGATTTTCATAAAAATCAGATGATACTAATTTTACAGATTTACATTATTGCCCCATTGTTTAAAAAAAAAAAAGTGTTATTTTGGAAATTATCCAAATGTAATGTGTCTCTTCGACAAATTAAAGTTTGAGAAACAAACGATCCTTTTTAATGTTTTTCTCTTAATTTAGGAATTCAGATTTCATTGAGTTTATACTTTGATACTTTAGTGTGTGAAACTGTAAAACAAAACTTTTGTATGCGAAGGCAACGATAAGTTTGGCATTATGTGATGCAGTCCGCAATAAGGCAGTGTGGAGTTGTATCAAGGATCCAACTTCAGTGTGCTGACCTGACCTCACACCTATCGCTTGCTTTTAGCTTTCTCCTTGCTCTTTTGTCTTCCCAAGATGTTTTACAAAGAGGCACTCAAAGAAGAGTTGAGGCTGGCTTAGGTCTCTTCATTTCTTTTGTTTGGTCAAAGCTTTGTTTTGCTCTTCTAATCTTTAACGAGAGAAGTAAAGCGCAGATTTACAGGTTTTGACTCCTGGAGTATTATGTGGTTAATGTGACATATTCCTTTATTTAATCTGAAAGATATAAAATGACGTTGCTTATGAAATCCTAAACGTACTTTCTTGGTTTATATAAGTAGGCTTTCGTGCTTTGCTCATCACTTTGGTATCTGAAGCCAAAGTAACATTAATTTACTTTGCAAAAGAAAGTAACCTTTTTTTTAAAAAATAATAATACTGGCTGTAATAACTGTGTGGGACAGTCCAAAATTGTAGAGATATATTACTTTGATTACCCATTCATTTTGGTATAATTAAATAATTATAACTTACAGACTTAGCTCAGAGTTAATTAAATTTTGGACTATTTGATACATCTACTGAAGAGAATTAATTTAGCCAGAGCAAAGACTATAAATTTTCATCTAAGTCTGCTGTTTAGAAAAATTGATGGTAATTTAACTAAATCCAAACAATTTGTAAGGCATCCAGTACTCCCAGTGAACAAGTTATTTTTGAACCTAGAGGAATTAAGTCAACAAACCTACTGAAAGTTGTAAGTCTGGCCTGAAGCAGAATGCGAGCAGGTATTCAGTTTTGGCACCAGATGTTAAATTTGCCCTTGATGGTCGGAGCGAGGCCGGGGATGCTGCCCCTGCCCTGCCTTTGCAGCCTCCAGGCCCAAGCAGCGCCTCAGGAAGGCCTCACGAAGGGTTCAATGCTGCTGCCTCGGCGTCGACCGCTTTGTGCCAGCCCAGGCTCTCATGCACCTCTCTTGGTTCTGCCTGCTTACAGCAGGCAAACGGGTAGGTAAACTCTCTGCGTGTCCACCCTCATGAGTAATCAAACGTTGGCGTTTTTATTCTTGTGCTTGTCTTGCTTACTTAACTGATGAACAAGCTGTTGTGCTGCTTGGAGGCATCTGATGCTCGCTTAGATGCCAGGACACTGCGCGAGCTGAACTGTGAACCTGAACTAACATCTCAGCTCCAAATGCTAGTCCTTTTGATTTCGTGTTATTCAAAGAAATGCTTTGCCTTGGGTTTGGTGGCAAACGCCAGAGCAAGCAGAGGTGTTCGTGGGTGCAGGTAAATAATTGCTCTTCCACAGATCATTGTTTTCTTGATGTTTATTCAGCTTGGAAGAGTCAACGCTGAAGACAGACCTGGTAGTCTGTCTAAAGAATGCTTTCCTTCACCACCTTTCTGTGTGTTTAGTTCAGCATTTTAAACTCTTCAAGTCTAAGAGTTTTAAACCTGAAAATCATCAGGGTATGGCTAATAGACTGCTCAAGGGTTTTGGCAATCTCCTTGACATAATCTTCTTTCTGCCATGGTACTCAGCACAGCTTTCCCTTTGTTTAAATTGTTGTGGTATGCCTGTCTGCCTTATCTTCTGCGTGCGATCATTGTGGTTGCAGCTTGTGCAAGCCTGAGCTGAAAAGCGAGCATCCTCTTGGGGTACCTCTGAGGCAAGGGCAGTAGAAGGTGGGCTGAAGCCCAGAATATTGCAGTCACTGAGGTGCAGCAGGGTGTTAAACACCAGAGCTGCCTGTGAAATGCTTTAAATTTTACCCTGCGGGTTATTTTTGTGATAGGTTACTGAGTATGCTTTTGGTTGGCTTGAGAGTAGGTACTCTATTGATCTCAGAGGTCCTGTTGTGCTTGTTAAGGTCCCACTCACTGAGCGTGGCACTGGGAGGCATCAGGCATCGTATTTTCCTCTAACTGGGAAAGGACTTCTGGTACCTACAGACAGAAAATTCCTGGAGCATGTACTGCGTTAAAGCCGTGCTGTTTCCCTCTGAAAACTACAGGATTGCCTTGCACTCAGAAAACATGTCCAAAGTAGTACCTGGTGTTTCTTGCTGTGATTAAGTGTTTGATCCTTCACAGGCAAAGTAATGTGGTATGTCCTGACGTTGCCTTCTCTGTCTCATCTCCTTTGCTGTCAGTTTTGTTTCCTTCAGAGGAATTGAGGAGTCAGCACAATATGGAAGTCTTGGTGGTGTGAATTAGAACAATGCATACTTCATTTTGAACTTCATTTAAATGAAAATCTCTTTTTCGTTTTAACAGATAAACAATCAGATATTGTATGGAAGAAGTCATCAGAATGCTTCTGCAATAATTAAGACTGCCCCATCAAAGGTCAAGCTAGTTTTCATACGGTAAGAACAGTTCTCATCAAAACATTTGTTCATAATTTTGCCTATTTTGTTACATATTTACATATGTAATTTACACATTTAGCCTGTTCTGAAAATGCCAAACTTACTCAGTTCTTTGTGGAGTGATATAATCCTCTTCCTTGACTATTCATCTTAGGACTGCTCGAGAATTCTTCTTAATGTTATGTGTGCATATATATATATATATAAAATCATTTGTTTATTTTGGGGTACCTGCTGAAGGCTTGAGATGACCCTGACGGATGAGGCCTTTCCCCTTCCAGCTTCCTGAAGTGCTTTGGGTTAGTTCTGTCAGCACAAAGACGGGTGGGCAACTTGCTTCAGCCGGGCTTTCAGAAGGGAGTGAAAACGGGGCAGAGGCTGGGAGCTGGAGAGGGAGCTGCTGTGGGGGAGCAGGCAAGTGTGGATGGAGTATGTGGAGCAGCTGCGGCACGGACACGTGAAGGATGGCTTTGCATTGGTGTTAAAAGAGGATTTAAAAGGTGAGATGGGGCTTATTATTTGTACAGAGGGGAAACCTGATTTTGGCAAGGAGCACTGGGGTGGCTTATGTAGCAGGGAATATGCTAAAACATTTACAATCTTTCATCTGCATAAAAATTACATGTGGGCATCTTTTCTTTTACTCCACGTATGAAAATTTTTAAGGATACCTCAATTCATTCACTGTAGTTCAGGAGACGTTACTGCTATGACCCTTGACAGGGGGTTGGGAAGAAGCTGCCCCTTTCCCAGAATTCATATATCCACTGATGAGCTGGAACTTCATAGGTGCCGGTGTTCCTGCTGGGACTTCTGTTGGCACTTACAACCATGCCAGTTTATTAATGTGGTCTTCTGACCAGCATATACATCATGCTTGATATTGTTTTATATTCTCTGCTCATACTCAACTTACCTGTGAACAATGTAATAATCTGTGGGTGAATGCATATAAATGTGTACATTTACTCTCATGGCTCTGTCTGGTACAGCACACGCAGAAATGATGGAAGAGCAGCATTAGCTCCGTGAAGAATGAGTTGCTATACTTGGCAGCACATAGGATCTGGAGGAGATTAATGGTCTTGCCTGCAGCTCCCGTGTTACTTTTCCCAGCTATTGAAAATTAAATGTCATGTACGACAACTCACTCACCGTTACTTAATTGCATGTGGAAAATGTGCCTGGTATGGAAGCTCCAGAGGCAGAAGCAGAATGTATGAAACCAAAACCCAGGGCTCAATTTAGTGCTGTCAGGCAGCACTGAGAGCATGGGCTTCTGGCGAGCCTGTCCTGCTGCCCCGAGCACCACAACTGGCTGCCGAGGACCAGATTCTGCGGGGCTGTAACAGTGTGTGCTTGTTAGCTCGAGTCTCCATGGGTATGGAAGGGAATAAAAGCTGTGTGAGTTCTTACCTGTATTTCCCATTTTTCAGGTTATTTGTGTAGAAGTGGATTTCAAGGCAAAAAGTTGTCATGATGATCGTAACTAATAGATACTGGAAATATCATTGGATGATTCTTGTCATTCCCTCTAGGGCTTAAAAACAAAAAGTCTGGTTTATATGCTGCTGTTTAGGTTATGAGCTTGTCTTTGCACTTCCAAAGAGAACACATCTTGTCCCTGCTCTCTGCCATGCATTGAAGTGTACTGACAACTGATGCGTCTGTTCTCTTGATCCAAGCAGTCGTTCAAACCGCAAAGAAAAGAAATTCTCCCACCGAGAAAATGTTATCAGCAACTAGGACGCTGTCTATAATGCTGGGAAAAACAAATGTTGCTTTCTCTTCTTTTTTTTTTGAGATCAACTGCTTTTAGTAAGAAGGGCGTTTCAAAGTTTTACCAAAGCCAGATTAGGCTGTCTCTTAAAGGAGAAATTAGAGTAATATTCCCATGCAAAATATATTCCATTAGCCCATTCTGTGTTGGTGCTTCCAGTTCCTACACTTTAGACCTCAAAATCAGTGGATGTGATTGAATGCACAAGCCAAGAGCCTGTGCCAATCCCAGAAGTCTTGTCCACAGTGCAGTTTAGTAGGAAAAGTTTTCGCTTGCTTTATCAGTTATTTTAAAACCATAATATAAGATGGAGGTACTGAAATGGCACTGCTTAATGCATTGTGGTGCCAGCTCTACCAAATATGAAGAGTTACGGGCATCTTGAATCTCCATCCATCTCCTGTGTGCACGTACAGTAGCTTTTCCAGACGAGAACAGAGCGCTGAGCATAGCAGACTGAGAGCTCTCCTGCTAGGTTTGCTGCTTGGCTGATCTCACATAGTGCCTCTCGGCTGTCCGACGTGGAAGGAGCAGGGTACCGTTACGTCTGCTGTGCACTGAAGAAGCAGAGGAGCCAGTTGCAACAGAAATACCTCCCTCCTCCTGAGCACTGTTACTGATGCAACCTCCTTGTGCAGGCAGAAGGCCGATAGCGTGGCATAGCCACAGTGCGTCCCGGAGCACGCGGGAAAGTAGGTTATGGTTTTCCAGAAAGTCATTATTCTGCAGCCTAAAATGTTCCTCTGTGCTTGCCTGAGCCGATCTAGGACATAAAAGCAAAACTGGTGGGACTCTTGGACTCTGTTACTAAGTGTCCTCTTTGATATCCTGGGGCCTTATTTTCTCAAATGAAGGATGCTCGGTGATGGGCATGCTGCTGCTTTGCTTTGAAGCAGGAAACTACATCAAGGTTTTCCTATTCCTGGTGTTTTGGTTCACGTGCAGGGCAGGGGGATGTTTCCATAAAGTCTTTAATCAGTTAGAAAAGAAGCCCAGGAATTCCTGGCCACAAGAAAGTTTCTTTGAGATGCGTAATATGGGTCATTAAATAACTTGGTGTTTTGTGAATTTATTTTGGGGGGTGGAACAGAAAATAGGTGTCCTCCTCAGTCTGTTTTACTTTTTAGTAAAATCCTAACTGATGATCTGCACTATAAATATCTGCTCTTTTTTTTTTTTTTTGATATCCTGCTAGTGTTACAATTTAATTCCCACACTTTCCTGAAATTTTTGCTGATGTGACAGTGCAGTAAACGCCGTGAGAATCACAGTCCCCTTGTATCTGAAGGCTTCTTGCTCTGCTTCGTGAGCATCTTTTCTTCGACTAAATTGACAATGATTATTTAAAAGAGTTGATCTTGGCTGGTTTCCAAAATATAGGTCTTAACACAGCACCATTTCCCAGTGCTCTCATTAATCACATAAGCTTGTAATAGCATCTAAAAGATTTGCAGTTGTAGTGTCACTTTTTTTTTTTTTTTTTTTAAGATTCAGTGCATCTTCTGCTTTGTGGCTTTCTACAGTAACAAATTTGAAACATTTAACCTGCTTACACAGTTAAGCAGACAAACCAATCACCCAAGCACAGCACGGTCTTCACGAGACGAAATGGCTCAGTCCACGTGCTTCCTCTGACCAGTGTCTGGTAGCATTTTACCTGACCTCATAGGCCTACAGATGCTACTTCCAAGCTACTATGGCTAATACAGGCTGCAATAATCAGACAGAGACTTGTTTCTTGTAGGAATCTCTATGCCCTAGTTCCCAAAATAGAATGAGTTTTGTCCATTGTATTTTTGGTTCATGCATTAAATGTTCATCCTTTTAAGAAGCAAAATAAGACACTTGGGTTTTACATTTGTAGGAGGAAATCCAGTTTATATCAGAATGTTCTTATACAGGGAGAATTCTGTGATTCAGCACATTCAATGATTTTTCCATGCTCAATTAACTGCCTTTAATCTGTTTTGGTGCTCCAGTGTTGGTATAATAAGTAGATCAAACATAGTTTGAAGGCTTGAATCCAAGTGAATGCCGCTGATTTCAAACCCTCGTCCTATTGTGCTTAGTTCTTTGATTCATTTGGTATACCTTTTTTTCCTTAAAAGAAGGTTGTCTTATGCTGCAATAAAATATGACAACGCTGTAAGAATACAGTACTGTAGGTGTTTGCCTATTTCAGTAGCATCTGTTGACGGTCCAGAGTCATTTTCCCACACCGCGGGCATTCGTCCCATGACCCTCGCTTTCTGATGATGGGATTGCAGCTTCTCAGGGAAGCCCACAAATCTGTCGGCTTACCACTCCTTCCCTTTCCAGGGGCAATTGTGAAGACGAATCTCTTGTTATTTATGGTGACATGCAAGAGAGAGGGATCTCTGCTTGGTCTGAGGATTGGTAATGCGAGGGCAGTGACTGGGTTGGCCCATTCTCGGTGCTGTTTAACGCTTGCTGTCGCTGCACCTTTGTCACTGAATCTTTGCTCTTCTTTCAGAGCTCTGTAGGTACCGTTGCGTACTGTACACCAGTCAGTCTAGACATTTTCATCCTTTAGAAATAATTTTTGCTGTCTTTTTTTTTTCTAGATTACATATTTGCTCATATTTTAGTAATATACATTTGTTTTTTAGTTGCTTTAATTGTTTAGATTCTTCTGTTTGGGAAAACTCAAATAAGCTGTCAAATGCTGTGTGTGCAAGTTTGAACTGTCCTGTGTTTTTTCATAGCTTTTTCCTCCTTGCTGTTGTACACAGATGTGAACAAGTACACAGTTGAGGAAGTTATGTAGTTTGGTCTCTTTCAAACCTCTCATCACCTAACCTGCCATTAAAATGAGGAGTTACTCACTTAAAATAGCAGTGTGCATTTGGATCTCACCTAGCTAAGAGTAGATGGAGAGGAAATGGAGAATAAGACTGCTCTTGTTTCTAGTAGGAGAGATCTTTTCAAGATGATGCACAATAGAAAGGTCTTGCCTTGACCTATCTGAAGGAAACACTCAGTGTGTCTTTTCAGCATTCAACTCTCCTGCAGCTCGTCTTCTCCCAAGGAGTTTCTGGATGAAAACAAAGATGAGAAAATACGAGATCCTGGACTGATATCATTTTCCTTTGAACAAGTAGGATGTGAACAGTTGTTCATCAGACACAGAAAGATGTGTTCAATAACCTGCAGGAGTTCGTGCACCCAGCTGCTACAGCCAGTGGGAGTCCTAAGGCTATGGGGCAAACAGCATTCACTTGCTTGCTCTCCAGATCTCTTCCAACTAAGGTGTCATGCAACTGTGTACAAGTTACTGATTTTTGCCCTGATCCTCGGAATTCTTTATGCTCCTGAAGAGCATCCCCAACCCCCTACAGAGCTTTTGTGAAGTGATCGTTTTAGTGTTGACAAACTCTGTAGTTGCAGGTGGATTGGCAAGAGGTTCATCTCCCTTCATTGAGATATCTAGAAGTCACCTGAACCTCTGTGGTAAGTGAGCAGTTGTCAGGAACCTGTGGAGAGGAATTGAGTTCTTCCCAGCCTATATCAGGTCATTCAGTGCTTGGATGATTGCACTTCTGAGTGGGTCTGGGTTTGGAATAGTCCTGTTTTGTTGCTGACTATAGGGGAGGTTTGGACATGAGATGCTCAGCTTTAGACAGGTGATGAATCTCATTCAGCATGCTCACCAAGTATTTCCTTAGTATTAGGTGACAGTGAGCTGTACTATCACAAGTCTGGGAGACGTACGAGTAGTCACAATGAAAAAGAGCAAATGTCCTTGAATGAAGGCAGGGAACCTGAATACAAAAATTACAGATATGAAACATGGCTGAGCAAATAAAGAAACCTGCGTTTCAGCCTGTAGCTTCTGGTTACCATCTTTAGAAAGATAACTGTCTGCAATGCTTCACAGACCACTCCATCCGTGTGTGACATTCCTCCGAAGTGCCAGAGACAGCTTCTGATAAGTGCAGCACAGCGTCCAGAGCAGCTGTGGAGCCGCACAGCGCCAGCTTCCCTTCAGGCTTGCCTTCAGCTGTGTGGAATGAATCGTCCCTAAAGGGATGATAAACCTAAAGGTTTATATTTGCATATTGATCTCTTTAGGTTTTTTATGTGCCACGTGTTTATGGTAGTTAACCATTAGTCAATAATGACATCATTTGTCTTTGCTTAAGCCCCAACATCTCCCCCTTCACCAGAGGTGCAGATGTTGGAGCAAAACTTCCCAAGTTCTGCTCGTCGGCCGGTGAGGAAGGACGGCGAGTGTCCAGGGGTCTATTTAGACTAGCAAGGAAGAAAAATGTAGTGAAATATGACAATTTAATCAAATAAATCTGAAAGCGTATAAGCTTTGCTAAACTTTAAAGGGTCTTTGCCACTTATGCATTGCTTTGATCTTGCTTCCTGCGACCTCTTGCAATAAAGACAACTTGTTTCGTCGGTGCTGAGCGAGGCTGGTGCAAGCAGTCGGCACTTAACGTCCAACCAGATCCAATTCTGGTTTTCACTCAAACTCATCCGTAGGGGTTAGAAGCAATAAAAGTATTTGCGGGAGGAGTGAGGAATTCCTTTCCCGCTCAGTTTCTGTGTAGCTGATGAGATACAAACAGCTCTCTGGTACGCAGGCTCGGCAAGGAGGCGTCTTCCACAAACCCGGGTGGCGCTGGAGCGAGAGCAGTGGCTGTTTATCCTTCCTGCAGATAACAGAGGGGGAGCGATGGAGCCTCCCTGCCCTACGAATTGCGTCGTGCATGGCTTTGACCCTGCGAGTACGAAGCCGTGTCTTGACTGCGAGGGGCTCAGACATGTTAACCCCGAGCAATCTCGAGTGCTGGTAACTGAGAACAGCTTTCTCGGAGGTGGTTCTGTAGCAGCTATTGGCAAATAAATTGGATGTTCATTTGCAGTTACTGTAATTTGAATATGATGTTCAGGCTTCTAAGCTGTCTGCTCCAGCATCAAAAGAAAATGATTGCTCCTTTTAGTTGTAAATAAATTCATGTTTTAGTTGAGGACACTTATGGAAGTGGAGAGCAGAAAGAGCAATTTATTATTAGATCTGACACTTTAAAATATGTTCCCTCTTTGATTCTGCTTTGAAGCATTCTCTTTTGAAGCAGCATTAAAGTATTTAAATATGTACGAGCCCTAGCAGGGGGAGATTACAAGTTGAGACATTTCTTAACCTTGTTTTTATTATTATTATTATTGCTTTTTTTTCAGGAGAATAACCGTAAGGCGTTTTGTTACTGCTTGGAATAAAATTGCCCATCCATTTAAAAATGCATAAAAATGTTATCCCAGTGATGGGAGGAAAAAAACCACAAACCTTTTTGTGTGTATATACTAAAGAGAAACTGATTTGTATAATTAATTACACCGCCACCCCCCCTTTGTAATGCAGTTCACGAAGCTTGTGTCTAGCACTTCTTGGAGTGGTATTTCTTACAAAGGTTTATACATCACTTATTATTTCCAAGTTTACTCCTAATTGCAAGGTATACAGCCTGCATTGTAAGCTACACAAGGGTTGGTTTTCACCCTGTTTGTGCTTCACGTAAAACACTGTCTGAAAAATTTCTATGGTTAAGCCAAAATTGCTAGGTTTCACAGACACCTTACGTTTGGTGATTTATTCGTATAGGTTAGAACAGCAATGTGATCAAATTGGTATCTTACGAAGATAAGAGGAGGAAAAATGTCCTTGTCTAATGTGTTTTATAAAGCAAACTTGAAAATTGGGAAATGATTATAAAATTCACATTCTGGGTTCTGTGCATTCCTCGGATTTCTTTCTGTCTTGGTCCTTCATGCGCGTTTTCTGTGTAACAGGGCACTCTGATTCTGCTCGTAGCAGGGCTTCTTGCTCTTGCAAAGCTTCAAGCAGGGCCAGGCGGAGAGGCTGGGAGCAAGCACAAAAATGAGTGGCATAGAACCAGTTCCTTGGAATTGGCTGTTTGGTTGAAGATAAGTAAATGAGTTCACCAACATTTGCCTGTAGGATTTGTCATGTCAAAAGCCTGTGACTGAATTTCCCACGTGCTGCTCAGCTGAGAGCTGTTGATTTATGGTGTTGTCCTTCAGCAATCAAAATGTACTGGCTTCATGTATTTAACTCCTAAGAGATAAAATGAGACTTTTTTACAGGCATTTCTATGAAGTGCTTCTAAGCATGTACTGGTTGAATACTTTATTTTAGAGGTTAGAGGGAAAAGTTGTGCTTGTGTTACATTAACCTGGAAGATGGAACCAGAAATCAAACCCTGAAGATGCACTGCCTGGAATGTCATAACTCGAGATGAAAGGCATTGTATCTGCAGAGCACCAGGATTACTGATTCCTCCTGTCTTGTTTTGGCAAGCAGTCTGTGTGTTGTTACTGAATCTTTGGCAAAATAGCGTTTGCATCATGCTCCTGACTTCTGTGTTCTGTGAGAGGCGTTCAACCCAAAGATAAAAAGGCGTGCTAGAAAAGTTTTTGAAGCAAACTTTGGAGTCTTTTTTTTTTAATATGCCCCATATTTGCCTTTAAAAATATATATCACTGAAGTCATATTTTACTTGATTCAGTTTTACAGAGGCTAAAAAAATGCAGAGCTAATTTCAAGAGCCAAATAATTTAAAAGACATTTGAGGAAAAACATCAGTAATGCAGAATGCTCTTTAATAAGAAAGGCTTTTGAAAGTTAGAGTAATTGAATGTCAACTTAAGAATGAGTTTTAAAGAGGACAGAATAAAAGATGCCATACATGATAAGCATCTTTGGAAAAATAACGTGCTTGTGCATAGAGGGAATCAGTGTTCATCTTTCTTTTTCTCCTGCTTTTTCTAAAAATTCATCCAAGTTTTTATATTGAATTTTGTACAAAAGACCACTGCAAATGTGGACAAAAAAGCAAAAGCAATGTATTTCGTCAAAAGCAGGTTTCATAGTTCAGCAATGTGAATGTTAGACAAGTCTAAATAAGCAGTTAACAAGTATAGACATTATTAGAAGAGGCTAACAAAGTATTAACACGTCTATTGGTGTGTAGGGGGCATAAACTCCAACTGCATCCTCTGATAATCCACATTAAATTAGATTTCCGAAGTATGTAATGTCAAGATCTCCCAGATGAAACTACTGCGGTCCCAGGAAGGGATGTAATCTGCTAGCAGAAAACACAAGCAAAGATGAAGTGCTTTTCTAAGCTCTGACTTCTGATAAGAAGCAATTCTTTTGCCAGTAATAATATTTTCCTAACGGACAGAAGTTGGGTCATTGTGGTTAACTGTGTAATACATTGTTTATTTGTTTTGCAGAAATGAAGATGCCGTCAATCAGATGGCTGTTACTCCTTTCCCATTGCCTTCCAGCTCCCACTCTTCTATTGAGGTAAGGTTTGTGGGTTGTTGGTTTCTTGATTTTGCTTTTAATTTGGGGTTGCTAGATTAGACTAATCATCATTAGCAGTTCGTTATAAATTCAAGCGTCTTCTGTAATGAAACTCTGAATCATGAAATGCATTGGGTAGGAGTTTGACCTAATAGTTGTATTTCACTGTCACTTTTCTTTGTTCTCATCATCACTGAAAGGGCTGGCATGGCATTAATGACAGAGATTAAACAGGTTACTGCTGTACAGGAGAAAAAGTCTCTGCATGCAAACTTTGCTGTCTCCTATCCTGCGCCTTTTTCAACAGGTTAGAATCGTCATGGTCTTTTGCCTGGAATGTGGATGTCCTCCTAGCGAAAATAAACATTTTTCAGAGAAAAGCTCACTCCCTCTAAGTTTCACTTCCCCCAAAATATTGTTTGCATGTCTAAAAATGAAGTAGGGGTGCCAGCAACTAGCAGTAGTAAGGAGGTCACTGTATATGTGGCTCCATGACAAGAGCATCTTGAGGCAATCCCAGCTTCACCGAGAGCCTTGGCCACATCTCCGTCCTGTGTTACCCCAGCATGGGTATCGCATGTTCCTGCTCATTTTTTCTGTAGGAGCAGATGAGAGCTGTTTGGGCGGGGAGCTCTTGTAGATGGTGTTGTAACGTGCAATCTAATGCAAAACCTTCCTTAGTCCAGTAACGTTACCAGTGTTCTTTACTCTGCTTGCTGTCTCAGCCCCAGTGTAGGCTGTCACGGTGTCACCATGCTGGTAGCATTTTGACGTCTCAATACAGTGTAACTACATTTTCTAGATAAAGCACATGGTTAGCCTTGTTGTTGCTTCTCAACTCTATTTCTATTTGAGCTAGTAAAGCAAAAGATGTTTTATAATTCATTTGGGGTTTGGTCTTGCCTTGAACTGACGAATTCAGGTGCATTAAACTGGTGATATTTCAGTAGGCATCGCTGTGATCCTGCAGCACTGGGCCACCCTGGTTAGTGCTGGATGCATTTCCTGGCCACACGCTTGCTATTTCTGTTGGATTATATTGCCACTGCTGGCTGCTTCCGTCCAGGCCTAGCTCTGGTCAAGAGTTGCACTGTGCTGGGTGAGAGCTGCTTGGTTTTTGTTTGGATCTGAGTCACCTGGGGGCAGTGCTTTGGCTTTTCTTTTTCTCCCCCATCGAAGCAGCATGCTCTAGGTGCAGCTCAGGGATTGCAAATTACAATTAACAGAGCCCAAGTTCATTCTGTTTTTGTTGGCTCTTTAATACCTGCATTTGTTCCTAGCTTTGTTTAATATTTGTGTCTTTGGGTCGTACTAAGCTTTGTTTAGTCACATTTTGGTCTGTGGTCAAATGACCGTAACTAGACTCCACCAGCACGTGGAAACCCAAAAGTTCGGTCTCATGTGCAACGTTCGCCTTTCAAGGTAGATGCTCTTGAGTTGAGTTTCATGCTGTACTGGCAAGCTCTTATTATTTACATTGTGTCTGGTTTTAGAAGTAAATGCTGGGTTTTACTTCTAGTCTAGTACCTTTTTATTCCATAACACAAATGTAACCAAAAGATGTTGTATAGAACTTGACATTGCTTTCCTTTGTCAGCTATTTGTGTGCTTAAAAAAAAACAACTGTGCTTTATATCTTGAAATACCAAATAAATATTTAACATTGTGATTCATATACTGTACATGAATCTTGTCAGATCGTATTAAATAGCCTAGCTAAAGTAACAGAATATCAGGGAGCCATAGTTACCATATGCTATTGTGTTAATCTTCATCTTATCTTTCTCTCTTCATCAAGGCATTTTAATACAGAACATGATAAACAGTAAATATGCCTTAAAACAAGGTCTTGCTTCATTGCCTGGAGTTGCAAGACAGGATAAGGTTACATTGTGGTGTGATGTTGCAGGCATACCACCAAAAGCAGAGTAACGATTCGATGTGCTAAAAGATCAGTTTGAAAAATGTTTCATCGATCAGAAAGCCACCCCACCGTAACCTGTTTAGTTGAGGGGGCAACACGTTCTGCTGCTGTCCTGAACAGAGTAAGCCTTGTAAGGACAGAGGGTGGTTTACTCCTCATGCAGTGGTCGAGACATTTGCATAATTGCAATTGTGCACTATAAGGTAAAATGTCTCATGACAGTTCAGCAATAATTTTTCTTCGGAAGATCTTAAAAATTGATTTGTTGTATGTAGTTTATCTTGCATTGGAAGAGAGAGCAGCTCCAAAGTTGGATCAAAGGCTTGAGTGTATTGAAACTACTTTAAGATAAAGTAAATCAAAATAATATATCAAAAATAGCAGATTCAGGACCTGGTCAGTTTTCAAAAGGGAAGGAAAATTACCACCTTACATTTTGCATGTGGCTAAATTAGTGATAATTTAAACTTTAAATTCTATCTCAATCTTTTCATGAAAAGATGCCATTTCTTCTCTATCTAAACTTTATTATTGGTACGGGAAAGATATTTTTTCTTGCAAATACATGCTTCTTAACTACATGCTTCTTATATAGAGAAAATAGCAGAAAGTCCTGATCAGAAAAGCTTTTCCACCTAGTATGGTGCTATTTTATGTTCTAAAGGCCATTTTTGTTTGGAATCCTCTTCAGAAAGAGAGAAACTTGTTATACCTTGGGTGCAGTGTAGGCGTGTGGCACAGGTTCAAAGCCAGAGCTCATGTAGGAGGTGGTTCTGGAGCACATCTTGGTGAAAATACTGATGTCTTTTGGTCCACTAACTTCAATAATTTGTTCTCCATTAGTTGAATTTGAATGCTATTTGCAGTATTCTTGCCGTAATATGCAGAAGAAACTGAGTCCTGAGGTCCCATTTGCAGTTGAGGTTGGAGGCTGTGCTCCAGTGCTGGCTTCAGCCTGCAGAGCTTGGTGGCCACACGCTCTGTCTAGAGGAGCTTTGGCTTCGGTGATTCCCCGAGGGCAGAGCCCTCAGTCCCGCTGGTACCAACCCGCTTGGACTGCACGAAGGAAAACTTAGATTCCTTTGTAATGCATTGAACATTTGTGAAACTCACTCCCTCTGCAGAAGTCTGGCGGGGGTCCCTTAATCCAAACTCAATGGTTTTCACACTCAATGTGGTTTGGTCTGGCTTTGAAAATTGACCCAGATCTGCTCCAAAGTGCTACCTCATGGTATTGGACCACCTCCTGGTACTTGGGGATGGCTGGAGACTGAGGTCTGTCTTTCAAAACTTGTATCGCTTATTTGTCTCCTGACAGTAGGATGCTTTAATTGTGGATCTTTTTACTTTTTCATGCTGCTACTTGTTTAGAAAAACAAAAGAAAAGGTAAAATTGTCTATTTTTTCTCTTTAGCTGTTATGGGGGATCATAGCTCTGTTTAAAAAGTGTTATCAATCCTTTCTACCAGGATCATGGTGGCGCCGAAACTGGAAGCAGTGAAGAAGACCCAAGTCTGGATGTTGTCATGAAAAGCCTGACTGATGAGGAATCCAATAAAGCTGTAAGTGAATACTTACCGCATTGCTTAGTAACAATCACAGCTTAGAAAATGCCAGCTCATTGGCTTGATTTTCTTTTTACCTGTGTTTCAGTTGGCGTATTACAGCATACTTTTGTTGAATAATATCCAGAGCATGTAAGAGCAGAATCCAGCTTCCTGCTTTACATACATAAGTTCTCTTCATGTATTTTCATGAATTAAGACCTCAGTATAATTAGTAAAAATACTGAGTTTAAGTGTTTTTATGTAGCATTTTGTCTCTCTCTTGATTGCTTTCTCAGTTAGGCGGATTCAGTTTCTACTCTTGCTATCCATGTGTGACAAACTTCAGAAAAAAGCATGGTCTGTAAATCATTTTCTTCTTTATATTCATAGCTTCATAAATTCTAAGGCCAAAATGACTATTATCATAATCTAGTCTTGCCTCCTGAATAACATAGCTATAGAGTTACTTTCAGTAATTTCTACATCAAGCCCATAACTTCTGGTTTAATGTGTTACTGTCAGTATGCACTGTAATAAATACTGAACTTCTCGTTGATACAAATAGGGTTTTTGTTGTTTAGTATGTCAGGATCGTGCGTTATCAGAAATCAAAGTCCTTCAGGGTTCAGCTTTAATCTCTTTTTTTGGACTCTGTATTAAAAGTTTGAAATGGAAAACTACTAAACGTGCCGAAGGGTGACTAACCTAGAGGTACATAAAATTTGCTGAGACAATCTTTTTGCCCAACAGTCCACTCTTTTTTCAAGGAGTGCGTTCACTGAGATTTGCTGTGTGCGCAGTTTGTGTGCAGGCCTTCACGAAGGAAATCTGATACTTGTTTTCCCAATTTCTTCTTCCTGCTCCATCATGGTTTTTTGCAAATATGAGTTGAATATATATGATGTCCTGCAACTAGTAAATATTTAATTAATGAGTCCATGAACTCTAAGAGTTAGGAAGTAGTACATGGTATTCAAGCATCAGAATTAACCAAACATGTAAAATGGATTTGTGTTCCTAATGAGTTACAAAGTTTAATTATTTGTGTTCATATTCGTTTGCCTTGTTCAGAGTTCTCCCTTAATGGGCTGGAACATAAATGTATCAAGGGTTTTCTTGTATTTGTTTACGGGTGTAATTCACTTTTTCTTATTGCTGCTCTTGCTCAACTTGGCAAAAAAAAATGATGGGTTACAAAGGAGTGAGAACAACTGCACAAAAGTGGATAAAAAGATACAAAATATGTTGTAAAGAATGAACTTGGTATAGGATATGTGCTGTATAGTTTTTTGGAAGCTAATAGAGGGAGCATGAATTTAATGCAAAAAATAAAAATGGGAAGAAGAAATGCAGCAATCCAAGATAGGCACAGAGGGAAGATGCCACTGGGACAACAGAGGACAAAATATATTGGCAGCGTCTTTTCAAATGTGATGAATCAAGAAAGAAGTGAACTGTTGAGCCAAACAGTAGCAGTTCCAGTATTTTAGACTGAAAGATAAAAATAAAATGAAAAAGTGTTGGTGGTAAGAGTGGTCCTGTATAAGACAGCAGAAAAGTAAGAGAAGACAAAGGGATATGTTTGTGGAGAGCATCAGCATAGTACTTTATTTAGTTTTTTGTTTTGACTCTCTGTACCAGCTTATCTTTCCACTTAAATTTTTCACATAACAGCAACCAGCTGCTACAATTTGCCATTTATCTTTGGAATGCAAAACACAGTGTCCAGCAGGCCCATAGTATTATCCCTGCTGAGGTGCAGAGGGGAGGCAACCTGTCCCAGCTCAGTGGCGGTACCAGGAGGCAGTGAATGCATCAGTCCTCTGGCTGCTGCATTGCCCTGCCCCTATTCAGTGGCTATTCGCTTAGAGGGATCTTCCTGATTTTTTTTCCATTAGATAAATAACTACTGAAAAGTTAAGTACTAGGAGGTGGAATTAGAAAAGTATTTGAATGCCTGCAGATCCAACTGCTCAGTTCCATGTGGCTTCAGTTGGGCCAGCCCTCAAAATGGAGGCACAAATGGATGAAAAATGCTTGAGGCTAGCTTCAGAATTTCAGATATTGCTTTCGATCAAGATTTTAAAGTTACATGGCAAGTATTTTTAAGAATGGTATCTTATTTTTGTAAATGGTGCTATTATTTGGTTGTAATCAGTCCCTTCAGTGGATATGGGTCGTACTGGCATTAAAGCTTCAACACTGCAGTGCAACATTCAGCAGCTCGTTATTTTGAGAAGAGATTTCTGTTGCAATCTTTTAGTGACCGAGGCAAAAGAAAATAATGCCTTATTTTCCACAGTGTGTTGCTATCAGAGCCTAACATTAGTTCACCATTGTTACTGAATTTCTCAGGCATATGTCAGGAGAAATCAGGAATGTGAAACTCAACATGTAAGATCAAGTTCACTGAGTAAATAAAATGTATGTGCTTATCAGCAGATCTTCTGCAAGTGCACACAGCTCAAAGCACGGACAGGACGGCTCACCAAATGACAGCAGGAATAAAAAATTCAAGTCACTTTGTGTTGCTGATAAATTTGTCAGTCTCTCCCAAGATACTTTTTGTTGTCACTTCATCACTTTAAAAGTATGAAGTTGTATAATGAACATCATTGTAGACTTGGATGATAAGACGGGGAAAGAAAACAACTTTATTTCTGGACTGGAGCCAACGGAAGTGCTAGGCAAAGTCGGCACGCTCATTAGCTGCCACGTTGAGATGTCCTGATGGCAGGTGGTGGTTTTCTGAGGATGGTTGCTGTCCTGGCCTCTACAAGGTGTTGCTGGAAAAGAATTGATAGATGGGGGCTTTGGGGGAGACTCAACACTTTTAACTTTACAGAGGTGAAAAATGGCTTGAAGAGTCATTGGATGTGCTCTGAAGCACCTCACATCATCAATGTCCTGGCAGTGTATGCGTAGTTTGCTGTCCTGTAGGTAGATACTTAATAATTATAGTATTCTTGTTAATAATAATAAATACTTAAACTGATGTTAGGTGAGAACGGATTCACTTTGCCTACAAGATTTGAACTTGGAACAATGATCTGTCTTTAATACAAACAGAAAAGATGTCCTTGAATTATTGGCAAAGAGGAGGAGCTTCACAAAAATGCTTCTGGATGTGCTTGGGGGAATTGAATTAAATTAAGTCAGTTGGGTCACAGGCCTATGACGAAAGCTGAGTGCACAATTCAGCGTTTGAGGGGCTGCAAATATTCTCATTTTATCAAGACACCTCCATCATAGAAAGGATTAAAGGGCTTTAAAGGTGATGTACAATGCTTACTTGATGTGCAGGTTGAAGTTTTAGGCACATATCAGAATGGAAAAGGAAAGTATGGAATTTTTTATTGCTCATCAAAACACTATCTCATAAGGTGACAAAGCAATCTTCCCACTTCTCCCCTGACACTTCTGATAATACAATGAGATCACTTTATCATATTTTCTTGTTATCCGTTTGGATAATAGTTTCAATTGTATGCTTAGAGCAAGAAAAAAATGCAGAAAAAAAGCCTGTGGGGCTTGGCATGTTTCAGTGTAATAAAACTTCAGGAAACAAGGCCAGTATTTTCAAGCTTGATTACCTAAATTTTGATTTATGTTTTCTTTTGTATGAATTGTCATCTTAATTAGACATTCTTCTGAGGTGCAGAATATCTCTGTCTTTTGAAGTTGGTAATCAGCTTTTTTGAAATTAGGCTGTTTATCTTTTTTTTTTTTAACATGAAGTAAGATAACTAAATCTAATGCGGTGATCAAAGTGGCCTAAGTTTGGTATAGAGGTTAAAAAAAAAAAAAAAAAGAGACACTAACTATCTGGAGGCAGTTGTAGGAGAAAAATATTCTTTAGTGCATTGTAGAGGTATGGAAAGAAATTAGGATACAAGTGAAGCCCAGGATTGAAGTGCCATTGTTTGAGATGCTTATAATGAGGCTGGGTGGTACATTTAAGCAGTTACTTGAAGTGCAGGCAGCGCGCTCAGTGCTGCTGAGGACTACCACGAAAGGTGTGTCAGAAGATAGACAGACGAGTACCTGTCTGTTTCCACATAGTATGGGAATTGCCGTCCTGGTCACCCTGGAGAATGGCCTTCCATCTTCTTTATCACTTCATATTTTTAGGAGCTATATAAACAATACATAATAGTCTCCTCCCAGAAAATCTCTTCCTTAAATTGTATGCTTTCAGTAATTCCTGGTAATTTCTGTATTCATACTAATTTTTAGTAATTCTAAGTTCTGTTCTAAGTAACTCTCCGTTTTTCTCTAAGTAACTCTAAGTAATTCTCAGTTTTGGAATTCAACTTCGTGTGCTAGAAGTGTACTTGTATGATGAAATGTCACTGTTTAACCAGACCAGTAATTTCTGGTTTTGGAGGATATTTTATTAAAGCTAGTATAACATTTTCAATACACCTCGCTTTCTTTTTTTGACCTTTTAGGATGTGAAATGTAAAGCTGACAAACCAATATTGGTGGATCTGTCGGAAGCAGAGGAGCAGCTCCCAGAAAATGTTTGTGTATTTTTGTTGACCATTAAGGGGGTTGTATTTAGTTGAAGGTTGTGTGATTTATGGGGGAGAGGGGCTAACTGGAGAAATACTAAAATAATTTTCTTGGGGGTAAACTTCAAAAATTACTTCTCTTTAAGTATATCAAAATAGTCCTACAGGCTAATGTCAAGGATGTTCTTTGCTCTTTAGAAGAAAAAAATGTTGTTTGGCATGAGAGGCACCACTGACAAAAGGTGAAGTTCTGTTCCTACTTCCTACGCATGATTGCTGGAAGCACAGTTATTCAGACTTCTGATTTGCTATTTATTTTCAAAGTGAATGTTTTCAGTTCATCACCTATGCTTCTTACATGTTTCCCTTCTATTGACTTAGTAGATTTAGTAGGGTGCACTAATTGACAACTAATGCTGATTGACAACTAATGCATAATATGCTCGATAACTGATCTGTTTTGCTTCTGCTGTGCTTCAATTTTAGGTTCTCAACCAGATCAAGCAATCTAAATCTTCAACAAATGTACCCGTCAACTTGCAGGAGATACCCCTGGTGTCAGCACCTACTTATCTTCCTCCAGACACAGAAGTCACCAGCCGCAGTATGAACCAGTTTTTATTTTTTCAACATTATTGTGTGAATTAAGTACCCTAATCCAGGATATTTTTTGTGTGTGTGGATAACTTTTGCTGAGATTTTTTACCATGAGCATCCAGTGTACTATTTTAATTTATTTTATAAAATGTTTGTACTTTTCTCTCATTTTTATAATTTTTGAGAGCCTGAAGATGTCTTTGCATGCTTCTCATGACTTTTGTATACAGAGGGCTTTTGCTCCTCTTTTTAATTAAAATAAAGACAGAAATAAAGGCAATCTGGGACATGACCTTATCTACCCTGAATGGAATACACATTGCCATCGTGATCTGAATTGTATAGGTTGTATCTGAATTCAGTGTCCTACCAGACATTTACTCTGAGTATTTACTCCTAGAGCTTTGGAGATGGTCTAATTTAGAGATTTCAGAAGTGACTCGGAGTAATTGTCAAGTTTGGTTTAGGTTTGTAAAGATGAAGAGCAAAATAAGAGAGCTTAATTAGTTACTGTCATATGATTCCTTTTTTTTTCTCATGTGATGGTGTGACTTATTTCTTTCCTTTTCCACATTCTTAGGTGTCTTTCCACCTCTGTTGCCTGTGGATCCAGCAACATGTCCTATTGTTCCTGGGCAAGAGATGACTATAGAGATATCTAAGGGTCGGTCAGGGCTTGGACTCAGCATTGTCGGAGGGAAAGATACTCCCCTGGTGAGCTTCTTTTAAACTAATATATTAATGTCTCTGATAAAGAATAGGAGGTAAAGAAACTAATTATGCCACTAGTCTGTTACTACCCTACTGCATTGGTCAGTATGGGGAGGAGAAACCAGAAACCACAATCTTCAATAACACTTGGTTAATTTTGCCTCGTATCTCGTCAGTCATTTTCTATTGCATTTAAATTGAAAGGTCTGTGTTTCAGAAGTGCTTTCTGCTATGGTCAGAGTTTACAAATATATGTTATGTTTTTAACCAGTGTGAATTCAGAGTTTCATGCAGGTAAGTTACCAGAACGATTAGACTAAAAGAGAGTGTCACAGAGGTAGAACTACTTCAGCAAGGTTACACCTACATCTTCAGAATATAAATGTTTAGTAGATATTTAAACAAAATGTGATACATCTCCCATCCAGCTTAAGAGAGGTAAATCAAAGGCAATCTTTTATTGTTTTCTGTGTCTTTTAGTTTAATCTGCCCTTGGCTATGTTGTTTAAAGAAATTAATTTCAGCTACCTTAAAATATATCAGTTCAAGTGTAAACTCAGCAAGTTAGTTATGCTAACGCCATTTCTACCTCTGCTGTTGCTGTTTTCACTCCTCTACATTTAAGAGATGCTGTATTACAGTATAAGAGAATGTCAGCTTATTTTTTAAATGTCAACTTCAGTTCTTTCAGTAAACTAGTCTGTTGCAGAGGTGACTTTACTGCATTCTCCTGAATCCACTGCAGCAGAGAGATGTAAGACAACAGAGCCTGCTCTGTTACGTGCAATTGTTCTGTTCCCAAAAATATCATGGTTGTTCATCATTAAACAATAAAGCGCTGTGAGTGTCAGCAGCCAGAGATTTTAAACAGTTGCAATGTAGCAATCTTTTTCCAGACCAAGAAAAAAAGTGGAAGTAATAAGGTGGTTTTATTTTGCAAAGCACAGGCTGTATCTTTTACAGCATTAAAGCTGAAATTGGAAAAGGTTCAGCTTTCTATCCCACTTATCCAAGTCTCTGGATGTGTGGAGTTTGGATGAATTGCTCTGTTTCACATGGAGATAGATCTGAGTTATGCCAAAGGTTAAATCAGCCTATATGGTTTTCACTATGTCCAGCCATGCACTGGTTTGTGTCTAGTCCTTTTTTTTTTCCGAGCTTCTCAGTGTTGAGTAAATTCAAATAGGAATTTCAGTATTAGTCATCTCTCTGCTTTTTCATTTAACTGGAACTTGGAAATAATACATGGCAGTCTGTCAGACACAATCTGGTACATGTCTTTCATGAGATTTTCATATAAATAAATGAAAATTATAAATATCTACTTTACAGAGCAGATGAGAAAAACGCAGAGGATTTTGTTCTTTAAATTGAGTAAATGGTTTTGGTTAAGTATTGCACTTTCATTACTTTATTCATTAAAGTGTCTTTGTAGGAGTTTATGATCTATGCAGTTGATTGCAGTAACCGTGAAATTCATGGAGGGAGGGAGGTCTGATTTCCAACATTTCTAATCCTTGCATTTTGGACCTACCAAAATGAGTCCCTGTTTCTTGTCATATTTCTTAATCTGCTCATTCAAAGGCAAGCAATGTTATTTCATAGGAAACAAGTTACATTTGTGAGACCACAGTCTAATCTAATAATTCACCATGTGCAGAGACCCTCTCTGGGATTCTCCATAACTTGCTTATCCAACCAAAACAGTGCATGCACACTGTTCTCCTTACAGCAGGTAGCCAGCGAAGTGTCTTCAGCCGGTAGGATCAACATCACTCTGTCTTGTAGTAGTGATCTCCCTCAAATTATTCCCAAATTATTTTGATGCTTTTTTTTACCATGAAGGCAAAAAGGAAAAAAAAATGAAAGAAAAAAGCCCTTCAGTAAAGATCTGAAATAGTTTACATAACAGAATGAGGACAAGTGAAAGAAGATGCTACTCAGGACTGTAAGAAAATGCCTGTCTTTTGGGGTTTCTTGGACTAGAGGAGAAATAAAATACCTATATACCTGGAGCACAGTGATATATTGTTTTTTTCTTACTCTCCATCATCTGTTTTTAACTATGATATAGATGGACATATTTCAAAAAAGGCTGACTTACGGCTTCACTGCTTATGCATGTATTATGCCCAGATGCCACAGAAGTTTATCACTTCCAAAGGTCTGCTCACGTGGCAGAAGTTGAGTATCCATGAGCCACTGTTTTCTCCAGTGCAGTGAAGTTATATTAATTAAGCTGTAATTAATAATTATTAATTAATTCAATATTAAGATGTGATTGGTTTCAGCAGTTTTGTGTTTGTTTGTTTTTCTGAGATGTTTTTTGTTTCTTTTTAAAGCTGTTTTTCGAATGGGAGTTGTCAAATCCAAGTCAGAGGAATGGGAATAGAACCACTCATAGCTTATTTCTGCAGGCATGAGATAGGAATTTACTGCCTTCCGTGCTCATGCAGTTGAGGTAGCATGCACAGACCACAGAGGTGAGATGCTGTGATGAGACCATGGAAATGTGTTCCCCCGGAGACAAAAGTCAATGCAGGAGCAACTCCGTGGCTTGGTGCCTGTGTGCGCCACATGGCTGCGGAAACTTGTTCTTCTGCCTGGTTGTCCTGTGAGAAAACAGGACACTCACACCTGTGTCTTTGTCCTTTCCTACTGTGCTATTTATTTCATACCTGCAGAGGTGTGCAAGTGGCTGCTAAAAGCGAAGGCCCTGAACCCCAGTCCCTAGTAGCTCAGAAGTCATTTATCAGCCCTGGGGCCGGAGGGAGGCTGTGGTAATAAAATGCACTTCATCTAAAAATGCTGAACTGGCTGCTGGTAGTCAACGCTGATACACAGCAGCAGTTCGCATGTGATGGGAAGGCTCACTTCAGAATATTTTGGATCTTTTTTTAATTAGTCCCAGCTTTTTGGAATAAACTTGGCAGGCTGCTAACGAGACGCTTCCTAATGAAACACGGAGTGTGGCTTTTAAATCGTAACCTTGGGAATCCCATCAGAAATCACCAAGTAAAGGTTGTTCAGGAGGTGGGAAAGTGATGTCTTACCCCCCGGTAAAATGTTTTTTTTTGTTGTTGTTGAGAAGATGACCATCCCATTAAACTTGCAAAACGTTTCGAGTTGCCTGTATTTGCAAGCAAGGATTGTGGCTGCATACTTATGGGAGCTGGAGAGCATCAGCTGGAAGGATGTGCTCCTAGAAAAGGCACAGGGAAGAAAGGACTGGCCTGGTTAGTTGTCTTCATGTTGTTGGGATCTAGACTGCTGTAGCTCTTAAGCTGTCCTATTTCCTTTTGTTCTGAGGGTTGATTATTTTTTTCTCCAGCGTCTTTCATTTCACCTTCTCCTGCACCCCAGGGAGAACACAACACATGGCCTCTCCTTTAAAGCAATTAAACTGCGGAGCGGAGCTGGCTGGGGTACAGGGCTTTCAATTTGTGAGAAGATTTTTTTTTTGGTTGTAGTCCAATCAAACTTGTAAAAGTAACTCTCAGAGTGGGAATTAAAAAAATAAAAAATAAAAAAACAAAACAAAAACAGTGTTTTCAGTAACATCCCAAAATGAGGTTTTGGGGCTCTAACTCCGCTCCCCAGGACACCATCCTGCCCGCCCGCCCCCCTGCTTGCTGAACGACCCTATAAAAGCTTGTCAGCCCCGCCACTGCTAATGGCAGCCATAAACCTGACAGGAGTGTCATTGTCACTCGGCAGCTGCCAGCGCTCCCAGGGCACCTGCACAGCTCCAGCCGCGGGACGCCCGCTGCTCGGGCCCCATGAATGCAGCAGGCCTGCCGGAGCGTCAGGGGGGCTCCGGGAGCTGGGCAGGGCTCTCCTCGTGCCTGGGCGTCCAGCTCCGAGCCCGAGCATGCCGGGACTCTTGGCTGGATGTAGAGTTGAGCTCTCAGGCGTCGACAGTCGCGGCAGCCAGCCAGTCTCCGTGGCTGGCTGCCCTGGGACAGAGGGGCAGCCCTGGGGCACAGCACCAGCGGCACCGCACCGTCCGGGTGCTCACCATGGAGCTAGGAGCCCTTCCTTAGCTATCCCGCTTTTGTTTCGGGGCGCTCTGCACAAGTTGTTTCCAGGCGAATGGTTTGGTTTCAAGTAATGGGCTTTTTCCTCTGAAACTCTTTTTCCAGAAAGTTTTTAGGAGGTTTTCATTTTAAATCATCTGAGAGCGGGGCATCAAGGAATTGTTTGAAAAAGTTGTCTGTGTGCTCCTGCAGATGGCGTGTAGGTTTAATTCATCCTAACCCCATCATCACCACACAGTGGGCAAATACTGTGATGCTTGGATGTGCCAGAGGGCATTTGAGGATTTCGGGGTCGGTGGAGGCTGGTGCGTGGATACTCCCTCTGGATTGAGTTACAAAACCTCGGGAGGGGAGGAGAGCGCAGGGACTCAGGTGGGGCCTGAGACCACAGCTAAGTGCTGAAGAGGCACCTACAATATAAAAGGGAAAAAAACACATTGTGGGAGCAGTAACCTGGGGGCTCTTTGGAGCTAGAGTGGCTAGGAAGGCAGTCAAGTGTGAGATGTGAACATTAGAGAAAGAACGAAAAGAAGCATCCTGTATCCTGTGTCTTTTGTATTGAAAATGACAACAAACCTCTTGTGTAGAATTTTTGTGCTGGGCTGTCTACTTTGAATGGGATATATAAAAATGTTTTACTTTTGCTTTCAGCTGGCTTTAATAAAAAGCATTTCTAAGGCAATTAACAAACCTTAAGGTACTCCATCTGTAAATTAAAGTGATCCACAAAGCCAGGGAACTGGAAAACTCAAGCAGTGCTCCAAAAAGTAACAGAATATGCCTGCGCTCAGCTCTAACGCTGGTTGGTGCAAGAGCTGGTCGCACAGGAGCGAGAGGAAAATCTTTCCTAATCACCTCTGCTAGCCCAGAAGGCTTTCTGGCTTACAGCGGGGCAGGGGGGCTTCGTGGTGGTTGGGATGCAGTTTGACAGCAGCATATTTAGATTTATTCTGTCAGTCCAGGTGAGTCAGACCTTGCATAAACCCCATCTGTTATGGAGGGGCAAGGGAATAATCAAGAAAACTGTGACTTGAAATTGCAGCTGTTAGGACCCGCTGTTTGCCCCTGGAGCTGTGAGGGCTAATTACCCTGCGAGGATCTCGGCGCTGCCAAAGCCAGGCTGGTGCTAACACCGAAGCCAAGTGAGCTGTCTGTGCTTTGTGCCGTGCTGCACGTTCAGCAGGGGGGGCACACCTGAACGTGAGGGCTGGTGCGGCTCCTGCCTTCCTAAACAAACAGGTTCTCCCTCGGCGGAGCTTTCTCCCACCTCAGTTATATTTAGATTCAGGCAAGAAATAACTCCATCAGTTACAGACAGCTGAGGTCTGAGCAACTTTTTATACGGTCATCAAGTACAGCTAAGACTGCAACTGTTTTAGTGGAATATGCTTACCTTGTAACTACAAATGAAAAGCAAGCTATTGGCCTCAGGAGGGTTTTAGCAGTATATTGGCTATAGATACTGATGCTGTTAAATCTATTGCACAATGAATGGAACAATAGAAGAAAAAATGGTAATAGAAGTCCGAAGTTTTTAATCATGACTTGGGTATTGTAGGGGAAAAGCTTGTGGTTGGGAGGGAAAAACATTCAATCACTTGTTAAGCATCACTGACGTTTATAAAAGAGAAGGCAACTTAATGACAGTGGTAAACGTAGTTAGCTCGAAATTGTGAGGAATTGCTTTGACTCCTGGTTGCATAATGTAAAAATGAAGCTGGTGGATTCATCATAATTCCAAAAGGACATTAGCTCGCAACAGCATGAAAAAGCAAACCGCTTTGTACATGAGTTATCGCAAATGGGAATTAAAGCAGTAAGTTTTGCAAATCGTATATTTGATAGATCTTTGGCAAAGGTTTAGCTGACTGTATGGTTAGCAATGTCTTGCTTGAAGAAACTGGTGTCTTCCAGGAGTGTAAATCAACCATAAAATTTAAGCTAACAGTACACAAAAGCAGTAGGACATATCAAAATGGACTTCACGGGTATCTTGCTTGCTGGTAGTTGAAACCACCGGCTTTTGGCTTCGTATCTCAAATGCGTTCAGGATCTTGTGCATTCTTTATATCTCGTGTTACGCACTGTGCACTGTAAATTTTCATATTTTTTTTATTTAATAAAATAATGAGAGTGAGAGAGTTAACATTTTAATATGTAGCTCTGTGTTTTATTATTCCCTCTAAAATGAGCATGTATACTTTTTGAAAAACTTTGGTTTGCTTTGGCATGTGATTCATAGAAACATAGCTCTTTCTATCATTCTAACTTAAGTCATATATTTTTACACTAAACATCTTATTACCTTAGTTTTATTATTTCAGAATCAAAGGAGAGCTTGCAAATGTCTATGACTGCAGACCGAAGGAATGTTAATGAATAGTGCCATTGAATTTTCAGGTTTGAGCTTTTCTGATCTTAGAGAATATAACTGTAAGCAAAAATATTATGCAAGCCGAATAAAATTTAAATAAATAAGGACCAGATGTAACTATAGGGGCCTATAAAATGTAATACAAATATTATCCACTTCCTTAAAATAAATCTGTATTTTAGTATGAAAAATTATATTCATATTGATGTTGTGGATTAATCTTTTTTATGAAAGTTGGCAAGTGAACACCATCTCTTGCAAAGGCTTGTTCTTAAATGGGAAACAGACCTTTTGTTTTGACCTTGAGTAGAGAAGTTTTTCAGTATCATGCAATGGTAAAACATTTTTACATTAACACAGTAATACATTTTTACATTATATAGCCTGTTTTATTACAGTAGTGTTTGGCTTGGGATTTTGGGTGCCTGTTAATGGTTTGTGAACGATAGCAATTGCAAAATATTTGAGTGTTAGAAGGAGGTACATGCAGCATGATGCATTAGGTAAACTTCTGTAAGAAGTCAAGTGATTTGCTTTGAGTTGGCCTTCGGATTTTGTTGCTGAACTGTTATCTTTTAGGTTCCATTTAGAACTGCAAATGGAAGATCATAACAGAACCGTTGTAATTTCCTCTGCCTACAAGGAACCAGCAGCTGGATTTATTTTAACTACTGAAAGATTCTTATATGGGACTAATGCTTCAGCGAAACACACTGTGCAACTAGTTGATTTCTACTTTATCTGTGAACCAGCCTGTAAAAATGAAATGACAATTTTACTACTCCGGACAAAGTATTGTAAAAGTTAAAAAGGAAATAACTAATGATATTTTACTTGCCCTGGGAAAGAGATAAGTCTGTAATCCTGCAGTCAGCAAAAAGCCTTGTAGCTTTATTATCTATACTAAACGTTAATTTAGTGTAACGTTTGTGGCTGTGTAGGAAAGTTGTTGGAAACGTGTAATATTATCTTAGGAAAACACAACTTGTCAACTAACTCCAAAAACATATTTTCCTGAATGTTTTTTTTATATGCAGCTTACTTTTTTGCTTCCTCAGGAAAGTACTCTGATTCTTGCGGAAGGCCTCGTTTCTTACACCACATACATAACTATGGTAGCAGTAAGATTGCATCCACCTAACAACAGACAAAATTGTGATATAGCCACTTAAAATTCATATAATTCCAACAGTTTGCTGTCTCCTTTCTATCACTGCTCGACCATATAGGTTCCTAAAAATCTGTTCTCTCTGTGTTCTGACCTGGACGTTCAGCATTACCTGTCCGTACTGCTCAGAAGTGTCCGTTCAGGGAGACAGGTAGCTCTTCCCCATGTAATACTCTCCTCATCTGTCTGGCGGTGTCTATGGGGCTAGAGAGAGCCTTATAGCTGTAGGGGACAGAGCTACGGATCTGGCTTCTACTCCCAGGACTGTTCTGGTTTTTGTCTGATGTTTACAGCTTTAAAACTCACATCTTGGAAAACGCACTTGGGGATTTTGAAACAACTTATTTCCAATGGAGTACTCAGTGTTGTTTTGTGCTGGTGGCTATTGCAGTCCTCCCTGTGCAGTGGTTCACCTCACTCCTGTGAAGTGCCTTTGATCCTGTCAAAATAATGGCTGGGTGTTGTAGGCTGAAGTAGCACAGCAAAGATGAACACAAATTTAATATCAGTTCAGTTAAAGGAATAGTTCGATGTGAATGATCTGCAGTAGCTATTCACTGCTATGGCAAGAAGCCTCTTTACCAGAATTCAGGCCTTTTTCCTTTCAGATGTAGTCAATACCAGGTGTGTGGGGATTCCTCTGTTCCAGTTATTCTGAAATCTCCCCTGTGGCATGCTCCTCCACCTTTTATCAGATGATACAACTTCATCAAAATATCCACGGTGTTTAATGTTGAGCCTTCTTGCTGTCTTGTGTCCATTTAATCCCTCTGCTTCCAGTGTTTGCAAATAACATAGTAGTCTAGGGTTTGATTTTCAGTGGAAAAGGGCACCTGCACAGAAAACTGCAGCTTGTCCTTCTGAAGAACAGCTGCGTAGAAGAAAATAAACTGGCTCAGATGCTATAAACTTGCAGCAAAAGTGTGAGCAGTCCCAGCCTAAAGCCAGACAGCTTGTGAGCCTTTCTCAACACTGTTTATAGTCCTGCAGGCTTTTAAGGTTTGCTTGGTCAGTGATTTTCCTGAATAGGAAGCTGACATCGCCACCTTTCTCCCAAAGGTTCAAGTAAGACAGTGCTATGTGGTCATTGCCTGAGGTCTCTGCCTTAGCAGTTCTTGACATTTAAGATAGAGGGATTAAGCTGTCACTCTTACTGAATGTAATTCTTAATGGGAGCATTTCTATTTGTGCTCTCTGCTGATGGGTGAGTTGATATGCTTCCCCTGCCGGGTCTCTGAAGTTGTTATAAATCAAGCAGAAAAAATATTCACAGTTGGGGTGGAGTTGAGATCCAGTTTCCCGAGAGTTCAGGGCTATTCCCCTCCCTTAAAAGAAAACACAATGTAGATCACACTTAGCCTGTTTTACAAGCTGTATTTCCCGTACATAGATTTAGCTAAGCAGTGGCAGACGGCTTCCTTTCTACTTTGACTGAAATTTTCTTGGTCAGATGTTCACACCCGTGAGCATGGATTTTGTTTAGCATAGAATTGTGCTGGTTTTAAGCCCTAGCTTGTATTCTGCATCCTGCCTTCATGTACAGGAGATGTTAAACTTTGCATTAATTCCTGATTAATGGTGCCAGACTGATGGAGTAGTCAAAATATACAAAGAAGAAAGCTTTAAGTTTTTTAATGTTTCTGTAAACCTTATGAAGTGTGTGCTTTCAGCAACAAGATATCTTTCTTTAAATAGCTGTGTTCTTGATATGGTGAGTGTTTTTATTTTCCCCTTCTGTGCTGATAGTTTTTGTGGACTGCCATTATCTGTACGAAACTAACAGTGAGAGGAGGCTGTGAGGGATGGGAATGAAAATCTGTCCACAGCCACCATTAATTCACAGCCTGTAGTTGGACATTGACACCATTTTCCCTCCCTCTCTGTTTTATTGATTGACTGTTTTTTTTTGAACTATTAAGGATGTGACTTCTCAAGATGCTGAGCACAAAACTGAATTTGAAGCTAGTGAGTAGGAGCTGCAGATGTCCAGTAACCAAAACCCATCCTTTAAATAAATGTTCTGTATTGGTTTAGTCGTGATAGATCCCAGGTTGTTTTCTAATGCACTGAGATGAGTGTTACAGCTTAAATCTGTCATTACAGATCGGGGCTTAGTTGTTAGATGGCTGGAATAATACATTAAATCTCTTTACTGCATGTTCAAGCTCCTTTTAAAATATAGGTATCAATAAAAATATTTAATAATGTCAGTAATTTCTAGTGATTTGTCATGGATGATCGAAACTAATAGGGCCTTACCCAGATCCCACTAGGTTCAATGGAAAAAGATTACTTCTGGGTTAAATGTATATTGAGCTAATGCCAGAAATAACAGAGGTGAGATGCCTTTTGTCACAGTTTATAGGCTAAGGAAGGTAAGACTTATGCTATGGACTATTTAAAAATCTTGAGAGTACATTGTGGGCACATTTCTTCATTCTGTTTTTAATTGATTTGATAAGCCTCTTTCAACTATGCTGCTTTAAAAAAAAAAAAAGCTCAGAAAACAGTGTTTTGGCAGGTCAGATGGATGTTTCCTTCTTCAGGGAAGGCTCAGACTGAACAGGAATGTACGTTTTCATGCCCTATGTATTTTCAGTTGTAGGTCTGGCTTCTAACACCTGCAGGAACTACAGAGTAGTACTGAATTGTTACCTTTGCAAATCGATGATGCAGGTTATTCAACTGATAACACTTGGTAATTCCTGAATCTAAGCCTTAAGTATATGTGGTTTTACATTCAATAATGCAGTACTGGGAGAAGCTGGTAGCTGTTATCAATGTCACATGCAATTTTTCTTCTGAACCTCTTATTCATCCACTGCCCTCGTGTGCCCTACTTGGATGTTGCTGTTTTAGCAAACTGGTCAATATTGTGTGTTATCCTGTTGGCGATTTCTAAATGTCTTCCATTACAAAAGTGTTTAGAAAAGTAAAAGTGAAGTGTGCTATTGAAGTTCTAAAACCAAAGACTCAGCTTTTTCTCAAATTCACCCATGATCAGCCTTAGGTGAAAAAATATACATAAAAATATACATCACTGTCACCGTATTGGCTTCCACCCAGACAAAAGTTTCTTGTGTTGATTAGAGTTAAACGATCGTTTTTAAAACAGAGGTAACAAAAGAAGAAAAAAAAAAGGAAGATCTCAGATGTGTAGCAGAGAAGTTCAGCAGTGCTGAGACAGACGTGAATGTGTTACTTGGTCCCACTGGTAATTGCTGCTCCAGTTATTTCAAGCAAACCCTGCAGTTGCCAATGGTATATTTTTTTAAATCAAAATGTTCTTTTGATTTTCTTAATTACCATGGTACACAGCTCATAGTATTTTGCCTTCATTTATGTAGATTGAAATCTCTCTTTCCCCATCTGGGACGCTTGTATCAGCTGTAATCCATTTGTGATTAAAATCCTTCAGGCTTTTTTCAATGACTGGTGTACATGTATCAAAGATGAAGCTTATGACAGTGGTGCTGTGCTGCAGCGGCAGCAGAGCGGCTGTAGATACAAGTCCACATCATTAAATAAGGTGTAGTGGGAATGAAAGAGAATAATGCTCTCAGTGTTGTCTTGATCAGAGCGTTAGCTTTAGGGCATCCACACTCTCTTTCTGTTCAACATACACCATGTGCGCCGGGGAAGTATCACAAGGCAACGTGGGGGGAGTTAACTTGGTGATGAGAGATGTAGTATCTCACAGTGTTTGCAAAGCACGAGCGTGCTTTGTTCTGCCACAGCAGCTATTTCCTGCTCCTGCTCCAGGAAGGCCGCGCACAGCGGGCTCGCACCCTGCTCACCTCGCAGGCTTCTGTTGCACACACCGCGGAAAGACGCGTGTTTGACTGCTGTGTCAAACTGACGAAGGGACTTCGCACCGCAGCCTTTTTGTTGGTTGCATTTGTCTGAGAATGGGTTATCCGATAACCTGCCTAGCTAAACTAATCACGGAGTATTTATCCAGAGCAGTTTTAAAGTTCTTCCTGACATCGGGGATGCCTTTGGAGAGGGCAGCAGCCTGTGCATGGTGCAGCGGCCCATCTTTTTGCAAGTGCTGGTGGTTGTCAGAACCACAGATGAAGTGCTGTAACAGGATGTTCACCTATTTGTTTCAGGGAAGAAAAAAAAAAAAAAGAACAATGCAAAAGGAAAGCACCAGCAAGAGAACAGTATGTTCTTTGTAATGCTTTTTCTTCGGGGACATCTATTGCTGGCAATAAGATTAAATCACTGAAACCTTCCCTGAAGCTACATCTGCCACTGACTACATTTTCCAACCTCAGTAATAAACTAACATTTGCCATTGTTCGTTTCTTCTGGATTTCATTTCTTACAGATTTAACCAGCACTATTTACCACAAGGCATTCAGCGCTTGCTTAAAGCTGAGTTCTATGCCAAGTCCCTAAAAATATTCATAGCTCCAAAGAATCTGGTTTTAAATAATATCATAAAAAGTAGATGATATTAATACCCCGGTTCACACTGAGTTCACGTATTGCTGATGCCAATGTATAAAAATGATAGAAGCCCAAGAAGCTCTAGACGAGCCTACCCTGAAGTGGGGAACAAAATCCTTTTTACCCTCTTATTAGCTCTCCGTATTTTGATTGTGGCAGTCATTTTCTTATTGGAAACTCTTAGAAGTGTCTATGTATCTACATTAGTGCGTTTTCTCCTCACGCACTGTGCCCTCGGCACAGAGCCATCGATGGGCTGTGGCCCGGGCCCGGCACTGCCAGCGCATGGACAAGGTGTTGATGGGGGAACTGACGCAGCCCTCTCTTCCCTCAGGATGCCATCGTGATCCACGAAGTTTATGAAGAAGGGGCAGCAGCCAGAGATGGCAGGCTTTGGGCCGGCGATCAAATCCTTGAGGTAAACGCATCTCGTCATTGCATGCGCTTGCTCATGTCTTTCTGGTGTAGATTTGTGTTCGGTTCAGCACAGGTTTCCTTGCAGGATCTGTACTTGAAGCTGCTTTTCTGCCACTAAGACCATCCCGACAAATTCACGTTTCCTTATATATTCATATAAACTGAAGGGACAAATTGAGAATGTATTAAATTTAATTGAGCACGGCAGTTCTCGAATTACATAGTTCAGCTGTCATGTCCAATAGCTCGGCGTTATTCATCTGTTTAATCTTGCATTCGGAGGCCTTTCGTTCGCTGCGGCCGGAGCTGTGACATCTGCTCTGCCCATGTGCGAGGCTCGGGGCAGGCCCAAGTGCCAGGCAGGAAGGCGATGGCGGCCACAGGGCCTCAGGGCCGCCGCCAGCCGCGGCCAGGAGCGCTGCCGGCTCCCTCAGGCCAGGCCTCCTCACGCACGGCGCTGCTTTTTGCGAATAAACGTGGTGTTCCTGCAGCAAGGATGGAAGTCGAGGTGGGAAGGGGTTAAGAAAGAAGTGCTGGTCCGCAAATGAAACTTGCGTCAGGCAGCGGGTGCGCAGCTGTTTACAGTGCCTCGCTGTCAGATCAGGACAAATTCCCAGCATGGCCATTAAGGCGTTAGTGTGTAGGGTTAGAAAAATAGTGAGGGGCACTTGGGGAGCTGTCTTTACAGCTCTTGCACAGAAAATGTTTTTTTTAGCGTTAAGGCTGACTGTTATTTTCATTTTATAAATAACTGTGTATTAACAGAGTACGATAATTAGCCAGGGGATAAAAATGGGGAAGGTTAATTAATTCTTCGCTGGCCAAACAGGAAAGTGCTAATGTTTGTGTGCCATAATATTGTTATTATTTCAGCTTTTAAAAGCTGTACTAATGAAGCAGAAGGATGACTCTGAATGAGTTTCAGAGTAGTGTGATAAAGCACACATAGATGCCATGTCAAGGAAACAATACTGAGGCAGTGTATAAATAAATGTCTACAGAGTTAGTATAAAAAAAATACAATTACTGTAGATTAGGCTTAATTATCGTAATGCAAAATCAAGTATGATTATAACTTTGCATATTTAGAACTACAGAGAAATATTTCCATTGCCTTAAAACTTATTATGTTACATAAGTAGATTACCATTGTATTGTTATTCAGCTACAGTCCTTGCTGCTTCCTAACCAGACTTGGAAAACATTTATGCGTTGATACTTGAAGAAAAGAGATTTTTGCCCAACAGAGTATGGGCAAACACCTTACAGGGCATCTCTGTATCAGGTTTGGCAAAGTTAGGAGATCAGATTTCAAGTTTCGATAGTTTTTTCAGGTACTTAAGCATTCAATCAGAACTTCGTGTTCGATTTGATAATACTGAAACATTTCCACGTTTCCTGTAAGAGAAATGTAATCGAATGCTACAGGAGTGGTCTTGTGTGCCATCTATTGGAATAAAGCAAAATAACCATTTAACATGTCCTGCCTCGGCTTCACCGTGTGCTAATGCTTCTGATTAAAGCAGCTAACTAAAGCGTGCTAATGTTTCTGATTCTTTGTGTTGTTGGCTGGACAGTGTTACCTAGCCAGGGGAGGAGGAATTCGAGCACTGGTACCTGTAAGGAAGAGCAGCAGAGGTACAGGAAGTTTGAAGGGAGCACGTCGTGTGTTGTCTAGTTGTAAGCATGCAAGCACTGTTCAAGGTTCCAGCATTTAAAAAGAAGGACAGAATGCCCACAAAACTTATAAGCCACAATGTTTTGATTGTTTGGATCTAATCTAGATGGTGGCAGAACGCACACAATCTCATTCAGCAGGAAAGCAGATGCTCAGCCCTCTGCAAATCGGAGCACTAAATTAGAGTGCCAAGAGGTGTCAATTTGACAAATTTGTCCTGTCACACAAGGGTAGGATGTGATGAAAGGATCATTCGCATATGTCATTTGGAAAGAAAACACTGATTATTTCAGGTGAACGGGATCGATTTGCGGAACGCCAACCACGAAGAAGCTATCACTGCGCTGAGACAGACGCCTCAGAAGGTGCAATTGGTTGTTTATAGAGATGAAGCTCATTACAAAGATGAAGAAAACTTAGAGATTTTCCATGTAGATATTCAAAAGAAAACAGGCCGGGGACTAGGGCTCAGCATAGCTGGAAAACGGTAAGAGCTTCTCTTTGATCAGACTGCACTACAAACAAGGAATACTTTGCTTTTTGCCATGTGAACAGCTGTAGCCATTAAATGGAGTATGAAATAAAGGAAAAAGTCCATGAGCAACAAGATTTTGTATCTGATTATCTTCAAGGATGTCATGGGGTTGTGATCCTTACTTCTCTTAACAGAACAACAGCAGAGCTGTGTAATAAAGGCTGCTCTTTCCCTGGGAAAACTCCCAGTCTGTGGCACTGTGTCCCACTTTGTGCGTGCCCAGGTGAGCACATGCAGAACTGGGGAAAGTTCTGGTGGCTTAAACAGAGCTGTGGCTGAGTTTGGGAGCCCTAACCGTGCCTTTTCTGATTTCAACATGGGGGAAAAAAAAGCTTTCCTATTTCAAAATACGAGGTTGTGCCTTTGAAAATTGATTCATTTGTTAGATCTACAGCCTGCTCAGTTTCAAAATGACCAGTTTTGGTGGAAGGTAAGAGGCTGGTAAAGATTTAGACCCAAATCATGTAAGATATCTTAGTGACCAGACAACACTACAGACAGTGGTTCTGTGAGTAAGGAGCAGAATCCGAGATACTGTGGTAGGTAACAGCTGCTTAATAAAATCTGACTTCTTGCTGATATATTTCTAAACCAGTGCTATTAGATCATTCAAACTAGAGCACTGATAGATTTAATCTTTCATTGCTAGAAGAGATTTACAGCACGACACAGGCGAGCACTCATTCAGCTCTGGTGGGTACGAATCATATGGTTGCTCTTCTGCATTGCCAAAAAGAATTTTTCCCAATTACAAATCATCATGTCATTATCCTGACTGCGTATGGTCAGTGAAGTTTCCACAGCAGTTTTTTTTTTTTTTCTTTTACAAGAGTGGCGATGTTTAACCCAGGTGTTGTGAGCAGATTGCAGGTTGGGTAATTAATATAGCTTATGTAAATTATCCTACAGATGGTAATACAGACTCCAGCCTTCCCTCAATTGCTTCTGTGCAAAACTTCCTGTACTGTTGCTAACTGCTTGCCTTGTGGGGGTTCCCACTGTCGAGGCAACCTCTGTTCTGAAGTTGATCCAATGATGGCCAGCGATCAGCCAGTGAAACCTTGTGTCCTGCAGGGTGAAGGATCCCAAGCGCGTGCATCTCAGCCTGAACCAGCTCCACAGTGCGCCCTGGTAGCTAGGACCAGGCACATAAGGGTCCTGCAGCATGGGAAGGGAGCCTCCTGCCGAGGCTGCAGCTTGGGAATCTGTTCAGATGCCCCTCGTCTGCCCAACTGCTGCTTTCCGGCTCTCACAAGCCTCGCTGCAGGCAGACAGCCACAAAGCTGGATTTTCTGCTGCATAACTCAGTGCAAACTTAAAAGTCTTCTTTGCAAACTTCTCTCCATTTGGGGCCTCCAGGGTTTTAGAGAAGAAACCAAGCTGAACCTTTAGAGGGAATATAAAAAGTAAAATAAAAAAATCTGAGGCTGCATAATTCAGATCAGGCACATGCAGGGATGGTTTAACTCCCTCTTAGTCTGATCCTTGGCTTTTTATTTGTACAAATGGTATTTTTCATGAATCTTTATGGATTAAACAGAACTAACAGAAAAAGGGGAAAGACAGCATTAAACGCAGCAAAACATGCCTCAATTTTTAAATTCAGATTTTTTTTTTTTACACTCAAATAGTTGAATGGGGTATAAAACTTGTTCTTGCTCTTCTCACAGGTTTCTTTTAATGTCTCTTAAATGCAAGTAATCTAAATTGGTCTCCCAAAGAATATTGGATTGTGTAATTAGCCATATGCTTCTTGCATTGTTAGAAATGGAAGTGGAGTGTTTATCTCTGACATTGTTAAAGGAGGAGCTGCAGACCTAGATGGAAGATTAATTCAAGGAGATCAGATTTTGTCTGTTAATGGAGAGGATATGAGAAATGCCTCACAAGAGACTGTTGCCACTATACTTAAGGTGAGTACATAATACATTTAAGATATGGAATTGCAGTTACTGACACTGTGCGAGGTAATTATCCTGAAGTGCTATTTACTCATACACAGGACAGCTCAGACTGATTACAAAGACAGGAATTTCATCTGAAATTACTGCGAGAGATTCATTTAAAATCACTTCATGTGTATTTAGAAGTGGAATGGCATGAAATGAGAAAACAAAGACATGTATAATATTTAGACATTTATTTGAAAGTGCAACTGTATATTTCATAAGCTAGAAAAATATTTTGAAACCTGAGAGGCATACAAATGAGAGCTGCCCTGAAGGAAAATGCCTTTGGCTTTGCTGTGCTAACCTGCAACTATAAAATTGCAACTTCAATCCGTTTCTGCACAGCTTTTCATCTTGCAGGAGTGGTTGTATACTTTGAAGTTGTGTGGTCTGGGAGAATTTGCCTTTTTCCGTTAGAAAGCATGTGGCTGCTGTCTGGGCTTGAGAGGGAGGAGAGGACCCGGGATGCCCTGACCACAAATTCCTGTTGTCAGCTCCTTCGTCAGGCTCCCAGGGCCTACAGCCTGGACCAAGGGTGAAATGAAGGGTGGGAGCGCTGCTGCGGACCCACCTGTATACAAAACTGCATCTGGAGGCGAGGGCTTTTTCCCTGCCATCTCCAGCAGTGTTCCTGCATATGATTCCTTTCTTTCTGGAAAGGGAATTATTTCCTTGTTTTCTCCATTCAGGATTGGTACTTAGCCAAAAGTACTTTACCTATTTAAGAATTGGAAATTGGTGATATGAGGGTGTAATTGAAGCTGAGTCCATATGTGTTAAATTCACCCTTTTCTGTGGCTTTTTCCTCTGAAGTTTGTTTCACGAGTATTGTTTGTGACAGACTTCCATGGAAGAGTCGGGGGCTTTTTATTTGTTTTAATTGTGTAATTGGCCATCTGCAGTGTGACCTAAGAACCATTTGCCACTAGAAACATTCATACTGACTTCAGCAACCGGGATAAACCCCAGTCCAGGGACAGGTACTTCTTATGTAGTCCAAATGAAAGTGTTAATATTTTTAGTATTCAGTGCATTGTGGTTTTCTTCCTGGGGTTGTGGTGCTGAATATAAACACAGTTCTCTCCAGGACAGCGTGAAATATTATATGTCTACTTAAATGCTGTACACTGTGGTTCTTTTTCCCAAGTGTGCCCAAGGCCTAGTGCATCTCGAGCTTGGGAGGTTGCGAGCTGGATCGTGGCTGTCAGCACGGAAAACATCCCAAAACAGTCAGGTTAGTGACAAATTCATACATATAAAATGAAGTTGTGAAGGGCAAGGAATGGGAACAGTGCACGGGGTTGCACACGAGGCTCAGTTCTTCTATCGACATTTACTGCTGAGGATGTGGAACAAAATACTTTATCACAATAATTTTATTTGCTCAACTGCAGAAAAAGCATCGTGCTGAAATGCTGAATAAGTGGAAGAATTGGTTAATGATTTTTTTGTTTGTTAGAGTGTCTTCCCGAAACGCATCAGAAATATGTAATATCTTTCTCAAATGATGATGCCCAGAAGTTTTTAGACCTGCAAAAAACGCTGAATGCATTTGCTGCAGCTGTTTTGTCAATCAAAATGAGTTAATGAAACTGAACTGTATCTTTGCCTATCTTATGGCAGAACCACATGAGAGCTGCTTTGCTCTCAAAGAAAACACAGAGCAATTTCCTGCTTCACTTGCTTTTTACCTGAAGCGAGGACAACAATTCATTTTTCAATCAGTGCAGGGCTTTCCCCCTCTTCTGACTCCCCGCAATCCACTCAGACATTGATACTATTAGTATTAAAGTCTAAGTACAGCGAGGAGGAGAAGCAAGGCTTAGATGACTTAGAAAACTGGTTTTTAATGGATTTTTCCTTCTGAAGACTGACTGTTTTGCCATGATATTGAAGTTGCAAATGTCCCAGAGAGAGATGAGCTGTGGTTCACAGCAATGCAATTGCTATGGAGTGTTTTGCCCCCTCTCTGCACGGGGGCAGCTGTTGGGGACATGGAAGATGTTGCCAGCACGCCTCCCTCTCCTTGGCACGCAGAGAGCAGGCAGCAGAGGCTGAGCACCAGTGGGATCCAGCCCAACCTCCACAAATGCTAAGAGAAGGGCTTGATTTTGGAAGTGGCGAGGAGCAATAGAAGGCTTAGGGATGTAATTTAAAATAGGAATGTTTTTAAGGGAAAAAAAAAACAATCCTAGTGATCAGGTCGGTAGGAGAAGAGGCTCGTCCTTGATTTCGTGCATGAACAATCCAAAAGGGTGCCAAAAATCATAGTCATGTGGCATGATTTCTTAGCTTTATAAAGGTCAGCAGTGATCCAGTCTGCTGACTGTGTGGGTGAAGTGTCGGGAAGGGCTAAGGAACCTGTAGCCATGTGGGAACAGCTGTGCTAAGCCCGGCTTTAAAAATAATGCCTAAATATTGTTGGAGAAACATCTGCATTCAGGCAAGGAAAAATGAAGCAACAGAGGAAAATGATACTGATTGCATTAAGTAAAGACAGCAGTCATGATTATTACTTTTTGGGTTGTTTTATCAACAGCTAGCATAAGCAAGAGCTTTGTAATCAAAAAGTGATAGTTAAAAATGATTACATATTGCAATGTAAACTCATAGCTGAAGCAAAATGCCATAGTAGCTGACGTGATTCTAGGTAGGAAGTAAAATCAAGTGCTAACGATGCCATCCCCTTTCCTTCTAGCATTTTGTAGCTTTTTCAGGAACCTGTTAATTTCTGTATTTCTTTAAT